>NC_036622.1:1012717-1612717 GCF_900079805.1 Fusarium fujikuroi IMI 58289 | reverse complement strand
AATAGTTTAAAGGTTATTATAGTAGCCTAGAATTCCTTCAACCTTAATAATTTTTAAAGAAAACTTAAAATAAAATAAAGATTTTTATTACTACTATTTTTAAAGAACTTTACTGTATTTTAGAAAAAGGTATTAAAAAGCCTAATTAAATAGTAAAAATACCTTTTAAATTAAAGATATATATTAAGATTTTTAACTATAATAAAGTAATTAAGGATTTTAACTTTAAAAAGATAGATTATATTATTAATTTAATTAAAGGAAAGGAACTTTCTTATAGATCTATTTACTTATTATTATAGGCTAAATTAAAAGAATTTTATAAATATATATAAAAAGACTTAAAAATTAAATAAATTTACTTTTTTAAAAGTTTTATTAAATTATTTATTTTATTTATATTAAAAAAAGATAAAGGATTTTACCTTTATATTAATTATTAAGGCTTAAATATAATTATTATGAAGAATTAATACCTTTTATCTTTAATTTTAAAAATTATAAATTAAATTTAAAAAATAAAGTATTTCTTTAAGATTAATATTAAAGATATATATTATTAAGTTTATATTTAAAAGGGAGATAAATAAAAAATTATATTTAAAATTAAATATAGCTATTTTAAATATATAGTTATACTATTTAAACTAACTAATATATTTATTATATTCTAATATTATATTTATTAGGCCCTTTAAGGCCTTATAGATATAATCTATATTATTTATTTTATTAATATTTTAGTATTTTTTAAGACTAAAAAAGAATATATAAATTATTTTATATAAATTTTAAAGTACATAAAGGCTATTAAATTATATATAAAACCCTTTAAGTATTTCTTTTATTAAAATAAAGTTAAGTTTTTAAGATTTATTTTAATTATTAAAAAATAAATATAAACTTAATTAGGATTTATATTATTACTAAATAGTTTAAGTTAATAATATATAAAGAAAAATAAGTATTTTTAGGATTTTATAATTTCTATTAAAGGTTTATTTATAGTTACTTTAAGGTTATAGCCTTTTTAATTACTTTATAAAAAGAAAGCTAAAATAAAAAGAAATTAAAAGCTATAAAATTAAATAATTAAAAAATTTAGGTATTTTAGGCCTTTATTATTAAATTTAGGAAAGCTTTAGTTTTAAAGTATTTTAATTTTAAGAGATAAATTTATATTAAAATAAATATATTAAACTATATTATAGTTAATATTTTGATTTAATTAAATAATAAAGGAAATTATTACTTTATAGTATTTTAATTTTAAAAATTTAATAATATTTAAAGGTTATATTAAATATTAAACTAAAAGATAATAATTATTATAGAGTTATTTAAATATTAATAATACTATCTTAAAGGATCCTTAAAATAAATAAAGGTCTTAAGTAATTACTAAAATCTTTAATTATTTATAAAAATACTAAATTAAATAAAAAATAGGCTAAATAATGCCTATATTTAATAATATATAACTTTATTATTAAATATAAAAAAGAAGTAAATAACCCTATTAATATCTCTTTAAAATCTTTAAAAGGTAAAAAAGAAAGTTATTATAAGCTAAAATTAATTAATTTCTTAAAGAAAAAGATAGCTAAAATATAATTATTGATAAGAAATTAATAATATAAAAAGATATTAAATAAAATACTTAAAAAAAAAGGTAATTTTACTTTAAATTTTAAATAGATTTAAATTAAATAAGAAATCTTTAGGTATTAAAATTAATTTAACTTTATTATTAAATAATATAAATAATTTAGGCTAAAAACTTAATATTAATATATAGTTTTATAATATATTAAGATTATTTATAGTAATTTTTAATAAAACTATAAAAAAGCTTTTATATAAAAAAAACCTTTAAAAAATAAATAATTAAAATTAATAATTAAAAATATTAAATTAATATAAATAAAAAATAAATTAATATTTTATTAAAAGATTAAAATATTTTAAGTAAATAAAGAAAAAATACTTAAAAATAAATAATAAAAAATAATTTTTTTTATATAAAAAAAAGGCTTTATATATTATTAAAACTTAATTTAAAATAAAAAATATTATAGCTATATTATAATAATTCCTTAATAGGCTATTTTAAAGCTAAAAGGACTTAAAAGTTAATTTAAAAAAAGTTTTATTAAAAAGGCTTAAAATTTAATATAAATTAATATATAATTATATATAGTATTTACTAAAAGACTATATTAAAGAGATATTAACTTTATAAAAAGCTTAAAAGTTTATTAATTTCTTTTTATTTTTTTAAAGAAATCTTTATAGATTTTATTATAAAATTATTACTAATAATCTTTAAAGGCTAATAAATTAATATAATTTTTATAATAATTAATAGGTTAATAAAATTTATATAATTCCTATTTATTTTTATAAAGATTACTATATTTAAGCTTATTAAGCTTTTTTATAAAGAAAAAGAGTTATAATTTAATATATTAAAAGAAGTTCTTTAGTTTAAATTATTATTTCTTTATTAATATTATTTTAATTACTTTTAGATATAAGGTTAATTAGTTATATATCTAGGTATATATATTTAATTAGTAAAGTTATTATTAACTTTAGGTTAATTTAATTTTTATTAACTAACTTATATAAAAGTTAACCTAATTCCTTTAAACCTTTATAAAACCTTACTATTACCTTATATTTATCCCTTTACTTTTATAGTCTTAAATTATAACTGGCCTATTAACCTTTATATAAATAAAAGGAAGTTAAATATATATTTTGCCTTAATAATTATATTTTATAGCCACTCTTTATAGCTAATTAAGTTTAGGCCTAAAAAGGCAGCTAGAAAAGTAATCTAATTAGTTATTAAAGTCTTACCTTACTTTATAGCTTCTTTTAAGTCCTTTAATTATAATAGCTTTTTAGCTAATTAATTTAGAGATATTATATAAAATAAAATATCTAGATTTATATAATTAATTATATTAATTAAGATATAATTAAAAATAGCTATTTTAATTAAACTAAATTAATTTCTTAATAAAAAGTTCTTTTTAATAGCTATAGCTATTATATAAAGCTTATAGTATTTTTAGCCTATAGCTTCTATTAGTATTAATTTAATAATATTAATAAGGTTATAATTAGTTATATAATAGGCCTAATTGGCCTATAGGCTATTATATATAGGTATTATAACAGTAGCTATAATTAATATTAGTAACTGTAATTAATAGGTTAGGAAATGCACTTTAGAAGTGTAATAGATTTAGCCTGGTTGAAAAGGTTAATTTAAGATCTTTTAGGTATAGTTAAGGAAGAAGGCTAATATAGCTACTAAGAGGTAAACCTGCAGGCAGTATTAATACTGCTTAATTAAAGCAGTAATTATACTACTAAGGTAAATAAACCTTATATAATTTTAACCTTCAAGATATAGGCCTACTATAGGGGTCTTATTATTTAAGCTTTTATATATAAAGTTAGAAGTTTAATAGCCTTATAAGGCTAATAGTAAGGGAAAAAAAAAAAATTAAAAGGTATTATTTTAAATAAAAGATTAATTTTTATAAATATATTTTAATTAAAACTTTATTATTACTTTAAAGTTAAATAAAGACTATTTATAATATTTTACTTTTAAATTAATTAATAAATAAAATAAATAAATTAAACTTTAGGTTATTACTTAAAAAGCTTTATTAATAAAAATTAAAATATTTAATTAAAATTTCTTTAAATTTTATAATTTATTTATAATTTAATAATTAATATTACTATAGGTATAATATTAAATAAAGCTTTTATAAGATTTAATTTTAATTCTTATATTACTATTAAAGATAGTAGCTTTTAAAGAAAGGTCTTAAAAGTAAAATAAAAAAATCTAAAAGTTATAAAAGTTAAAAAATAGACTTATAATATATTAATAAAATACTACTAAAAGGCAGGCTATATACTTTAACTTTAAGTAATAAGAAATAAACTTTAAATAAAAATAATTAGTTATATTATTAATTAGAAACTATAAGCTTAAAAGAGAAAAGAGGAAATTAGCTCTTTAATTTATTAATCCCTTTAGGATTATTAAGAGAATTAGGCTATAAATATATAGATTAGCCCTTTTAAATTAATATATATAACTTTATAATATTTTTTATATAAGCCTTTTTAAGTTATATTAAATAAAGTATTAAAAAAATAATAATTTCTTATTAATATTAAATCTTAAAGAAAAAAATAATTAATAAAAAGTAAAAAAAATTAAAAAAAAAAAAATAATTTAAAGAAAAATATATTACTCAATAAAATAAAAAAGATAGCCTATAGAATATAGTTAATAAGTTATTACTATAAATATAAAAAATACCTTTTAAATTATTACTACCTAAAAGAAGCTTTAAATTAAATAAAAAAAAAAGGCTATAATTATAAGTAAAATAAGTATTATTAAAAAGAGAAAGGCTATAAAAAGATAATATATTAAAGTCTAGAGATTAAAGTAATTAAAATACTTAAAAAATTAAAAGAAATAAAATTAATCATAAATAAATCTTTTTTTATTTAAATTTATTTCTTTAAGAATTATTAATTATCTTTAATTTTTATTTTTAAATTTAATAATAATAAAATTAACTATAGGCCTAATTCTCTATAGAGCTATCTTTTAATATAAGATTTTTCTTAAGGTAATTATAATTATAACTATAAAAAGTAGGCACTTTTAATTAAAATAAAGAATTAATAGTTATATTTCCTTAAAGAGTTAAAACAATTCTAAAAGTAAAAGCCTAAATAGCTTTATTAATAGAATTATTATTAAAAATCTATTATTATTTAAGTAAATTTATAATAATTAAAATAAAAGTTATTTTATTAAAAAGATTAAATAATGATTTAAATTAAAATTATTATTTAATTTAAATCTATATAAAGAAAGAATTAATTAATTTAAAGATAATTAAGTAAATTAACTAAAAGAGATATAAAAGGTAAAATTAAAGTAAAAGCTAAAATTATAATAAAAATAAAACCTTTAAAGAGATTTTTATTTAAATAAAAGCTAAATAAAAGAAAAGTCTTAAAATATATTATAGTATTATAAAGGTTACTTTTTAATATTATTTAAAGTTATTAATAAAATATTAAGTTTATAACCCTTTAAGCTATAAAATTAAAACCTATTTTTTTTAATTAAAAAGTTTAATTAATTTTATATATAGCTTAAATCTTAAAAGACTAAAAATATTAATAAAAATAATATAAATATAGTATTAAGACTTATAATAAAAATTAAAAAGGTATTATAAAGGTATATTTATTAAATATAATAATAGATTATAATAGTAATATAAAAGGTTTTAACTTTTTATATTAAAAAGTATTAATAAAAAGGTAATAATATTAAAGAGAAAAATTAAATTTATTTAAAAAGTATTAATACCTTTAAATTTATAAATTAATACATAAGTTTCCTTTAAGTAATAAAAAGAAATTAAAAACTAAAAAAAAATATATTTAAACTTATAATAGATATAAGTAATAAGATATTATAATTAATTAATAATATAAATAGTAATTAAGGTAATTATAAACTTTAAGGCCTTTATTATATTCTTAAAATTACTTTTTATTATAATAAAAAGACTATAATTAAATTAATAATAAAATATAAAGAAAAATTATAAAAAAGATATATAATTTATAGTGCCTTTTATTATAATTATATTTAATATAATAAGAAAAATTAAGGTTATTAAAGATATAATAATTAAGCTAAAAAAATAAAAAAGGTTATTAAAATCCTTATTAATTAATAATACTTAAAGGTTATTTTTATAGATATATATATAATATATATAAATTTAATAGCCTATAGTATAATTAAGAGGCTTAAAGGGTATAATTACTTTAGGCTTTTTAGCCTTATTAGGTATTTTAAAAATAGAAATAAGTTCTTTATTAGCTATTATAAGGGAATTAAGGTAGATTTATTAAGAGGTTAAAGGGTAAAGGATTAAAAGGTAAGGATATAAATAGAGAAAAAGGTATATAAGCTAAAAGGATTATATAAAATAAAGAAAAAAATAAAAAAAAAAGAAAAAATAAAAAAAAAAAGAAAATTAAATATCTATAGTTAAAAAGAAATTAAATGCCTTATAAAGCCTAATAAAGCCTAAAAAATTAAAAAGTTAACTATAAGTTAAAAGGTATAAGTTATATAAAGCTATAAAATATTATAATAAGGCTGCCTATAGATTTATAGTAAGTTTTATATATAAAATAGCTAAAATATAAGCTATTATTTTTATATAAATCTAGATAAAGAATTAATTACTATAAGTAAATATATAATAATAAAAGCCTATTAATAATTATATAATTTAATTTTATTACTATTTTAACTAAAAATAGCTAAATAGGGAAAGAAAGATAATTATAATAGTATTTTAATATAAATAGTTAGTCTAGTTTTTAGGTTATATAATTTTAAGACTTTATAGAATCTCCTTAAGAAACCTCTCTTTAAGGAATTTTCTCTCTTTAAGCTTTAGTTAATATAATACTATTATGCCTATTTAGCTATTATTAATTTACTATAATATTTTTACTTTTTATTAATTATTTTTTTCTTTAAGGTTTAATATTAATAAAGAATTATTATCTTTTTAATATTTTACTTAATATAAGTTAAAAATGCTTATATAAAAGATATTATAAAGTTATATATATTAATTTAAAAAGGCTAATTTATAGCCTAATTCTTTTAATAATCTTAAAGAGATTAATAAATTAAAAAATTAATTTCTTTTTTTCTCTTTTAAACTTAAGGTTTTTAATTAATAATATAATTAATTATTCTTATTTAAAGTTCATTTCTTAATACTTAAAGTTAAAATATTTAATTTATATTTTAATAATATTTTATTAATATATTATAAATTTATTTTTTAGCTTTTATAGTTTTTAAATTCTTTATTTTACTTTTAGAATCTCTCTTTAAAAGCTACTATCCTTAATAGTAATATAGAAATTAAAGTTAAATCTAATAAAGGCCCTATTTAATATTATACTTATAATAATATTAATTACTAAATTATAAATAAATTATATAATTTAAAAAAGTTTTAATTAAATATTTTAAATTTTATTAATAAAGTTCTTTAAATAATAACCTAAAGTCTAATTTATTTATATTATTTATTTATTAATTTAAAAGTAAAATACTATAAATAGTTTTTATTTAACCTTAAAATAATAACTAAATTTTAATTAAAATATATTTTTAAAAATTAATTTTTTAATTAAAATAATACTTTTTAATATATTAAATTATACCTTTATTTTTTTATAAAAAAGCTTAATAAACTTAAATATAATAATTTTTATAAAAATAAATAAAAATTATATAAATTTTATTAACCTATTAATTATTATAAAGATTATATTAATTTACTAACCTTTAAAGATTATTAATAATAATTTTATAATAAAATCTATAAATATTTCTTTAAAGAAATAAAAAGGAATTAATAAACTTTTAAGCTTTTTATAAAGTTAATATCTTTTTAATATAGTCTTTTAGTAAATACTATATATAACTATATACTATTTTATATTAATTTTTAAGCCTTTTTAATAAAGCTTTTTTTAAATTAATTTTTAAGTCTTTTTAGCCTTTAAATAATTTATTAAAAGATTATTATAATATAATTATAATATCTTTTATTTTAAGTTAGATTTTAATAGTATATAAAGCCTTTTTTTATATAAAAAAAGTTATTTTTTATTATTTATTTTTAAATACCTTTTTTTTATTTACTTAAAATACTTTCCCTAATTTAAACTATTACTTCTTTACTGATATCACTTTAACTGCTCTCAGACGTAAGGTCAATTAGTCACGTGCCTAGGCACATACATTCAATTAGTAGAGCTAGTTGTTATTAACTTCAGGTCAATTTAACTTTTGCTAACTAACTTATATAAAAGTTAACCTAATTCCTTTAATTCTAACTTTAATAGAACCTTTAAACCCCACTATTACCTTACCTTTATCCTAGAACTCTATTTGTAGATATACTATTCCTTTGCTCTTATAGTCTTAGATTATGATTAGTCTATCGGTTTTATATAATTAGAAGGATATAGTATATATATTTAGCCTTAATAATTATATTATTAAGCCACTCTTTATATAAAGTTAAGCCTATTAATATAATTAAAAAAGCTACCTTTTTTATATTAAAAGATAAGCCTTTTTTAATAGCCTTTTTTAGCTTCTTTAATTTAAATAGCTTCCTAACTAATTAAATTAAATAGATTTAATTATTTAGGCTAGTTTAGTTTATATAATTAATTAAGTTAATTAAGGTATCATTAAAAATAGCTATTTTAATTAGGCTAAATAGGCTTTTTAATAAGAAATTCTTTATAATAGCTATAGTTATTATATAGATCTTATAGTAATCTCTGCCTCTAGCCTAACTTAATACTAATTTAATTACTATAATAAGGTTATAGTTAGTTATATAATAGCCTTAATTAGGTTTTAAACTTTTATATATAGTAGGCATTACATTAGTAGCTATAATTAATATTAGTAATTATAACTAATAAAGGGAAAGTTACGTTAGGGAATAGACTTTATAATAGATTTAGCCTGGTATATTAAATAGGTTAATTAGAGATATCTTAGTCTTTTAGCTAGGGTAAAGGAAGAAGGCTAATATAGCTGCCCAGAGGTAAACCTGTAGGCAGTATTAATATTACTTAATTAAGGAAGTAATTGTGCCATTAAGGCAGATAAACCTTATATAATTTTAACCTTTAAGATATAGGCCTATTATAGGGGCCTTATTATTTAAGCCTTTAAATAAAAAGTTAGAAGCTTTATAGCCTTATTAGGCTAATAGTAACGGAAAAAAAAAATACTTTAGTTTTTTAATTCAATATTAATTTATTTTTTATTTAAATTAATTTAATAATATTAATTATTAATTTTAATATTTTATTTTTTAAAGGTTTCTTTTAATATAAAAAAAGACTTTTTTATTATTTTATTAAAAATTACTATAAATAATTCTAATATATTATAAAATTATATATTAATATTAAGTTTTTAGTTGAAATTATTTATATTATTTAATAATAAAGCTAAATTAATTTTAATACTTAAAGACTTTTTATTTAATTTAAATTTTATAATAACGCCCTGGTAATAAGGCTAACCGGCCTCTTACTATATAATCTCAGGACCCCCTTAAGTCTATTACAAAAACCCCTTAAATAGAAATCCTACTTCCTTAAGCTTTAGTTAATATAATACTATTATACCTATTTACTATAATAATTCTAAAGCTTCTACTTAAGCTACTTAAATATAATAGTAAACCTATAAAGAACTACTATAGCTAATATAAAACCTAATAATCTATTAGTAAATCCTTTAGGAATTAGCAGTAACTTTACCTAAAATAGTAATAGAGAATCTTTCTAAATAGTAATCTATATAGCCAGTTATATTACCTATATTATATATATTAATGCCCTAAAAGTTAGAATTAAGTAGCTAAAAGAAAAGCTTGCCCTTTAATAATAATAAAATAAGTTAAAATAATGCCTTAAGGAGAATAAAGGCAGATTATAAAATTCCCTTAAAACCTAAAGAAAGAATAGACTATCTATATAATTATTTAACTTTAATGCTAAAAACTTACTATAAATAAGTAATAATACCTTAATAAGGCAATAATAAGCAAGAAATAGCTCTACTTTTAGCAGTAATAAAGAAATAAAAGCTAAAAATATTATTACCTTTAAATACCTAATTATCTTTTAAAAATAAAATAAATAGTTAGATAATATAAACTAAAGCTTTAAGGGAGCCTAAAAATAATATTATATTAATAAAAGCTATATTCTATTTACCTATAATAATATAGCACTAAATATAAGGCTTATATAGTTAGGCTACTTAAATAAATAAATAAAAAAAAAGAAAAAAAGACTTAAAGAGAGTGTTACGACCCTCGCGGCTATGTCACGTGTACCCTATAATTTTTCTATAAACCCCACCAATTACATATAGACCGAATAAACCCTTTTCAGTCTATCTAGTATAACCAGTTAGGACGGGACTAAAGCCTCATAACGTCAGTCCAGGACTGAAGGGTTGGCATCTCAATCCTTAATAGAAGTACTAGCAAGTACCTCACAAATAGTAGTATATAGTTCACACTCATTTACACTTCTATAGACTTAGCTTACCAGCTATTAATAAAACTTCTTTATATTAATTAAGCCTAATACGCATTAAATCTACCATTAAGAGACGTAACACTTCGATAACCGCTTAGCATCACGCCCTACGTAATCTACTAACAATAAACCCAAGCATGGCTTAGTTTAATACAGTTGGACCCAACCGTCATAAAGAGATTAAAAAGTATTTAAAAAATAGTCTCTTATCTTTATAGAAAATAGAGAGAATTACTAAATACTTATAACTATATAATTAAAAAATGCCTAATAATAACCTAATTAATCTCCCTAAGACTTCTATAAATATCTTATTTTTATTAAAGATTATTTTCTTTATAAGCTTAATATAGCTATAAGAGTTTATTAATATTATATTAAACTTTTATTTACCTTTTAGAATATTATAGCCTTTTAAGGAGATATTAATTTTCTTAAAACTAAAAAAGAATTTATTTAATTAATATAATAATTTTAGAATACTTTAAACTAAAAGAATAAATATATAGAAAACCTATTAAATTCTTTATTATTTAAGAAAAAACCTTACTAACCTTAAGAACTGCTTAAATTATACTTATACTAATAACCCTAAGAAAATAACTAAAATTACTTTTCTACTATTAACCTAAAAGAAAAAGAAAAAGACTTAAGTTTTATAAAATATTATAATTATTATAAAAAAGGTTATTATTTAAGAAATTACCTTAAACCTAAAAAGATAAATTAAATAAAGAGATTAAAAAACTAAATATAACTAAAGATATAAATTAATTTTTAATTAATACTTTTAAGATAACTTTAATTTATAACTAAAATAGACTTTAAATTTACTTTAAAAGGAAGATCTTAATTATAATAAAGGCTTAAGGCTATAAGACTATTAAAATATAGGCTTACCTTAATTATAGTATAGAAATAAATACTATTAATAAAATTTTTATAAAATCTTAAGGATTTTAATAACTAAAAGATATTAATATTTCTTTTTAAAAAGTAAATAATACTTAACTATAAACTATAAGATATTAAGAAATAATCTTAATTTTAATAGATTACTAGAGATAAATATATAAAACTATATAAAATTTAATAAATATTAATAAATAGAATTAAAATAAATTAATATTCCTTTTTATTACTATCTTAAAAGACCTTTAAATTATAGTAGACTTTAAGATAAGGAAATAGTAATTTAAAAGGTATTATAGAGGCTTTAAATTCCTTAAATCTTACTAATTCTTAAAGAAAACCTATAATAAAGTTAAAATCTTTATTATTACTATTATTAAGAAACCTTACTTATTTCTTAATAAGGAATCCTAAAAACCTAACTAACTTAAAGGCATCTCTTATACACTAAAAGCTTATATTAAGGTCTTTAGCTATAATAAGGCAGTAAAAATACCTAACTTTAAGAAAATAGATTATATTATTAACCTAATTAAAAAAAAGGAACCTCTATATAGCTTTATTTACCTTCTTTTATAGATAGAACTTAAGGAACTTTAAAAGTATATTTAAAAAAACCTAAAAACTAAATAAATTTATTTATTTAAAAGTCTAGCTAGATTTTCTATCTTTTTTATCCTTAAGAAGGATAGAGGTCTTTATTTCTATATAGATTATTATAGCTTAAATGCTATTACTATTAAGAATTATTACCTTTTATCTTTAATTTTAAAGATTATAAATTATATTTAAAAGGTAAAGTATTTCTTTAAAATTAATATTAAAAATATATATTATTAGATTTATATTTAAAAAGGGAATAAATAAAAGACTGCCTTTTAAACTTACTATAGTTACTTTAAGTATATAGTAATGCTATTTAGATTAATTAATATACTTATTATATTTTAATATTATATCTATTAGGCCCTTTAAGGTCTTATAGATATAATTTATATTATCTATTTAGATAATATTTTAATATTTTTAAAGATAAAAGAAAAATATATTAAGTACCTTAAATAAATCCTAAAATAAATAAAGGATATTAAATTATATATAAAACCCTTAAAGTATTCCTTTTATTAAGATAAAGTAAAGTTCTTTAGTTTTATCTTAATTATAGAGGGTATTAAGATAGACTTAATAAGGATTTATATTATTTTTAAATAGCCTAAATCTATTACCTATAGAGAAATTTAGGTATTTTTAGAATTCTATAACTTCTATAGGTAATTTATCTATAAATACTTTAAGGTTATTAATTCCCTTATAGCCTTTATAAAAGGAAGCTAAAATAGAAAGAAATTAAAAAGTATAAAGTTAAATAACTAAAAAAGATAGTTATTTTAGGCCTTTATTATTAAATTTAAAAAGGCCTTAATTTTATAATATTTTAATTTTAAGAGATATATCTATATTAAGATAAATATATTAAATTATATTATAGTAAGAATTCTCTCCTAACTAAATAATAAAGGAAAATATTACTTAATTGCTTTTTAATTATAAAAGTTTAATAACCCTAAAAGAAAATATAGTATTTCTAATTAAGAGATAATAGTAATTATAGAGTTATTTAAGTATTAATAATATTACCTTAAAGGCTCCCTAAAATAAATAAAGGTCTTAAGTAATTACTAAAATCTTTAATTATTTATAAAAAATACTAAATTAAATAGAAAATAAGTATAATAATATTTATATTTAATAATCTATAACTTTATAATTAAATATAAAAAGGGATTTATAAATCCTATTAATATTCCCTTAAGACTTCTAAAAGTTAAAAAAAAGAAATACTAAAAGTTAGACTTAATTAAATCCCTAAAGGATAAAATAGCTAAAATATAAATAATAATAAAAAGTTAAAAGCTAAAGAAAAGGTTAAATAAAAGGCTTATAAAGAAAATAAGTTTACCTTAAACCTTAAGTAAGTTAAAGGTAAATAAAATATCTTTAGGTATTAAGAATAATCTAGCTTTATTACTAAATAATATAAATATTATAGGCTAGAAACCTAATTTAAATATATAATTTTAAGAGATATTAGGATTATTTATAATAATTCTTAATAAAATAGTAAATTAATCCTTATATTAAAAAAAACCCTTAAAGGATAATATATTAAAGCCTTTAATTAAGATAATTAAATTAATGTAATTAAAAGATAAAATAATATTTAGCTAAAAGGATAAAATATTTAAGGTAAATTATAAAAAAAGATCTTAAGAGTAAAAAGTAAAAAATAACCTCTTTTATTTTAAGGATAGGCTTTATATATTATTAAAACCTAACCTTAAAAAAGAGATATTAAAACTATATTATAATAACCCCTTTATAGGATACTTTAGTATTAAAAGAACCTAAAAGCTAATTTAAAAGAAATTCTATTAAAAAGGCCTAAAAATTAATATAAAATAGTATATATTTATATATTATAATTACTAAAAGGCAGTATTTAAAAGATATTAACCTTATAGAAAGCTTAAAAGCCTATTAATTTTATTATATCTCTTTAAAAAGGTCTTTATAGATTTTATTATAAAATTACTATTAATACTTTTTAAAGGTTAGTAAGTTAATATAATTTTAATAATAATTAATAGATTTATAAAGTTTATATAATTTTTATCTATCTTTATTAAGATTATTATATTTAAATTAGCTAAACTTTTCTATAAGGAAATTAAGCTATAATTTAAAGCCCTAAAAGGTATTATCTTAAATAAAGGATTAATCTTTATTAATATATTTTAATTAAAATTATATTATTATTTTTAAATTAAGTAAAGACTATTAATAGCCTTTTATCCTTAAATTAATAAATAAATAAAAAGGATAAATTAAGTTCTTAATTACTATTTATATTACTTTATTAAAGATAATTAAAATATCTAGCTAAAACTCCTATAAATGGCCTAACTTACTTATAACTTAAGGGTTAGTGCTATAATAAATATAACCCTAAATAGAGCCCTTATAGGTTTTAACTTAAAATTCTATATTACTATTAAAAATATTAGGTTAAAAGGGGAAGTCCTAGAAGTTAAGTATAGAATTTAGAAGCTATAAGAGCTATAAAATAAGCTTATAATATATTAATAAAATATAACTAAAAGGCAGGCTAAATACTTTAATTTAAAGTATTAAAAAATAAACTTTAAATAAAAATAATTAGTTATACTTTTAATTAAAAACCTAAAGCTTAAAAGAGAGAAAAAAAAGCTAGCCTTAAGATTTATTAGCCTATTTAGAATTATTAAATATATTAAATTATAAGTATATTACCTAACTTTATTAAATTAATATATAAAAATATATAATATCTTTTATATAAGCCTCCTTAAAATATATTAAATATATAATTAAAAGAATAATAATTCCCTATTAATATTAGACCTTAAAGAAGAGAATAATTAATAGGAAGTTAAATAAATTAAAGATAAAAAGAAGATATATAAGGAATTATATTACCTTATAAAATAAAAAAAATAGCTAGCTAAATATAATTAATAGGTTATTACTATAAATATAAAGAATACCTTATAAATTATTACTATATAGAAAAAGTCTTAAATAAAGCAAAAAGGTAAGAAATTAAAATTATAAATAAAAATAACCCTAAAAAAGAAAGAATATTTAAGAAAAGAGCTTTAATTAAAGCTAAAAGGCTTAAGTTATAAAGATACTATTAAGAAAAATAAGTAACTATAAATTATAAGTAAATCTCTTTTTATTTTAACCTAAAACTATTAAGCAAGACTGTAAGAACTATAATAAGAATTAATTAATTATAATACTAAAAAGCTATCTTTTAAGCTAATTTATCTTTTTCTATAATATAAACCCTATATAGATTATTATATTTAGGAGATATACTTTAAGAGTTAAAGTTATTAAAGAGAGGCTAGCTATATTTCTAAAGGGTTAAAAAGGGTTATATAATTAATATAATAAAAGGCTAAAAACTCTCTATAAGTAAGGCAGGGCTAGATAGAATAAAAGGTTATACTAAAAGTAAAAAATATATAGAAAATAAAGTTATAGTATTAACTCTAATAAAGACTAAAGAGGTAAATATAATAAATACCTAAAGATATTAATAAAGATTTAAACTTAATATAAAGTTAAAAGCAGGGATTTAAGTAATAATATTAAAGTTATTATAGGGATTATTAATAAAACCTAAATATATAAAATAGTAAAAAGTATTAATAGTAACCTATTAGGCTATATATCTAATATTATCTTTCTCTAAATATAAGACCTATAAATCCTTAAATGCAGTCTAAACTTCTTTACTTATATTACTTTAAGGAGATAGATATATTACAGTATAGATATAGCAGTAACTTATAATAGCCTTAATATATAAAAGGAAAGCTTTCTATATTATAATTATATTAATTAATATAACCTAAAAAATAAAGGAAAGACTTATAAATAGATTCTTTCTATTAATAAAGTAAAAAGTTAAATAATAGATAATCTTTAAATATAAAAATAATTTTAATAATTAATAAAAGGTATAGGCTAGTTCTATATAGGTATTATAATAAAGTTAAAAATAATTATCTTTATTTATAAAAAGGATAGAATTATAGATAAACTTAAAGGTATAATAAATATCTATTTAATTTCTTTTAATTATAGCTATAAAACTATTAAAAAGTTAATTAAATTAATAATAAAAGGTAATAAGGGAGAAATATATAAATAATAATTATATTTATATTTATTATATTTCTTATAGTATAAGGCATTAAAATTAATAAAAATATATTTAATATTATAAAAGTAATATAAGTTTTATATAACCTTAAGGTTAATAAAAGTAGCTATTAATTAATTATAGTATTTATAAATATAATAAATATATATATTCTTAATTATAGTAAAACTAAAAAGTTAATATAAGACCTATAACTTAAAACTAAAAGCTATAGAAAATAGAAAATAGATATACTTACTATTAAATATTATAGTAAGAAATATAGAGAAATTAAAGTAAAGCTAAAAAATAAAAAGTTAATTAAAGACTAAAATAAAAGAAGTATAAGCTATAAATAAAAAGTAAGAATAAAAGGTATATAAGCTAATAAGGTTATATAAAATAAAGAGAAAAAGAAAAGAAAGAGAAGCTTAAATTAAAGAGAGGATTAAATACCTATAGGTAAGATAAAAATAGAACCCTATAAAAGCCTAAAAAATTAAAGATATAGCCTATAATTTATAGGCTTAATATATATATATTTTTAAAGGCATCTTAATAAAGCTATAAAAAATAATTTAATAGTTTATATAAAAAAAATGCTATAAATATAGCCTTTTATTACTATAATATCTAACTCTATTATAAAAACCTAATAAAAAGTATCTATAAAATAGAGAGATATTAATAGCTTTATAACTCTATTATAATTATACTTAACTAAAGATAGCTACCTAAAAAGGAGAAGATAATTATAATAATGCCTTAATAATAAGGCTAAATAGCCTCTTACTATATAACCTTAAAACCGCCTTAAGTCTATTATAAAAACCCCTTAAATAGAAATTCTACTTCCTTAAGCTTTAGTTAAATAATACTATTATGCCTACCTAGATATTACTAATCTACTATAATATTTATATTATTTATTTAAATAATATTTTTATATTCTTAAGGATTAAAAAAGAATATATTAAATACTTTAAATAAACCTTAAATTTAAAAAGGCCTAAGTTTTATAATATTTTAATTTTAAAAGATATATTTATATTAAAATAAATATATTAAATTATATTATAATAAAAATCTTTTTTAAATTAAATAATAAAAAAAGATATTATTTAATTACTTTTTAATTATAAAAGTTTAATAACTTTAAAAGAAAATATAATACTTTTAATTAAAAAATAATAATAATTATAAAGTTATTTAAGTATTAATAGTATTACCTTAAAGGCTTTTTAAAATAAATAAAAGTATTAAATAATTATTAAAATTTATAATTATTTATAAAAAATATTAAGTTAAATAGAAAATAAATATAATAATATTTATATTTAATAACTTATAACTTTATAATTAAATATAAAAAGGGATTTATAAATTTTATTAATATCTCTTTAAGATTTTTAAAAGTTAAAAAAAAAAAATATTAAAAGCTAGATTTAATTAAGCCTTTAAAAAAAAATTAATTAAAATATAAATAATAGTAAAAAATTAAAACTTAAAAAAAAAACTAAATAAAAGGCTTATAAAAAAAATAAGTTTACTTTAAACTTTAATTAAATTAAAAATAAATAAAATATCTTTAAGCATTAAAGATAATTTAGCTTTATGATTAAATAGTATAAATATTATAAACTAAAAACTTAATTTAAATATATAATTTTAAAAAATATTTAAATTATTTATAATAATTTTTAATAAAATTATAAATTAATTCTTATATTAAAAAAGACCTTTAAAAAAATATATTAAAGGCTTTAATTAAAATAATTAAATGAATATAATTAAAAAATAAAATAATAATTAATTAAAAAAAAATTTAAATTAAATTATAAAGAAAGATTTTTAAAAATAAAAAATAAAAAAAAACTTTTTTTATTTTAAAAATAGGCTATAAAAAGATAATATATTAGAGTTTAAAAATTAAAATAATTAAAATACCTAAAGAATTAAAAGAAATAAAACTAATTATATATAAATGTTTCTTTATTTAAATTTATTTCTTAAAGAATTATTAATTACCTTTAATTTCTATTTTTAAATTTAATAGTTATAAAATTAATTATAGGCCTAATTCTTTATAAAGCTATCCTTTAATATAAAGTTTCTTTTAAAATAATTATAATTATAATTATAAAAAGTAAATACTTTTAATTAAAATAAAGGATTAATAGCTATATTTTTTTAAAAAATTAAAGAAATTCTAAAAGTAAAAGCCTAAATAGCTTTATTAATAAAGTTATTATTAAAAACTTATTATTATTTAAATAAATTTATAATAATTAAAAAAAGGCTATTTTATTAAAGAAATTAAATAATACTTTAAATTAAAATTATTAAGAATTTAAATTTATATAAAAAAAAAAATTAATTAATTTAAATATAATTAAGTAAATTAATAAAAGGAAATATAAAAAGTAAAATTAAAGTAAAAGCTAGAATTATAATAAAAATAAAACCTTTAAAGAGATTTTTATTTAAATAAAAGCTAAATAAAAGAAAGGGTTTAAAATATATTATAATATTATAAAAATTACTTTTTAATATTATTTAAAGTTATTAATAAAATATTAAATTTATAACTCTTAAAGCTATAAAACTAAAATCTATTTTTTTTAATTAAAAAATTTAATTAATTTTATATATAACTTAAATCTTAAAAAATTAAAGATATTAATAAAAAATAATATAAATATAATATTAAAACTTATAGTAAAATTAAATAGATATTATAAAGATATATTTATTAAATATAATAATAAATTATAATAATAATATAAAGAGTTTTAGCCTTTTATATTAAAAAATATTAATAAAAAGGTAATAATATTAAAAAGAAAGGTAAGATTTATTAAGAAAGTATTAATATCTTTTAATTTATAAATTAATATATAAATTTTTTTTTAAGTAATAAAAAGAAATTAAAAACTAAAAAAAGATATATTTAAATTTATAATAAATATAAATAGTAAAGTATTATAGTTAATATATTTAATAAGTATATATACTATTTAAATATATATATTACTTTCTTTAACCTTTTTAACCTATAGCTTAAAAAGCTTAACTTATAGTTTAAAAAGGCTAGCTTTTACTTATTAAATTCCTCTTTAAATAATTTAAAAGCTATTTAATAAATCTTTATATTATAACTGCCTTTATTATATATATTATAATATTAAGTACTTAATTACTTTAACTTTTTTTAATTATTACTTTTTAATAATTTAATTATTATTTATATATTAATATTTATTTAATTAATTACTTATAATACTTTTTATATAATTATAATTCTTTCTTTTTATAATTTAATCCTTTTTACTTTATTTTTTAGCTATAAGCCTTTTTTAATAGCCTAAAGTACTTAATATTAAGAGGCTAAAGTAAATAAAATATATAAGTAAATATATAAAATATAATAATTTTATTCTCTTTATAATATCTCTTAAAATTAATTAAGTAATAGCTTTTATTTTTTTTTTTTATTTTTTTTTCCTTACTATTAGCCTAATAAGGCTATTAAGCTATTAACTTTATATATAAAGGCTTAAATAATAAGGCCCCTATAGTAGGCCTGTATTTTAAAGGTTAAAATTATATAAGGTTTATCTGCCTTAATAGCGCAATTGCTGCCTTAATCAAGCAGTATTAATACCGCCCCTCAGCAGCTATATCAGCCTTCTTCCTTCACCCTAGCCAAAAGAGTACTAGGCCAAGTCCATTATAAAATACATTCCCTAACCTAACTTTCTATACCTATTGGTTATAGCTGTTAATATTAATTATAGCCACTAATATAATACTATAAAATAGCCTGCAGATATATAATTAGGCCTACTGTATAACTAGCTATAACCTTAATATAGCTATTAGGCCTGCCTTATAGAAAGCCAATAGAAATAAATTAAAAGAAATTTATATAATAGTAGCTACTATTAAAAAGAACTTCTTATTAAGGTATTAATTTAACCTTATTAAAATAGCTATCTTTAATTATAACCTAGTTAAGTTAATCTATTATATAGGCTATTTTAGCTTAATTAATTTAAATTAGGTTAATAATAAGCTATTAGGTCTAAAGGACCTAAAGAGGGTCCTAAAGGAAGGTTATTCTTTTAAATTAGATTAGGCTGCTTTCCTTACTGCCTTTATAGGTAACTTAAATATATATAAAGAGTGGCTTTCTAATATAGCTAAAAGGGTTATTACAGCAGAGGGGGTGCTACTTTTAATATAACAGGCTAGTTATAGTCTAAGACCATAAGAGTAAAGGGATAAGTGTAGGGTAATGGCAGGGTTCGAAGGTTTAAAGGAATTAGGTTGACTTTTATGTAAGTTAGTTAGCGAAAGTCAAATTGACCTCTACCAATTGAATGTATGTGCCTAGGCACGTAACCAATCGACCTTACATCTAAGAGCAGATAAAGTAATATCAGTAAAGAAGCAATAGGCTAAACTTAGGGTAATAGCTTTTATAACTATTAAAAATTAAAAAATAATAAAAATTAATTAATTAATTAATTATAAATTAATTAAAGTACTTTAACTACTTAAGACCTAATTTATTATTTATTTATTTATTTTAACTTATTATAATAACCTAATTACCTAAAAGGTTATATTTTTAATATTAATTAATAAAATAATATTAATCTATATTAATAATAAATAATATAATTAATTAACCTTTTATATTAATTATTTAGATTATAGTAATTTATTTTTAGTTTTTAGGTTATATTAATTTTAGCCTTTTTTATATTTTTAAACCTATAATAGCTATTCTAGCTATAATAAGGCCTATTATAAAGCCAGTTTTATTAAAGTTTTAAATATTATTTAATTAAATATTATACTTTATAATTATATTTTATATAAATTAAAACTAACTATAAATAATACTTAAACCTTTATATTTAGCTCTTTAATAGTTATATCTTTAAAATAAATATATCTTTAGCTTTAATTATTACTTTATAAAGTTATAAGTTTAATACTTATTAATAGGTAATATATTATAATTAATAAGTAAAGAATTAGCTATTTTTTCTATAAAATATAATTATAAAGGAAATCTTAATAAATTTAGATTAAAAATAAATTAAACTATAATTTATTTCTTTAAATTAAATAATTAATATAACTTTAGGATTTAATTATATTTTAATTAAAGGCTATTTTAATAGTAATATAAGGTTATATAATTAACCTTATAAATATTTATAATATATTAGATATTTAGTTTAGGGTTATTTTAAAGGGCCTAAAAGGTAAAAAGTATTTTAGCCTTATAATTTAAATTTAATATATTTAGTAGTTAATAAATTAATTAATTAATTAAAAAGTTAGGTATAAGAGGGAAAAGTGGTATATATACTTAGATAGTATATATACTTATTAAATACATTAATTAATAATGTAAATAGTAATTAAAGTAATTATAAACTTTAAGGCCTTTATTATATCCTTAAAGTTACTTTTTATTATAGTAAAAAGATTATAATTAAATTAATAATAAAATATAAAAAAGAATTATAAAAAAGATATATAATTTATAATATTTTTTATTATAATTATATTTAATATAATAAAAAAAATTAAAGTTATTAAAGGTATATTAGGCTAAAAGAAATATAAAAAGTTATTAAATTTTTATTAATTAATAATACTTAAAGGTTATTTTTATAAATATAAATATAATATATATAAATTTAATAGCCTATAGTATAATTAAAGGGCTTAAAGGGTATAATTACTTTAAGCTTTTTAGCCTTATTAAATATTTTAAAAATAGAAATAAGTTCTTTATTAATTATTATAAGGCTATTAAAATAAATTTATTAATAAATTAAAAAATAAAGAATTAAAAAATATAAATATAAATAAAAAGAAAGGTACATAAATTAAAAAGGTTATATAAAATAAAAAGAAAAAGAAAAAAAAATAAAAAATAAAAAAAAAGAAAATTGAATATTTATAATTAAAAAGAAATTAAAAGCCTTATAAAGCTTAATAAAGCTTAAAAAATTAAAAAGTTAATTATAAATTAAAAGATATAAATTATATAAAGCTATAAGATATTATAATAAAACTGTCTATAGATTTATTATAAGTTTTATCTATAAAATAGTTAAAATATAAGCTACTATTTCTATATAAATTTAAATAAAGAATTAATTACTATAAGTAAATATATAATAATAAAAGCCTATTAATAATTATATAATTTAATTTTATTACTATTTTAATTAAAAATAGCCAATATATATAATAAGCATACAGTATAGATAAGTATACAGTATAAAAATCCCTTACCTTATATTAATACTATTAGATTAATTAATTCTTAACTAAATAATATATTATAATCTACTAATAAGGCTTATATTCTTCTTGCATTTTAGGCCTATTAAAAAGACCTAAAATTAAGTCTATAATAAGTTATATTTCTCTATAATATTTACTTCTATACCCTTTACTATTAATCCTAAGGTAAGTAAGCTTAAAATAATTATATCTCTAGCTTATAGAAACTAACTAATTAAAAGAAATAGCTTATAGTTAAGTATATTTTAAATCTAGATTTATAAAGATTTCCCTCTTAATATTATAATATTAAAGAAATAGTAAATTAACTACTTACTAATTATAATATATTACCAGTTAGTAAGTGCTAGGCTATTAATTTTATTAAATAGTAACTAAAACTTAAAATATATTTTTTTTATAAATATAACTATTAAAGGGCTAAATATAAAGATCTAACTATTATTTATAATTAATTTAGGCTTATAGAGAATATAATTATAAAATATAATATTTAATTAAATAATATTTAAAACTTTAATAAAACTGGCTTTATAATAGGTATAATATTAAGTAATATAGTTATTATTAGCTTAAAAAGGCATAAAAACCTAAAATTAATCTAACTTAAAAACTAAAAATAAATTACTATAATTTAAGTAATTAATATAGAAGGCTAAGTAATTAATCTATATATAGTAATTATAGGCTAATATTATTTTACTAATTAGTATTAAGATAATAACCTTTTAAGCACTTAAGCTATTACTATAATACTAAATAGCTAAATAGATAATAAAATAGGTATTAATTAGCTAAAGTACTTTAATTAATATATAATTAATTAATTAATTAAAGCCTATTATCTTTTAATTTTTAATAGCTATAAAAGTTATTAATCTATTAAATTCTAGCTATATTATAAAGTTAATAATATTATTATACTTTATATATCTCCTTATTTTTTATATCTATTATAGTTACTTAATATTAGGTACTTTAGGCTGCTAAAAAAGGTATATAATTAAAAAATAAAGTAACTAATTAAATAGTCTATAACTTATATTTTTAAAATTAAGTTCTTTCTAGCCTTTTATACTGCCTTTTAATTAACTATAATTAAGTTAAATATTAAAAGGGGTTTTAAAGAAACTGGCCTTATTTTTTTTAACCTAAAAGTTATAATCTTAAAGTTTAATATATAGTTATAGACTTTAATGCTTATTAAAGAGGTAATTTAATAAGCTTAAGCTTAGACTTTAAGGACCCTAAATATAGTCTTTAAGGCCAGATTACAGTCTAAATACCTTTATAATTAAATTAGAAGATGTTATAGTAACTCCCTAAAGTTAATCCTTAAAGCTCTTTAATCTCTTATAAAGACAGTTATAAAAAATATATAAAAGACTGCCTTATTAAAGGCTAAAAACTAAAAGCTTTATAAGGTAAATAATATACTTAATTAATAATATAAAGTAAAAAAGGCATATCTATAAAATAAAAGGAGCTTATTTATATAAAAAGATATAATAACGCCCTGGTGATAAGGCTGACCGGCCTCTTACTATATGATTTCAGGACCCCCTTAAGTTTATTATAAAAACCCCTTAAATAGAAATCCTGCTTCTTTAAGCTTTAGTTAATATAATACTATTATACCTACTTAACTATTACCTATTTACTATAATAATTTTAAAGCTTCTACCTAAACTATTTAAGTATAATAGTAAACCTATAAAAAACTATTATAGCTAATATAAAACCTAATAAGCTATTAATAAATCCTCTAGAAATTAGTAATAACTTTACCTAAAATAGTAATAAAAGATCCTTTTAAATAGTAACCTATATAGCTAATTATACTACCTATATTATATATATTAATGCCCTAAAAGTCAGGATTAAGTAGCTAGAAAAAGAGCTTACTCTTTAATAATAATAAAATAAGTTAAAATAATGCCTTAAGGAGAATAAAAGTAGATTATAAAATCCCCCTAAAACCTAAAGAAAGAATAGACTATCTATATAACTACTTAACTTTAATGCTAAAGACTTACTATAAATAAATAATAATACCTTAATAAGGCAATAATAAGTAAGAAATAGCTTTACTTTTAATAGTAATAAAAAAGTAAAAGCTAAGAATATTATTACCTTTAAATACCTAATTACCTTTTAAAAATAAGATAAATAGTTAAATAATATAAACTAAAGCTTTAAGGGAGCCTAGAAATAATACTATATTAATAAAAGCTATATTCTATTTACCTGCAATAATATAGCACTAAATATAAGGCTTATATAGTTAGGCCACTTAAATAAATAAATAAAAGAAAGAAAAGAAGACTTAAAGAGAGATTAAAAAGTATTTAAAGAATAGTCCCTTACCTTTATAGAAAATAAAAAGAATTACTAGATACTTATAACTATATAACTAAAAAGTGCCTAATAATAATCTAGCTAATTTCCTTAAGACTTTTATAAGTATCTTATCTCTATTAAAAACTACCTTCCCTATAAGCTTAATATAGCTATAAGAGTTTATTAATATTATATTAAACTTTTATTTATATTTTAGGATATTATAGCCTTTTAAAGAGGTATTAATCTCCTTAAAATTAAGGAAAAATTTATCTAATTAATATAATAACTTTAAGATACTTTAAACTAAAAGAATAAATATATAGATATAATAACACCCTGGTAATAAGGCTAACTGGCCTCTTACTATATAATCTTAAGACCCCCTTAAGTCTATTATAAAAACCCCTTAAATAGAAATCCTATTTCCTTAAGCTTTAGTTAATATAATACTATTATACCTACCTAGCTATTACCTATTTACTATAATAATTCTAAAGCTTTTACCTAAACTACCTAAATATAATAGTAAATCTATAAAAAACCACTATAATTAGCATAAAACCTAATAAGCTATTAATAAATCCTCTAGAAATTAGTAATAACTTTATCTAAAATAGCAATAGAAAATCCTCTTAAATAGTAACCTATATAGCTAATTATACTACCTATATTATATATATTAATGCCCTAAAAGTCAGGATTAAGTAGCTAGAAAAAGAGCTTACCTTTTAATAGTAATAAAATAAATTAAAATAATGCCTTAAAGAGAATAAAGGCAAATTATAAAACCCCCCTAAAACCTAAAAAAAGAATAAACTACCTATATAATTACTTAACTTTAATACTAAAGACCTACTATAAATAAGTAATAATACCTTAATAAAGTAATAATAAGTAGAAAATAGCTTTATTTCTAGCAGTAATAAAAAAGTAAAAGCTAAAAATATTATTACCTTTAAATACCTAATTACCTTTTAAAAATAAGATAAATAATTAAATAATATAGACTAAAGCTTTAAGAAAGCCTAAAAATAATATTATATTAATAAAAGCTATATTCTATTTACCTATAATAATATAGCATTAAATATAAGGCTTATATAATTAGATTATTTAAATAAATAAATAGAAAAAAAAAAAGAAAACTTAAAGAAAAATTAAAAAGTATTTAAAAAATAGTCTTTTACCCTTATAGAAAATAGAAAGAATCGCTAGATACTTATAACTATATAACTAAAAAATGCCTAATAATAACCTAATTAATTCCCTTAAAACTTCTATAAATATCTTATTTTTATTAAAGATTATCTCCCTTATAAGCTTAATATAGCTATAAGAGTTTATTAATATTATATTAAACTTTTACTTACCCTTTAAAATACTATAGCCTTTTAGAAAGGTATTAATTTCCCTAAAATTAAAAAAGAACTTATCTAGTTAATATAATAACTTTAGAATACTTTAAACTAGAAAAATAAATATATAAAAAACCTACTAAATTTCTTATTACCTAAAAAGAAACCTTATTAACCCTAAAAACTGCCTAAATTATACTTATATTAATAACCTTAAAAAAATAACTAAAATTACTTTTTTATTACTAACTTAAAAAAAAAAAAAGACTTAAATTCTATAAAATACTATAATTATTATAAAAAAGGTTATTATTTAAGAAATTACCTTAAACTTAAAAAAATAAATTAAATAAAGAAATTAAAAAACTAAATATAACTAAAAATATAGGTTAATTTCTAGTTAATATCCCTAAAATAACCCTAATCTATAATTAAAATAGACTTTAAATCTATTTTAAAAGGAAGATCTTAACTATAATAAAGGCTTAAGGCTATAAAACTATTAAAATATAGGCTTACCTTAATTATAGTATAAAAATAAATACTATTAGTAAAACCTTTATAAAATCCTAAAGATTTTAATAATTAAAAGATATTAATATTTTCCTCTAAAAAGTAAATAATACCTAATTAAGAACTATAGGATATTAAAAAATAACCTTAACTTTAATAGATTATTAGAAATAAATATATAAAACTATATAAAGTTTAATAGATATTAATAAATAGGACTAAAATAAATTAATACTTCTTTTTATTATTATCTTAAAAGATTTCTAAATTATAATAGATTTTAAAATAAAAAAATAATAATTTAAAGGGCACTATAAAGGCCTTAAACTCCTTAAATCTTATTAATTTTTAAAAAAAACCTATAATAAAATTAAGATCTTTATTATTACTATTATTAAGAAACTTTACTTACTTTTTAATAAAAAACCTTAAAAACCTAATTAACTTAAAGGCATTTTCTATAAACTAAAAGCTTATATTAAAGTCTTTAATTATAATAAGGCAGTAAAGATACTTAACTTTAAGAAAATAGATTATATTATTAACCTAATTAAAGGAAAGAAGCCTCTATATAGCCCTATCTACCCCCTTTTATAGGCAGAACTTAAAAAACTCTAAAAGTATATCTAGAAAAACCTAAAAACTAAATAAATTTACTTATTTAAAAGCCTAGCTAAATCTCCTATCCTTTTTATCTTTAAAAAAAATAGAAATCTTTATTTTTATATAGATTATTATAATTTAAATACTATTACTATTAAGAATTATTACCTTTTACTTTTAATTTTAGAAATTATAAATTATATTTAAAAGGTAAAGTACTTTTTTAAGATTAATATTAAAGATATATACTACTAGATTTATATTTAAAAAAAAGATAAATAAAAGATTACCTTTTAAACCTACTATAGTTACTTTAAGTATATAATAATGCCATTTAGACTAATTAATATACCTATTATATTTTAATATTATATCTATTAGGCCCTTTAAGGTTTTATAAATATAATTTATATTATCTATTTAAATAATATCTTAATATTCTTAAAAATAAAAGAAAAGTATATAAAATACCTTAAATAAATCTTAAAATAGATAAAGAATATTAAATTATATATAAAACCCTTAAAGTACTCCTCTTATTAAGATAAAATAGAGTTTTTTAGCTTTATCTTAACTATAGAAAGTATTAAAATAGACCTAATAAGAATTTATATTATTCTTAAATAGCCTAAACCTACTACCTATAGAGAAATTTAGGTATTTCTAGGATTTTATAACTTCTATAGGCAGTTTATTTATAAATACTTTAAGGTTATTACTTCCCTTATAGCCTTTATAAAAGAAAGCTAAAATAGAAAGAAACTAAAAAGTATAAGGTTAAATAACTAAAAAAAATAGTTATTTTAGGCCCTTATTATTAAGTTTAAAAAGGCCTTAATTTTATAATACTTTAATCCTAAAAGATATATCTATATTAAGATAGATATATTAAATTATATAATAGTAAAAATCCTCTTTTAATTAAATAATAAAGAGAAATACTATTTAATTGCCTTTTAATTATAAAAGTTTAATAACCCTAAAAGAAGATATAATATCTCTAATTAAAAAATAATAGTAATTATAAAGTTATTTAAATACTAATAGTATTACCTTAAAGGCTCCTTAAAATAAATAGAGGTCTTAAATAACTATTAAAATCTTTAATTATTTATAAAAAATACTAAATTAAATAAAAAATAAATATAATAGTATTTATATTTAATAACCTATAACTTTATAATTAAGTATAAAAAGGGATCTATAAATTCTATTAATATTCCCTTAAGATCCTTAAAAGTTAAAAAAAAGAAATACTAAAAGCTAGACTTAATTAAATCCCTAAAAGATAAAATAGCTAAAGTATAAGCAATAATAAAAGGTTAAAAGCTAAAAAAAAGGTTAAGTAAAAGGCTTATAGAAAGAGTAAATCTACCTTAAACCTTAAATAAGTTAAAGGTAGATAAAATATCTTTAAGTATTAAAAATAACCTAGCCTTATTATTAAGTAATATAAATATTATAGACTAAAAACCTAATCTAAATATATAATCTTAAAAGATATTAAAATTATTTATAGTAATTCTTAATAAAATAGTAAATTAATCCTTATATTAAAAAGAACCCCTAAAAGATAATATATTAAAGCCCTTAATTAAGATAATTAAACTAATATAATTAAAAGATAAAATAATATCTAGCTAAAAAGATAAAATATTTAAGGCAAATTATAAAAAAGGATCCTAAAAGTAAAAAGTAAAAGATAATTTCCTTTATTTTAAGGACAGGCTTTATATATTACTAAAACCTAACTTTAAAAAGGAGATATTAAAATTATATTATAATAACCCTTTAATAAAGTACTTTAATATTAAGAGAACCTAAAAGCTAATTTAAAGAAAACTCTATTAAAAAGGCCTAAAAATTAATATAAAATAGTATATATTTATATATTATATTTACTAAAAGATAGTATTTAAAAGATATTAACCTTATAGAAAGCTTAAAAGCCTATTAATTTTATTATACCTTTTTAAAGAGGTCTTAATAGATTTTATTATAAAACTACTATTAATACTCTTTAAAGGTTAATAAATTAATATAATTTTAATAATAATTAATAGATTTATAAAATTTATATAATTTCTATCTATTTTTACTAAAATTACTATATTTAAATTAATTAAACTCTTCTATAAGGAGATTAAACTATAGTTTAAAGCCCTAAAGGGTATTATCTTTAATAAAGGCTTTATATTTATAAATATATTTTAATTAAAATTATATTACTACTTAAAAATTAAGTAAAAACTATTAATAGCTTTTTATCTCTAAACTAATAGATAGATAGAAAGAATAAATTAAATTTTTAAATATTACTTATATTACTTTATTAAAAATAACTAAAATATCTAGCCAAAACTCTTATAAATGGCCTAATTTACTTATAACTTAATGGTTAATACTATAATAAATATAATCCTAAATAGGGCCTTTATAGATTTTAACTTAAAATTTTATATTATTACTAAAGATATTAACTTAAAGAGCGGAGTCCTAAAAGTTAGATATAAGATCTAAAAGCTATAGAAACTATAAGATAAGCTTATAATATATTAATAATATATAACTAAAAGGCAGGCTAAGTACTTTAACTTAAAGCACTAAAAAATAAACTTTAAATAAAAATAATTAATTATACTTTTAATTAAAAACCTAAAGCTTAAAAGAAAGAAAAAAAAGCTAGCTTTAAGATTTATTAGCCTATTTAAGATTATTAAGTATATTAAACTATAAATATATTGCCTAGCCCTACTAAATTAATATATAAGAATATATAATATCTTTTATATAAGCCTCCTTAAAGTATATTAAGTATATAATTAAAAGGATAATAATTCTTTATTAATATTAGACCTTAAGGAAGAGGATAATTAATAAGAGGTTAAATAAATTAAAGATAAAAAGGAAATATATAAAGAATTATATTACCTTATAAAATAGAAAGAATAATTAGCTAAATATAATTAATAGGTTATTACTATAGATATAAAGAATGCCCTATAAGTTATTATTACCTAAAAAAAGTCTTAAATAAAGTAAAAAAGTAAAAGATTAAAGTTATAAGTAAAGATAACCTTAAGAAAGAGAGGATATTTAAGAAAAAAGCTATAATTAAAGTTAAAAAGCTTAAGCTATAAAAATACTATTAAAAAAAATAAGTAACTATAAACTATAGGTAAATCTCTTTTTATTTTAACTTAAAATTATTAAATAAGACTATAATAATTATAATATTAAAAAGCTATTTCTTAAGTTAATTTATCTTTCTTTATAATATAAGCCTTATATAAACTATTAAAATATTTAGATAATATACTTTAGGAGCTAAAGTTATTAAAAAGAGATTAATTATATTTCTAAAAGGTTAAAAAGGAATATATAATTATTATAGTAAAAGGTTAAGAACTCTCTATAGGTAAGGTAGGTCTAGATATAATAAAAGGCTATATAAAGAGAGAATAATAAGGAGAAAGTAAAGTTATAGCCTCTATTTTAATAGAAATTAAAGAGGCAGGTATAATAAATATCTAGAGATATTAGTAAAGGTTTAAATTTAATATAAAGCTAAAAGTAGAGATTTAAGTAATAATATTAAAGTTATTATAGAGGTTATTAATAAGACCTAAATATATAAAATAGTAAAAAGTATTAATAGTAGCCTATTAAGCTATATATTTTTTATTATTTTCCTTTAAATATAAAACCTATAAATCTTTAAATGCAATTTAAATCTTTTTATTAATATTACTTTAGAGAGATAGGTATATTTTAATATAGATATAGTAATAAGTTATAATAGCTTAAGTATATAAAAGGATAGCTTTTTATATTATAACTTTATTAATTAATATAATAAAAAAAATAAGAAAAAGAACTTATAAGTAGCTTTTTAATATTAATAAAGTAAAAATTAGTAATATAAGTAATCTTTAAGTATAAAAAGGCTTTTAATAACTAATAAAAGGTATAGGTAAGTTTTATATAGATATTATAATAAAGTTTAAAATAGTTTTTTTTATTTATAAAAAGGATAGCCTTATAGATAAAGTTAAAGGTATAGTAAATATCTATTTAATCTCTTTTAATTATAGCTATAAAACTATAAGAAAGTTAGTTAAATTAGTAATAAAAGGTAATAAAGAAGAAATATATAAGTAATAGCTATATTTATATTTATTATATTTTTTATAGTATAAGGTATTAAGGTTAATAAAAATATATTTAATATTATAGAAGTAATATAAATTCTATATAACCTTAAGGTTTATAAAAGTAGCTATTAATTAATTATAGTATTTATAAATATAATAAATATATACATTTTTAGATATAATAAAGCTAGGGGAATAATAAAGGACCTATAGCTTAAAACTAAAGGCTATAGAGAAATGAAAATAGATATACTTACTGTTAGATATTATAATAATAAATATAAAGAAATTAAAGTAAAGTTAAAAAATAAAAGGTTAATTAAAAACTAAAATAAAAGAGGTATAGGCTATAAATAAAAAGTAAGAATAAAAGGTATATAAGTTAATAAGGTTATATAAGATAAAGAGAAAAAGAAGAGAGTGTTATAGTAGATAGGTAATAGCTAGGTAGGCATAATAGTATTATATTGACTAAAGCTTAAGGAAGTAGGATTTCTATTTAAGGGGTTTTTATAATAGACTTAAGGAGGTCCTAAGATTATATAGTAAGAGGCCAGTTAGCCTTATTACTAGGGCATTATTATAATTATCCCCCTCTTTTTAGGTAGCTATCTTTAGCTAGATATAATTATAATAGAGTTATAAAGTTATTAATATCTTTCTATTTTATAGCTACCTCTTATTGGCTTTTTATAGTAAAGTTAGATATTATAGCAGTAAAAGGTTATATTTATAGCATTTCCTCTATATAAACTATTAGACTGTTCCCTATAGCCTTATTAAGATGCCCTTAAAAATATATATATATTAGGCCTGTAAATTATAGGCTATACCTTTAATTCTTTAGGCTTCTATAGGCTTTTATTTCTGCCTTGCCTATAGGTATTTAATTCTCTCTTTAATTTAAGCTTCTCTCTCTTTTTTTCTTTTTTTTATTTTATATAACCTTATTAGCTTATATGCCTTTTATCCTTACTTTTTATCTATAGCCTATACCTCTTTTATTTTAGTCTTTAGTTAACCTTTTTTTTTTTAATTTTACCTTAACTTTTTTATATTTATTACTATAATATCTAATAGTAAGTATATCTATTTTCTATCTTTTATAGCCTTTAGTTTTAAGCTATAAGTCCTTTATTATCTCTCTGGCTTTATTATATCTAAAAATATATACATTTATTATATTTATAAATACTATAATAAATTAGCAGCTACTTTTATAGACCTTAAGGTTATATAGAATCTATATTACTTCTATAATATTAAGTATATTTTTATTAACTTTAGTGCCTTATACTATAAAAAATGCAATAAATATAAGTATAGCTACTACTTATATATTTCTCTTTTATTACCTTTTATTACTAATTTAACTAACTTCCTTACAGTCTTATAGCTATAATTAAGGGAGACTAAATAGATGTCTGCTATACCTTTAACTTTATCTATAAAGCTATCCTTTTTATAGATAAGAAAAACTGTTTTAAACTTTATTATAATATCTATATAGAACTTATTTATACCTTTTACTAATTATTAAAAGCCTTTCTATACTTAAAGACTATTTATACTATTAATTTTTACTTTATTAATATTAAGAAACTGCCTATAAGTTCTTTTCTTTATTCTTTTTATTATATTAGCTAATAAAGTTATAATATAAAAAGCTACCTTCTTATATACTTAAGCTATTATAACTTACTGCTATATCTATATTAAAATATATTTATCTTCCTAAAGTAATATTAATAAGGAGATCTAGGCTATATTTAAGGATTTATAGGTCTTATACTTAAAGGAAAATAATAAAGAGTATATAGCCTAATAGGCTGCTATTAATGCTTTTTACTATCTTATATATTTAAGTCTTATTAATAATTTCTATAATAACTTTAATATTATTGCCTAAATCCCTACCTTTAGCTTTATATTAGGTTTAAACCTTTATTAATATCTTTAGGTATTTATTATACCTGCCTTTTTAATCTCTACTAGGGTAGAGGCTATAACTTTACCCTTTCCTTACTATTTTCTCTCTATATAGCCTTTTATTATATTTAGACCTACCTTACCTATAGAAAGTTCTTAACCTTTTACTGCAGTAATTATATATCTCTTTTTAATCCCTTAAAAGTATAGTTAATTTCTTTTTAATAACTTTAGCTTCTAAAGTGTACTGCCTAAATATTTTAGTAGTTTATATAGAGCTTATATTATAGAAAAAGATAAATTAACTTAAGGGATAGCTTTTTAATATTATAATTATTATAGTCTTATTTAGTGGTTTTAGGTTAAAATAGAGAGAGATTTACCTATAGTTTATAGTTACTTATTTTTTTTAATAGTATTTTTATAACTTAAGCCTTTTAACTTTAATTATAGCTCTTTTCTTAAATATTCTCTCTTTTTTAGGGTTATCTTTACTTATAACTTTAATCTCTTGCCCTTTTGCTTTATTTAGGACTTTTTTTAGGTAATAATAACTTATAGGGCATTTTTTATATTTATAGCAGTAACCTATTAATTATATTTAGCTAGCTATCCTTTCTATTTTATAAAGTAGTATAATTCCTTATATATCTCCTTTTTATCCTTAATTTATTTAATTTCTTATTAATTATCCTTTTCCTTAAGGTCTAGTATTAATAGGGAATTATTATCCTTTTAGTTATATACTTAATATACTTTAAGGAGGCTTATATAAAAGATATTATATATTCTTATATATTGGTTTAATAAGGCTAGGCAATATACTTATAGTCTAATATATTTAATAATCCTAAATAGGCTAATAAATCTTAAGGCTAGTTTCTTTTTTTTTCTTTAAGCTTTAGGTTTTTAATTAAAAGTATAATTAATTATTTTTATTTAAAGTTTATTTCTTAATGCTTTAAGTTAAAGTATTTAGCCTGCCTTTTAGTTATATTTTACTAATATATTATAAGCTTATTCTATAGTTCTTATAGCTTTTAGATCTTATATTTAACTTTTAAGACTTCTCCCTTTAAGCTAATATCTTTAGTAATAATATAGAATTTTAGGTTAAAATCTATAAGGGCCCTATTTAGGGTTATATTTATTATAGTGCTAATTCCTAAGTTATAAGCAAACTAAGCCATTTATAGAAGTTTTAGTTAGGTATTTTAGTTATTTTTAATAAAGTAATATAAGTAATATTTAAGAATTTAATTTATTCTCTTTATTTATCTATTAGTTTAAGGATAAAAAGCTATTAATAGTTTTTACTTAATTCTTAAGTAATAATATAATTCTAATTAGAATGCACTTATAAATATAAAGCCTTTATTAAAGATAATACCCTTTAGGGCTTTAAATTATAATTTAATCTCTTTATAGAAGAGTTTAGCTAGTTTAAATATAGTAATTTTAATAGAAATAGGTAGGAATTATATAAACTTTATAAATCTATTAACTATTATTAAGATTATATTAATTTATTAACCTTTAAAGAGTATTAGTAGCAGTTCTATAATAAAATCTATTAAGACCTCTTTAAAGGGGTATAATAGAATTAATAGGCTTTTAAGCTTTCTATAAAGTTAATATCTTTTAGATACTATCTTTTAGTAAATATAATATATAGATATATACTATTTTATATTAGTTTTTAGGCCTTTTTAATAAAGTTTTCTTTAAATTAACTTTTAGGTTCTCTTAATATTAAAGTATCCTGTTAGGGGGTTATTATAATATAGTTTTAGTATTTTCTTTTTAAGGTTAGGTTTTAGTAATATATAGAGCTTATCCTTAAAATAAAGGAGGTTATCTTTTACTTTCTACTTTTAGGATTCTTTTTTACAATTTGCCTTAAATATCTTATCCTTTTAGCTAGGTATTATCTTATCTCTTAATTATATTAGTTTAATTATTTTAATTAGGGGCTTTAATATATTATCCTTTAGGGGTTTTTTTTAATATAAAAATCAATTTACTGTCTTATTAGGAATTACTGTAAATAATCTTAATATCTTTTAAGATTATATATTTAGATTAGGTTTTTAGCCTATAATATTTACATTATTTAGCAGTAGGGCTAGGTTATCTTTAATACCTAAAGATATCTTATCTATCTTTAACTTACTTAAGGTTTAAGGCAGATTTATTCTTTTTATAAGCCTTTTATTTAACCTTTTTTTTAACTTTTAATCTTTTATTATTATTTATATCTTAGCTATCTTATCCCTTAGGGATTTAATTAAGTCTAGCTTTTAGTATTTCTCTCTTTTAACTTTTAGGGGTCTTAAGGGGATATTAGCAAGATTTATAGATTCCTTTCTATACTTAATTATAAAGTTATAGGTTATTAAATATAAGTATTATTATACTTATTTTCTGTTTAGTTTAATATTCTTTATAAATAATTAGAGATTTTAGTGGTTATTTAGGACCTTTATCTATTTTAGGGAGCCTTTAAGGTAGTATTATTAGTACTTAAATAACTCTATAATTACTATTATCTCCTAATTAGAGATATTATATTTTCTTTTAGGGTTATTAAACTTTTATAACTAAAAGGTAATTAGGTAATATCTCCCTTTATTATCTAGTTAGGAGAGGATTTCTACTATAATATAATTTAATATATTTATCTTAATATAGATATATCTTTTAGGATTAAAGTATTATAGGACTAGGGCCTTTTTAAACTTAATAATAAGGGCCTAAAATAACTGTCTTTTCTAGTTATTTAACTTTATACTTTTTAGTTTCTTTCTATTTTAGCTTTCTTTTATAAGGGCTATAAAAGGAGTAATAACCTTAAAGTATCTATAGATAAACTGCTTATAGAAGTTATAGAATTTTAAAAATACCTAAATTTCTTTATAGATAGTAGGTTTAGGCTATTTAAGGATAGTATAAATCCTTATTAAGTCTATCTTAATACCCTTTATAGTTAAAATAAAGTTAAGGAACTTTATTTTATTTTAGTAAAAGGAGTACTTTAAGGGTTTTATATATAATTTAGTATCTTTTATCTATTTTAGGATTTATTTAAGGTATTTAATATACTCTTTTTTTATTTTTAAGAATATTAAGATATTATTTAAATAGATAATATAGATTATATCTATAAGACCCTAAAGGGCCTAATAGATATAATATTAAAATATAGTAGGTATATTAGCTAGTTTAAATGGCATTACTATATACTTAAAGTAATTATAGTAGGTTTAAAAGGCAGTTTTCTATTTATCCCTTTTTTAAATATAAATCTAGTAGTATATATCTTTAATATTAATCTTAAAAAAGTATTTTGCCTTTTAGATATAATTTATAATTTCTGAAATTAGGGGTAAAAGGTAATAATTCTTAATAGTAATAGCATTTAAGTTACAGTAATCTATATAGAGATAGAGACCTCTATTTTTCTTAAAGATAAAAAGGATAGAAGATCTGGCTAGGCTTTTAGATAGGCAAATTTATTTAGTTTTTAGGTTTTTTTAGATATACTTTTAGAGTTCCTTAAGTTCTGCCTATAAAAGGGGGTAAATAGGGCTATATAGAGGTTTTTTCCCTTTAATTAGGTTAATAATATAATTTATTTTCTTAAAGTTAAGTATCCTTACTGCTTTATTATAGCTAAAGACCTTAATATAAGCTTTTAGTTTATAGGGAATGCCTTTAAGTCAGTTAGGTTTTTAAGGTTTTTTACTAAAAAGTAAGTAAAGTTCCTTAATAATAGTAATAGTAAAGATCTTAGCTTTATTATAGGTTTTCTTTAAGAACTGGTAAAGTTTAAGGAGTTTAAGGCCTCTATAATGCCTCTTAAATTACTATTTCCTTATCTTAAAGTCTGCTATAATTTAAAGGTCTTTTAGAATAGTAATAGAGAGAAGTATTAATTTATTTTAGTCCTATTTATTAATATCTATTAGGCTTTATATAGTTTTATATATTTATTTCTAGCAATTTATTAAGGTTAAGGTTATTTTTTAGCATCCTATAGTTTATAGTTAGGTATTATTTACTTCTTAAAGAGGGATATTAATATCTTTTAGTTATTAAAATCTCTAGGATCTTATAAAGGTTTTACTAATAGTATCTATTTTTATACTATAATTAAGGTAAGCCTATATTTTAATAGTCTTATAGCCTTAAGCCTTTATTATAGTTAAGATCCTCCTTTTAAAGCAGGTTTAGAGTCTATTTTAGTTATAAATTAGGGTTATCTTAAAGGTATTAACTAAGAATTAATCTATATCTTTAGTTATATTTAGTTTTTTAATCTCTTTATTTAGTTTATCTTTTTAGGTTTAGGGCAATTTCTTAAATAGTAATCTTTTTTATAATAATTATAGTATTTTATAGAATTTAGGTCTTTTTCTTTTTCTTTTAGGTTAGTAATAAAAAAGTAATTTTAATTATTTTCTTAGGGTTATTAGTATAAGTATAATTTAAGCAGTTTTTAAGATTAGTAAGGTTTTTTTTTAGGTAGTAAGGAATCTGGCAGGTTTTTTATATATTTATTCTTTTAGTTTAAAGTATCCTAAAGTTATTATATTAATTAGATAAGTTTTTCTCTAGTTTTAAGAAGGCTAATACCTCCCTAAAAGGCTATAGTATCTTAAAGTATAGGTAAAAGTTTAGTATAATATTAGTAAACTCTTATAGCTATATTAAGCTTATAGGGAAGGTAATCTTTAATAAAGATAAGATACTTATAGAAGTCTTAGGGGGATTAATTAGGTTATTATTAAGTACTTTCTAGTTATATAATTATAAGTATCTAGTAATTCCTTCTATCTTCTATAAGGGTAAGGGACTATTTCTTAAATGCTTCTTAATTTCTCTTTAAGTCTTCTTTTCTTTTTTCTATTTATTTATTTAAGTAGCCTAACTATATAAGTCTTGCATTTAATGCTATATTATTACAGGCAAATAGGATATAGCTTTTATTAATATAGTATTATTTTTAGGCTCCCTTAAAGCTCTAGTTTATATTATTTAACTATTTATCTTATTTTTAGAAGGTAATTAGGTATTTAAAAATAATAATATTTTTAGCTTTTACTTCTTTATTATTGCTAGAAGTAAAGCTATTTCCTGCTTATTATTGCCTTATTAAGGTATTATTGCTTATTTATAGTAGGTCTTTAGTATTAAAGTTAAGTAGTTATATAGGTAATCTATTCTTTCTTTAGGTTTTAAGGGGGTTTTATAATCTATCTCTATTCTCCTTAAGGCATTATTTTAACTTATTTTATTATTATTAAAGGGCAAGCTTTTCTTCTAGCTATTTAATCCAGACTTTTAGGGCACTAATATATATAATATAGGTAATATAACTAGCTATATAGGTTACTATTTAGGAGGATCCTCTATTGCTGTTTTAGGTAGAGTTATTACTAATTCCTAGAGGATTTACTAATAGCTTATTAGGTTTTATACTAGCTGTAGTGGTTCTTTATAGGTTTACTATTATATTTAGGTAGTTTAGGTAGAAGCTTTAAAATTATTATAGTAAATAGGTAATAGCTAAATAGGTATAATAGTATTATATTAACTAAAGCTTAAGGAAGTAGGATTTTTATTTAAGGGGTTTTTATAATAAACTTAAGGGGGTCCTGAGATTATATAGTAGGAGGCCGGTTAGCCTTATTATTAGGGCATTATTATAATTAATTATAACGCTGGCCTGTAAGCCACTGTAACTAGGGGGTTATAGGGGGGTTATGGCAGGTTATATAGTGTGAGTAGCACAATACTAGCTAATGGATTAGCTATTATTGCCTTATCTTTTAGTCTAACAGATTAGAATGCTGCCTAATCGTTATAAAAATAATAGCTAATCCGTTAGCTAGTATTGTGCTACTCACACTATATAACCTGCCGTAACCCCCCCTGTAACCCCCCTAGTTACAGTGGCTTACAGGCCAGCGTTACAGAGAGAAAGAAGTTTAAATTAAAAAGAGAATTAAATACCTATAGGTAAGGCAAAAATAGAAGCTTATAAAAGCTTAAGGAATTAAAGGTATAGCTTATAATTTATAGGCCTAATATATATATATTTTTAAGGGCATTTTAGTAAGGCTATAGGGAATAGTTTAATAGTTTATATAAAAAGAATGCTATAAATATAACCTTTTATTGCTATAATATTTAACTTTATTATAAAAAGCTAATAAGAGGTAGCTATAAAATAGAAAGATATTAATAACTTTATAACTCTATTATAATTATATTTAGTTAAGGATAGCTATTTAAGAAGGGGGAGATAATTATAATAATACTTTAATAATAAGGCTAACTGGCCTCTTACTATATAATTTTAGGATTCCCTTAAGTTTATTATAAAAACCCTTTAGATAGAAATCTTACTTCTTTAAGCTTTAATTAATATAATACTATTATGCCTACCTAGCTATTATCTATTTACTATAATAATTAATTAGGATTTAATTAATTAAATAGATATAAGTATATAGATATTAGCTAAATTATTAAGAAGTAGTAGTTAAAGAAGATTAATTAGGCTAGATATTTAGTAATATAGTATATATAGTAAGACTAAGTATAATATAAAGACCTATTAAGTAGTTCTAGAGGTATTTAATAATAAATATAGTAATTAATTTTAATTAATTAAATAGTTTATTATATTTTTATTATAATATATTTTAAAAAGGTTAAGATTTTTATACTATATACTTATCTATACTGTATGCTTATTGTATATATTAAATAAAGAAAAAAGGATAGTTATAATAGTATTTTAATATAAATAATTAGTTTAATTTTTAAGTTATATAATTTTAAGACTTTATAGAATTTCTTTAAAAAACCTCTTTTTAAGGAATTTTCTTTTTTTAAGCCTTAGTTAATATAATACTATTATGCCTATTTAACTATTATTAATTTACTATAATAATTATATATAGTTTATTTGCCTTAATAATATAATTATTACCTTAATTAAGCAGTATTAATACTGCCTCTTAATAGCTATATTAGCCTTTTTTCTTTACTTTACTTAAAAGATTTTAAATTAACTTTTTTAATATATTAAGTTAAATTTATTATAAAATATATTTCCTAACCTAACTATTAATTATAATTATTAATATTAATTATAGTTACTATTATAATACCTATTATATATAATAGCCTATAGGCTAATTAGGCCTATTATATAATTAATTATAATTTTATTAATATAATTAAATTAATATTAATAAAAGCTATAGGCTATAATTACTATAAGTTTTATATAATAGCTATAGCTATTAAGAAAAACTTTTTATTAAGAATTTAATTTAATTTAATTAAAATAGCTATTTTTAACTATATTTTAATTAATATAATTAATTATATAAATTTAAATATTTTATTTTATATAATATCTTTAAACTGGCTAATTAAAAAGCTATTATAACTAAAAGACTTAAAAAAAGCTATAAAGTAAAGTAAGACCTTAATAACTAATTAGGCTACTTTTTTAACTATCTTTTTAAGCTTAAACTTAATTAGCTATAAAAAGTAGCTATAAAATATAATTATTAAGGCTAAATATATACTTAACTTCCTTTTATTTATATAGAGGTTAAAGATAAATATAAAGTAATAATAGAATTCTATAAAGAAATTAAGTTAACTTTTATATAAATTAATTAATAAAAGTTAAATTAACCTAAAGTTAATAATAACTCTATTAATTAAATATATATATTTAAGTATATAATTAAATTAACCTTATATTTAAAAGTAAATAAAGTAATATTAATAAAAAAGTAATAGTTTAAACTAAAGTTATAATAATATATATATATATATATAAATTCTTTTATATATTAATAAAAATTATTAATATTATTTTTAATAAATAATCTTTTAATTAATAAAAATACTATTAATTCCCTTTATACTTAATTTATTAAAAATCTCTAATAAAGCTAGTCTTATAGTCCCTACTAGCCTTTAGGAGGTCAAGCAGATAGCTGGCTCCATTTCACAACGTGGGGAAAGGTCCAAGCTCCAGCCTCAGGCTAAGGCCCAGTTCCAGCTCCCATTTTGCGACTCCGCTTCGTAACCAAACTCTTCTCTTTATCAACCTCTCTCCAGACAAATCTCAGTCCAGTTTCGGTGACCGAGACCCGTCCGGCTAATAAACAGTGAGCCCGCTCCGGGACTAGCTGTCTTCTGCTGCGCGCAGACCGTCATGGCTCTTTCTGCTAATGCAAAAGATGCCCTGAATTTGGATCCGAACAGCAAGAATGCCTCTGCCAAAACCAAACCCGGCCGTAACACAAGCAAGCAACAAGTAAGACACCGTGCGTCTGTCGCCTGCGCGTCATGCCGCGACAGAAGAATACGATGCGTGGTTCCCAATAATCAGACTGAATGTACCGCTTGTGCAAAGTCAGGCTCAGAGTGCATCATTAAAAATGATGACGAGCGTAGACGGTATGAGCTCATGTCTTTCAGCCCCATCATGAGCCACGGCTAATGAATTTTCCAAGCCCTATATCTAAAGCATACATGTCCTCTTTATCGGACAGAATATCAATGCTTGAAGGCTTGCTTTTGGAAAAGGGTGTGGTGCCGCCTCCAGCGACTCATCCTCCCAAAACAAGGCACGATCAAGACGCCGTAGCCACTACGGTGGGCAATATTGATCCTTCTCCGCAATCTGACTCCAAGTCTCCGGGGAGTGAGGGCCATTCTCCAACGGATTACCAGAACGACGATTTCACGACACGTGAGAGTGAAGTTGCGACGACGAATTCGCGCGATAACCAGCAAGTGTACTCTCGCTCCAATGAAAATTCGCCATTTCGCATTCTGGATCCCAAGCAAGAGGATATAATCCATCGACTTCTATCGACCAAGGGCAACCTGTCATTCGACCAAATCTCTGGAAGGCTGCGTTTCTTTGGTCCCACAGCTAACAGCCACGTTTATGCTGAATCAACAAGTCTATCATACACGCATGAACCGCCGGAACAAATCCGAAGAGCAGAGAAGATCATTCAATCTCTGAGCTCGGAGACACACGACTATCTTGTGGATGGTTTCTTCCACTACTATAATTCTGTCATTCAAATTATTGATCGAGATGCTTTCGAAGCTGACCGGATATCCAAGTCTTCAAAGTTTTACTCTCATTTTCTTCACATCACAGTCTTGGCCATGGGGTATCGTGTGGCCGACATGGACCGAGATGATATGCGCAAGATTACACTGAGTCCACGAGAAAGTTCTCTTCATAGAGAAGCCAAACATATGCTTGATATCGAGCTCGAGCGCCCTGGTGGTATCCCCAGTGTTCAGGCGTTATTGCTGCTTGGAGATCTTGAATGCGGTGTCGGTAGAGACAATACCGGCTGGATGTACTCTGGTGAGCTTTGAGAAATGTCTGTGTTTTTTAATTCTCTGCAGGCTAACTGTGTCTAGGGATGGCAAATCGCCTTGCTTTTGATATTGGCCTCCACTTAGATTGCACCAGCAGCATGTCCGAACAAGACACAAAAATTCGAAATATGGTCATGCAGGCATGTGTGATCTATGACAGATATTGGGGGTTGTTTCTGGGTAGACCGTTGGCTATCAAAAGCCAAGACGTCGACCTTTTATCAAACCGATTTTCCCAGCTTACTTCTTTCGGGCTCGAGACTCCCAAAATGGATTTGACAACTGAAATTTACGAGCAGCTCATTGAGTTGATGGAATTGGCCGGACGAATCGTCGAAATACGTGATCTGAGCAACTCCATCAAAGTGACGGAACCGACTGGCGCATTTGCGATTAATGAAGCCGAGGAAAACAGATATCTACAGGTCATTAATCTCGACAGGCAACTTCAAAATTGGTATAGGCGATTGCCCGACCGCATGGCATGGAAGCCGAGCAATGTCAAGACAGCTCCTTACAGTTTCTTCCTATTACATCAACAATATCATGTAACTATGATTTTACTGCATCGACCATGGGCCAAATATGGCTCAATTTCTGGCGACAATTCGAGCACGGGATCGCATCCAAGTCCTGAAAGCGACAGAAAGGCAAATTCAGAAAGCCCTGGGCATCACTTCACTGCTGAGGGTTCATCCATGTCTACCGATGACCGTCAGCGCGTGGTCCATGGGAGCCGCACATCGCTGGCCCGCAGTATATGTACTCAGCAAGCGATTCGCGTGGCTCGAATATTTTGGCAGCATCGTCAAAGATTCGACGGACGAAAGATTTTTATTACGGGAATGCAGCATGCTGGTACTGCATCAATAGCGTTGATTGCTGCACTTGCCTACCAGCGCAATGAGCCAAATCGCCAGACATATATCGGCTATCTTGAAATTCTATCTGATGCTGTTGGCGACATGAGCGCTACATACCATCCGGCCAGCAGGATGGATGACTTGCTCAAGGCTGTACTTGAGCAGATTCGTAGCAGCATGACTGACGTATCACGGTCGCGCAGCGGCAGCGCAGGGCATCAGGCCATTAGTATTGGTGCTAGTAGTGCGAGGAGCGGCGCCTCTCATGACGGCAATACATCAGTTCCTGTTGTTCCTGTCAGGCGAGAAGCCGATACTGACTTCAATCAGCCTCTTAAGAAAAGGCGTCCTTCTGTTCATCGACAAACCTCTGACTATGCCTCATCGAAGCCATCATACATCGGTATAACATCGCAACCGGGACCACCTCTATCTCTGCCGTATGGTCAACAAAGCCAATCACCGCTTGACCCAACCGTTTTCCCCATAAATTTGCACAGCCAGCCAGAACAACTTGGCCTGGCGATGGTGGCGGCGAACGCGGTCAATATGCATCATCCCGAACTTGCTACAGGCCACATGGTCGGCACACTCAATGCTACGAACCTTAGTAACCACCCATTACATGACAATTGGGGCCTGCCTAACATGCAGCCTTCTTTCCCACAAGGTCAATTTCATGGGGCCATAGACTGGTCTGCCGGAACTGCTGGTCTCAGTGCCAGTTCGGTATTGAATCAGAGTGCCGCGATGTCGACTGGTATCATGTCAGGAATGGCTGCTTTCAGCTCGGCGAAGGAGCCCCCGAAGTTTGGGGGTGGTGGGGGTGGTATGCATGAATCTTCATCCAGTAAGCTCCCTCATATCGGTACAAACTGGACGAGTACCAACGTCGGGCCTGTAGGTTCAAGAAGGATTCAGGAATACGGCCCAAATCTGGGCAAGACGACACGTCTGAATGACGGGAACAACGATGAGCAGAGAAATTACTCTCTTGACTTTTTTAATTTTGGTTAGGTGATATTGCTGCGTTACTGTCTCTTCTGCAAGGTGTTCAAGGACGTTCATGCCTGGGTTGTTCTGTTGTGCTATTTTGGATATTCAAAGTTGATTTTTCTATTTTTATTTTTATGGCATATGAACAAGTCTGTATCTCTATGAAATTGTACATTAAAGCTATGTGTCATGAGAACACTCCTGCATCCGTCTAAATGAAAACGCTTAGTCTAGGCTTTTGCCAAATCAGCGAAGCATTTCCAGAGTTCCTTCACCTGCTTCCTTTATTCAAGCAGCCAAAGCACTATATTGAGATGTAGAGCAGACAATTTGATAGGGCTTTATGGGTAAAGAGGGGCCACAGCATGTGTTGCTTTAGAAACAAAGAGGTCAAAGGAGATCATCATCAGTGCGGTAAACATAGCTAATCATGACTTGAACAAAATAGTTGATTAGAGTCTTCGTTGATATGCACGTATGATTCAGGTAATTCAATACCAGATTAGCGGGTATTTGTTGTACCAAGATCTTGGTCTACCTAGCGACTACGAGGCCAGGGGCGTCTAGTTACTGGTAAAACCCCCATCATATATCATACTGGCACCTTGCATGTAACTATTCATGGGAGAAGCCAACAGGACTATAGCATCTGCTATCTCCTCCATAGTGGCGAGGCGCTTCAAAGGAGTTCGTGACAAGTCCACTGCGAGTGGTGAGCCTGGATCACGACTCATAATACTCGTTAGTAGAGGTGTCTCGACATAACCTGGGCAGATGGCATTGATACGGATGCCTAAAGGCCCGTACGAGTTTGCGTCAGCCTTAGTCAAGCCAATTATGCCTAGCGGTCTATCAGTGCTTGAACGGACTGTGGCCGGCAGAGATATTGCATAACGTACCATGCTTGGCAGTTGTATACGCAGTATGGTCCTGGTTGCTTGGTGCCACAACAGCAAACATGCTTCCCACGTTGATTATCCTTCCGCGGCCAACCCGAGGTCCCAAATCTCTATGAGAGGATTTAGCCCTTCACTCATTTCGATTCATCATACCTTGGTGGACGTACTCTTGGTTTATCATGACATCCAGCTCTTCTTTCTGACATCGATACACACCCTGCAAATTCACATCGAGAATTCCGAGCCATTCATCGTCTTCCAACTCATGCGTCTTTCGTCCACTGCCACTGATACCGGCATTGTTCACAGCAATGTCTAGACGACCAAACTCGCCGATTGTCTTGGCAATGCCTTCCTTGACCTGCGTGGAGTCACGAACATTGAGATGCACCGGTAGAATATGGACATGGGGAAACTGTTTCTTCAAAGATCCGGCGGATATATCTAGTGCGTCTTGGTTGATGTCGGCCAATGCTAGCTTTGTGACTCCATGCTGAGCAAAGGCGATGGCGATCTGTTGTCCAATGCCTAATGACGATCATATCAGCAATGGAGCCTCTAACAAGACACTAAGCGGGTAGCTTCGAGTCTGTCTCGGTCACGCCACGCCACGCCACGGCGCATAGTGAAATGCGGGGCGATAGTTTGTAATGAGGCAAATAGCGGGACGTACCGGAGGCTGCGCCTGTGATGAAGGCGGACCCACGAAGCAAGACGGTCATTCTGATGAAGTTGATGTGGTGTTGAATACAAGTGTCTTGACTCGCAGAAGGCGGTGCCACTAGAGAGAGAGAAAGTGAAAGCAAGATAGCCTTATCTCACCACTTGACTTCGTCTTTTAGGGCTGCGGCCACGACATCTCGGAAAAGGTGTCGGCCCATGGCACTATTGATGGCACTGTTCGTGGACCAGGTATCCACAAAGGCTCGGCTGGGGTCGATTGTTAGATTGAAGCTATCGAGCCAGGATGTGTCGCACCAAGGTTCCACTCATCACGACATGCTTTGAGCCTCATGAACGTTACATAGGGGCCGTGCAGTGTCTCATGCAGACATGTTTTTAACAGGAGATACAGAGTCCGGAGACTGATACATGATGAACGTGGCGTAAGGGTACAGGGAATGTCGACCCGTGTAGCCATATCATTATCAAAACAATTGACATGATATGGGCAGGTACCGTCGTATCGCGTCGCCATGATCTGATGTGTATTGTGATGATCTCTCTCGGGCCTTGTTTTGTCATCAAGTAGTAGTATATGGTACAAGGAACCGGCGTGATGGTGGTCGTCAGATAAAGTCTGCATGCAGAGTGTCAGCTGGGTCTACCTACATACGGCACCAGGAGGATGAAGGCAGCGGTCAATTGATCGTGAAAAGGACGAAGACAGTAATCCAGGCGCGAGGAGTTGCTATAGCTGCGGTATTAAATCCTGGCATGGTAAAAGATGAAATGCTATTTGGGGCAGTCTCAAGGTTGAAGATTGGAACCAATGCCAACTACAATGAGATCAAAAGCACGCGGAAGATGATCGAGACCTAAGTGAACTTCACGCATGGTGAGCCACGTGAAGTATCATCACCAAGGCACAAGTCACCATGAGTTTAAAAGAGTACACGTGAAGATAAGACCATGTGATTCATGAATGGGCTTTCGTGAACGACGTGACATCTACCCGGGGTATGCTAATGATAATGTACAAAGGAAAGACCCGTGCGGTCGCAGACAGATGAAATATGTTCTTAAGGCTTGTTCTCGCCATTGAATCGAGCAATACCACTTCGGATACCCTTGTCGACTGACTTGGCCATCTTCTCGAGGGGGAGACGGTCCTCAACACGTTGGACGATTCTGGACACAGGAGGCTCAATGCGTTGGACGCCCTTCTCCATGGGAGGAATAAAGTAGCTGACGTTCCTCTCCCATCGTGGAGCCCACTTGTTGGTCTGGTTGGATAAACGCTCCTCAGCCCCAGGCATGACAAGATAGAGAGGTGTCAAGACGCCAACACCGGCCGCACCCATGCAGAAGATCTCCGAGGGCTTGGCGGCGGGGAGCTTGGGAACGCGGACAGGCATGTTGTGTATTTGTGGTGGAGGGGGTTTAGATGTCTAGCACTGAGTGTCAGGCAGAGCTTGGTGATACTTTGGGGGGGGGTTTACTAACTGCTGGTTGATCCAATCGACGTGTTCGACCGGATTTGATGGTTTCGTAAGACGAGTGTGAAAAAAGTGTTAGAGTTGCCGGGAGGATGTGGAGGCGGTATCAGCAAAGTTGGAAGACAATGGGTGTTTGTAGAATTTAATCGATTGGGATGAAGAAGACAGAAAATGGAAACAAACAGGAAACGGCTGCTGACTCTATTATATACGTGCAACCATGACTGAATGACTGCTTGTATACAAGATCGAGCGGGGTAACAGCGCTTGGATGATCAACCTGCACGGTAGGGAGACAGCGACATCCAGACGAGTACAAGCAAACGATCATGGTGAGGGTCTGAGAACCGACGGGGCGATACTTGTCGGTGTAAGCATAAATTGCTGTAAGTGGCGGTACATAGTAAGACAAATACTGTGCTGACCGACAAGGTTACACTTGAATGCGGATGGCTTGCAATCTCCCCCCAACCTCAAACTCTCATGCAGGCCGAGACAGATGATGATTCGCGGCGCCTTAGGCCCATGCCCTCCATTACGTCGAGCCTCGACCCTCGTGACTTGATAGCTCGTTGCTCACGGTTGGTCAAGGAGGTTCTGAAAACAGTCAAGTACCTGTCGCGAGGCGCAGGTCAGGGCAACTTAGGCGGGGAGATACGTGCGACAAGGGGGAAACTCCCATGTGAAGGTTGCCACGCCATTGAACGCCTCAGAGGTCATTGTCGCTAGACGCGGGGAAGAGCAGGGGGCGATCCAGGAGATTGAGGTTGTGGTGCCGGATGGCCGCTTCGAGTCGAGATTCAGCCGTTCCAAGGGAGATGGTGGCTTGTTGGTTTGGTTGTCTTGGGTAGCAAAGATGTGCAGTGTCATCCCGGATTGAGAGAGACGGCAGCGAAGCAATTCTCGAAATTCATCTGGAAAGTGTCGACTTTCGATCAGACTTCAAAAATGGTCAAATATAGTACCTCGCTGTGAAATTGCGCTTCTTGACCCAGCGCAATGATCACGGAGTAGTAGCATACAGGGAGGCAAATCAAATGAAATTAAATCAAAGAAGCTGGAGCTGACACTGGGCGACTGAAACTCCATAGCCCCGCCAGTAAACGCAAGCAGGAAGTGGCATGTTTTCTACGCAGTGAAATCAACAAATGTGACCCTGCTTCGTTTCGTGTGTTGCATAAAATGCAAGTGTCAGCCCAGTATTCAAGTAGGATTGATCGAGAGGGACAAGAATCTCATGTTCAGTGCATCACAGGCGTGAAGTGCATAGCAACACGCAGCTCTGTCGTCTCAATTTCAATAGACTTCCACCTGCGGTACCTCATACACCAAAAACAACAATGTGCGGCACAGTTACTGAGAACGGAGGGCAGATGCAGGAGCCAGACAGGGGAACGATGTGTTTGACCGCCCGCTCCTTTTGCTCGTCTATGCAGGATGACTTGTTGGTGACATTCCTCGCAAGTACTTCTGTTATAGATTCCAAACTCTCTGTCCCCCCTACCCCCCTACAACTTACAGCGATTCATTGCACTCTTACAAGTCGCGTGCCGTCCATTAATCACTGGCGCTAGCATGCAGAGGGTCCTTGAGCACCCTAAAGCGTCCCCACTAAGTCTGCTAAAGCCCCGCTTCCCCAGATTCGCGGCACTTAGGAACAGCGGCCCCAGCTCTCACCCCCGCTTCCAGAGGCCTGCTGCTAGGCTCCAGCCAACATTGCTTGCTCAACTATTTGCCAGGTAATGATTCATATTATCCAGCGGGCTTGGATGCCAGTTCTTTACAGGTAGATAGGAGGCAAGCCTGTATATAACCTATAATGTCTACTAGAGGATAAAAAAGGAAAGCCAAAAGTTAACTTTCTGTCAAGATTGGGATTCGAACCCAAGAATCTTTCGATACTGCAGATTGTCCTAGTTAACTAGGCAAGACAACATCTTGAATGCAGCGCCTTAGACCACTCGGCCATCTTGACTGATTTGATGTCAATGCCACAGCAAATGGTATACATGATGGGTTTGTAAATACAGACTGGAAGAGGAAAAAAATATATATCTTGTCAAGATTGGGATTCGAACCCAAGAATCTTTCGATACTGCAGGATTTCCTAGTTAACTAGGTAAGACAACGTCTTGAATGCAGCGCCTTAGACCACTCGGCCATCTTGACTGATTTGATGTCAATGCCACCGCAAATAGTATACATGATGGGTTTGTAAATACAGACTGGAAGAGGAAAAAATATATATCTTGTCAAGATTGGGATTCGAACCCAAGAATCTTTCGATACTGCAGGATTTCCTAGGTAACTAGGTAAGACAATATCTTGAATGCAGCGCCTTAGACCACTCGGCCATCTTGACTTTCCTTAATAGGTAATTGGGGCGGTTTCAATATGTAATAATACACCAACCTCTCAACAAAAGTATCTTTACATAATTGCAGGCCTCATTCAACCCTTCACCTCATCGAAGCCAATGACTATTTACCATTGTCTATTTTATGACTGCACACTTTCCCTTCAACTGTTAGTTACTGGGGCATTCTCTACCTTGTTTGCGAATAGCGTAATAACATCAAGTCGGCGCCAACGCCATTAAGTATCATGTTCAGTCCTTTCTGCGAAGAGAAGGTCAGTCAGCTTTTCTGGACGAGCTTTACAATTGCAAACGAAGATAATTGTCTGATGTAGAGACTACTACATGTTCTCTTCGGCAGATGGGCCTGTTCCTCAGGAGCTTCTAAGAATCCAGCTGTGTTTAGCAAGAGATATTGATAAACTAACCACCAATAGAATCCTTTTTGTGAAGAGAACGAGAGAATGACGGAGTCGAAACCGCCATGCGCGACTGGCTCAATCACCCAATTCTAACAGCTAGCAAAGGTCATCAAAATCCAGCGATGCACAATTGTCTCCGAGGCTTGAAGCTGATTTCTCTGTGTACCTCAGAACTTGGCCGATGGGAAGCCAGACACTTTTACCAAGTAATCGAGAAGCTTTGAATACACGGGTAGGAGCAGCATACAAGACTGGATACCTTTTGGGGCTAGTGGCAGCTTGGTCCGAAGTGTGCTGGTCTCAATGTTTAAATTAGAGACGGAGGTCTATGATGTCTCTATCACGTCTCTGGCGAATCTCCTCAGCTTTAATCAACTCTTCAACTAGCCATAGCCGACTCCGAAGCAAAAGCAACGACCAAGGGTATGAATTTATGAAACTATGGTCACTTTGTTCGCAGGCATAACTCTAGGAGCTGCTTGATAGATGGCTGACGCAATTCAACCTTTCTTGTTGTTAGTCTTGAACAGCATGTCTACGCTTGGGTCTGCCAACCATCTCGTCGGCAAACTCCACCTAAGTCGTTTGTTTATGAGACTCCTAAAAATTGAATTGCATAGATTTATAGCCTTTTGAACGAAGTACGTATTCCTGGCTTGGCACAAATACCAAACAGCATCTACAACGCCATCATAATTCCACGTCTTCATCCTGGTGGTTTTGCGAGAAAACCCAAGCTTATCGAGTCAATACCATGTCTTTTGCTACCCTTAGGTTGCTACATAGGCCTATATGAACACTGCATTTCGTCTACTTTCGAGTCGTGACATCTCATATACTTTACGCCAGGCTTTGTATGTCGAACTCCACATCGAAGCAGAGACATCTTTGAAACAAGCAGGATGCCTCGGAAGTCTACAGGTTATAAAAGAAGGATTTTCTGTCACAAAAAAGACAAATACATCGGAGACTGTGAATCGTAAGAGTGGTGCGTGGAGAACCCGGTCATCCGCAACCGCATGCACTCCCTTTCTTCACTATCTCAGTAGACAGAATAGCTGTGCGAGACCAGCACTTCTCGTAGAGTGCCCTCTCCGAACAGAGCATATAGGCGGCGTATCGAGTCTCTTGAAGTCTTCTGATGAAGATGCATACTATCCTCTGGAGTTGTGTGTCTCTTCTCACGGGGAGATGGAGGCGAAACCTTCTCAGAAGCGTCTTGAAACTACTTTAGAACCGGGGAAGAACGGTATACTATGGCTCTTAAAGAGTTACATTGATTCACACCTGCTTGATGAAGGTGATTTCTGGACAGGTAACAAGGTGGCTTTCCGACAGGAAAAATAGACGATGTTGCTCGCTTCATCGACTAAGTTGAGCTGACCATCATTCAGCTCAGTCGGTTATGTGGCCTTGTTGGCCAATTCGTGTAGCTTTTCCAAATTGCCTGAAAACTGCTAACATCCATACGCTCGATGATGGTTTGGCTTACTGGTATTGAGAAGAACCCTGCACAACTAATTCTATTGGCTTTCCCCTATGCGGTACGACGAGAGGCACTTACGGTAAATGAAAAGTGATACCATAACTCTTGGCCCCAAACAAGAAGGGTTCCGAATGTTTGCTAACAATGGTGCTGGCGTTGTTTGGGGTGAGTGCTAGGAGGGCATCGAGTTGCTTGCAGAAGAGGGCCAAGCTGAAAGATGGCCAGCAAATTCAAAGACATGTTTCTTGACACACAAAAGTAATCTTCACAGTTCATAATTAGATCGTGACTACAGCAAATATTGCCAAACTGTGGGCCGTCATAGGCCGTCCGCCCCAAGTTTAGTTTAAAAATTTGGAAACAAGTCGACAAGTGCTTCCTCGCAACGGAGCGTCTGTGAATACATGATTTCGGCTTTTGATACAGGCTTGATGATGGTTGAAAAGGCGGTGTCGCGTCGGCCACGAGAATTGGGCTCGTATCATACCAAGGCTCTCCAAACTTCAAGAGCATTGTGTCTCATTCCTCTCCCTCTCACATTTCCTTCGCCGCTGATGCAGATTAACCGGTCATAGCGGCATCAGCGTCGCTTCCTGCATCCGCACCGCGCACCCACAGTACGTTATTACACCTGGATCCCATGGTTAGCATCGCGTTTCTGAGAATGCAGGATGGGTAAGAAAATCCATACCTGATCAATACTTGGCCTAGTGATCCAGTAGGCTTGTCCTCAATGTACTCTTCGGTGCCGGAGAGCTGAATGTTCATGTAGCTGTCGATGGAAACCAGCGTTCCCTTGTACTCTACCTCACCCCATTTTAGACGGACAAGAACTGGGTTCCCGACAAGCTTCTCGAGCATGGGGCGAGGGTTCAGGTGGACGAAACTCATCTCGAATGATTGCGATGAGTTTGAGTGTCGGATTTGAGGTTGATGAATGAGCTTTCTGGTGGGCTGCAAAAGGACAGGCGCGTCAAGCGTAATGGGTTTAGCACTACGTGCCTGAGGAGGAATTTGCCAGAGTGTGCCGGCTTATCTTCGGTTAACCGCCCCCTAGGTGGGTACGATCCAATTCACCCTAAAGGTAAGAATGTAGAAGAACATCAGAGGGACCTAGGTGGATGAACTGTTAAATTCTTCAAAGTTTGTGTTCTGCCACAAGCCATTCAGAGCATCCGATTATCACCGAGCTCAAGCTTCTGACTCTGACAGTATCCGTCCATTTCTGTTACTTAATGAACGGCAAAAGCATCACTTGATTACGTCAAACTAGACAGCAGTAAAGAAAGCATGTTGCTAACAAACACATATGTACCTGTGTGCTTGTGCAATCTTGGAATGCTACAATGCTGCTACCGTTCTTAATATTAATGCTGCATATTGCCTCGCCCTGGAGACAAGATAACTGAAGGCTTCAGTCTTGGTACTCTCTAGAAGTTTCGGTGATGTCAAATCAGGCAGGTTCAATGCCGAGCGTGGTGTTCAGGTGGTTGCATCAAGCTCTCGATGGAAGCGATCGAGCCAAGTAACTTCGACTTTGGGTTGTAGTAGATATCTGCGAATTGTCGTTGAAAGATGGGGCTGAAAAAGTATCGAGTACTTGCACTCTCTTCATGCACGTGGATCGTCAACCCCACTGGCCCAAGCCTCAAGGAGCTAGGCGTACCGGGAGAGACATTCACCGACCCCGATTGTCATACAACAACCGAACGACCCAACGTAGAGGCCCTTGGTTGTTCGCCGTTTTCAATGTTTTCCTTGCAACTATACATATTTCCTTTCTCATCGCCAGCGGATGTCTGTTGACGCTTGCAGTGACGGCTAACACAGCTGAAAACTTCTCGTGATTGATTATTTCAAGACTCCATCTTCTGCCATTTACTGTTCACCCTGCTGCAGCAACCACCATAAAGCTCTGTAGGAGCTAAGTCACGACTGTAAAACTCCTCTTGCCAATCCACAATCATGGCTGAGTTCGCCAATTTCGACGGAACACCCAGTAGCTTGGGCAGCGAGACGAGCAAGCGAAAAGCTGCCATCCTCGACAGGCATCTCCCAGATGGCTACTCAGCCGAGCCCGACGTTGCCTTTGGTCCAGCCAACCCTTCCGCTTCGGGGTCTGCCAGCAATGACAACAACGACACTTCAGGAGATCCCGTCGAATCTTCTCTACTCTTGCAAGGAGGCGACATGCATCGCGACATGTTCAAGATCAAGGCCCGAGCCAATTCCCTCCGTCGCGCTGCCACTTTTTCCCATCATACACCTCCTCCCCTTGCTGCCGAAGACGAATTGAGCCACTCCGAACAGCGGGAACCCGGCGGCTTTAGACGATACCATCTTCAGAGACGCGCCCGGCAGAGACGCATGAGTGGCTATACAATTGTCGCCAAGAACTTTGTCGATTTCCTCGATCTATACGGAAGCTTTGCCGGCGAAGATCTCGAAGATGCCGACAGCGAAGACGAGTCTGCCATTGATGATCGAGAAGACGGCGATGTGGAACAGCCACCTGAGCTTCGACCCCTGCTTGGCAGAAGACGAAGCTCTAAACGAATGCGCAAGACGGGCGACGCTACAACCACAAAGACGTTTTTCACCCTCATCAAGGCTTTCATCGGAACTGGAATCATGTTCTTGCCTAAGGCGTTCCGCAATGGTGGCATCCTGTTCTCGTCAATCACCCTCATTGTGTTGTCCCTTGTCAACTGCGGATGTTTCCGTCTTCTTCTTGACTGCCGACAGATTTACGGAGGCGGTTATGGAGAACTGGGTGAAGCCATTGTTGGGCCTCGATTCAGAAGTCTGGTTCTCGCTTCGATTGCTATCTCCCAGCTTGGATTTGTATGCGCTGGCCTCATCTTCACAGCTGAGAACCTCTATGCTTTTCTTGACGCCGTGACCGCCAACCACCGCGAGTTCATGTTCAGTGTACCCAGTCTGATCGCTTTGCAGTTGGTCGCCCTTGTCCCTCTTGCACTGATTCGAAACATCTCAAAACTTGGACCCGCCGCCCTTCTCGCTGATGTCTTTATTTTGATTGGAATTGTGTACATCTGGTACTACGACATTGCGGCACTTTCTCAGCGTGGCATGGACTCGACTGTGAAGCTATTCAACCCACGAGATTTCACTTTGACCATTGGCTCGGGTATCTTCACTTTTGAAGGAATTGGACTTATTCTGCCCATCCAGTCAAGCATGAAGAGGCCCGAGCACTTCCCTAACCTCCTTTACTTGGTCATGTTTATCATCACGATCATCTTTACCTCTGTGGGAGCACTCTGCTATGCGACTTTTGGTGAGGATACCAAGATTCAAGTCATTTCCAACTTTCCTCAGGATTCTCCTCTTGTCAACGCAGTCCAGTTCCTGTATTCAATTGCCGTTCTCGCTGGAGATCCTGTCCAGCTTTTCCCCGCTGCCCGTATTATAGAAACCTCAGTTTTTGGTGAGCGTGCAACTGGCAAGAAGAGTGCTGCAATCAAGTGGAAGAAGAATGCTCTCAGAACCCTTCTTGTAGGCGTATGCGTCGGTGTCAGTATAGTTGGTGCCAGTGACTTGGATAAGTTTGTGGCATTGATTGGCAGCTTTGCCTGTGTTCCCTTGGTCTACATCTACCCAGCGTACTTGCACTACAAGGGAGCTGCTCAGACAACCAGGGCCAAGGTCATTGACATTGTTGTCATGGTTGTTGGCTTCATCGCCATGGTCTACACCACGTTAGTCACTGTTTACCAGTGGATCGACAGTGCTTAGAAGGCAACAACCCCATCTACGGTGGAAATGAAACAAGCATAAGACTGGTACAAGGCAACTTCAAAAGGCTATCGGTTCTGGGGGTCATACGCGTGGTTAGAGCCTGTCTCGTTCATATGTTTCTGTTTTTGAGCATTTTGTGAACGGCTGACGGAGGCCTCATTGGAGGTCGTCACAGAGGGCACGCGAACCGAGGCGACTCAATAAAAGCATAGTGCTATGACTGGAGGTTTGGAAAAAGGCGTTAATGCATCCTCTTGGTTTCGATTTAACTCAGATTGTTGGCAGTTCCCATGATAATTCAGATGCCAGTCACTCCTTTGCTTCGTTGACGATCCATGTACTGCTTCAAAAGCTCACCATGCTTAGGCCGCGAATTTCCTCCGTTCTTGGTAATATAAAGTGCATTAACTCGCAGATGGTCCTTATTGCCCAGTCAGCATCAGGGTGTGCACACCGGTAGGTAGAATATTGGGGCTGTGTCAGAACAGGTGGCCGTCCACGGATGTGAACCTTAGGCAAGGTTTAGGAAAAGCCAATCTCAGTATCAATTTGGGCTTCTTCAGGAATACACCCAGAAGCAGAACAACTGGTCGAGCTCTAGGATACTGCGCTTGGGAGTCATGATTGGCTATTGCAGGATTCTGTGGCTCACGTGTACGACAAATCCAGGCCAGGTAACCTCTATGCATGGCCACTACTTTAATCAAGAGGCCAGAAGCTTGTAGACTTTCTGTCTAAGCTTGGTATTTGCGATCGAAGTCGATGTACAATGCTAATAGTTGTATCAAAAGGATTCCGGGTTACCATGTTAGGCAATCAATGTAGTTAAACCGGCTGGCGTCCCGAGCATTGTCCCCAAGGTCTTATAATTACCGAAAGGGTTGTCTTGCATTGGGAATAAGAACAAGTCTTGATTGATAGAACTAGCACGCGGGGGCATGCTATCCCATTCGCTGATATGCTCCTCCAAATTCCACCATGTAAATCTTATATAGAAAACCAAAGTGTTCGTTACAAAGCAAGAAACCTTGTGTAGATCTATTCAGATCAAGGCAATTCGCTGTAGTGATATCTGCCTCGGTGCAATCCACACCGAGGAAGCGAGACGAAGAGGGTGTTCTTCTCCGGGATGCCTCTTTTCAACGATACCTCGTGACGCGGTGTCGCACCGGTATCATATAGAGGTTGGCCGTGAACAGCACATATCCAGGCGATTTGAAGGTGCAGGGCCTAAGATTGGCTCTTATTCATTCAATAGCCAGGGCTGATGCATCATGTATCAACAGTCTATGTCATGATTCTCAAGGGAATGCTTTCAAAAGATCTTAGCAGTCTTGGCAAATGAACACACCACCTTCACCACAGTAAACATTCTACTCCATGCCGGATTCGGAGCTACTGCGGGAAAACGAATTAACGTTAGGTTCAAGAGCTGAGATGCAGCTGGAGAGTTTGTTTATGGAGGAGCTCAAAAGCTGGGGGCGGGGTGCAGATCCGGAGGTGACTCCGCTTGATTCCCCATGTAACGCAACCATCACCCGAAATGCTGTGACTTGCATCCTCAGCAATGGTCTTTCTTCCATAGGACAACCAATGTTCTGAGGGAGACATTCATGGTAGAGTATATGCTCATCACACTTGCACATAAACCTTCACATACAAATCGAGATGAATTGTACGAAGTAAGCCAAGGGGGTAAGGGGTCAAAGGGCTGACGGCGAACCTTGCTCAGCCAGGACCTGATTAACTCTGCAAGGAAACCCGGGCCTTACCGGGATGATCAACAACGTCCTAGTGGCTCCGGGGGTAGAAAAGCTTGGCCTGTCGTCAACTTCATTCTGCAAAACTGAGGCACATTCTCTTCATACACACCCTTCAGAATGTCTGAATTGACGATATTGTCCATTCTGGGGCATGAAGATCCCTCGTTATTTACTCTTCGTAATGCAGTAGAGATGACGAAGAACGGCTACTGACACCCCTATAAATATCCATACTGAGCACTCCCCTCACGGCTATTGCACGTAATATTAGACTAGCATTGACTTTCGTACAAAAGCAACCCGAGCTACCACTGAACGAAGTCTATCCTGGAATATCTCACAAGCTTCCACAATGAACAACTTCTCTCCCATTATTCGAACACTGGCTCGCCAGCCTCTCCAGAGACAAGCTTTTCCTCGCCAAACAACGAGATATGTTCAAGTAGCTATTCGTGCCTCTCACCACAGTCCTTCTCAATGCAACACGGCGCAGAGTCAGCCTCATCTACTACCAGAGTTCAGCCTCAAAGACAAAGTGATTGTCGTGTCGGGAGGCGCAAGAGGTTTGGGTCTTGTTCAGATTGAAGCTCTTCTTGAAGCCGGAGCTACTGGTGAGAGAGACCATTAAGAATATATCATTTGCTGAATTCTGACTATGATAGTCCACGCCGTTGATAGACTGCCCTCGCCAGTTGAGGATCCGAAGTCCAACTTCTCACAAGTCTCTGACCGAGGGCGTGAGCTTGGTACCTCACTTCATTACCATCAAGTCGATGTCAGAGATGTCCCAGGTCTCAATCGCATATTCGAGGATATCGCCAATGGCGCAGGTCGTCTGGATGGACTCATCGCTGCTGCGGGTATCAACCACGAAACACCAGCAATCGACTATTCGATGGAAGAAACCGAACGAATGATGAGCATCAACTTCACTGGGGCTTTCATGACTGCCCAAGCAGCTGCTCGTCAGATGATTCGCCTTAGAAAGCCTGGTAGTATTGTCATGATTGCCAGTATGAGCGCAACCATCGCTAACAAGGGCATGCTCGCGCCGTAAGCACGATTTCCGATTCTGATGTCCAGCTACTAAAACTTCGCCAGCGTTTATAACCCTTCCAAAGCTGCAGTCGTACAGCTTGCCCTTAATCTTGCAATGGAATGGGGAGAACACGGTATCCGTGTCAACACCCTCTCTCCTGGCTATATTCTGACCCAGATGCTTCAAAATCTCTTCAACGATTATCCTGATCGTCGCGAAAGGTGGCCCAAAGAGAACATGCTCGGCCGTCTAAGCACTCCAGAAGAGTATCGCGGTGCTGCTGTCTTTCTTTTGAGCGATGCGAGTAGCTTCATGACAGGTGCTGACCTTCGCATGGATGGTGGACATGCTGCGTGGTAGAGCCATATTATATAAGGTAGGTCCTGGGTCAAAGCAAAACAGTCGCAGCAACCTGGGCCTTGGGGGTACGTTCTGGATATCGTTTGTTGCCACTCCTGAGCGACGAGAAATATCGTATTGTACAATCATAATACACTTGTCACATCCTTCCTTGCGGATATCGTGATGAATTTCCATATATTCCCTCGTACCTTGCCCTCAGTTCGGACTTGTCACATGCGAAAAGGTCTTCTCCTGTCCAAGTTTGTTCAGCAGCCCCGGTTGTATCCTTAATCTTGACTCAATCTCCTTCCCGGGTATGCCTCGATCGCGAAACTTCATAGCATCCACTAAAGTCCTCATATCGAGGAATCGTCGGCCCTCGCGTCCCATATTTGCGAAATCTTCTTCCGCTTCGTCTTGTAGTCGATCTCGAGCTGAGAGCGCTACGAGGGTTGGATTGCTTCGACTCGGTGCAAAACTAGGTCCTGGAGGGGCTGAAGTTCCGAGAGGGGTCGCGGCTGTAGACGAAGGAGAATATGTAGGGTTCGAGTCAGCGATTCCCATCTGGTGTAGACGGCGTGAGAAGTCGCCGGTTGGGAAGTCGGGGTCCATAGCGTCAGCACGAACAGCTACAGATACGAGTTAGATGCTGCAGTATATATAGTAGGTTCCAATTGATCTACCGTCGTCTTTGGCGCTGTTCCCCAAGGTTTTTGACTTTGGTTTTGGTGGCTCTGCCCTTGGTTGACGTGCTACTGCTTGCGAGACAGCAGCTCCAGGAGCTCGGGCAGGATACTTTCGCGCTACGCCTTTGGCGACTTTCGAAGATGAAGAGCCCATTTTGTCTAACAGGGATATAGAGGGGCAAAAATGAGGACGAGAAGAGTTGATAATACACAAAGACGACGTGTTGGCGCGGAAGTATTGAGCAGAAGTGGCGCCCAAACCAACGTTAGGTTAGGGTGGGCATCCTTTTTCGATGATGTTATCGAGGTCGGTGCGCAATTCTTCCGTAATCATCAATCATAGGTAGCCACTTGATTCGACAACTACCACTTATTCATTGACAATTGGCATTATTATTGCCTAGTATTGGTAGAAACACATTCCTGCTTCCAGTTCTAGGAATCGCTACTTAACATCAAGACCAGGCGGAGTTTTATCAAAACTCAAAATCGAGTAAGTCCAACTCCAGAGATCAACTAACAACAAAGTTCCGGCCATGCATCAACGTATAAACCAAGATCCTCCGGGTCAAAACATTCCAAAGACAGTTCTTTACTCCTACTCCGTATGAACTTTGTCGTATGAACACAAAGACTGAAGGGACTCGAGCAGAGCCTAAGCTTGAATGTGGCCATTCCCGGGGATGTTCACAAACATTCTCTCGGGACTCTTCACTCCGCCCATGCAACTCGGTCACGATATCGTGTCATTCACCACCAAAAGGGATCTTTGCTAGTGTTCTTGAGCCCAGGATGGATTGGGTTGGTCTCCTGCTGAGATTGCTTCGGATACTGTCCCATTTCTTGATCGTCCGAGAATTCAGGCAAGAACTGGGGCTCGTTGAATGTCCATTCAGGAGCTATAACCTTGCCCTTCTCATCTGTCATCCAAACCAGGGCTCCGTTTGAGAGTGCAATTGGCTTGCCTGCCATTCTGGACCCATCCTGAGCCTTTATAGACGCATTTGTCATGAGATGACGCCAATATCTTTCGCCATTTGGAGCGGTGCAGGCACGTGCAAACTTGACTAGATTCCCGGTTGCCCTATGGACATCACACAAGCAGTGACCAATCTGGTATGGGCCCAAAACTCCGTTGAAGGCTAGATGGCGAGCCGTGGCCATCTGATAGAGAAAGTATTTTTCTCCATCTAACATATCTGAAGGCGATAGCGGCTTAGGACAGTTAGAAATCAAGGCTGGGTCAAAGTCGGGAATAGGTCTGCTGAAATTGGGAGCGCGCGCAACTTCATAGTAAGGGGCTGGGTCGCTTGGGCTACTGGGGGTTGGGATGGCTCCTCTAGCAACGAGATCGATTGGGTTCTTCCCCTGAAGATTCTTAGATCGCTTGAGTTGCGTGGCAGGCTGCTTGTGCAGACGGGATGTCTTGGAGACTCCCGAACCAGCCCGATGTCCAAGGCTCTTTCTCTTTGTTTGTTTCGAGGCTCTAGACTGAGCAGTTTTGTCGTTTTGGCGACTCTCGGTGGGATTCTGCTCCCCCACTGTGTCGTTTTGTTGATTTCCCCAAGGGGTGCCATTGAAGATGTCATAAACCTGTTCCAGATTAAACATCGGGACATGAGGTCCGCTAACTGGTCGGATAGGATTCGCAAGTGTTGTGAGATCGTACTTCGGACCGTCCTGATCTGGCCGAAGAGCAGCGGATGAGTTCCCTCGAGCCATATGCGTCTTAGGATGACTGGGAGCCACAGTGATGCAGTCTTGGATTGCACCTTGTGAGGACGGGCTGTATGCTCCTACTATTGGTACATGTTAGCGTTGAGCTCCTGTGCGAGGCATCGCTATAGCCACGGAGGTGAACGAACCCTAAGAAGCATTATAGTCTCCAATGTTGGCCAAATCCTCAGTTGCATCGATCAGGTTTCCGCTCGCCTTCTAGAGGGGTCAGTGTCTTTTTTCGCCAAAGCCATTATCACTGCACAATACATACCATATTCGATCTAGTTGACATAACATCATAGTTGGATTGGGCATTGTGTGGATTGGAAGCGAGGCGGCTTGCCATGTCCTTCGAGGTGTTGATAGGAGGCGATTGTAGGCCGTTGCGCACCACCTGAGGCTCTCCAGGGGCGGAGACAGAATTCATTTTAAGTTCGCCTGCCTTACGTGAGGCTTCTTTAGGGATATGGTGGCTGATAGGTGATAGATGAAGAAAATTAAGGTTTGTGTTGATGTTCTTGACACGATACCCATAACCAGAACAAGAGGATGAAAGGTGAACAAACGAAGAGGAGTACGGGGAGAGGCGACTAGATCAATGTGTCCGAAGTGGGGGAACATTGTTGTTTATCTTAGTACCTTGTTCTGCTATTCCGTTATTAGACGATGCGTGGAGTGACAAATGCCACTGGCAGAGATCCTGAGCTCGCAGTGGCAGCTATTGCGGCTGCCACTGCGAGGCCTCCATCTATGCCTAGCGAACACGCGATTGAACTTGACCTCAAGATGTTCGTTTTTTATTTGGGCGCGCCATGCTCTTTCTGGTGATGCAATGCAGAAGTTCAGGTTATTATTAAGAAGAGGTTGTGGGATACGATTCACCAACCATGACTATAACAAGAAGTCTACGCTTGTAAGTGGTTCTTTCCTCAGTCCAATAATGTCTTTAAGAAGTTGGAGAGGCTTTCAGCGTTAGAGTAGCGCTTATTTCAACAGTGGAAATAGCAGCCTGGCCCCTTTTAATTCATGAACTTGCAAAGCTATTATAGTCATCCAATGCTCCTGGTGTTTCTGAATCATTGGTCAGGTTTTGCTCCATGTCTCGCAGTCGCAACCGACTAAACAGTACTAATTCTCAAGGTAGATATCTAGGTTTTGTGTTCTAAAAGGAGAGAGGTTCTGGGAGCATGTGCGGCTTTCAGAATAAAAGAACTCATCAATGCCTAGGTACTTGGTCTGAAGTAGAAATGAGCATGACCAGGTCCAAGTCTCTTCGCGGTGAAACAAATCCACACCGAGTCACTCTGGCCACTATATTTCTATCAAGAAAAAACTGTCAGATGGTTTCTCAGTTCTTCCATTACCAAAATTCACTAGCAACGTCCCCGTGTGATGGTGCAAGCGAGTGTTTTTGGCGACCTGAACACGGAGAAATGAGACACTAACTCTCAATTTATTCTACGAATACTGTTCTGAGACGCATGTGAACACCCGAGGTGCAAATGAAGCTATCCACGCTATCCAAGCCTTCCTAATTCTAAAAGTTCCTATGGCTCAGCTCATCATGGGTGTTGCTGTGCTTGTGAGAGCTTCAACTTAGGATTCGATACATGATATGCCCAACAACTGGAGGATAGACGATACAAAGCTCATTTACTTGACCATTACTAGATTGGACTCTAGCTGAAGTTTCCCTCAATATCAAAACATAGGGAGACTCCACGCTGCCAATTGAGACCATCGCCAGCCGGATTTTCCGTTTCCGGATACTCCGCTTCGTCAACATCTACTCACGCTGAATCCTTTACACCTCTCTGTATTGGCCATTGAGGTCTACGCCTGTCTCGCATGGCTCTGAGCAGTAAATCTTTGATCAAAGGCAATGGCTATCTCCCCCGATAAAGTCTCAAAAGCGGCTGACGCTGCGAACATCATCTCGGAATTTGTTGCTCACGAGCAAGTCTGCGCTCTGTCAGATCTGCAACGCGCCCTCTTCGGCTTTTCGGCGACCAAGAAGCAGCCGAATGCCAAGACAAGCTCAAATTCTGTGGCGGTAGTTGTTTTGTGCGGCTCTGCAATTTTGTCCATCGTAGATACTGTCGTATCATCGGTGACGAAGTTGGTAGAGGCAACGGGTAGGTTTTCATGGCGGGGACAGAGATGATGAACATAATCGATCAAACAAAAGACTAATGCTGTCCCACCAGATGAAGCGGTTGTTCTGGTCATCACCGGTGGCATCGGACATTCGACCCAATTGCTATATGATGCTGTAGCTCGACATCCCAAGTACAGCAGGATTACTGGCCAAGTTCAGGGACAGCCAGAGGCTCGGGTCTTCCAGACCATTGTCGAGCGGTTCTTCCACCTTGAAGTTGAACAGAACAACCTCATAACCACAGGAAAGCACCCAACACAAAAGCTCACTATTTTGATCGAGGATGCCTCAACAAATTGTGCACTAAATGCAGTGTACACAAGAAAGATATTAGACCAGCATGGATACACATCACCATGTTCTATTGTCGTCGCTCAAGACCCCACCATGTGTCGACGTACGGTTGCTGCCTTTGAACAAGTTTACTCTGATAAGACGGATGGTACTCCTGTGTTTGCCGGCTGGCCAACCTTCGTGCCCAAGGTGGCGGTTCAAGACTCCGGGGCTCAGAACCAAGCGAGCGGCCTCACTTCTTACTTGCGGTATGGCATTGCTGACTTTGACAAGAACCAAAATGATGGTCTTTGGAGTATGCAACGACTGATGTCTCTACTTGTTGGCGAAATTCCACGAATGAGAGACAATGAGAACGGATACGGACCACGGGGCAAAGGCTCCATCGTCCATGTTGATATACCGCAAGACGTCGAGGATGCATGGATTGTACTTGGAGACATACTCGGCCAGAAGATGCGATAGCGAAGGGAGCACGTATAGGTCGAGTGAGGTTGATCGAATACATATATACCAGGAAATTGCCTTGGCTAGTTTCGCATATCCAGGCTTACCAGCACCGTTATGTTATGCTATATTATGTCTTAGGATGTCAATTTCAACTTAAACAACTCTCAACGTCGGATTTAAGCGAATAAGAATATTGTTCCAATGTTCATCATTGCCTTGCTTCTGTTCCTTGAAGGGTGAAATTGTCTTTACACCACTTAGCAGGACATATTTGGAGTCTCGGGGATAGATTTGGCGACGGGTACATATATACAGCATGTCTAACAAACTTTATTCAGCATCAAAAAGATAGTACATAAGAGAGGTTTTTAATATCATCAATTGGTTTCATGTATTTCTTACTCTGTTTACAGGACAGCACAAGATCAACAAGATCTACGCAGATATTCATCATCTTAAAGCGGCTAACACATCACGCTTCTTCGAGAGACTGCTTGTATTTCATCTACCAACTATAAAGTGCAGTGATAGGACATCCCCGTCAGTGAGATCACTGTAGTTGTTGTAAGAGTCAGAGAGGGTGGGAAGGTATTCTGAGACATGCTGCCTCGACATATACAGTTTTTTGAGCGGGCTGATTAGTAATTGCCCTTGTAGCTCAGTGGTAGAGCGTTGCACTTGTAATGCAAAGGTCCATAGTTCAATCCTGTGCGGGGGCAATCCTTTTGATCCTTTTGCCAAAATCATAACCTCTCTCTGCATGGGGCGTCTTGTAATCTCATTCTTGACTTTATTTTAGCAAGACGCCTTTATAGCTCAGTGGTAGAGCGTTGCACTTGTAATGCAAAGGTCCATAGTTCAATCCTGTGTGGAGGCAATCTTTTTGCCTTCTTGGTCTTTTCTTTGCCTCATCTTGATTTGTATGTTGTCAATTGTTAGTTTTCCAAATACTACGCCTTAGCTCAGTCTTTGAACAAGTGGCACGTATTAGAAGACTTATAGTAAGAGCTGCCAAGGCATGGCTCAGCGGCATTAAAGATAAAGGCAACAGCCATTCTGCTTGTCTTAGTTAAGATGCCATATCACTGCGAGACCGAAACTCAAGGTGTGCAAGTATTAACGTGGGTATCATTAAGGGTTTAGTTGAGGATGTGCAAGCAAGTACCTCGAATGAAGACAAAGACCATGATAATTTGATCGACTCCAGGCCGATCATGTCCTCCTTTTCTTGTTTGAAGGACCGCCTTTTGTCTTCTTTCCTTTACTCTGCTTAGCTGCAGGTGCCTCTTCCTCTTTGTTTTCATCCTCTGGTTCAGAGCCACCGATAGATATCACATCATCGTCGACGCTATCACCATCACTATCTTCACCATCCACAGTAGCACCAAACGAAGGCTTTCTTGATCGTGCTTCCTCGGTGTCACTGCCGAAGCCTTCAAACTCTGATTCTTCATCGGAACCATCAGGGCTCTCCTGCTCAGCCTTCTCCGCGGCTTCAGCCTCTCGTTGAAGCTGGGCTTCGGCAGAAGCATCTTCATCTTCAACGGTCTCTTCCTGCTTTCGCTTTCGAGGCATCTCTCCAAGTCTACCTTCACGGTTGCCAACCTTGCCGTCCGCTTCACCCTCAGTTTTTGGCGCAGGTGTGAACCATGGAATCTTGCCTCGCATGAAATCATTGAGAATCATCTTTGCTACACCATCTAAGTCAGGCTCACCTCCACGGAGAAGTCGTCCAGCCTTGCGGGCCAGGAGCTCAAGAAACTCTGTAGAGTTTGTCCATCCCTTAAGCTCGTATGTTTTCTCCATGTGGTGCTGCTTGACCCGGTTCAGCAGAGGCTGGATATACTGTTCAGGGTGCTCAACCTTCTCCACACGCACGACACCTCGGAGGACCAAGTCGGTGGGTGAATCAGTGCTTGACGGAGGAACAATTCCAGGACAGTCTATTAGGTAAATCCGCTTCATCAGGCTGACATATTGCCAGACCTTAGTCTCTCCTGGGATAGGAGCGACAGTGCAGACCTTCTTCTTGAGGAGAGTGTTGATGATGGAGGACTTTCCAGTGTTGGGTCCACCAATTAGTCCAACAGAGATTTGTTTTCGATCAGAATGGAGGGAGGAGAATTGTCGAAGTAGCTGAATGAGAGAACCCTTTCCGAAAGAGTTCGTAATGCTAGCGTGGAAAGCAAGAGTAGGGTACTCTTTAGAGAGACTACGAACCCATCCAGCCTGCATCGAATTAGTATTCGAACAACGTTATAACGATAAAGAACATTAATTCCAGGGGGGGCAAGATGTTTGTGTCATCACTAAGAAGTATGCAATCGATGCCCCGCAATTGGTTAATGGCATAGGCAGACTTCAACTCAATCGGACACTTGGCCTGACTCATGATGGTAACCAAAACGGCACACATCAGCCGAACAACAAGACGTTGACGACAGTCGAGACTGGCGTTTATTCTCCCAATGTTATAACAGACAGGTCCCATGGTACATAAAGGGACAAATCCTGACAAAGAACATTGGGGTATAGGAGGAGGGAAATGAAGATATGGAGAGAGAAAAGACTTACTGCTACACTGGTAGGGACCAGGTCACACTTGTTCAGCACAAAGATCAAGTGCTTGTGAGGGGCTTCTTCCTTGAGATACTTCTCAACGCTGAGGCATCTTGTTCCAACGGGGTCTCGCGCATCGAGAACGTGGATAACCACATCTGAAGAATCGATGACCTTGTAAAGCTCGTTCCAGATTCGTTTGCTCTGACCCTTATCGAAAACAGGCTCAATCGACATAGTAAGAGGCTTATCAGTGTCTCCAAGAGTCTCTGGGTCACCAGATGTACCACTGAGAAGCTTCTGTTGTTCCAACCTCTCCCGATAGGTATCCATGCTCTTCTCGGTGTCACCAGCAAGGTCATCCAGGCTGCTAACACCAAGCTTAACTCGCTTGCGTTGCGCCTTGGGACCGAAGACCTCAGCGAAGGGGGAGGTCTCGACGGTCATCTTGGCCTTGTGCTGCTTGATACCGTTCTCGGTGTCCTTTCCATCTCTGATAAGGCTCATGGGCAGCTTGTTTGACTTGAGAAGAACTTGGTAGGGGTCGCGGGCCTTCTCATCCATGGCCTCACGAAAGGCGTTGAGGGTATCTTGGGAGACGACTCGGGTGTTGGTAAACCACTTGCGGTTCGGCTCGATGCGGGCGTTAGGAACGTCGCGCGACTGAAAGGACGCAGCTTTGACAATCTTTCCCTCGGCGTTTCTCTGCGCCTTGCCCTCCTTGTACATGTTAAGGTGCTTGACCTTCTTCGCATCGCGATAGAAGTTCTCTCCCTTAGTTCTGACATTGTTGAGACCATCACCACCTTTACCCTGGCGCTCACGCCGGGTGGCCTCCTTCTTTCCAGTACCCATGGCGAAAAAATTGGCGGAAGTTGGTCGAGGATACTGGCGACAAAGAAAGACAAAGAGAGAGGAAGAGGTTGAACAATCCAGAAATTTATTCCTTTAGAACTTTTTTTTTCTTAGTAGGATAAGAGCCCCACTAACTTCCTGCGGTGGTTGGTGGCGGGGCGCAAAATGCCAGGGGTCTCACACGCGGAACCAAATAATCCGCAAATTTGATCCGACGTCGATTTTCTCAGGCTGGCGATTGATTCTGCAGAAGGCGATTTGACGACGGCGGTACGGCGTCAATTGCGATTCAACTCGAGCTCCTCAGTGCTCAACCTGGCCGAGGCTCTGCTAAAAATGCCTTTTAGCCTCACAGCTTCATGCCCAAGGGCGACTGCTCGTCAGTTCTTCGTGGCCTCAAGAGCCTTTTCCACTTCGGCTCATGCTCTCGAACAAGTCCCTCCCGAGTCTCCCTCATATATCCGCTTGCCTACACCACCACAGTCCGAAGAGAAGAAGCTTCCCCGGGTCAGAGGTCATCTCCCTGTACCTCGAGAGATCTTCCCTCGTATGGAGGGTGACCGCAAGATTCGAGCCGATTACATCAAGCAAACCGTTCCTAAGCCGGCCCACAAGCAAAAACCCATGAACGAGACACAAGAATGGAAGCAAACAATGGCCAACTCCCGTCGGCAGAACCTGGAAACTGGTTTGAAGGAACTTTGGGTACGAAGGAACCGACGTGATGCTGTTCAGAACGAGCGTGTGAGCCACAAGTTTCTCGAGAACCACCGGGCTGTTAAAGCCCCAGAACGAGAGGACGATCGCCTCACCCGTAGCACAGTGCTGAAGGCAGTCTTGGACACCAAGACTTACCCTGACTCTAAACGCTTCGCTCGTGCCAAAGAGAGCCGGGTCAAGGTCAAGGCCATTGAGGAAGCTAAGCGCGAGGCTCGCCGCGATGCGTTGATGGAGCTCTACATCAATGCCTCCAACTTCATTGTCAATGAGAGTGAGCTCAAGGAAGAGATCGACACCATATTTGCCGAAGACTTCTTCCACAAGCAAGGCTTCGACATCGGCCGATATGGTTCAGCCCAGAACACATGGGACGTCTGGGGCAAGCCAACATCGATTGGCAACATGTTGGAAACAACAACAGGAGTATCCACCAAGATTATGGACTTTTACGAAACCGAGTACGACCGCTCCGTCAAGCGACAGAAGAGAATTGCCGAAGAGTTCACTGGTGGAAAGATGGAATAGATCATGCCCGTTGGCTTGTAAAAATAACTTGTACTCATGTATTTCTGTAACTATGACAAATATCACGTCTTCAAGCGGTCTACCACGGACTCATGTGTGCGTTCAAAATGTTCTTTAGAATGCGATTCTACATATATTGTGAGACTTGATACAATAACCCATGACGGAACGAGAATGTGCCCCCATCCAACCAAACGCCCAGTATGCCTCATCCTGTGTATATTATCACCGCAAGCAATGATAGTTGCATCGTTCCTTTAACTCTGAGACCCTATACAATGGCCAATCCCTCTATGCTGGTTTATCGTCTTTCGACGAGCAAGAAATGCATAGCCGCGTAAGACAAGATGATAAAGACGGCAGCAAAAATGCCCAAATTCCTGATGTCAGGCCACATGGCATTATTGTTGAATCCAAAGGAGCTGAGGATGGCCGCACCAGGCACGGTGATATCAAGTCCGTACTTGCTGTCCACGAGTGTAAGTTGAAGAACCTCATTGACAATAAGCGACTCGAAGCCGTAGTGGAAGATTGACAGCGTCTGGAGCCAAAGAGCACCCTTAGGAGTGGCATCGTGGTTCAGGAGGAAGCCAGCGAAAAGAAGACTGAAAAGCATGACCAAGCTGCCAATCAAGTTCGCGACTCCGCCATCCTTGCAAACAATTCCAATAAAGAGACAAACAGCCGCAGCAGCCATGTTGAAGAGTACCAGCACCAATATAAAGTTGAAGAAGTGCGTTGAGTCTGCCACCAAGCCGGTCATAGGATAGATTATGGAACCCATGAGGATGGGGGGGACAATTCGAAGAGGGATTATGTCGAACAGTACCTTGGCCGCAAAATAAGTGGCTGGTGCATAGTAACCGTTGGCACGTTCGCGAACAAAAAGAAGACGTTCGGTGGCGAATACGTTGAGACTTGTGAGTGTGCTGAAGCCGAACAAAGCGAGCAGGAAGAAGAAGAGACCAAGTCGGTTCTGGAAGCCGGGGATGTCGTCCGTAAGACCATAGAAGAGATATCCTGAAAAAACAGCGAGCACGATGGCGATAGCGAAATGAGTAAGCATCAACATCGGGTTTCGATACAAGTTCTTCCAAGTCCTCTGAGACAGAATGATGAACTGACGTAAGTAGCCAACTCGGGCATAGCCCTTTCCAACAGCACTGACATGAACATTGGGTCCCTCAACAGTGTAGCCATTTGCGTTGGAGCCATTGGCATCTTGCGCAATCTGGATGGCACGCTGGATCTCATCGTGTGTTGATGAAGCAATTTCCGAGTGGATGAATGCACGTGTCATAATGTCGAGGTCCGTGCCAGTGGCTGCTGCTGGAGGCAAGTCATGAGGGTCGTCAAGGAGGGTTGCGGGAGTAGAGTCGACAGGGTTTTGATGAAGGCGATAGGCACCATTGTCCTCACCACCAGCATCTGAGGAGGCTGCAGTGTCAACCGTCTTTCTACGTGTGAAGAGCTCGCGATCCTGGCGAACCTTGACCGAGTCTCTACGTCGATTTTGAGGTCGGCTTGAGCTGGCGTCGTCGTCTCCCGAAGTAGTGCCTGATATGCTTGCCACAGATTTGATAGCACGGGTGCTGCTTGGCCCAACACTGTTATTGTCAAGGCCGACAGTACCGTTATCAACGGATTGAGTGCTGCCAGCATGCATGGTAAGGTCAACAAGATAATCAGCAATATTGAAGCCAGGGGGGCATTCGTAGCCAATTTCGTCGAAATAGCTTTGACATTGGCTGAAAGGACCGGAGTAAACGGTGCGTCCCTGTGCTAGCAGCACGAGTCTGTCAAAGAGTGCCACAATGTTGGATCGAGGTTGATGAATTGTGAAAATGACGGTTCGTTTGTATGTCTTCGCCAGAGTGACGAGACACTCAACCACATTGTACGCGTTATACGCATCAAGACCACTGGTCGGTTCATCGAGGAACAGAATCGAAGGGCTGGTGACCAGTTCGCAAGCAATTCCTACACGTCGCTTCTCACCGCCCGAGATACCACGCCCCTTGCCCTCCTCAGAACCGATCAGGGAATCACGAATGTGATGAATGCCGAGTTCCTTTTCAACCTCAACCACACGTTGTTCTTTGGCAGCACGGCCCATGTCGCGAGGAAGTCGAAGTAGAGCACTGTTGAGAATGGTCTCATGAACGGTAAGAGTAGGAAGCATGGTGTCCTCCTGATCAACAAACCCAACAACATTCTTGTAATCATTATCGTTGACCTTCTCGCCATTGACGTAAAAGTTGCCATGGACTTGCCCACGCTTGTTCTTTCGTGCGAGAATATCGAGGAATGTTGTCTTTCCTGCTCCAGACGCACCCATGATGGCGGTGACCTCTCCAGGCTTGCAGATACCACGGATTCCAGTAAGAATCTGTTTACCATTTAAAGTGTACGCAACATCGTCAAAGTAGAGGGAAGCGGGTTTGTGGTCGGTCATCAGTTTCGTACTCTCGTCATCTGAGTCTTCCAAACGAATGGCTCCGTAGCTCAACTTACGCCTTGACAGATACCATGTCAAGATAATAACAGCAACCAAGAAGAGAGAGCAGCCCGCAATCACGCCGGCAATAAGAGGTGTGTTGATCTTCTTGACGGGACGCTTATATCCTGGAACCTCTGTCTCGTAGAGACATTCACCAGCGTGGCAGCTAAGAAGAATGCTGGAGTCGCCAATTAGGGCTAGAATCAAGGCATCCATCTCGGGTTCTCTGAAAGCACAGTCGTGAGTACCGCCATGCTTCTGGGTACATTCGAATCGCCCTGGGCCTTGAATGGATTGGTCAAGGAAGTCTGTGAGATCGATGGATCCATCTTTTCCGCAGAGCATCCGATCGGGAATACAGCTGCAGCTGATCTTATTGCATTTGTAGGAAGTTGTGTTCTTCTCTTCCTCCCAATCGGCGCTCGAATCGCATTCGGAGAGATGGCAGTAGAACGATTCGATAGCATCTACCCAAACTTCACATCAAGGTTAGCAGCGTGCGCGAATGATGAAGGTTTGAACACACATTGGAAATCGCAAGTCTGATCCTCTTGTTTACAAGTAAACGTGACTTCTGGACGCTGCTTGCCGAGCAAAGACGTGATCTTCTCGTTGGTGACATCGCAGATCTGATAGTTGTGGTTCACAACCTCACCATTCTGGTAACAGACACCGCCTTCGCCGGTTTCCATGAGTGCGTTGCAGGCTTTATTGTCAGTACAGACGTTGCAATTGATGCCAGTCCAGCCCTCGTCGCAATCGCATGATGCACCAGATCGCATTGGGCGGTCCTTTCCCTTGGGAAGTGAGCCGCACACTAATAGACAAAGTCAGTCGAGGTTTAGCTGACGATAACGGGGGGAGGTCGCACGTGGCTCGAGGCAGTCGTCACCGCCAAATCCCTCAGGACAGGCGCATTTTCCGTTGAACTCGTTACAGCCAGCATATTGAGCACATGTGTGTGCAGGAAGGAGACAATTGAAACTACAGATATATCAGTATGGGCAATGTAAGTTCGTGGGGATTCGGGATCGCATTGACGCACCAAGGAGGACAGCCATCTGGGCGATCACCCATGAGAGCTAGCTGTGCCCGTAGTTGATCGGCCTGAGAGAAAGTTGAGTTCTGGGAAGCCATGACCAGACCAGGCCAAAGAGCCAGAGCTCCCAATAGGAGGCTCCTCAGAGAAGAAGGAGCCATAACTGCAGCGATGGAAACACGATGCAGTCTGGTGATAGAACAATGTTGATGTTGGAGGCTGGGTTGTTGAACAACCGACGCTTATGAGCGCGACCAGGATAAGCTGTTCCACCGAAGAGTGGCGCCCCGCGTTCCATTTAGGCAGGTACTGGAGACGTGCAGCTGGCCGTAGGGTAAATTATGAGTGGCTGGCATAGCCGCTAAATATGGGTCTTATGACTCGATAGAGCTATCAGGTTATCGAAAACAGCGTATGTATGGGGGCATGACAACTAACTTCACTTCTTGAGCCGGAATCGGCCAATGGAAAGAATTGTCTTGCCCACGTATCAAATATCCCTGATGACAAGCCTTCTATGCATGTATGGAACGAGAATACAGTTATCATGAGGGTATCCCATGTGCTGACACGCATTGGTGTTTCAGGTATAGGTCTGACGTCACTAACCGGAGCTGATGATAAGTCTGGCTGTCTTGATCTCAAACTGTGCTCATGACTATACATTAGTAAATATCCATGATTCACCATCGACCATCACTGAGCCGATAACGCGGACATATTATCTACTGCTCACTATTAGTCGAAGGTCTTATCCTCTCAAGTTTTCCCAGCTTGTGAATGCTTGTGTTTACCTACTCCCTCAATAAGTCTCGCTACCCTATGCTTCTTATTTTTCACAATACATTTTTTTATTCCAACTCATTCTGTTTTATAGACCGTATACCGTACCGCAGCAGAATCATCAATATTCGTATCCCGTATCAGGGATAACAGTTATTGCGCATATAGTATCGGAATACTGCGCCAGGTCACAAACTGCTCTTCCGCCTCAGACGGGATTGATGACATGTCGTGAACATGCATGCTGACCCTGTTACATCGGTACGGCCATGTAACATGCAGTGCTTGATTGACCTAACTATAAATATACAAAAACTAAAAGTTGAGTTGAAACATGAAATGTCATAGCGAATATCGAATTGTCTCATGACGCCTTACCACGGCCTATGATAATGACCGCCTGAGAACGCTACCCACGGATGCTTTCGCCATACAACCCTTCTAACTAACTTGGATTGAGGGACCTGAAGATATTGCACATGGTTCATAAGGTGAACTATGTAGAATGATACTTGATCTGGTATTCAAATGTGAATGATACCCGCGATATGGTGGAAGCTACCTTGAGGTTTTATGAGCGGTGCTATCCCCAGATTTTACCCCTGTCGTTCTCGATCAAGCTTTGCGGGGAAACTCTCAAGCAGCTTGTCATCATGACTCGTACCACTGCCACCACTTCATAATATGCTCGACGAGGTATTCATAGACGTCATGACAGTGATCATGACTAGTTTCCCCGACAGATGAGTGAATCTATAGTTAATCGCCCAGCTTGACAAAGTAAAAGGCGCTTATGACGTTGAATGGCGCTTCGAGACAGAAGGACGTGTGAATGTGGGGCTTGACCTTGAAGTCAGCATTGAATCAGTTAAAATGAAGTTGTACTATTTAAAAGCCGACACCGCCATCAAATAATTATTACAAGAATAGAAATCGGCCAGTCCAAGGAATCTGACCAACTCTAAGGCTTCCTCAGCATAGTTCGAATTGCACCTTTCGCTGTTGAACAATGGATGGTCGAGTATGAGACAACTGGGGTAATGAATGTTGCTGAGACGTGTGCTGTGTCTGTATCGATTGACGACTTGGTCGACATGTGCAAAGACCCCAAAGCACAAGGACCCATTGATACAAGCCTCAAACTCACATAAGGCCCTATTCCCAGTTCCAACGCATTGAGAGAGAGAATAGCTGCACAGTGCAGCACCAAGACACAAGACTTGTTGCAGAAGATATTGTTGTTACACGAGGCGCGATCGGTGCCAACTTCCTGGCCCTATATAGCCTCGTTGGGCCAAATGATCACTTACTTTGTGTTTATCCGACATACCCGCAGCTATATGAGGTTCCGCGAAGCATTGGAGCTGAAGTCTCATTATGGAAGCTGAAGGAAGAAGAGAGTTTCATTCCCAACGAGGATGAGCTGATCAACCTCATCAACCTCATCCGAAAGAACACAGAGGTGAAGGTTTTCAGGCCGTCCAAAGAGATGATTACTTACTGCTGTGCTAGATGATCATTATACACAATTCTAACAAACCCACCGGTGCACCTATACATAACAGTGAACTGGGGCGCATTGCTCAAATAGCAAAGGAGAAAAGCATCATCCTGTTCTCTGACGAAGTTTATCGCCCACTCTTTCATGGCGGGGTCTCTGGTCAAATTGACATTCTGAAGTCTGCTACGACCTTGTGTTATGAAAGAACGATCACGACAGGATCCATGTCTAAAGGATGTGCTTTGGCTAGGATTCGGGTCGGCTGGATTGCAAGCAAGGGCAAGTCCATCATCTCAGCCATTATGGCCGCGTGAGACTACACCACAATCAGCGTTTCCCAGATTGATGACCAGGTCGCGAAATACGCCCTATCGCCAGCAGTTCTCCCTTCTTTAGTTGATCGCAACTTGACACTGGCGAGGCACAATGCGAAACTGGTCAAAGAGTTTATCGGACGCGATAAGGCAGTCTGTTCCTGGGCAGAGCCCACGGGCGGGACGACATCATTTGTTCGTTTCATCAAGAATGGCCAACCTATAAACGATGCTAACTTCTGCTTGGACCTGCTAAGCAAGAACAATGACCTGTTTGTGGCAGGTTCGAAATGCTTTGGGAACGACGAGGACTTTAAGGGATATATAAGAATGGGGTATGTCTGTGAGAAACATGTTCTAGTCAAGGGGTTGAAGCGATTGGGTACTTACATCGACGCAAACTTACTATAGTTAGGCAGTCCAGAGGTAACACAGTTGCTTCCACTGAATCTCGCATTTGGTTCATATCGAACTGCATTAGATAAAGTGACCCCGAGTTGCACGGATCAGCGGCATTTACAACTCAACTTGGCCAAGGCGTCGTCGTCAGCCGGTAGGTAATGTTCTACGGGTTGTGCAAATACTCGCACGGCAACACGGAAAGTGGGAGAATGCAAGTGTTGATTGCTACACGACAGGAGACAAGGGTCAAATCCAACGATTTTGACTGACAGATCGACCATTTTGCTTTCAGAATGTTAATTGATCTGCCAGGTACAGTCTCCAAACTTGCACTCTAATTCGATAGTGACGATGATCATTACTTGGCAGCTCTTCTTGGCCTGCGAGCATGTGCAAATCTCGTATTATCCAGAGATACCAAGAGTTTTGATGTTTTGTATGTAATTTTCGAGTCGGTGATTACAACACGCCGCGATAGCCGTACCTTTCTACAAGAAGCAAGGTGTAAAGTCAAAACGATCCATGGTAACTTTGACAAGTGAGATAGTTAGGGCAGTAGAAATTTCGACGCTTCCGATCGTACTTGAACTGACATAATAATCAATTAGCACCGGGCTTCGTAAGCCTCAAACAACTAACTAGTACCCGCCCACCTAGCGCAGCATCCCACTGATCCTTGGGGATTGGTAGCTGAGGGGTGACAAAAAGCGCGAGACAGAAACGGCCACTACCACAAGCCCGTTGCGTCTTATGTTTTGTTTCTGCTCATCATCCCAGCCCAGAGAGACGCTGACGACTCACCCTTTTTTAGCGCAAGGGTCAACGAGACATCTTGGCGCTACAGCGTGCACGCACTCAAGTCAAGAGGCAAGTTCCCAAGTTGGTAATAGTTCTACTAGGTACTCCGTAGTGATCCAAGTGGGAAAGTCCCGAGTCTGATCTGGTCGGGTGTGCTCATCGTTTGCTATGTACCAAGCTTGCGTGGCCCCCCCGTGCCGTTTCTTCCACTTCATCCATCATCTCCTGTCAATCGACAATCTTTCGCTCATTGTTAACCCTGATTCGTTACTTCGTTTTCCTTTCCACCCTTGTTCTTTTTATATTCTCCAGAATTCCCCTCTTTCATCAGTTTGCATTTACATACACACAGTTGCAGCTGTCCTAGGATCCACCACATCTGTCCTAACTTTGGGTCTTTTACCCTGTGTTTCTTTGGCTGGCGTTTCTTGCGACATCCTGCTGTGTCTTATGCCCTAGTGCAACCAACCTAACTTATCAACTAGCTGTTAAGCGCTTCTTTGCACTACCTCGCCCTTCAAACAAACTGATACCTATCAACTCAACTCACGTCTCAAATTCTTACTCTCTCACCTACTTATTCACACACAAACGGCACTTGCCATTTTACAGTATTCTTACATCTCGGTTGGTTGGCCCCGAGCCTATTCGCCTTATGGAGGAGGGTGGCGTTACCCCGTTCAACGCCATTCCTGAACTCATCTCTTCCTGGCTTTTGCCTGGTTCTCCCTCGTGGCTGCGATGAAGTCGTTCCTTGTGGGTGCTTCGCTGGTTTCGACATTGGGTCTTGTGCAAGCCCAAACCATCCAGTGGAACATCGAGGGTCGCCATCCTCAACCACATTTGGCCCGTCGCGCCAAAACGACATATGAAGAGGCCATAAGTAATGACAGATCTGAAGGAGGCTACTTTACAGATGTCACGATCGGCAATCCACCTCAGAACATTACCCTTCAGCTCGATACCGGGAGTAGTGATGTATGGGTTCCCTGGAACTGTGCAGATATCTGCGAAGACGACAAGAATGGAAAAAGTGGTTGCCCTCTTGGAAGCTGTAAGATGGCACTCCTGCCCAGTATTATGCTTCATTACTGACGATTTTACAGTTGACCCCGATAAGTCCAAGACATTCAAACATGTCGCGCCTGGAATGTTCGGCATCACCTTTGTAGATGACAGTTATGTCAAGGGCGATTATTTTGAAGATCACTTTGAGTTGGACGGCGCTGTCATCAACAATCTGACCATGGGACTGGCTATCAAGACTAACATTTCATATGGCTTGATTGGCGTTGGTTACGCCAAGAACGAGGCATCGGGCAGCACCACAGATGTTATTTATCCCAACCTTCCTGTTGCGATGTACCAAGCAGGCTATATCAATACTATCGCCTACAGTGTGTGGCTCAACGACCTAGACGCCAAAGCCGGCAGCATTCTATTCGGAGGGGTTGACACAGCAAAGTACGTCGGCGATATGCACCGAATCGACATTCAAAAGTTAGATGGCCATTACTACCACTTCATCGTGGCCTTGACCTCACTGGTCGCCACTAGCTCCAGCGGCAGCGATGTCCTTACCTCAGATAGTTTCCCTATTCAGGCCGTTCTCGATTCTGGAACCACCTTGAGCTACCTTCCCCAAGATCTGGCCCATGAGATCTGGGAAGAAGTTGGTGCCGTGTGGTCACCGTACTATGGGGTAGCTGTTCTACCATGTGCTTACGGCAGGAACCAAGGGAATTTCACATTTGGGTTCGCAGGCCCTGACGGTCCTAGCATCAGCGTAGGGATGGATGAGCTCGTTCTTACCATGACCAGTGATGCGGCCAATATGCCAGCCTTTGAATCAGGCGCGTACAAGGGCGAGAACATATGTATCTTTGGTATACAAAACGACACCAACGATCTGTACCTACTTGGCAACACTTTTCTGCGATCCGCCTATGTCGTCTATGACCTAGTAAATAACGAAGTTGGAATTGCTGCTACTGATTTCAATTCGACGAAAAGCAAACGAGTCCCATTCAAGAGCTATGGGGCAACCATCCCATCCGCAACGGCAGCAAGTAATCAGCACAGAGCAACCGAAAAACCAACAGTCCCAGGTCATAACTTCACTGCTGCTGAAGGATTTCAAGAATCAGACTCAAATGGAAATGATGACGAGGACAACGCGGGATCATTGCTTGCCCCCGGGACAACACCTTTGGCGCTGGTCGTTACCACTATGAGCTTTATGCTTGCAGGCGGAGGGATTCTCTCGAGCATTTTTTGATGACACTGTCTACGGAGTTTTGGCTGCATTGCATAAGTCATTTGCTTCAGAGGCTAACAGGTTCATGACACTGGCGTTGAACAAGGGTTGCATTGGCATGGGCTGATTTTGGCGTTTAACGGTCGGACGGAGCCGTTGGTAATGAGGATACAAAAAGGGCGCAATGGGTGATGAGACTACACAAATGATACCAGTAAAAGAATGGCATAGAAAGCCTAAAAGAATACCTATAAATGCAAATGTTAATGATGCATATATATCCAAATCTGAAGTCGAGGAAATTCCCGAGGCCTCAACCTCAGCAGACTGACGGCAGTTTTGTATGTTGGCAGCTCTCTGATGAGACGCATAGTCAATGCTCAACAACTCAAGATATACCCTTAAATAACTACAAAAGAATATGTTGTGTTCATGTGCTTGGCTAACTTTCTCTCATAGAACGTTCAGACGTTGTCTTATTCCATTCATGTCAAGGTATGGAGGCGTTCGGCTGAGGCGCCCACACTCAAGTTACAGTGCCGTTGATGGCGGGAATTAAGCGCTGAGCGAATCAGAACTACGTACACATGTGGCGCTACACCTCCATCCTGCTAATCCCGACACCAAAGAAAAAAGTTTCCAATGGACCGTTGATCATTGGCAACCCTCTCCTCAACTTCTTTGCTGAAGTCCAAGATTGCAAGATGAGGGCAACATGGGCTGCCAGATGGCTCAATTGCCGTCTGATCCTCGGCACCCAGCAGCCAAGCTGTGGTAGCCATTCTTTTACTATTTCAGCAGCCGCTCCCGCGTGGGAGAGTCGACGAGCCTTCAGTCAGACCAAGCGTAGCTGCAGTGCGGCGCAAGAAGCGTGAGTTCTCGATTGCCCCTCCCCTTTGCTTGCTGAACACAATGTTAATATCATAGTTAGTCTCAAGAAAGCTCAGGAAGATGCTGCCAGTTTAACACCCGAGTATGTCGCCGCCAACATGTCCACTGAGGAGGCCAAGCGCCTGTCTCGTGTGCGCAACATCGGCATCGCTGTATGATCAATGGCCGTCACCATTTCACCCCCTTCTGCTAACAAGAACTAAACAGGCCCATATCGACAGTGGAAAGACAACAGTCAGTGAACGAGTCCTGTTCTACACCGGCCGAATCAATTCGATCCACGAGGTTCGAGGAAAGGATTCCGTTGGCGCCAAGATGGACTCCATGGAGCTCGAAAGGGAAAAAGGCATCACTATTCAGTCTGCGGCTACTTTCGCCGACTGGAAGAAAACGGAAAACGGCAAAGAGGAAACCTACCACTTCAACCTGATTGATACACCTGGTCACATTGATTTCACAATCGAAGTCGAGCGAGCCCTGAGAGTGCTTGACGGCGCCGTCATGATTTTGTGCGCTGTTTCCGGCGTCCAGTCTCAGACCATCACCGTCGACCGTCAAATGAAACGTTACAATGTCCCCCGAATCTCTTTTGTCAACAAGATGGATCGCATGGGTGCCAACCCCTGGAAGGCAGTCGAACAGATCAACACGAAGCTCAAGATTCCTGCCGCCGCTATTCAGATTCCTATTGGTGCCGAAGACGAGTTCTTGGGCGTTGTCGATCTCATCAACATGCAGGCTATGTACTTCGAGGGTCCCCGTGGTACCAAGGTTCGCGTTACCGACCAGATTCCCGGCCCTCTCCAGGAATTCGCCAAGGAGAAGCGCCAGGCTCTGATTGAGAAGCTTGCTGATGTCGACGACGAAATTGCCGAACTGTATCTTGAGGAGCAGGAACCTACCAACCTTCAGATCAAGGCCGCTATCCGACGTGCTACTATCGCCCGAACTTTCACTCCTGTCATGATGGGTTCTGCTCTTGCCGACAAGGGCGTTCAGCCTATGCTCGACGCTGTTTGCGATTACCTGCCCAACCCTTCTGAAATTGAGAACACTGGTCTGGATAAGTCCCAGGGCGAGAAGACTGTTAAGCTAGTTCCCTATGACTCTCTTCCCTTTGTCGGTCTCGCCTTCAAGCTCGAGGAGAATAATTATGGTCAACTCACCTACATCCGCGTCTACCAGGGCAAGCTGAGCAAAGGTACCTACCTGTTCAACTCTCGAACTGACAAGAAGGTTCGAATCCCCCGTATCGTCCGTATGCACTCCAATGAGATGGAGGATGTCTCCGAGGTTGGTGCCGGTGAAATTTGCGCCGTTTTTGGCGTCGACTGTGCCTCCGGTGACACATTCACTGACGGAGGTCTTCCCTACACCATGTCTTCCATGTTCGTCCCTGATGCTGTCATGTCTCTTTCCATCAAGCCCAAGCGAACCGGTGATGCCGACAACTTCAGTAAGGCCATGAATCGATTCCAGCGCGAGGATCCCACTTTCCGTGTCCACGTTGACGCTGAGAGTGAGGAGACTATCATTTCTGGTATGGGTGAATTGCACCTTGAGGTCTATGTGGAACGCCTCCGACGCGAGTACAAGACTGAGTGTGTCACTGGCCAGCCCCGTGTCGCCTACCGAGAGACAATCGCCCGACGAGCCGACTATGACTACCTTCTGAAGCGACAGAGTGGTGGTCCTGGTGACTTCGCCCGTGTTGCTGGATGGATTGAGCCTAACGACAAGCCTGATGAGAATCATTATGAGAGCCAGGTCGTTGGCGGCCATATTCCCGACAAGTTCCTCTCTGCCTGTGCCAAGGGCTTCGATGTTGTCTGTGAGAAGGGTCCTCTCCTGGGACACAAGGTTATCGGCGCCAAGATGGTTGTCAACGATGGTGCTACTCATGTTACCGATTCTTCCGATTATGCTTTCAACTTGGCCACCCAGATGGCTTTCAAGAAGGCTTTCTCCGATGCTGGTGGTCAGGTTCTCGAGCCCCTCATGAAGACCACTATCACTGCCCCCAATGAGTTTCAGGGTAACATTCTTATGCTTATGAACAAGCGTAATGCCACAATCCACGATACCGATATTGGTAGCGAGGATTTCACACTCATCTGTGACTGCAGTCTGAACGCCATGTTTGGCTTCAGCTCTCAGCTTCGTGCTGCCACTCAGGGCAAGGGCGAGTTCAGCATGGAATTTAGCCACTACGCCCCTGCTCCTCCTCATCTTCAGTATGTATATCTGCATCATTGCGAAAGAGTAAGCACTAACAACTTTATAGAAAGGAACTGGTCGCCAAGTATCAGGCTGAGCTCGAGGCTAAGCGAACCAAATAAGCTAGTCACTGGAGCTGAAGATGCAACATGGCCCAGTACATCAGTGATGTAATTTGGCCTAAGCGTAGACGATGTCATCTATGCTATTGTATAACACACACGAATGGGTGCACGATCTTGTAATATAACGTCATATGAAAACGACTTCTTGGTAGAGGCTTGGAAGTCAACGATACACAAATGAATTGTAGAAGCTGGATAGGGGCACCTCTTTTGACGGAGGTATTTAGAAGGACGGATGGAAAATGGCATACCATATACGATTCTCTCCAAGTATTTAAACCAAACGAGTCTTCACATGTATTTCCAAGCTGTATCCAAAGACTACCTTTATCGTTACATGTTCATACATCATGGGATATCTGATCTAGCTACCGAATTTTGGTGTTTTATACATTTTACATGCGTCGGAGAATGTCAGCGACAACCTCCTCGGTAGTGGCCTTGCCACCCAGGTCGGGGCTCAGGAGCTTGCCCTCCTCAAGGTTACCATCAACAGCAGCGTAGATCTTAGCAGCAGCCTCCTCCTCGTTGAGGAACTCGAGCATCAGAGCAGTGGATCGGAGAGTAGCAATGGGGTTGGCGATGTTCTGGCCCTGGATATCGGGGGCACTGCCGTGGCAAGGCTCACCAATAGCGAAGTTCGCACCAACGTTGGCACTGGGGACGAGACCCAAGCTTCCGACAAGAGCAGCAGCGCCGTCGGAGAGAATGTCACCGTACAGGTTAGGAGCTACAATGACATCGTAGTCCTCGGGCTGACGGAAGAGCTTGTAAACCATAGAGTCGACAATCTGCTCCTCAACGGCAACAGATGAGAACTTGGGATCGGCAAGGGCCTTTTTGGAGGTAGCGCGGAAGAGACCGTCGGTCTGGGACAGGACGTTGGACTTGTGGGTGATGGTGACAAGGGGAGACTTGTGAATGCTAGAGGCACCAGCATCACGGATCTTCTGACGACGCAGAGCAATGTCACCAGCCATGGTAGCAATGCGGAACGAAGCCTTCTCGGAAATGCGCTTAATAGCCTCGGCAACCTTGCCCTCGGGAGTCTCATGGGTCTGCTCCTGCTTGACGTACAGATCCTCAGTGTTCTCACGGACAATGACCATGTCGATGGGCTTAGCAGCGGTCAAGACAGTCTTGACGGGACGGACGTTGGCGTAGAGGTCAAGCTTCTTTCGCAGAGCGACAATGGGCGATGAGTAACCCTTGACAGCCTGTGTAGGCGAGCTCACAGCTCCAAAAAGCGCACCATCGCACTCGTTTCTGAGAACCTCGACGGTCTTGTCGGGGAGCGCAGCGCCGGTCTGCTCAAAGGTCTCGAAGCCAGCCTTGAGGTCGACGAAGTCGAACTTGAGGCCAAGAGATGCGGGAAGAGCTTCGAGAATGCGGCGGCCGGCGGGGATGACCTCCTTGCCGATGCCATCACCGGGGATGAGGCCTGAAATTCAACATATTAGCTAGAGATTGGACCGAGTTGGCGGTGGCGTGCTGTACCGATTCTGAGGGTGCGGAATGACATGATGGGCACAATTGGAGTTGAGAAGAAGTTCAAGTTCTTTTCTTCGAGAATCGGAACGGGTAAGAAATGTGGTGTCGGGTAAAAAGTGGCCAGGCCGATGGCGCCAAACATACAAAGTTTATGTTGACTGCACTTTTGAATTATATTTCACAAGATATCCTGTTCATTTTAAGACGGGCTCCCGTATTCTATTCTCGATAACATCTCTACCAAGTGAATTGATCTGTCTAAGAAAAACCTCTGTTTATATTAATCTTGCCTGGGAGCATTTATCGTTGGCCGATACTCGGCTCATAACTAATATCAATCAAAAGTCACGCCGACGATAAGATAGATCTAATTCCAGTTCCCATACGACGTGAGCGCATAATCAGTGATCGAATGAAAGAGTTCTTGGATGTCAATGGCCCACTGGATATGATTTACCTGGAACGACAGCTTTGATCGGAGGATGTGGGGATGGAATAATGAGACACAGTAGACCCCACACAAGCTCATGCGTTCCAATATCAGCTTCAAAGGTTCAAAGCGCCCATTGAAAAGAATAAGTTGTACGGGAACATGTTATTGGATGAGCCTGTAGGACAGCCGCAGGGGAGCCGAAGGAATAACTTCAGAGCCGAGACAACATGGGAGAAGCGGAGGCATGGGATGGGATGAAATGAGTTAAAATAAAATAAAATAAGAATACTGTAGTTAGTTAAGGGGTAATTATATGAATTAATGAACGAATGATGTGGTACGTATTCGTAGTCAGATTGGTGACATTAGGTAGTCTGCGGCCGGTCCGTCCCATCTTGTGCTCATTTCGACTGATTTAAGCCATTCGCCATTGTATTCGATTTCACTTCTACACCTCTTCGATGGAGCATTCGCTGGTGTTGACTGTCAATGCTGCATAACAATCCTTCGTCAAACGTGGCAGTCTAGGAATAGCTAGCCACTAATCATAATAGCTCCTTGTCGTTTCATGTTCTCAGGTGCCTTTGAGGGGCCGAGTACCTATCGAGGACACTTGTTGGCTTGATACTTAGTTGATGAGATTATGCGGTCGCTGTGCCGGCAATCACGGTGAACTCTCATCATGATTGTAATTTACTTTGTCCCTGGCTAAGCCTGATGTGAACGAGATCCATTCAGTGCCTCATTTCGACTGGATCCTTGTCTGAGCACCGCCCATACCTGGCTCCATACAATCCAGTCTATTGCCTTGTTAGTCAATGTCACCGAGCAACTGACTTGCTGCCAGAGTAACTTGAACTTGAGATTCTAGACTTGAAAATTCGTGAGGCAGCGCTTCTTTGATGACTCAAGATAACGTCTGGTTGCTGTGCGAGTGATGGTCGGCGTTTCATGTGGAATGATTTGGCTGGTTACCGAGCTTCAGCCATCTCGATACTGTAAAGTACATGACTGATGTTGAAGAGTTACCTTGTGATCTGTCTAGCTCTTGTACCGTCCTGTGATCTTAGCCCCTATTATTCTGCAACTGCCCAACGTACCAGAAGTCATTCTCTGCGGGTTGCCAGTCCCTCCACCATCCGCCTCCACCTGCCGAAGCAATTTAGCCCCATGAGATACATCCACAGGAAAGTATTCAACAAGCGCTGAAACGCCTCCTGGAATACCTCACTAGGCCAGCTACAGCAGGTACCCCTTGTTTGACGGCTCGCCCCTCAATCCACTAACGGCCTGTGCCTGACCTGAGGAGCCCCGTCGTATCTGTCTGATGTACCTCAAGGAGCAAGGTACCCTGCCTCCTGTGCGACTGGACGCCGCTCATAACCAGCCAGACATCACCTCGTCCCATCTTGTCCTTATCCTAATCCCTATCTATTCACAACACGCGCTCAGCTCTAGATCTCGCTGAAACTGTGAATAACGAACACCCCGAAAAGACCTCGAGGTCGCCAGACCGAACTTGCATATTATCCAGCTCGTCTCGTCTCGTCTCTGAGAGCCCTCAGCAACAATGAGTCAGGTTAAGAACCTCCGCGCCATGTTCGAGAACAAGGGCGACACGAGCCCGCCCGACAGAGGCCGATCATCTGGCGCTTCCACTCCCGTCCAAGGTACGAACGATACTCTCGCGACATGATCTCAAGAATGAGCGCGCATTTCCTGGCTGGTGGGATGCACTTTTAGAGCTGTTGCGAGATGCAACTTTTAAGTTAAGGAAAGCCGTTGAAAAGCTTGCTCCAATTGTACCTGCCTTGGATTCGCGCCCACACTAGCTCTCAGCGTCATTCTTTCATACCTACCGTGTCCTTCCCGTCCATCCTCCTCTCCCTTCAACCCCTTGCTGATCAAAACCTGTTTTCTTCTCCACAGGCTCGGGCACAGGCAATAGCGGAACCGAATCACCTGTCCGGCCACTGTCAAAAGTCAGAACAAGCTTTGTTGCCATTGAGAAAGACGGAAGGATAGGTCTTAGGAGAGACCCCAGCCACGAATCCAGTGTATCACGCCGTCGATTAAGTATGGACACCGATGCAGAATCCGTTTCCACTATCCCGGACAAGCCATCCGCGTCGCTTGAAGATGCGCCACGTGCAGGCAAGCCCTTCTTTCAAGAAGCAATTCCAGAGTCGCCCCGTCACCAAATCGATCCCCCGAAGACACCCACGGAGCAAATGGGAGCTGTCACCGACGAGCCAAGTGTCAACCCCGACAAGAAGGTAGACGCGGAGGAACCATCACCTTCATTGCTACCAGCAGAGCCTGCCACGACAGAGCCTGTTGCAGCTTCGCCGAAAAATGAAAACAAGCCCCCAGCAGCTTCTGCAGGTGCCAATGGCAAGGCCAAGGCCGAGAACACGAAAGAAGCAAAATTGCCAAAGGAGACAGCTCCCGCAGCAACGGCAAAGGCCAGCGCTCCCAAGAAAACAACCGCCACTCGACCCAGCACCATCTCCACGAAAGCTCCGAACACCAAGTCTGCAGCAAAGTCTCCCTCTGCAACGAGACCAACAGCAAGCGCCACGCACAAGCCTGAGCCCAAACCAGCTCCTAAGGCTGCTCCAGCACCAAAGAAGGAGACAAAACCGGCACCAAAGCCCACGTCAGCAGCTACACGACCTTCAGCGACCAACACAACTAAGAAGCCTCAGCCATTGAAGCCCACCCCTAGCGATGCTCCCTTTGTGAAACCAAAGCCCAAGTCTCCCACGAAGCCTGTGCACCTACCTGCTTCTCTCATGGCCCCAACTGCATCCTCCGGTGCCAAGACAGGTCGTCAGGTTCAATCTGCGGCCAGCTCACAGAATCTCAGCGTACCTGCTCGTCCAGCCAGCCGGGCGAGTGCGACAGGAGCTGGCGCCAGTACTGGTAAAACCGTCAAGCGTCAACCTTCGAACGTCGGCCGCTCACGGCCAAGCCTTGGCCCCCCTCCCAAGAAGCCCTCTGATCCTGCTCACCCCAAGAAAGAAGCACCAGTGGATGAGAGCTTTTTGGCCCGCATGATGCGGCCAACACAAGCTTCCGCTCAAAAGACTTCCGAGAAAGTGCCTACGACACCGCCCAAGAAGACAGCAAAGCGACCAACCTCTTCAGGAGCCGATGCCACCCGCCGCGAGAGCAACATGAAAACTCCGGGAAGCGCCAAGAAACCTGCCAGGAAGGCAGCTGAATCTAAGTCGGTGACTGGTTCAGTCGCCTCAGACGAGACCTCCAAGGTCGAGCCCGTGGTTGAAGAGAAGGTACTCGAGCCAACTAAGACAGAAAGCCCGGAGGTGCCCGACATTAAGACCGAGGTACCCCAGATCAGCAAGGCCCCCGAAGATTTGAAGAAGCCTGAACCAGAGCCCGTTGTGGAGGACGCTCCTGCTGAAGTTCAGGAGCATGTTCCCGAGGAACCTCAGGCCGAGTTCGCTCCTGAGGAATCCAGCAAGAAGGAGCATGAGAAGAAGGAAAGCCGCCCTATCACCCCTGAGATGCCCAAGGAGGTGAAACCTGTTGGTGTACTCGAAACCTCTGCTACTGAGGAGCCCACCACCTCTTCCAGGGAGACTCCTGTTGATGAGTCCAGGGAGCAGGAGCCCGCGACTGAATTTAAGAAGCCACTTGAGGGCGAAGATATTGTTCCCCTAGTGGACGAGGGCTCTACTCAACCTCCTGTTGTCGTCGAGGAGACAAACAAGGCATCAACCACTAATCCTGAACCAGAGACCACCAAAGAGGTGATTCCCTTGTTGGAAAAGGATGTCGAGTCCGCCGAGACGGAGACGGCAGAGAATAAGGATAACGAGGTTGACATCAAAAAGGAGAATGATACCAAGGAAGACGAGAAGGCCGCTGAGGCTGTTGAAGAGAAGGACACCACAGGGGAACAGATTGATGAGGAGAAGAAGGAAGACCAGGAAAGCGTTACCAAGGCGGAATAAAATTGGGATAGACTGCGAGAGATTTAAGATTGCTGATTTGTTAGCAGTGGAGGAAGGGATGCACTTTTTGAGCCGTTGTATAGATACCTGTTTTAAGCGAAGGCGAATGGTGATTTTGTCGCATACTTATTGTAAAAAGAGCATCTGAAAACGAGATTGCAAGATAACACAAATATTTGTAATGCGCAAGGCGGTTTCTCATTTTGAGATTGATTTTTGATACACAAAACGTCCTTATGGGACTTAATCTAGTTGTACAATACAAGCTTCCCAATTTATCGTATCATGAAAGCACACAGGCTCCTCCCACCACCCGGGCAACCCTCCCTCTAGATCTCCAAACTTATGAAACCCGGCATACTAGTAGACCACCCTGTTTTCTCGCGAGTGCCTCTCTCACTTCCAGCATACCCTTCGACGTCGACACAAACATGCACTCGCCGAGATTTAACCCCGGCACTACACCACCATCCACCTTCGTAGGAAACCCTCTCGCCAATCTAGCCAGCTCCGCAATATTGGCCGTCATAAGACGCTTCGGCGTGCTAATAGCGTTGGCCTTTCCGAGGACGGGTTTACCGTCCCAGTACTTAAGGCCGAGCCATAGGCGCATCGTGGCTACGTTGGCGTTTGTCACGGGTACTGGAGGCTCAGAAACCATCTGCTCGAGCGTTGGGGGATGAGGACCGGAGCGATAGATTGCCGAGAAGAAACCTGATCGGTGAAGAGCGAGGGCGAGTTGAAGATTGTATTTGCAATTCTTGACGGATGTTATACCCAGGCGGGCTTTAGAGGCGTTTTGGAGATGCGAACACATGTTCGCGATGTTGGTGACTGAGGGCATGATGGGCAGTCTAGAGAATTGACGGTATCGATTTGAGTGAGGGTGAATTTCGTCGTCTCGTTGGAATCGTCTTTTCGTTCTACATTGACGCTTTGTTAACATTTGTTTCCTTGCAGCTCCTGACGGCATTTGGATGTGGAATTGTCACACTCACCCCTAGAAGAAAGCGATACTGAATCTTGGAATTCAGGAGACCTATTGACCGAGATAAAATCTCCCACCCTCAATTGTCGAAGATTTAGAGCGAGGAAATGCCGGCCAATATCTCGATTTCAGCGAGACTCCGTAGTGTTGTAGATCCGGGCCAAAAATTCAGAAGTTCGAAGAATGACTAAGCCAAGTACTGGTTAAGCGCATATCATTGTATTAGTGCATAAGAAAACACTGTCGATGAAGGTGTGCTTTGTCCTTGTACGGTGACATAAATAAAGATTGTGACGCGGTATGTGTGAATTCGGTGTTGATGCATCACGAATAATTCGATTTCACTGTTGAATGAGAGTGATGGCGCTGCAAATCGCCAACGCTCGATCAACTCGTAGACTGGCTGATCTGAACCCTATAGAGCAACCATACATTTAATTCTCATGCGACTAGTTCCGTGGATTCAGAGATAGTAAAGAAGGTCTTTATCAGAACCGAAGGTTGACGTTCTTGCGTTTCTTTCGAGTTTGGTTCTGCTTATGTTGGTTTAGTTCTATATTACAATTCGACCTTTAATTATAGCCACCTTTTCCAGCAACTGAGCAGTGATACATAATTCCTAATAAGTAAGCGAACATTTCAACTAATACATCGTACCAACAAGACGGTAGAGTTACCTCACGAGGGAAGCTATCGAACAGCCTTTATCATGGCAGAAAATGACCGTCGGTACTTGTATGCAAACACCGCGGCTGAAACCAGGAAAGGACTGGCAACCAGGGCCAAGAAACTTCGCACCAATATCCTGCCTTGGGCATCACTCTTGTTGATGACGTCCAGGTAACCCTCGTTGCTGAAGCTGACTCGGGAGTATTTCGTTTGCCAGCCAAGGCGAGGGAAGTACACGCTCATCATCTCTTCAAGATATTTTCTCAACCTGTAGCGTTTTGACAAGACTGAGGATCGCATCTCGACATAATTTTGCAGGGCAAGCTCGTTTATTGCATGGGCGTCGGCTGGTCGAACTGCTGAGTACTCCGCCAACGCTAGTGATCGCTGGAAAGCTGGCTCAGATTTAGATGACTCGCTGGCAGGATCATTGGACTCGTCGATCTGAGCGTGTTTGTCAAGTATTGAAAAGAGAATCCGGACATCCTCCATGCCCGCATTCATTCCTTGGCCATAGAAAGGCACCATGGCGTGTGCGGCATCGCCAACAATAACACAAGAAGAGCCGAAATGGTACGGCTTGCATTTGAGGCTGATAAGTGGGAGGTGAGGATTTGTGTTGAAAGATTCAATCAACTCATCGCCTGGTATCAAGTCCGTAACGCCTGGGAAATGGCTGTCGAAGAATGCCGGAACGCTGGCAGGGTTATTCTCAAGATCTGAGAAATCCTTGCTAGGCATAAAGAGTGTGCATGTGAATGAGCCGTCCTAAGCAAAAGAGTCAATAAATTATGGAGAACTAATGGAAATGAATGAGAAAGAACGTACATCGCTGGGGATAGCAATGAACATGAAATCCTTGCCGGGCCAAATATGCAAGTGATTAGGCGATATTCGGAACCTGGCAATCGGATCGGCTGTTTCATCAATCTTGACAGGCTTGAGCTGGAACTCGCACCATAGAGTATCAATGTACTCCTGCTGGTAGTTCATCCGGGTAAACTTCATAAGGTGGTAGCGAACAGCAGAATGGGCGCCGTCAGCTCCAATCATAAGGTCGAAGGAAATGCCGATTTCCTTGGGGCGAGACTCTTGGGATGACTTTGCATCCGCCACTTCAAACCAAGCTTTGCATTCGCGATAGTCGGCGCCTGTGAGCTTGTGGTTGAAGAATAACTTGACATTAGGCATATTATCCAGGATATCGAGCAACCGCTTGTTCAAGCCTGCCCGATCAATGGCGTGAATTGCCTATTTGGAATCGTCAGTTTCACGTGCTACACGGGAGTTGAGGCAATTATTCATACCCGTCCCTTTACATCGTAGTCTTGCGACTGCTCAAAGAGTGCTCCAGTTGGGCCTCTACCATGAATCATGCGGCCTCTCATTGGAATTGTTGTCGACATGACATGGTCAAGGAGGCCCGGTTGACCAGCATGGCGCATAGCATTGATTCCACGCTCTGATATGGCAAGATTGATAGATTTTGTAAAGTTGAGTGGGATAGTGCTGGGATCCCGGAGGTCTAGACCAGTCAGCGAATGCGCCTCTCGAACGTTTGGAGAGAATTTTGGTAAAAGACTCATGAAAAACTTCACACATGACTCTCCGAAAGTCGCGAGAGCTTCAAACGAGTTTCCTCGGGGCTCCGGAATTTGTCGAGTCTTTCGCGATGCGCCAATGGGAAACATGTTAGAAAACAGTCACTTACCCGGCCGCAGCTCATAAACTTCAACTTCATGGCCTCTCTGAGCAGCATACAAAGCTGCCAGAGAACCAACAGGGCCAGCACCTACAACAACGATCTTCTGAGGTTTCACCATCTTGCTCGCGAAGTTGGTCAAGGACGAACGGAGACAAGAAATGTCAAGAGATGGCGAGATATTAAGGTCGCCATACTAATAGACTGAGGACCGATTCAAGCCCCGATAGGGCCGGCTGTTTCTGTTGCATCAAAGCGATAGCGGCCGGCCGGAAGCGGGGACCCACTTTATCCACTACAGAGGAGCGAGAACAACGTCTGTCACTCACAAGACCACTGATTACCTTACCTATGTAACCCCGGCATTCGGTGTTGCAGTAAGTAAATGCCGCTGAAGGTTTGAGAAAAATGTTCTAGTTCTAAAGTGACCAGGTTTGGACTATGGTCCAATGAAGAGACCGCTAGCTGTGACCAAGTGAGTGTGTTTTGATAGAGCGAAGCCGGTGCACATACTAGTACTACCAACTTGTTATCCTTGATGGCCCATCGCTCACTTCAAAGCGCCTTCTTCAGTTCCCTTTCTGCTCTTGTGCAGGTTGAACATGTATTTATCCGGCTACAAATTCTCCAGATCTCACAACTGTCTGCTCAGAAATGACATACTTGACTCAAACCTGACACTGATATCACGAAATTATTCTCGACTCAAATGAGCAGAAACGCAGATGCTTGGTGAGACGCAAGTTGCAGAAAATCTCCTTAGAGACCAATTTGAGTTCCTTGTCATTCACATGCCCAGTCTTCACTGAAGCACTAACAAGCTCGCATGGACCACCGTTACTGATCACGTCTCCGTTGTGCCGTAACCCCCCACTTACCCAAAACAGCACCGTTTACAAGAGGACGTCAACAGCCTCTGTTAGTGAAGTGTATGCATAAAATTGCACAAAACATGTTCGACTGCCCCACCGACTCAGACTCTGTTAGAGGAGCTCCAGACCGTCGCCAAGCGTAACGGGCTATTGTTAGCGACGACCCTTATCGATGCTTATCAACCTGCAGCAAATGGGGCCGAGTCGATCTTTTGCTTTCGTTTGAAAGTTGCACCACGAGACACGACTCTACGACTACACTGTTTGGCGCTTTGTGATCGCATTTTAATTGCTCGACAAACTCTCACTCCAGGTTACGATTTCTTGATTTATACATTCCTTTTCGCACGATACAATCTGTTTACTCGAGAACATATAGTGCATTTATACCGACACAATGACTGCTGACCCCCCCGCCAAGAAGGAGTGTATGGGCGCCGACTGCCAGAACGAAGCTGGATCCCTCCAATGCCCAACTTGTCTGAAGCTGGGAGTCAAGGACAGCTACTTCTGCTCTCAGGAGTGCTTTAAGAGAAACTGGGTACATGATTTCACCACTTTGCGACAGCGACATAGGCTAACTCTGTCACAGGGCATTCACAAGACAATGCACAAGTCGCAAAGTAATATCCTCCACCACCTGAAAGCTCCGAAAGCAATCTCACCAGATCCAGCTACCGGCTATTATAACCCTTTCCCCAACTTTCCGTACTCTGGAACCTTGCGACCTGTCTATCCTCTGTCGCCGCACCGAACTCTTCCTCAGTCGATTCCTCACCCCGTATGGTGGCAAGACGGCAACCCCAGATACAGCCGATCCCTCACCAACCGTAACAAGATCGAAATTCTCGACAAGAAGGGCCAGGATGCTATGCGAAAGAGTTGCAGGCTTGCGCGAGAGGTCCTCGACATCGCGGCCGCTGCCGCTAAGCCTGGCGTGACGACCGACTACATCGATGAGATCGTTCACAAGGCTTGTATCGAGCGAAACGTACGTATTGAGATTTGCTCACGAATTTTCGAAGCGCAGGAGTCTATTTGTGATGGCTGACTCGACTTAGTCCTACCCCTCTCCTCTGAACTACAACAACTTCCCCAAGTCTTGCTGCACGTCAGTTAACGAAGTCATCTGTCACGGTATTCCTGACCAGCGTGTTCTGCTAGACGGTGACATTCTCAACATCGACGTTTCCCTGTACCACGAAGGGTACCACGCCGATTTGAACGAGACATATTACATTGGAGACAAGGCCAAGGCCGATCCCGACACTGTTCGTGTGGTTGAGACGGCACGACAATGCTTGGATGAGTCTATCAAGGCCGTTAAGCCCGGCACTCTGGTCCGAGAATTTGGTAACATTATTGAGAAGCACGCCAAGAAGCACAACTGCAGCGTTATCCGAACTTACTGTGGCCATGGAGTCGGCAAGCTTTTCCACTGCCCTCCCAACGTCCCTCACTACGCCAAGAACAAGACTGTTGGAGAGTGCAAGCCCGGGATGACCTTCACTATTGAGCCCATGATTGCTCTGGGCAAGTATAGAGATATTACCTGGCCTGATAACTGGACCAGCACCACCATCGATGGCAAGCTGACAGCTCAGTTTGGTGAGTCTCCTTTGGAAGTGTGGTAGTGACATAGGCTAATATGAATCGCAGAGCACACCCTTCTAGTTACAGAAGATGGTGTTGAGATCTTGACCGCGAGACAGCCAGATTCTCCTGGTGGCGCCCTACCGATGCCTGGCACTGAGAACGGAGAGACCCAGGCATAGAGTGTTATGAATGTTGTTAGAAATCAATGTTTTGGCGATATCATGGTCTGGAGTTGTTGGATGGGGGGTTGTTGGCTGATGGACGGTGCATTATCATGGCGGAGTAGTGAGGCATGAACCCAAAATTGACATATTGACACATTTCTGCTTAATTTTGAGTGATTGATAGAGTCTTCTCTCAGCGTTGTTGCAGAAGCATGTGAAACCATGATGTTTATGTGGTAATCGACGTTGATCAGCCTTGCTTGGGTAGCTTGGCCAAGTCAGGCCACACGTCGTTACATCATTGTCGATGTCCGTGGTGCATATCCCCGGATGCAGGCTTATCTATCTGTGGAGTGACGCAAATGGCTCTCGCTGTCAAAGTTGGAGAGTAAGAAACCCTGCGTCTCAAAGGCTCAGTGAGACTTTGAACCCTCCCAGCCACATGCAGGCGTCACTTGGCCACGCCATCCGCCGTGGAAGGCGTTTTCAGCACAGGGGATCAAGGCAGAGGTCGCCGGGATTACAGGGGGTTCTCAGCACAATGTCCCTGCTGTCAGCTTCGAGGGTGTGCCCTGAGCTGTCGCCGCTTCCATCATCGCGGCTAGTTTTTATCTGACCAGCCCAGGAACCTAACTTAACCTAACCTCTCCAGGTCCACCTCCACCATATCTCCACCAGAACTCACCACCGCTACCACTCCCACTAAGTTACCATTTCCACACCATCCACTGCCCGCCACCAAGATTTCTCCTCTTCCACTCTGTTATTCCCCTCACGCTCCGTGACTAAAGAAATCTTTGCTGCAAGGCAACTTTGGCATTTTCAGCTACCCAGAGCTTTTCGCGAACTGTACCACTCCGAAGCTTATCGTCCCTCGCCTTGCACCGTGATCTGCAGCCTGTGACAGAGCTTGTCAAACAGCTGTCCTCGACCGACATCGTCATCCCAACTCGATCACCAATCCTCAACGTCACATTTACACTTTAGCCCAACATGATGTCTGGAGAAGCTTGGCTGTTTTTGCTGTCGGTGCTTATCAACGCCGTCAACCTCTTTTTACAGGTTTTCTTCACTATCATGTACAGTGATTTGGAATGGTATGGTTCCCATGGTTCTTGCAAGTGCTGCTGTCAGGGTGTCAAACTTTGCGCCTCAGATGCGCGTATTTAAAGCACTTGATGAGATGAAAACTAATCGCATATGGTAACAGTGATTACATTAACCCCATTGACCTCTGCAACCGACTCAATACCTATATCATCCCCGAGGCTGCTGTGCACGGTTTCTTGACCTTCCTCTTCCTCATCAACGGTTACTGGATCCCTCTCATTCTCAACTTGCCTCTCCTTGGCTGGAACGTCAAGAAGTATGTCGACTACACCCCGAGTTCTGCGACAATAGACTGACCGTTGCTAGGATTGTCGACAACACTCATCTCCTCGATGCGACTGAGATCTTCCGCAAGCTCAATGTTCACAAGAAGGTATGTGTTCTAGCTTGACTCGTAGCAAAGCGCAGCATTAACCCGACAACAGGAATCTTTCTTCAAGCTTGGCTTTCACCTGCTCATGTTCTTCTTCTACCTCTACAGCATGATTGTTGCTCTTATCCGAGACGAGTCCTCCTAAAATGCTACCCCTCTCAAATGAGCCGCGGTCCGATATCACCGATGTTAGGCAACGTTTGGCTACGTCAGATAGAACAGATTGCAATAGCTTAACAAGCTGGTCGAGTTCAGCTGACACCCTGGGCCGAGTCGACTAGTCACGCGACGACAAGAACAAGAGAACACGATATAAGTCTGCTACGGCAGTACACAACGAGTGGAAGACAGTATAGATGATGATGATAGCTTTTTTTTTTTTTTTTTTTAAGAGGCGGGCTTGGCGTATATATCCTGGTATCATGCCAGCTGGCGCTCTGGTTGATTACTTCATGAAGGCGGTGGGTGGCATGTTCTGTTGGAGACTGAGGCATTGATCGCACTTGGTGGTGGCCGCGTCCCGTCGTCCTTCAGCGTTTGAGCCCGGTGTGATAATTGATGAATGACCGAATAAAATGGCCAGTTTCCATCCTTTGGATGAAATGTATAGTCTCTTTATGTATAGTATATGACTTACAACTCATTACAAACATTGCTCGTATCGGTTGAGGTACTCAGGCTTAAACGGCCAAACCCTGCCTTTGGGAAGAAAACTCAGGGCCTTTATCCTAAACGACAAAAGAAAACTTACGTAAATTCAGCTTAGATACGATAAGGCCTTGGGTAAGATCAGGCACCTGCTTTTAGGAACCTTGGAAATTTTCTCCGATTTCTTGCTCCCCGTGTACCTACGAAGTGAACATGCAATTGCAATCAAAGTCACGTGACTGTTTCTGCTTCGCGATCTGCTCTGTCGCGCTTGATAGAGCTTAACTACCTAGTACCTATACTTTGCGACGTTCAAACTCTACCAATCATCTACGCTCATTCCCTTCATCATACCCTTCCTTATGTCTCGTTGAGATGCCTTGATCTTCAACTAGCAATCAATCAATCAATCAGTTTTGCACAAGTTCATCGAGACTTTTAGCGTTTCCACCAATAAGTTGAATAGCGAGGCCATCATCGCAGAAGTCAGAATCAGACAAGGTTTATCTGCTTTAATGACTCGATCGCTGCCTTAACCAAGCAGTACAAACATAGTTAACTCCTTTGGTTTCTTCATCATCAGCAGTTGGGACAACCTTTTCCTCAACCCACCCAAAGGCGGATTTCCATCATCATGGTGGATTTTGGCGAATATCCGCCAAATATGGCGCCGCAAGATGCGCTCATAGTTCGAGAACAAGCTGAACCTGATCATGCTGTTGTGCCTTACTCGGCTGAAGATCTATCACGTCCCAAGGCTGGACCATTGAACCCGTTCAAGGACGAGAACAACATTTTGAAGCGCAAGAGCGTCCCAACTGGACATGCAGAGGAGACTTTCCTAAGCGAACACACATTCCGGAGCAAGCATCGTGCTATCGAGCGACGAGGTGGCCCTGAACGAGAGTACCAGACGAATGCAGAGCAAAAAGCAGAGGCTGCCAGGATACGAGCTGGGCGAGAGAGCAAGGGCAGCGCGACGATTGCGGAGGGACCTGGGTCTTATGTCGGGCCTTGGGCACGATACAAAAAGGCAGAATACGAGGTTGTTGCGGACGACGAAGAACTGGCGAGCGATGAGGAATATGAGATTGTCGAAGAGGAGGAAGAGGTAGTCGAGAGTGGAACAATTGTCAAGGCACCGACCAAGGCTTTGGAACGACGGAAGGAGGCCGAGGAGATGGGTGACGAGACGACGACGTTCCACGGATCCGCCGAGTACGATTACCAGGGTAGGACTTATATGCACGTTCCCCAAGACTTGGACATCGACCTTCGAAAAGAAGTGGGAAGCATCACCAACTTTATTCCCAAGCATCAGATTCACTCTTGGAAGAACCATTCCAAGGCGATCACAGCGTTGCGCTTCTTCCCTTCGTCTGGACATTTGCTCTTATCAGCCAGCGCCGACACTACCGTCAAGATCTTCGATGTGTACCACGAGCGAGAGCTCCTACGAACATACTCTGGCCACTCGAAAGCTATTTCAGATATTTGCTTCAGCACATCGGGCACTCAGTTTCTCTCTTCTTCTTACGATCGCATGATCAAGCTCTGGGATACTGAGAAGGGTGTTTGCGTGAGCAAGTTCACGACTGGCAAGACTCCCCATGTCATCAAATTCAACCCTGATCCTGAGCATGCGAATGAGTTTTTGGCCGGTATGTCGGATAAGAAGATTGTCCAATTCGACATTCGAACACCGAACGAGGTTGTCCAGGAGTATGATCATCACTTAGCTGCCATTAACACCATCACATTCGTTGACGAGAACCGACGCTTTATGACAACTTCTGACGACAAGTCTCTCCGAGCGTGGGACTACAACATTCCCGTCCCCATCAAATACATCGCTGAACCAGATATGTACCCTATGACCCGCGCAGCTCCCCACCCCAGCGGCAAATACGTCGCATATCAGAGTTCCGATAACCAGATTCTCGTCTATGGCGCAAACGACAAGTTCAGGCAGAACCGAAAGAAGAGCTACCGCGGTCACAACAACGCTGGTCTTGGCATCGACCTCGACTGCAGTCCTGATGGACAATTCCTTGCCTCAGGTGACTCTGGTGGTTATGTATGTTTCTGGGACTGGAAGACGTGTAAGATGTATCACAAGTTCAAGGCTGGTAATCAGGCTGTCACCACTGTCAAGTGGCATCCTCAAGAGACCAGCAAGGTGGTTACGGCGGGTCTGGACGGTGAGATTAAGTATTGGGATTAGAGGATGTATCATATGATGGATGGATGGACTGCATGGCATGGTATGGCGTTCGGGATCAGAAGAAAACATATACAATTTACTGCAATGGGCACTCGATAATTCTTTGACAAGCTCGGGGAAGAAAACTTAGGGCCTCTATTCTAAGTGACGAAAATACATAGGCGGGTTTGGGATATCTTAGTATGTATTTAGACCACTTAAGCTTGACACGGTCAAGAGTTTTGCTTTCCTGGGGATCAGGCCCCCTTTTTGTTCTTGTGTGCCCGCGTGGCATGCTGATATTGATCCATCAGACGCCTCTTTCCTTTGACCAGATTTCCATTCTCATCATAGTACTCCCACCCCTCATCGTCCCAAACGGTGTTCTTCTCGATGTAAGCATTCGAATAGCCATGCTTGTCAGCTTGCCAGTCTCCGTATTCCTCTTCATCGTCCGAAATCTCGCCCACCTCCTCAATCACAAATGTTGTACCCGTAGCAGGGCCAAAGCCATAAGGAAACCACTTCAGAGCTGCCGCTTTTCTAGCTTCCTTCTCACGTTGGATATCTCCAGGTGCTGTGCTTTTCGCTTCGGGGAGCTTCTTGGTCTTGGTCAGATTGTAGAATTCCTCAGGGTTGGCCTGCACGTCTTTGAGGGCCTGCTTGGCTGCCTCTGAGCCGAGATCGAGGTGGATGACGTAGCAGGGAATCATGGCTCGTTCATTGTGGACGATGTATTCAAACCCCCCATCGAAGTGCGAGTCGTGACCTTCAATCAGGGGACCATGGCGTCCGTCACTCCCGGTATATGTTCGACCCATGATAGTAGCGCAGACAAATAACCTCATGCTAGGCAGCATGCCGACTGGGGTCATCTCTCTCTGACCACGAGCATAAGATATAGCATAGAAGGCCTCTTGGGATGAGTAAATTCCTCGGTCAAATACTATGCCCGATCTAGGAGAAGCGACTACTTTCCCTTCGACTAATTTCCCAGGCATCTTGAAACCATGGCGGACAATGGATCCTACTGACTGAAGGGGAGTACCGTGGAAAGTCACACGAGGAGAAGTCATGTCCTGAATAATAGTCTCGTGGTTAAGTTGGGCTCGGACTTGGCCGGTCAACTTCGAATGAGGCGGAATTCTGTCTCGTAGACTCGTCCCGCACGATCTCAGGTCTGTCTCCAGTGACTCCTGGTAGCTCCAGAACCGTCGGACGAGATCATGGCGAAGGACAGATTCCATGTGAATGACTCTCCATTCTTTGGGGATACCAGCTGTCAGTTCCTCGGGCGTTTTATGGAGGATTGAGTAGGCTGTGTCTTGGATGGTTGATACATCGAGGCCGAAGGGGTTGTTGATAACCTCATTCCAGTCTGACACTTCGTCTGCTGCATATCCTTTTTCGTACTTTTCTGGCTTGGAAGACTGTCGTGCCAGTTCAAATTCGTGGATTGCTTCCAACATCTGAAGGATGGCGATTTGTATATCAAACTTCCTGACATGACAAGAGTCGTCTCCAAGGGCTGTTCTCATGATGGAGCGGACTTCTTCGCGAAGAGGATCTATCGACTTTCTCGAGAATGTCCGATAAGTATCAATGATTTGAGATGAAATCATGGTCTGATGGTCCGCTGAGAGAACAACCTGCATGGCTAGTTCAGCGAAACTGAAGTAAAAGACATCACTGCCAGAATTATTCTGGTGATTCGACCAATCCGTCACACTTTCAGGAGTGTTTCCCTCAATTACCGTGTATTCGCCCATGATTTGTGATTTTTGTTGTCTCCTTTCAAAATTGTTCGTCAATGTACGTGGAGATAGTTGGTGATCTTGGAGGATTGATAGTATTGGGAAGATGGGGGCATTGAGATAGAGAGAGAGGCTGCTTCGTGTTGCGAGAAGAATATGTAGCTTTGTTGGAGAAAATAGTTCTTTTTACTGGCATAATATAAATGTTGTGTTTCACGAATCGTCACTATGCTTCGTCGGTGATTGACTCATACGGTATCTTTCTTGAGGCTCAGCTTGACTTAGTGTAGGCAGACACCCGGGTGACTCCCACAATGAATAAATAGTGCAGCAGTTGAACTTGTGATGTTCTATCAACTTTTGAAATCCCTTCTATATAGTTCTCAAGTTTGTCTCGAAAGGCACGAAATAGCAAGGAGGAGGAATGGCCAAAACTACCTGTCTTGGAGCATAGAGAATTTATGTCTATTATTAACAAAAGAACATCACGACTGACAACTGAACCAAAGTTCAGGGTGAAGCTTCTCATTGTTTTTATTATTTCAACGCCTATACCTAGAGTGGTTCCTCTTCTTTGCCCAAAGCCGCTCTCATCTCCTATCTCCCAAGGACCAAAGAATGACCCCATATCCAGGGAAATACAAATTCAACATCAAACAAAAGCCGGAAGCGTCAATCTTGTCTCGAATGCTGGAACCAAAACCATCTTTGCAGTATCAAAACCAAGCAAAGCAACGTGCCACTCACCACATTCCTCTCTCGTCCTCTTCTGTCCATCCAGAGCATCCTCCACAGCGACATCTGAACCCATATCGATAGAACAAGTCGGCGGGAGTCAGCCCGAAACCATACGAGATGGTCAGCTCATCTCCTTCTTTGATAACGTCTGCCTTGACTTCCATCTCAAGTACCTCGCCAACCTTGTTGTAGTGGTAGTCAACGGTCTGTCTCGGATGACATGTGTGATTGAAGCGTGACGCAATAGGGAAAAGGCCTGCTTCATCCCAAACACCTGTCGAAAAGCTAAAGGCACCATCAGACCTATCTCCTTCGTTCCTCAACTCTCAACTTACCAATTTGTAGTCCAGACGGCCTTGATGCTCTGGAATTTACAATAGCTATTAGCATGAAGGCCCAGCGCAATGTCCTGCGATTCCCGGTCCAGTTTGTCGAATTCCTTGTACAGCGTGTTGTTATCGGCAGTGAATAGTGGTCTTTCAACGAGAATTTTGTCTCCAACCTCGAGGTCTTTGACTGCGAAGGCGCCCCATCCCGCGATGAGAGACCGCTTGACGATAAAACAGTCATTTCGAAAGAGAACATCCGTAGTGGCAGATGGCATCAATGGTAAGCCAGCAGGTTCCATGGCAGTAGTTTCGGGGCTTTCGAGCGGTTCCAGGGGCTTCAGAGGAGGGAAGCGATAGACGTACTCAAACGGCTCGTCTCGATGAGCTGTGACATAGCGGATCAGACTAAGGGGCAATGTCAACACAAACGACTTCCTCAACAATTCCTCAGTGCCTTACTCGTCTGTTGTTTCTTCTTTCTCATCATCCGACCCGAAATCAAATTCCGAACTCGACGAAAATTCCGGTTCGGAACCTGAAGTGTCTCCATACTCAGTGGCTATGTCATCAAAAAGTTCTTGCTCATGGTTCCGAGGCGTTTCGTCGCTGGGTGGTAGATGGACATCATCTGCAGTAGCTTCCGAGAGAACGTCCTTCTTTAGATGAGCTTCAGTGGTCTAGCAGAGTGTGTTAATCCTGGGAGTAGTGTAGTTTGGAAGTGTTTGCACCTCTTTCTCTTTGTCATCGCATGGTTTAGTTCCATCGCTGTCCCGATCCAGCTCTAGCTTGACAAGAAGATCAAGAGTCGAAATATCTTCAATACTTGATGATGCTAGGGTTGGACCGAGGACAGGCTCATCGGGTGGCTGAGGGATATTGTCACCCATGATGGGTAGGCACAACGAACGACGACAGAGAAAAAGTGATGGCTGGTATTTAAGGCAAGGCTTCTCCTGTATGGAAGCAAATAGAAGGTTGAAGGAAGAGAATTAGAATAGCTGAGGTGAAGGTTTGATTGCATATATATGTATTGTTGAGGAGTGATTGTGAATCACGGCGGACTCCTCGAGCATTGGTGTGGGCAACAATGATGCAAATAGTGATTGAGTTGTTGAAACCAAGCTAATTGCATAGCTGTGAAAGACAATAATGAATGCTGAGTAACTGAAAAGAATGAGAGATCAGAAAAACTGCCTATATAAGGCCTTGAAAGTCTTTCCCAACATACATCTACCACTCTGCAAGTAACAACAAAACACCCAATAAAGTCCAGCAAACCTCCAACCCCAATCATCCTCACCGATGAAACATTGTTCATTTCACTGCAACCATGTGACTACGGAAAACAATCTTTCCTCAACATACAGAGCAAAGGAGGAGAAACTGGGCTTCAATTGCACGATTACCACTGCGAAACGCGTGAGGTCAGGTGATGACCTACAGCTTGCATCTCCGGAGTGGCCAGCTTTGGGCATCATATTCTAGACATGAGGCGAGAATAAAAGATGCTGATCATGGATACTGCTTTGATAGATTCTGGATTACCCAAGTTGTAGTATGCATTGCACTGGCTCATCCGGTGAACAATTGCGGCATACCACGTTGCTTCTAGAAGGATATCAATATTTCTAGCTTTTCATCTCTGAAATTTTAGTACAATGACTACGTTGGTTATGTTTTCACGTATGAAGCAGTAATCGGATTCAAAGAATCAAAATCATTATAATTCTTCGCTAGTAACGCATCAAACTCCCTGGTGCTAACATGGATATCGATATCTAGTTTTCCATATCCCTGATGTACTCTGGCCCCAGTTTCTCGTCAAGTGTCCCTTGGATTCGACCAATGCATCACTCGATCTGACTAACCTCAGCTCCGTGTATACCTTAAAACTGTAGCCCTGTTCTATCTGGGGGCTTCTATCTGGCAGTCTCCATCATACATGCACGCCTTTCGATTGCTGATGCTTGTCACCTAGATTCCCTGATGTAATAGGACACAATGCTGGGGTCGCGCAGACGAATAATCACAGCCACACCACCTTCTTTTGGGCCGCAGTGGGCAAGTTGAAGAGCAGTCTGGACACTGCAGGCAGTCAGGTTTCTGCCACACACGCCGGCATCGGCAAACCCAGAGGTCCAGGCCTGTTCTCGTCACGATGCAGTCAGATGGTGCGTGAAGTCCAGCCTTTACTCCACATCCGATACAGAAGCGGCGGAGGGGCACAAGCCGGTCTTGAGGTCCCGCCTCCTGCTCCGGTACCAATCGGCCTTGTGGGTCAAAGTAGGCCGTGTTGGCTTGTAACACATCAAAATGTTGCGGACTCCGTACACGGAAGCACCAGTAGCACTCTAAGTTTCCGGGTCTTTGATCTTTCTTTTTCTCGCTGGCCCAATGTTGTGGAAAGTCCTTTGCTGCTCTCATGACCAACTCAAACTTGTCTCGTAGTGTTGCCGTGCGTGGGGGGTCTACTGTACGATGAAATTGTCGGTTCACCATGGACAGGAAGATGAGAGACTGATAGTCCAGGTTCGAAAAAATGAGCCTCTGCACGTCGTTGGGGAGCCGTTCCAATAGCGATAGCTTGTTTGTTTGAAGAACTTTTGGTAGCCAGGTTGGACAACTCGATGCATACTTCTTCTGGTGGGAATATGAAGGGCGATTGAGCTCAGGTTCAAATGCTCGGCCAACGGGGCCAGCATGTTGTCGTGGGATCAAAAGCATCGCTAATCAAGAAAAAATCAGTAGTAGTATGTGTGACCTCGATAACGTTCTGTGGGAGAGATGCGCTTCTATAAATGACTACCTCAGCCAAGGAGGGGACAGACAGGGGAGTGGATGACATCCAACAATATCCATACCAACCTACCTTATGCACGCCTCTGATGGCAAGCAAACAAATAGTTGCGGCACCAAGATTTCACGTCGGATATGGGTCGAGGTGCAAGGGTGTTTGTGGTTCGTTCTCTACCCGACATCCTTCAACATTATAGCTGTTGGTTGTGCATTGGGGCTGAGACAGGCAGCTCGTTAAGGTTGTTGAAAGGTATCTTCTCTGCGCCTGATGTTTACCCAACACTACTTCCTTTGTCATTGGCACTCAAGGTGAGCCATTGGCCATCAGATGGACGCTGATTTTTGGTACATCTGATATGGACCAGCTATGTCCTGACTCATGGTGTCATTCTGCCTTCGTGTTTGGTTGGATATTTAGATCCTAATGAAGCCATCTGCTGCTCAGTGTTTCGTTTCAATGGCCAGCAACCGACTGCATCATGCACGCAACCCAACATATACAAGCCTGTTTCCAAGCCAGCCTTTCACTCGACAGATGGTGTAGTGTGTGTCCTTTCCATGAACCCTCATGGAAAGGTGAAATCCTATATCTGTGCCCTAGAGATCGGGCTGACCCTGGTCCAATTTGCGTATGGAGACGAGCAGACACTGCTGGCGAAGCGAAGCTCTTAGACGAATGACGGCCGGCCCGGGCCAACCCAACACGACAAGAGACAACGGCACACAGTTGGGGCGGCCGGCCGCGTCCTCATTTCTGCTTCCAGCATCGACTATTATCCACATAGTTGCAGCGGAACCAGTCCCCCGACCGACGCCTCTTATCATGTGAATGGAAGGCTCATGTGGGTATGTCGCACTATCACTGTGATATCCAAACTGTCGGGTCAAGCTAGGCCTGGTTCATCTGCGGGTGAGTCCAACACACCAAGAAAACCACCTCTCCTCATGCAAGTCGCAATTTTGGGACACTCGCTCGCATCCTTCCACTCGCTTCGAGTCATTTTCAACCGTTATGATTGAACCAGGATCTGGAACTCGTTACCTGCGCTCCGCACATCTTCTACCTGAAGGAACACTCTTTGTTGCATACTGGGATCAGGCATCGAGCTTGTTTGCTTGATAGATCAGTTTATGCCAGCAATGTCAGAATTTGGCCTGAGCTGCACTTGGAGACTTGATCAAGACTGCTGAAAAATATGGCCTTGGCATGCGACGAGTCGTACTCTTGCTGGTCATATCGCACCAGCCCAACAACGCGTCTCGTTACTCCGGTGGTTTTAGCGATGAGATAGGCACGTTGGCGGGCATTTCTTCATATTTTCCCGCACGGCACAGGCGCCCGAGAAGTTTGTCACCTCTTCTCGCTTTGTCCTGTGCCTCACTCTTCGGATACGATTTTCAAGAGGTCGACAAATTATCGACCCCCTGGTTAGCAAGGATCTGAGGGGTTTAAGTCGAGCAAAAGACTTTCCAGAGGCATTCCCGGCCAAGAAGGAGCCTAGCTTACGCCTTGTCCACTTGAAAGCAAACAAACGATGTGTAGAGACTGAAGGTATCGTAGGGTGTGGAATCCAAGCATTGGGGCATCTGCTGGCTGCCTGTACCAAAGCACTGGGGTGATGCGACGGATCAGTCATGCCCCCAAAACCCCGAAACTTGATCGATGTGGTAGAAGCATAGCATGTCCATAATTGTTCCGATCAATAGTCGGCAAAGCTCCCACGATGAGACCCCATGATAATGAATATTTCCACAGAAAAGCTTCTTCCCCATGCGAGAGAATCAGGTTGCGACAGCATATATTGGTTCGTTCGGGTACTTTTTTCACGATAAAGCAAGAGCTGAAAGCGTGGAAACCAAAAAGTGCGATGCGCTACGGTCTGTTATCCTTGTCAGGTAGGACTGGGTAAATATGCTTGCTTGCAGCATGGTGGCATTCGTAACGAAGTGTTTCCTGGATTGTTGATTGAGAAATTGGCGCCGATCATCAAATGTTTCATTCACTTTAGTGTCCTTGGAATATGTACCTACACCAAAATACGATCTGCGGGGGAGCAGAAATTGAGTGTGACATTCCACCACGAAAACAGGTCTGAGCATTGTGTGAATTGTCCCATCCTCTGCCCTGATGAACTGGTTGCTACTGTGTTAGAGACACAAATAGTATCAAGTACAATCAGGTTGATGGCTGCATAACGAGGGTTTGCGGCAGGCAAATGTGACTGCATCGAGGCCATTCGTGGGATGGCTGATGGCTGATGGCTGATGGCACCTCTTTGTGGCAACCAAGCATCCCCCAAGGCACAAAGAAGATCCTCTGGCTGTGTGCTGGCAGGATTTGGCCCAAACACCTTCAACACAGCCCCAATGCCAACTTGAAATGCGATCCAGTGACTCCGCAATGTTGCTGTAGATCCTGACCAGAGGGCCTGTTTCAGATACCAGTGCGACCAGGGGTCCGCGCTTAAACGTCATAATAAATTCGAGCCCCAGTCATCTTTGCACCCTGAATTTTTGTCTTCTGGTGATGCCTTCTATATTTTCTTTGTATGCTCACGACGTTCTTTGACCCGTTTGTGCTCCATTATGGCTCTGTTTGAAACCGCCAATTGCGATCGAAATGCGACCGCTCCAACAGTCAGCGATGCAGGCGTCGCAGGCGCTGGTGTATGCTTCAATCCTAGCATATCGAAAGAAAATAATAAGCAGGTGCTGACACACGACAGATCCTACTATCGTTCATGATCACGGCGCTGCTCGCCATCATATTGTCGAGTAGCGTCATTTTTGCCGAAATACGAGGGAGAGACTCGGTCATCCGGCGGAAGCTGCTCAACGGTTATAGCGACTCTCAAATTATGCAGGGAATTGGTATCCAGAGTGTTGGACTGGCCAAGATGAACAGTCTAGTGCCGTATCACTTCTTCCTCATATGGATGCTGTCACTCCTTTCTATGGCGACCCATAACACGACACTTTTGGCTCTTAAACAGGATTACCGCCGCGATTGGGTGATTCGATGGTTGCGACAGTTTCTTATGTTCGTCAATTTGGCGTTGTCGTGCGTATCTGGCGTCTTTGTTCTCGAGGGTGTTTCAAAGGGTCTTGACGACAAAACTCTACCCATATCCTGCGTGTGGGAAGTTGAGGGCAAAGGCGCTGCCTCAAACGCTGGTCTTTCTTACGTCGGCACAATCGTTGTTATTGCTGGTAACTGCATCATCTTTGGCCTGGCGACCTGGTATCTTCACAGCAGGCAGCAAAGATTCTATAAGATCATCCAGGTTGTCGGGTTGATGTTGATGACAGCTATTGCAGTTGGGGCAGCGATTCGGATTATCCTGCTTTCCCAAGCATTTGGCCACCCGTCGATCGAGCTCAAAGACAATGGCGAGACTGTATGGAGCTTCGGTCAGCTTCTCTCCATGCTGCTTCTTATCCTTCCATTGGTAAACGTCATTGAGATCTATCGAGGAGAGATCCAAGTTCCAGGCCCAATTCGAGACGAGCGAGCCAAAGTATATGACGGTGAACTCCAGGATAACCCACAGGGGTCACGGACAAATCTTTTCCAAAAGTAAGAAATGAAACAGGGAGGCATATCTTGGATTGGGAGGGAGACTGCGAATTTGGTCTTATGAATGGGAACGGATGCAGAGACTGTGATGAAGGATAGGCTTTACTGCACGAAAGATACCCTCTTTTCTTCCTATTCTCAACAAGTAGTTATTTAGAGATTTGAATCATCCTCTCGGATTACAAGGACTAGTTTGCGCTGGGCGCAGCTTCCTGTCTACTAACTTAGTAATTTGGGCATCTACCAAGCCCCCAGCCGAGGTATAGAAAATGAAATTGACCTATTGCGCTTGCCTGTACTATCTCGACGCTCTTCGATTACTCGCATTGGAGTGGACATCCATCCACCAGGTAGCACATCCATTCCATCCATTGCTTGAGGCTCTCGATGCAATCGTCACAGTTGCTGATCTCCATGCAGTAGCCAGCGCACCTTGCAAGTAGCGGTAATATTCATTAAATAGTTATGATCCAGGCATTGTAATAACAGTCGCGGAGGAAAGGCCTCTGACGCGGAAACGATATCAATTGTCATTTCTCATTCGCGTCGCCCTGAAACATGCCCCTTAATTGGTTCTCAAGAGACATTTATGATAATATCACAGCGAGTTCTTCATACAAAATTATCATAAGAATATTTATTTGTATTTGTTATTGATTCTAAGCATTTGCGTTCCATTGTCGTTCAACTCGTCTATTGGACTACGCACTTGGCTGGCAGTCCACAAGGTCCCTCCTTGACCTCCTTAAGCTCTTGGGGTCCCTTGTTCTCTTGTTTGGGAGCAGTGGTATCCTTTTCAGCCTCGGCAGGCTTGTTGGTGTTCGATGCCACCTCAGGCGCAGCCTTGGCTTGGCTGCTGCCATGCAGTCAACCGGTGAACTTGGCAACGGTCTGGTAGAAGTTCTCTCCCTGGATCTGAGCAAGCTCGAGCTCCTTGGCAGAGGGCTGGCGAGAACCGTCACCACCAGCGAAGGTACCAGCGCCCCAGGCACTGCCACCACGAACCTCAGAGAGATCAGTCAGAACACCGAAAGCCTTGGCGTAACCGAAGGGGACATAGATGATGCCGTGGTGAGTGAGGGTGGAGATAGCGTTCTGAGCAGTGGTCTCTTGACCACCACCCTGGGAGGCGGTAGAGACGAAGATACCGGCCATCTTGCCCCAGAAACCACCAGAAGCCCACTGCTTGCCAGTCTTGTCCCAGAAAGCCTTCCACTGGGCGGGGAAGTTTCCGTAACGGGTGGGGATACCAAGAAGGAAAGCATCGTAGCCCTCAAGGACGGAGGGGTCGTCGAGGGTAGGGACATCGGTGGGCTTGGGAGGAGCGTGCATCTTGGCGAGGACATCCTCGGGGAGGGTCTCGGGGACCTGGAAGAGGTCGGCAGAGCCGCCGGCCTTCTCAATACCGGCCTTCTCAGCCTCGGCCAGCTGCTTGATGTGGCCGTACATGGAGTACTACGAGATATGTTAGTGTTTTGTGGTGATGATAAAGTCACGAGTGGAATGTTGTATGAGCGTAACTACAGACAAGCCATTGAACAATGCAACCTTGGTTTACACTCATTGTCACATATGGCAGTCTCAAGCATCCCACAAGAGCAACAACGATAGTTTGCTGATGATGAAGAGATGATGGTGGTGGGGCTGGGGATGACAAGATGTGGAGGGGTGAAACATACGTAGACGATAGCGATCTTGGGAGCCATTGTGAATGACTTGTGGGGGGTATCAAGTAAAGAATTAAGAAAATACAACGGATAGAGATGCGATGAGTACTGAGTGATGATAAGACAGAAAGAAACGAAACAGCAGAAGAGGGGAGGGTTCGTCTTATAGCTTGAGGGAGAGCTTGTTGGAAGCTTCTACATCTGGGAACTGGGATCTTATCCACGAAAAGGTACGTATCATGCACCTTAGGAGAAATGAGCCGGGCGCTCATGATATCATTGGTGCAACTCTGCCAGTTCCGGAATCTACGAACGCGTGGATGTGGGTCGGGATTGAACGGGTAACACCTTGAGAACAGCTCTCAAGAAAAAGTGGAGGTGAAGCTCGGGATGTCCCTGAATCATGACATCTGTGACATGCAAGACAATTGCTTCCGTAACTCAATCTTTCTTATTGAATTGGGAGGCTAATCAGCCAGAGCTAATCTCTCTTAACTGTTAATTCCTACCACGATACCTCTGATAGGTACTCAATTCCTCCAAACCCATATCATGCCTCGCCATATTCTTCAAAACAAATTCAACTTCTTCTTCAACAATACCCCACCTCGATCGAGAATGACCCATAATTAACCCCCCCCCCCCTAGAAAAGCATCTTTGCTGAGTCAAGGCTGATGTGTGCTTAGCAGAAGACGCTTAGCTTCTATTACACGAGCCTGACAAAACATACTCAATGCGGGGACGTCTCTGTCCGACTGCGCGCGGTTATTGCAAATCTTATGATTTCTACCTTGTCTCTCTATCTTATCCAACCATTTGATAAGCCAGTATGTTTCATTTTGCAATTTTTGTAAAGGACTTCAGGCTTCTCACTCCGGCACTTGCTGCATCCGGTTTCCTGTTTCGATGCTTGTATATCCGTTACCCACATGCCATCTCACCTCATCTTTCTTCTTGATTCTACAACATCATCATCTTCTTCTTCTGTCTTCTTTCTCACCGACATCCTCAATCTCGTGCTGATGCACGATTAGCATGTCTTCAATGGATCTCAACAACCGTCGTCTTGATTATTCTAAGCCCCTTGCAGCTGAAGCTCCGCTGAACCACTTGCCCCGTTACCAACCGCCCTCGAGCATCCACCCTCGCCTTATCAATGGGACGACTTGGCATATAAGTCTCATGCTAGGACCCTCACTTAGTCGGTAACAGTCTCAAGCTTGACTTGAGGCTTACGATCAACTTACAAAGGCTCGTGCAAACGTGCTATCAAGTTGTATTATCACATGATAGCCTCACCAGACTTGCATACTGTGTAAGTGCGCTCGCTCTAGAGTCTGACATTTTCTATACATCAGCTATCTCACACATCGAAACTCAATATCTGCCAATATATGCCAATATCAACGCCACACTGTAAGCGATACTCAAAAGTATCAAAATGAATGCCGCCTCTGAGGCCCAACCTCGTCCTAAGTAAAAAACCAAAGTGCCTTTCAAGAGATTCAAACCAATCCAAACTCCATGCTTTCGTTAGATGATTTGGTACATTGAGAGTTCAAAACTCTAAACCAATCCCATGAGAAGTTAAATAAAAATAAGTAAAAAAGAGCTAAAAGAAAGACATCATATATCATCGGTGCGGTGATCGTTGCTCGTCGTCTCGTGGATGTGCGCTTGATGGTTCAATCACGATCTCAGGGAGTTGCGGTATTCTTAAACTGGGGAATTGAGGCGCGCTACCATTGCTTTGACCGCTTGGTGGGCTGTTGCTTTGTCCATCTGAGGCTGGATCCATCTCATGCCAATCTGACCCAAGATACCGCTCCGTAGTTCGCTGCGTTCTCTGCGATGAGGAGCGTTCAGGGCCAGGATACTCAGGCGGGGGGCCCTGAGTTGAGGATCGGTCATCATTGAGTGGTACATCCTCGTACTCGGGAGGCGGCATCGCCTCTTCACCTAGATCTGCTTCTACCAACTCAGGACTCGAGCCAGCTCTGCCATCTGCACTGCCTGATCGAATAGAAGCTCCTTGCGAACGTGTAGGTGCCAGACTTGCGAAGTCGTCGTCATGACTAGCAGCAGAGCTATAGCTGCGCCCCCGTTGATGTCCCGATTGCATGCTCGCAGCATCAGAGAGCAGGCCAACACGCTCACTCTCGCTACTGTTTGCTCTAATTCTCGTTCCGTCATGCCGTGCAACACCAACGTCTGCATATGACACACTTGACACAGATCTCTGCCTGTTGTCCTTGATCTGGTCCACAGTAGTTCGTAGTTCGGCAATAGTGTTGTCCTCGTTCGCAGCACGAGTCTCAGCTCTGATCGTCTCAAGCTCGCGATAGTCGCTTCTGAGCCGTGCCTCGCGGCGTCGCTCTCTACGCTCCTCACGCTCAGCGAGGGCTTGTCGTCGAGCCAGTCTGATCTGGTAGAGGGTCTCCATTTCTTCATTTCGCGCTTCTTCCTCTGCCTCTGCAGTTGGCAGGTCGATGATCACATCCACGCCATCTCGCTCGCCTTCTCGTCCCAGGACCCTTTCATTATGGCCTGCGCTCTGTCGATACGCCGGTAATGTAAGCACAGAGCGGACGGAAGTATTTCGGTCGACAGTTGCGCCAGCGTTGGTACCGTTATTGGTACTGTTGCGACTTTGTCGGTTATTGGTCGAAGTAGCAGTGGGATCGAGCTGATGTGATTGTCTTCCACTCTCCCCACCATCTTCACCTGCTGTCTGTTCGTAATTGCCCTGCCCCGATCGACCTCTTATTCGTTCAAGAAAGCCTCCCTTCTTTTTACTTTCTGTCGGCTTCTTCTTTTGTCGCGCCTTCGTTATACAAACAGCCAAAGTAATGGCTACCACTACACCGGCAATACTACCGATGACCTGCACGTTGAGACATGAATGTTAGCGCCATGGTAGATCTCGGCGATTCTTCCACTCCAGTTGAACTTACAATGAAGACAACTGTATTATTGGTTCCCCCACCACCGTTGCTAGATGGCGTTTCTCGAGGTTGAAGTGCGCTCTCAGTGGCATCCCAGCCACGCGGTATTGGAACGTTCAGATGCATTTCAGGCGGAACTGCACCATTCAGCAGAAGAAGGAGTTAATTGTACTGATAATGAGATTGAATTGCCAGCGACAATTCGTCGGAGAGGGCGGATAGAAGAGGACCACACAGTGGCGCGCCCGATTGGATGATCGATGCTTGCCGATACGAAGTGGGAGTACAGAGTTTCGTATAAGATTCAAAGATTGCGGCAAAAGGTGTTGTTCCTGGGGAAGAAGGTTTGATTGACAGGAGATTGATTAAGAAGAACAGAACCACAACAGCAGAAGATGAAGACTATTGCCTCCCAACTTCCAGGCAAAGCAATGCAATGCAATGCAATGCACAGCTCAGCACAGCACAGCCGCAGTTATCGGGCGCTCGCGAGGCGCGAGGTTGGTTGGTTGGCTTTCCCGTCCAGTCGGCTTGGCTTGGCTGAGCTGGACTGGATGTGAAAATGGACCTGGGCCTGGACTTCTAGCAGGGGTGTTTCGGGACCTTTTACCCTTTATACTCGCTGTGTGTTTCACTGATGGAAGCACAAAATGGGAGGCAGTAATATGATTACGAGTGTAACGAGGAGTTAAAACGAGAAATTGAGATTAGCATTGACCAGAATAAGCGGATGAGCCGTCTCGTCCTGGTTTGCTCTGCTCTGTTCTGCTGTCAGATCAAGAATTGGCTAACGTAACTTTCATCGCTTAGGTACCTATCATCTGCTCCTTGACGATCATGACTTGTCAGTGGCCGTGAGGGTGGTGACATCAGTACATAAGCAGCTACGTAACTTAGTACAGGGCCAAGCTGTGGCCGCTGCTTACCTTGCCCTTGAGGGTTTGAGTGTCTTGTCTTGAAGGCTTATTAGAGCATTGGATGCTGAAGATCATATCGGCTGTTGTGTTGAATCGCCTGTCAAAGATGATCAGATGGAATGGCAAGGCGTTGTGGCTGGTGTACAACAGGTACAAACTCTTATCTTGCCGCCATGTATCTCAAACTTGTACTCATCGACCGCAGTGTCGCACCCGATCCTTGAACGACAACTTGATCCCCCAAGGAATAAGCATCAACGGGGCCCCAGTTCATTACGCAATCACTACAGATCTGCGGGACAATTCTCTTGTTTTGTCGCTCATTTTCTTCAATAACGCCTCATTCTGTTGTAATTCTGATGAGAGTTTAATTGGCTTTCAAACTCGTTTTCAATAGTATATATGTACATAGCTCAAAGCTCTCTTGTTGCGTTCCATGCCATCAAGGCTCACTCTCAAGATCCACCTCCGCAAAGGGCTTTCTCCAGCCGCTAAAGATCATCAAAATACGCTACTGAAAGGCCCTGTCCCTTAAATCTGACCTTCCAGGGATGTGGCGTGGCTGAGGTGGCCCCTGCTAAAGCTCAGCCTCCGCACCCTTCTTCTGATACAATAACTAACTATTGCCTCTGTCTAATATTCGTCCATCAGGTTGGATTAACGAAACTACTTGTGGGCAGTCTTGTTAATATCATTTGCCTTTTTTTAAAGGCTTTGGTCACAACGTGTTCTTCTGAGATTATTATGGAGTGTTTACTCCAGTGATTTTGCAAGGGTTGTCATAAGTCTTCTGTTAAGCAATGTACATTGTTGGGGTTTCTGTGATAACCACCAGCCTTTCTGAATACCACTACTTCTTCTTTAGTCGTCTTACATTCAGCCGTACAATGAGACCTTTATTCTCACATTTCCCCTTGTCTAGCCTGCGGGATCTTGAAACACCAGCCTTTGATATCTTCTCCAGGCTTGCAAGCGTTACACAGTCGATTCAGGGACAGTGTTATACAGCATCCGCCGGGCCCTCTTGATAGGGAGTCGAAACCTAGTAGTATCGTTTTCCGAAATCTCGGTTTTCGCCTTTGAAGAGGTTGTCAAGCTCTCAACTTTAATTATTAGTATTTTCAACAGTGAGACTTCTATAGCAGGGTGGTTATCAATCATTAAGGCAGTACAAGACAGCTGCTACTTCAAGGTAAAGTCTTGATCCTCTTGATAGGCAGATTAAAATGAATGGTGATAGTGAGTAAAATTAACATGTGAGAATAAAACGACCTTGAACTCCCGCTCCAACCAAGTTTGCATAAGTCACATGGTATTTTATCCAAACTTCTTCTCAAACTTCTTCAGCATGCCCGTCACGCCACGCTCCAATCGTCCCGCATTCTCCTCAAGTTTACCTCTTGGCTCCTTTGTCTTAGGCGCAAATGAGTAGATCTCGGAATTGGCCAATTCTGTCTGCGTTGGACGGTATACCTGCTGGTGGATTGAATATTCTGCACCTGGTTGAGTTGGCACCTGCTGCTCTTGGTGTGTATAGTTGTACTGCGTGAAGCCTCCAGGAGGTGGTGGAGGAAGTCCCGGGTTGGAAGCTGGCGGTGTTGGTTGCGAGTGAGGTTGAGTCTGGGCCGGAGGTTGAGTTTGTGGAGGAGGCGGGGGAGATACAAATCCAGGTGAACCTGGGAATGTTGCACCATATGGACTTCCCAATGCTTGAGCAGGCATTGTAGCAGCTCTTTGCAATCCAGGATGCTGACCGAATTGAGGTGGAGGTAGTCCGGGACTTGTCACACCTCCCGGAGGGAATTGCGATGGCGGAGGCATACCCGGCGTGAAAGGCTGCTTGTGGTAGTCATACGCAACAGCAACAGCCAACGGGTTGAGGGGATCCTCGTCCGGAGGCGGCGTTTTTTCTCGGTGCTGGATCGTCTCCGGAGCTGCTGGAGCGGCCGGGTTATAAGCCATCGGAGCAAAGCTGGCTGGTGCCTCGGAGGGCGGGGCTGGAGGCGGGGCGGCGACGTTGGGAGGAGGCGCAAAGCTCGGAGCGTTGGCTGAACCATATTGAGGGTCTGAGATGGCAACGTTCTCCAACTGCTGAACCACAGAGCTCATAGGCGCAGGTTGAGGGGGCGGGCCAGGCTCATCCAGGACTTCAACATGTGAAGGCGGAGCAACTCTTCTTACGCCATTGACAAACTGGAGCGCATCTGTCTGGGTCCAGAAGTAGATGTCAAGTGAGTGAAGCTTATAGTGGTACTTGTTTTGATTCTGAGGATCAAAAGTTGGTAGGTGCCATTCGTTTTGGTCCGCGACAGCTTCAGGTCCGGTCAGAGTGACGTTGCATTGTTGCTTGTAGGAGTATCGGACGTGTGTCTGATCGAGGTCTACAGGTTGGCTTATCAGCATGGTCCACTCTCAACTATGCGCGACCTCATCATGCCGAGTCTTACATCCTTCGAAAGCATCCTGATCCTCAGTGCCTGGCTGGTTGGCAATTTCGATGCGACACCGGCGCTCGTTGGCGTTTTCAAAAAGATAGACATACGAGCCCTTGTCAAACCTGTGATGTCTGGGTTTCACAGTATCGGGGCCATAGAAGTAATGAATGTCTGCGAAGCTTCATCGACGGTCTGTCAGCAAATTGGGACATCTCCCCGGGGTATTTAGCCGTCGCAACTTACAGTGTCGCAACATTCTCCTCTCCTGGTCGTGCAGCCATATTGAAGGTTCTTCTCCTCTAGGAGCTCACCTCACAGAAGAAGATCAAGAACCGGTAGGGAAAATAATCAAGTGATTCGTGACAGAAAGAAAATGTGTGGCCTCGTTCAGCTTTTGTACCCTCCCCTTCAGAGTCCAACCCTCATTTCAGAGCTGGGCGCCATTTGACTCGTCGACTGATCAACTTCTGTGTTTCCAAGAGACGACATAATGCATGTAAGTTGTCCATGTCGGCGCTTAAACGCCTGTTCTTGGGGAGGGGAAGCACATTCTTTGGCCAATTGAGTTCAGAGGACCCTTGGTGTCGTTAGAGCTGTCCCACTACCAAAATAGCGGCCCCCACTACCTAAGACAGCACTAAAAGCACCTAAAACAGAGGCCCCTACCAAGTCACATGACCTCGTGTGTGTTTCGAACGCGTCCAGGATGTTGAGGGGTTCCCCGTCACGTCATCCTTCTCCTCTCATCCCGGAGACGCGACGACATCAGGCTGGCTTCACGATGCCTTCAATAGTCGCAGTATATGCTATGAAGACACCGCTATTGTCCCCTTGAGATGAGCTCAACTGATCAAGCGGAGGAGCAACCTCCATTACAGCCAACAGAGGAACATTCAGGAGCTGAAAAGGAAACAAATCATGTCAACAGAGACACCTCTGAGACTGCAGAGGACGATGCTTTCAAAACCCTCAAATATTCCCTTCTGGGACCATCGCTACTAAAAGCAGGACAAGATACAGTTGATCAAATAAAGGTATACATCCTTGCCGCACGCACGAACCAATCATCACTAACACAACTTCCAAGGTTTCTGAAATCATCTACAACGCTTCCAAAGGATCCAAATTCTTCAATCGCGAAGAAGAACGAGACAAAGTCCTCACCCAAAAGATCGAACAAATTATCGCGCGAAAGGCTCAACTCGAGAAGAGGGATCTGACTCGAGACTTGCGCAATGCAGACCGTCTGATTGCCGAACTTGAACTCACTCGCGACCTCACTCAGCACATCGTCCATGTGGACTGTGATGCATTCTACGCAGCTGTGGAGCAACTCGATCGGCCGGAAATAAAGGACCTCCCTTTCGCAGTCGGTGGTGGTGTTCTGACCACTTGCAACTATGTTGCGCGCAAGTTCGGCTGCCGGTCAGGCATGGCTGGCTTCGTGGCGAAGAAATTATGTCCAAGCTTGATCTTGCTAAAGCCAAACTTTCAGAAATACAATGCAAAAGCGCATGAGGTGAGAGAGGTTCTGGTTAACTACGATCCCCGGTTTGAGAGCGCTAGTATCGATGAAGCATACCTGAACATAACCGAATACTGCCAGGAACACCAGATGGACCCGGCAGAAGCTGTTGAACAGATGCGGCGAGAAGTTCATGAGAAGACAAATATCACAGTCTCTGCTGGCATTGCTGCTAACGCAAAACTCGCGAAGATCTGTTCAAATATGAACAAGCCCAATGGGCAATATGTTTTATCTTGCGATCGGCCAACAATCATGGCCTTCATGCGCGACCTACCTACCCGAAAAGTCAACGGTATAGGGAGAGTCCTCGAGAGAGAACTGCTAGAGATCGGTATCAAGACTTGTGGTGATCTCTACAAGCATCGACAATATCTCAATCCACTTTTTGGTGACAAAACCTCAGAGTTCCTGTTCACATGCTATTTAGGTCTTGGTCGAACCAAAATCCAACCAGCAGAAGAGTATGAGCGCAAAAGCGTTGGCACGGAGAGCACATTCCGCGACATGTCGGATCCTACGCAGCTGAGAGAAAAATTACGAGCAACAGCGGAGGAGTTGGAGCAGGATATGAAGCGCGCTGAATGTAAAGGCCGTACACTCTGTCTTAAAGTCAAGCTTCACACATTCGAGGTCTTCACTCGGCAGGTCGTCCTACCAAGAGCTATATGCCTTGCAGACGACCTGTACAACTACGCTCTGCCTATTCTCACGAAGTTGGAGCAAGAAATGCCTGGCATGAAACTTCGGTTGATGGGTCTGAGATGCACACATCTTGTCAGTACCAAAAGGCCTGATGCCATGGCCTTCTTCGGCTTTCGGCCCCGAAAGACAGACTCTGAAGACCGCCCGCAAGACGGTACCCTGAAAAGAAAAGCGAGTGATGGTGACGGAGAATGGGAACAGTGGCCAGGAGCCGATCTTCAACTTGACGACCCAGATGGCCTGCTTGAGGGCTCTTCTAGTAACCAGCACACTCCAGATCAATCGCCAGGCCGAAGACACGGCAAGGAGATCGCCCCTAATCCTACAAAAGAGAACGCTGAAGAGGAGCAGTGGTGGGACTGTCCCATCTGCAGCAGACCGCAAACGGCCGATGAGCGGCAATTCAATGAACATATAGACCTTTGCCTGTCGAGGCAGACAATTCGTGAGGCTGTACAGGCAGATGGCCCGTCAATAAAACATGACCCGACGCCCGAAATGAAGAAGCCACGGATGACAGAGAAGAAGAGAGGGAGGCCGAAGGTGCCTGACCCGAAGCAGAGACAGTTGTTCTTTGGATAGTGTAAGCGATATGACGTTGATTTGAATGATGCAAACAGGTCTATAATATAATATTGTCTAAATATTCGTCCAACTTTGTTTTGCATTTCTGTTGGTAATCCAAATCTATCGTGTTTCCAAATCCGTGAACGCCTTGCTCGTATACATGCGATGCACAACTTTACATGACTCTAGACTCTCGACTAGCTATCCTATTCATCGTCTTTGTCCTTCTGATCTTCGAGTCTTCTTCCTCTTCGCGTACTAACTTCTCTCCTGGCAACCTAACAGCCTTGTCAAGCGCAACAGGGAGACCTCGATGTCGGCCTCTGAGGATCACCAAGCACAATACAAACTTGCTACCTCGGTGCATGCCTCCAGCCATGCTGTAGCTTTTTCCTGGTAAGCCCATGGACAGACCAACGCACCCATAAGCCGAAACAACCTCAAACAACACATTAAAAACACTGTAGGCAAGAGGTTGTTCAAGGAAATGGTCGGTCTCGATGATCATGATAACGATGACCGGGAGGATAAGCCACCACATGTCGTGAGCAAGCTGTCCACGAATCTGCTGTCCAATGAAAGAGATGCGAGAGTTATCGTCTGGGCCTTTGGGTGGAGGTCGCACGCCAACGCCATGGAAAGTCATAGATTTCTTGACCGTCTTTTGAGCTGCAGCGGTGACTCTCCGTCGCAGTGCAGGTTTTTCTGGTTCCTCTGAGATCGTGGGCAGAAGGTGGTTTCCATTTTCGCTTCCGTTTCCATTCTCTGCTTCCACAACTTGAGGGTCATCCTCATAAATGCCAAGGGATCGTTCCTCATAGACGTTGGAGTGGCGCATTGTAATTGAGACAGGGTACACGGAAATGTACATCATAATCATGTAGAGCAATTGGACGGCGGGATAGAGACCTGAGATAGAAACGACCGCGAAACCAGCAGCACGAACAGCTTGAAGTGTGTCAGTAAAGCAATCAGATAATAGAAAAGTTCTTACTTACCAATTGCTTGGAACCATCCAGCAATGATACGGTCAGACACTGGCATAGCTTCTACAACATCATTTCCGATATTCAAAACTTCAAAAGCAACCCAGTCAATCGTGTTGATAGTAACAATGACGGTGAAGAGCCACCATGTAGCACCTGACGGGAAGAGTGTCGTGTATACTCGGCGGGGATACTTGAGAATGAACTCGATCGTCTCTTTCCATGGCCCCAGAGTTTTGGGCTCGGTGGTCAGTTGCAATAGCCTAAGACTACACCAGAGAAAGAACCTCAAGAGCAGTGGGTAGCCCGTATTCCCAGCAAGGACAAGGATACCAACGACGATGAGAACGAAATACGCATCCTGAAATGCACCCATGCCTGCGTCATTGAGTGACATGCCGGCGTTGTTAAATGCCGAAGACGACAAGAAGATTCCGCACCACCAGGGGTTGACATCATTGACGGTTGCCGCGGACGGCCGGTTGATGCTGATCCAAGCACCCAGTGCAATTCCACATACAGCTTGCCACATGAAGGCGTAAAGAGGAACAGTGACGGCCAAGATCTTCAGCGCGCGGTATTCACAGCCACCCAAGGCCTCACGTTCATCGGATGATAGATCGTAGAATTGGCCTCTCTTGCTTGTATTGTGACTCCCGAGTATCTTCTTCCAATGCAGAAGAAAGTCTTCTGATTCGTCGCTGTTGACAGAGTCTGAGGTTGAAGGCCGTCGGTTGGGTTCCTCGTTCTCGTTCCGTCGATAGATGGACACGCTGTCTCTGCCGGCGCTTCGGGGCGACAAGTTGTCTGCGAATTGGATATGATCGCCGGTGTTTGGGGTCATAGGAGCATTCCGTGCAGGAGCTGCTACCTGCGTCGTATTGCTATCATTGTCGTCTGAGTCGGAGATAGAATCTGGAGGAGCAGTAACGGCACGGCGCATGGGAGCAGTTGTCTTGAACAAGTCGTTGGGGTCAGGTTTCTCAGTCGCTGTCCTTTGAACTGTTCCAAGACCAGTCAGGGTACTAGAAGTCTCGGTTGAAACCGGTGTTGTCCTCGCTTTGGCGAAAGGGAGGAACCTCCCAAGTGGTTTGGCGCGTCTCAATGCGGCCCGCCGTTTCCTCGCTTCTCGTTCTGTCCTGACGATATCCTCAAAACGCTTCTCAAACGCCTGCTTTCGTACCATGACCGTCCAGAATGAAACCCATAGAGCACTTCCAATGATGAAAAGAAGATACAGCAGAACCTGCTGCCATGTCGTGATTTCGGAAAGATTGACGGTATTGAGGCCTGTATCGCAAAAAGAAGACACAACCAGGAACAGACAGTCGACGTAGGGGATACTCTGGCTTGGCTCGCTGGATAGCCAGAAGATAAGCGAGAAGAAGAGGGATCCGAAGATGAAATAGGCGTAGTGAATGGTTATGAAATTGATGGGTGGTACCAGCCCCCCAGCCTGCGTGACGACCGCATCGAGGCGCGGATGCTCCTCACGAAGATCTTTCCAGCGAGATGTGAAAGAGTCGAGCATCGTGGTAGTTGCGCTGGGTTTGAGATGCCAAGATTTGTACCCCAGCTGAAAGGGTCAGCTCCCAAGCAATAGGAGCGGAGCCTCAGAAAAGCTTGTTAATTTAGTCCGGCGTCGTTATTTGAAGAAATATGACATTTCGATCACTAGACGAGACGATTCTGTGATGAAATCGCGGTGATGCCGAAAAACGCAAGTGAGTGAGTGAGTGAGTGTTGAGTGAAAGAGTGGAAAGGAAAGAAATAGGTAGGTTTCGCTAGCAGATAAGGTTAAGACGGAATACGGCAGATGCAAGGAAAGAGAGTAAATAGGATTTGATTATACGGCGCGGGCGTGAGGACGGAGAGACAAAGCCGAAAACGAGACAAAGAAACTGTTTGACTCGGGAGATGGTGATGGTGAAAGGTGCCAACTGGCGGTGCGTCAATCGAAAACTAACTGGGAGACAAGGAAGCCAATATGCTACACCCCTTGGATCCATCCCAATGGATGCTGTGCAACTGAGAGCGCAAGGTACCACCAAATTCAAAAGTTGAGCGGGCGCTAAAAGCTTACCGCGTCCCAATTGAAACGGTGAGCACAAGGTGGCCCGGTATAAGGATACGGTATTTACAAGGTTGAGGATCATGGAAAGGTCAAAGCTAGGTACAGACAAAGAGGGAGCCAGCATTTGGATATCCATCAACTACCCTCAATTCTTGTTAGAAACAGCTGCGTCCAAGCCCCAATGACCTGATGAAATACAATTGATGCTCCATTAAGGTTTAGAATCGGGCTTGTCTCTGGCCATTCCCGCCAGTCATCTCCATATTCATCCCGTCCCTCCCGTCGCAGCGGAAACTCTCTAAATACCTTAGTTCCCGGGGCATTAGAACGGGCCAACGGGTCCGTTCCGCCAGCGGATATCATTGGTGTTGTCGTAATGGAACGCTGTCATTTTCGGCTTCACTTATACGTGTTTCAATCCCAGCCAACTTCAGTCTTGCTTCGCTGTATCCAAGTAAGTAATTGTTTGTATTGAGCATCTTTATGCCTACAAACGTATATACTTAGCATGTAGCACTGTTATCTATCATTCCTACTTGAGATTAGTCTTCACGTAATCATGATGTTTAATTTAACCTCCGCTCCTTATCCAGTTATTCCCCTTTCATGGATTGACCCTTGCAAGCTGGTGTCTGAGCCTACATCCGTATGTAACGCCTTCCTGGGAGGAAACGAAAGCCCCAAATTGAGTTACGATTAATACCAGTAGCACGCGATCAATGTCTTTTGTTGTCAGGTGACGCGTGTTGTTGGGATATTGGAGCATTCCTTAGGCAGCTGTACGTTGTCATTGACCATTCTAGTGTTGTTCATTGTTACGATTTGCCCCAAAGATTGACGCATTATTACCAAAGCTATACAGCGCATCACCATTGTCTCGAAATGAAAAGCCTATGTGGCTGAAGGTTTGCAAGCATCACGGCGGTGAGGTTTCAGATACGTCACGTGGAATAAGTAAGAGCATAACATCTCAAGACTGAAATTAGCTATAATCGATTTCTCGAAGGGACTTGTGCCAGATCCTTGCTTCTAGTGTCTCATGATACTCTTTGTCATGAAACATCGTTTTAGAATCGTACCTACCCTACACTATGGAATACAAACTCACAAGCCTCCGACACTGTAAGTCAACAATGGTGGGCTCTACACTGATAACACCAGGCCGGTCAATCGGTAAGTATGCCAAGTAACGCAGTAGAACCTGAAAATAGTGGCATTCATCTCTGGTTCGTCGCTCGCCCCGACGAAATCGTAGTTCTATTGCCCACAGCTGTCTATAATATCTTCGGACGTCTGACATCAACATTGACATACGATCTTCAGTAATCTACTCATAATTAGATATCATCACGATGGAACAGAAGAAATGACGCAGTATGAACAGTCGTTGACCTCACCGCTAGATATGAGATAGATTTATCAACACCCCACCTGCAAGTGAACAAAGTGTACATCCGGAATAAGCTCTACGATTTTACAAATGACTCAAAGCAGGAAACCATTACAATAAGACCAGGGGCAAGACCCGCTCCCTCTCCGTAAGAAATAAACCGCCATTCAAGCCTGTAGTTTATCGAGATGTCCAACTCAGTAGTGAGAGATCAGACATGCTCAAGACATCACCAAGTGCATCCGCATGACTCAGGCGCCCATACCTGCATATACCCGCTCATCATCAACATCCTTTGATGTAACAGAAGATCAGAGAACACCAATACATGCGCCCACCAGAGGCGAAGCCATCACAAGAACAACATGAAGGTATCGTATAATGACGTCGAGATCTACGAGACAAATCCTCTTGCCCGAGATAGACAGTAGACCCTCCCTACAGCGCGATTATGCACATCCGATCCACATGTCACAGAGGCCAGCGTGGGGTTTGTCCCCGAGCGGATAGCACACGACGTTGACAGGATCCGGGGTTTGTTATCCCGCTTCTCATGGCTGAGTCTTAGACAGAATATGGTGTGGTATGGGTTGATACATTATGCACAAAGTAGATCATTGAAGACATCAAATCCTTACAGCTCCTCGTGCTCAGGAGCGTCATCGGTGTCTGCAATGATGGTCTTGGCGGCATCAGCAGCATCGACGACAGCCTGAGCAACCTTACCAGCAACATTCTTGGTGGCAGATGCGGCAGACTCAACAGCCTCACTGATAGCCTCGGCGGCAGTCTCGGCACCCTCGACAACCTTTGTCTCGATCTTCTCGGGCTTGGGTACGCCTTGAATTCCAACGAGCTCTGTCTCGAAAACTGCAGGTTTGTAGTGTTAGGCGGTGAATATGAAGCGGGAGGGGCTGCTGGGAATAACGAACCCAGGGTAGAACCGGCAGGAATAGGGCCAATGGCTCGCTGACCGTAGCCGTACTCAGGCGGAATAGTCAAAAGTCTAAGTCAAGGGTCAGTAAAGAGGTTTCCCTGCTGTAGCTGTATGCTTTACGTACCGCTTCTCGCCGATACACATGTCGAGAAGACCCTCGTCCCATCTACAGAATTGTTAGCCTCGAATTTGTACACATCGCAGTAGTGAAGCTTACCCCCTGATGACCTGACCAGAGCCAACGACGAAGTCAAGGGGAGTGCCACGGTCGTAGCCTTGTGTCTGAATTAGCATGTGCTTTGTGACGATCATTAATGTAGATGCAAGGCGGAGGAACTTACTGGCATCGAATTGTTCGCCTGAGTCCTTAAGGGTGCCACGATAGTGCATTTGAACCCTGTCTCCCTTCTTTGTCTTGCGGTCGCAGACGACGGGAAGAGTAACGTCAATTTTGAGGTCCTCGGCGACAACGCCAATGGCGGCAGAGGCGAGGGCGGAGAGGAGGAGGGCAGCCTTCATGGTGGCGGTCGGGATGGATGCGGGGCGGGGAATTGAAGAGGTAAACGGAGGTCACAACGAGGTTGAGGTAAATGAGAAGCCTGAATTCGTTGGAGATGTGACGTCGACAGGTGTGGTTGGCACGTCGTGTGAGGCAGTGTGAATGGATGCGAGCGAGGTTGTCGTTGTATGGATGAAGCTCCCGTCTGGTCTGGGGTTGGCCTCTCTAACGTTAAGCTGCGACGTGTCCGTTTAGCGGCTGAAGGCTCTGTACTGCAGCGTGCGCTTCTAGCAAAACAGCGTCATAGCTTGGAAGGTCAGGCTTAGGAGCCTGTTATTGGTCAATGGGGCCGGCCCGTCTGGATGACCCCATCCTTGATCTGTTTCTGGGTTGCCATGTCTCGCATCTCCATTTGGAAACTGGGGAGGCTGCAATGCCAGATATGGATGAGCAGAATCGAAATAACAGGGTCCATCCATGAGGATTTGCATCACGTTGGCCCTTCAACTACGTACACATGGATATCTGCAGTAAATCTGACGCATTACAAATATGCATTTGCATCTTCTGTTTCTGTTTCGGTCTCGCAGGGCGAAACCATCCATGTGACTCATGACGATAACACGACGCTTCTGAATCAGTCACGACCTTGTTGTACAGCCAAGTAAGGCGCAAAAGGAAACATCCCTTGGCAGTCCCTGATTCATCACATCAAGGCTGTTATCGAAATAGGGTATCGCGACGTCACTGGATGGTCATGTTTCTGATGTGACCAGTAATCAGTGTCGGGCCCATCCGTCCATCCATCCGTGTTCAGGATATCAGGACTAGTAGGAATCGTCTGCTGCGGCGGCTAGGGCGCCGATGTACTTACGCGTGACTGCATCAAGGCGAGATGGTGTAGAGCTTCAGCAATCGACAAGTTTACTACTCGAGCAGGTGCATCAGTTCCTGCAGCAGAGATGCAACCCAGATGGGGGCACATCCCAGCCTGCAGGTGTCAGATCCACCAGCGCCGAGAAGCCCTGGGCCAAGCGCTTCACACGCTAATGCGCTTCACGATGAATTTCGCCTCCTGTCATGATGCTGTTTATCGAGACAGGGAGACATGATAGTCCCCTTTCAACCCCTTTCCGTTACGGTGGGGGGCATAGAGCTTCGATAGGCTCGGGTGCACAATTCAGAGACACGGTGACATTATGTTTAACTTTTGGGCACCGATAGGTATGAGCTTGAGTTGGATGTGTCTGTTGTACAAGGGCGATGCCAGTCATGAGAGTCGAGGCCTGCATCAAAGAAAGAGGAGAAAAGGGGGGTCAACAAAGACGAAGACACAGAGCGTGAGATTGCGAGTTGTCTCAGACAAAGAGTGGAATTGTGAGATTCACGAAGCGAAGCCTCACTCACTCCCTTTCTTCCCCAGTCATGACGACCACCATGGATATTTTTATCTGTTCATGGTCACTAACTTAGTGTAGCTCCACGATCCCAAGGTTGTGGTACGTGTTACTGGCGCTGGTGCCTGTGGTGCCTGGACCGGGCTGGACTCTGACCTCTAGCATGACGGCCGCTGCGAGTGTTTCATGCATTCACTCAAAGGCCGTTGCATCGTGAAAATGCCCCCGGTCTAAGCAAAGTCTAAGTCATCCTGGAGGGTTGGTATTTACCAAAGACCGATTACATGCACAACAGACCAGAAGAAGCGACTTGTGGCCCCCAACTACAGGCAACAACAGGCAAGGTCTTATCGTCTTGTCTCGTTTCATCCATTTTGAATCATTCTCTCCAAATTGTATCCCCTCAGACCCGGTCGGTCCCTCTCGCGCACACCGTGGGGCTTGGTCCTTTGCCCTGCCCTGCATCAAATGCTGCTCATTCGCCCTACGTCGCTAAGGCTCCGCCCTATCCAGCGTCACCAACCTTCACTCGTTGACCTGAATTTCGCCACCGTGGGCCTGAGCAGTGCTGTCACAAGGTTTCTGCTATGGGGGACGAATGTTCTGCAATTGCAATGAGTCCTGCTGGGATGTTTTCTTTTAGACTCTGGTCCCTTGCCCTGGACAGCCAGTCGATGCCCAATGATTTGACTACGCCCCATTATGCTGCACCCCGTACTGTCCATTCCCATTTACACACCATCCATTACTAGCCCTCCCGTCCGTCGTGCTTTAGAGGCATGGCCCGCTTGCCGTGCCGGGCCCGGGAGTACGTGCTTGCTCGGGTCTTGGTCTTGTCTCTGACTCCTTTTGACTCACTCCCCTGAACTCGATGGAATTCCTTGGGTCCCCCCATATCGAAGGCTACCTAGCGTGCGAGATGCCTTGCGCTTTGCCAGGTAACCCTTGTCCTCCAGGCAGTGAGGTCTTGGGCTAAATCCACTTACAAATGACTGAGTACGTACTATCATTTCTCATCATAAAGCTTCAAATACATATAGACCCCCTTCTTCCTATGCCATTCCCTTTTTCATTCCCACCAAACACTCACAATACAAAGCCTTGAAAGAACGGACAAGATTGTCTTTTCAACCACCAGCCATTTCGATTAACATCTGCAACACAAATATCACCAAAAACAACTACCCCTTACAACCAACACAACCGCAACCATGAGTTCCCCTTACACTGTCCAAATCCACCAGAGCACCAAGGAGCCTTCCATCTCCAGCTCTTACAGCTACTCTTCTGGTTCGTACAGCTCTTCAACCAGCACAACGCCTCGATCTCTCTCTCCTGGCGATTACCGCGAGTACGGTGCTGGTAAGTTTCTTACCACCGAGTCTCCGGGCTCTTTCACTTCCCAAGGCCCCACTCTGACATTTGATGCAGACAAGCACACTACACAAGTCGCCAGCTCTGGTCGAAACTTGGTCATCAACCACAACAAAGTCTCGTACGAGAAAGACTCGCCGGCACCAAAATATTCTGGCGCATATACGAGGATCTAAACAACACTTGGCCACAGCTATTTTTCGATTTCCTATGTTTCATCGATTTCGAACAGCGACATGTAACGGATGTGGGATATACACAACATAGACAGGCGTTTTGACATTTGGAGATATGAGGCAAGATTGAGCGCAGCATGGCGATGTATTATGGGATTAGAGAGCATGGGTTGCACAACGATAGCCAAGATTGATAGACTCTGGGACGGGTTGGATTGAGCCGAGACTGTTTTCCCTTTTCCTTTTTTTGTACTGATTGTATCATCCTTTGTACTTTTACTATTCGAGCGTCGGACACTTTGCGGTCCGCGCTGAACTTTTTAGAAGGGCCAAATCTCCCGTCTTGACCTCTTACAAGTCGAGATGGCTGGATGAGATATGAGACGGCCCGTCGGACTGGTCCGATTATAGCGACCCAATTTGAGACCATGGAAGAAATTTTCCAACACACCTTTCAGCTGTTTCAGCTCCTTTCCAATTTCATCTGTGCTTTTTCCTTGATTTTTGGAAATTTCAAAAAAGGGTCCAAGACACCAAAAAAATTATTGATGGTGTGACGGGTTGGGTTGGGTCTCTGCGAGTGGATGGGGCCCTTGGGTTCCCTCCCGCTCGGTACCTGCAGCCCAACCCGTGGCAGGGATTCTAGAGCTTCTGATATGCAGTGTCTCCTCCACTTTGGAAGTGTTTTGAAGAGGTTCTCCACGTTGGAATTTTCTATTAAAATGGCTTAGACTGTAAAAAGATGAGATGGAATTCCCACTTTCTGCGGATCAGTGACTTTGTCTCTGCCCAAATGGTGTGTGAACAGCAGTCAGAGCTGCATTCTCACACCCCAAGCTTCGTGTTAGTACGCAGTCGTGTGAGGCTTTGGGCATTTCAGGATTTTACAGTGTTCAATATACTATAGCAATTACCACGGTCCAAGCGAAGGCCTAATAGTGCCGATTCATTTCATATCATTTGTATGCACAACCATCCATTCACAGTCAGGTTATTTCGTTACCAAAAAAAGATTTCCATTTCTGGCATCATGAGTACCGAGGCTCATGACCCCGTCGCATGACATCATGCTCAAGCGCCACCCTCACGCTTGGCATACTCGTCCTCGATAGCCTCTTCGTACTTTTTGGCCGCTTCGTCCTGGGCAACAGTACGCGGGTCGTCGTGCAAGACGCCCTCCTTAATGAGATCCTCTGGGTCTGGACGGTGTGAGATCTTGTCGTTAAGCTTATCCTCGAGCATGTGCTTCTCGAGCTGTGGGGGCGTCAGCGACTGTGGCTCCATGGTTTGAGGGTGGACTCACCTCTTTCTGATGCGCCTGGAGGCCTGGCGCTGCCGTAGAGGCTGGAAGGATATTCTCTGTTCAGGGCATGTAAGCATTGCACATGCAAGGATGCAATGCGGGGGGCTGCTCACTATCTACGAGCTCGGAGCGTTCGGGGCGGTGCTTGAGGTGAGCTTCCAGGGAGTTTCTTCGCTCTACAGGAGAAATGGGAGACTCGTCAACGAGCTTGGGCTGCTGTTCAGTGTCGGCCATGGCGGTAGAGTGTAAGTTGGGTAAACAGGGTAGTCAAGCTCAGAGTAATGTGTGTATAAGTGTAGCAAGTACTGGTGGTGTAAGTGATCGCAACAAAGTTTGGAGAAGAAGAGGGTAAACAGGTCTCAGAAGAAAGGGAGGCGGCGGCCTTAAGTTTATCTACTCCAATACTCTCAAGCTAAGGTCTCAGAAATGGGCCGTTGATGCGGCAGCGCAATGCCATGTTTATGCGCATTGGATGTTTCGTCGAGCGTGGTTGGCTTGGGCCGCTCACCTGTTTAGTGAGCATGCCACCTTTGGAGGTTGCTACCCCGCAACCGGGAAGCTCGCTACTGTAAGCTGCGCGTCAGAGGACAGGGGATTGGACGATCAGTTGCTGGCTAAACTGAATTGAATCAGATTGTTAATTGTTTCCTGGGCGGATGTTTTGTTCTTCCGTTGGTGATACTATCATGATGGTTAAGAGATCGGTCTGGAGCTTGTTTGGCGGGGACTGAATGCAGGCCAAGACGCTTGAAGCTGGAGATGAACGGAGCATCTGGTGGATAAGCGCCACTTGAATTTACTATCGGTGATTGATTGCATACTGGTAGATCAATGCTGTTTGTATGAGCTTGCTGTTTCTGATAAGCTCTCATCCAGCTTATGCTTTGATATCTTCTGTCTAAGCTCCACGGCGGGCCTTGTTCTATCTCTATCTCAAGGAATGAGACGTGGTCAAAGTTAGACCAGTTCGCTGCGGCTCAATCTGAGCAAACTTTAGTATAATTGAAGCACGCTTGTTCTCACAGAGGAGCGTCTGTAGTCGAGTTGACAGCTTATCTGTACGCACCTACCTACTAGGTATCTAGGTAGGCTCGAGTTGCTGCTGACGAAACCGTTTGGTCCAGTCATCTTTGTCAAACCCACCCCAGCCATGTTCCTCAGTATCCCTGCAAAATACACTACGACAATTGATAACAAACTCCTTCGTCTCCGGCGCAAATAGTCAGGATATGAGTCGACTGCTCACTATTAGATTTTGAAGATTTGCACAGCAAGCCAAGATGAATCTTATTCCCTGATGATACCTATAATCCCACTGCACAATGACGACACATCGGGCATGAGCGAGTAAAAAGCAAGGCAACATTCGTTATCGCAGGGATGACCGAGTCGGGATATTATTAGAATCATCCCTAGAACACCGCAAAAGAACTGAATAAACAATTCCACCTCGAAATTCTTATGATTTATGCTGCCTAGAGCAGACTTTTATTTGCCGCGCGTTTTCATACAATAGCCAGCCGTTAACACTTGCTACCGCCACTTATTGCGTAAGGCTGCACATAATCCAGGGGGGCTGTGCCGGGCGGAAAATTGTCGGCGTTTCGTCACCCGTCAGGCACCAGATCATCACTGAACACAACCTCCCAAGTCCAGTCGTCTCCAGCCACACCAAACCTACCTAAGCTCCAGACTTTCTCCTTTGGAATTAAACTTCGCATTTTCTTCTCTGGCTTTTTCACACCAGAGGCCTTCAATTATTCAACACGGGATTAATCTTCTGATGCCCGTATAGATACAAATTCAAAACCCATCTCTCGCTTTCCCCCTCCCCACTCTCTCCCCCATAAGTCGCACATCATGGTACGGGTCAACCTTTAATATCGGCGTCTTTTTTGGCTGACAACTTTTACTCAACTCTCAGGGAATATCAAGACGCCCTAAGAACAAGGGCGCCGGTGCAGCCGCGGACGGCGCAAGCGGAGGCGCGAAGCCCAAGAAGGCCACCTTTGAGACAACCAAGAAGAAGGAGATTGGTGTTTCCGATCTGACTCTGCTGAGCAAAGTCTCCAACGAAGCCATCAACGATAATTTGAAGAAGCGATTTGAGGGCCACGAAATTTATACCTACATTGGCCATGTGTTGGTCTCAGTCAACCCTTTCAGGGACCTGGGCATTTATACTGATCAGGTCCTCGAGAGCTACATGGGCAAGAACCGACTCGAAATGCCACCACACGTCTTCGCCATCGCCGAGGCCTCGTACTACAACATGAAGGCATACAGCGACAACCAGTGTGTCATTATTTCAGGAGAGTCAGGAGCCGGAAAGACCGAGGCGGCCAAGCGCATCATGCAGTACATTGCTAGTGTGTCTGGTGGAGAATCCGGAGACATCAAGCAGATTAAGGACATGGTGCTGGCAACCAACCCCTTACTAGAGTCTTTCGGAAACGCAAAAACACTTCGAAACAACAATTCCTCGCGTTTTGGCAAGTATCTACAGATCTACTTCAACGCCCAGGGCGAACCCGTGGGTGCCGACATCACAAACTACCTCCTGGAAAAGTCACGAGTGGTGGGCCAGATCACGAACGAGCGAAACTTCCATATCTTTTACCAATTCGCGAAGGGCGCTTCACAACAATACCGAGAAACATTCGGCGTTCAAAAACCCGAGACCTACGTCTATACCAGTCGGTCAAAATGCTTGGACGTGGACGGTATCGACGATCTCGCCGAGTTTCAGGACACGCTTAATGCCATGAAGGTTATTGGCCTTACTCAGGCTGAGCAAGATGAAATTTTTCGAATGCTGGCGGCTATCCTATGGATTGGAAATATCCAGTTTCAGGAGGATCAGGGCGGCTACGCAGAGGTTATCGATCGATCAGTGGTTGACTTTGCCGCTTACCTGTTAGAAGTTACCCCTGACCAGCTCATCAGCGGTATCACAATTCGAATCCTGACACCTCGAAATGGCGAAGTCATCGAATCGCCCGCCAACCCTGCCCAAGCACAGGCTACGCGAGATGCTCTGGCAATGGCTATCTACAGCAATCTTTTCGACTGGATCGTCGAGCGCATTAACAAGTCTCTCAAGGCGAGGCAACCGACAACCAATACAATCGGCATTCTGGATATCTACGGATTCGAAATTTTCGAGAAGAACAGTTTTGAGCAGCTGTGCATCAACTACGTCAACGAGAAGTTGCAACAGATCTTCATTCAACTGACTCTCAAGGCCGAGCAGGAGGAATATGCCAGGGAACAGATTCAATGGACTCCTATCAAGTACTTCGATAACAAGGTTGTGTGCGACCTTATCGAACAGATCCGGCCAGTTGGTATCTTCTCTGCTATGAAGGATGCCACCAAGACCGCACACGCTGACCCTGCTGCTTGCGATCGCACATTCATGCAGAGTATCAACGGCATGTCTCATGCTCATCTTACCCCTCGACAAGGAAACTTCATCATCAAGCATTACGCTGGTGATGTCACCTATACTGTCGAAGGTATTACGGACAAGAACAAGGATCAGCTTCTCAAGGGGCTTTTGAACCTCTTCCAGCACAGTGGAAACCAATTTGTTCATACCCTGTTCCCTCGGCCCGTTGACCAAGATAACCGAAAGCAGCCTCCTTCTGCAGGCGATCGCATCCGAGCTTCCGCCAATGCCCTGGTCGAGACGTTGATGAAGTGCCAGCCCTCATACATCCGTACTATCAAGCCCAACGAGAACAAGTCGCCAACAGAATATAACAGCCCTAATGTATTGCATCAGATCAAGTATCTTGGTCTTCAAGAAAACGTTCGCATTCGTCGTGCCGGTTTTGCTTACCGCCAAGATTTCGACAAGTTCGTTGATCGATTCTTCCTCTTGTCTCCTGCTACCTCATACGCTGGTGAATTCACTTGGGAGGGAACAACTGAGGCTGCTGTAAAGCAGATTCTCAAGGATACCAGCATTCCTAAGGAAGAGTGGCAAATGGGTGTTACCAAGGCCTTCATCAAAGCCCCTGAGACGCTCTTTGCCCTTGAGCATATGAGAGACAGATACTGGCACAACATGGCTACGCGAATTCAGCGCATGTGGAGGGCTTACCTCGCCTACCGAGCCGAGTCGGCGACCCGAATTCAGCGATTCTGGCGGAAGAAGCGAACCGGAGCAGAGTACCTTCAGCTTCGTGACCATGGCCACCAGGTCCTGGGAGGTCGCAAGGAAAGACGCCGTATGAGTCTGCTGGGTTCTCGACGATTCCTTGGTGACTATCTGGGTGTCAATGCAAGCACCGGCCCCGGAGCTCAGATCCGCAACGCAGCTAGTATTGGTACAAACGAAAAGGCGGTATTTTCATGCCGTGCTGAGATTCTGGAGGCCAAGTTTGGTCGATCCAGTAAAGCAAGCCCTCGAATCATCGTCGTCACCACCAACAAGTTCTATATCATTGCTCAAATGCTTGTGAATGGCCACCCACAAATCTCAGTTGAGAAAGCGGTGCCCTTGGGAGCCATCAAGTTCATCGGCGCCTCATCAGCGCGCGATGATTGGTTCTCGCTTGGCATTGGCTCCCCTCAGGAACCTGACCCCCTCATGAATTGTATGCTCAAGACAGAAATGTTTACTCAGATGCAGCGAGTGATGCCCGGTGGATTCAACCTTAAGATCGCTGAGACAATCGAGTATGCCAAGAAGCCCGGCAAGATGCAGCAGGTCAAGGTCCTGAAGGATTCACAACTTCCAGTTGATTACTATAAGAGTGGTGCTGTGCACACGCAGCCCGGTGAGCCACCGAGCTCCATCTCTAGACCTACACCCAAGGGCAAGCCTGTACCTCCTCGCCCCATCACTCGAGGCAAGCTGATCAAGCCTGGTGGCCCCAACGGTCGACCTTCTCGCATCCAGGGCAACCGAACTGCCAAGCCTAGACCAGGGGCAGGTCGAGCCGTGCCTCAACCACCAGCTGCTGTCTCTAATATCGCCGCTGTTCCCGCTGCCGCAGCCCAAAGCACTCCTCGTATCGCCCCTCGTCCTGGTGCCAACGCTGCTACTCCAATTCCCGCTGCCCACAACGCTCTCCCAAGCCATACTCGCAATGCTAGTGGCGCTGGACGTGCACCCCCACCGCCGCCTCCTGCTGTCGCAGCACGCCCACCAAGCCCACCCAAGGTGATGGCCAAGGTCTTGTATGACTTTGCTGGACAACGAGAAAACGAGCTCACAATCACCGCTAATGAGATCGTTGAGATCGTGCAGAAGGAATCCAATGGTACGCTCGAACCTTTGACATCGGAAACTGAACATTACTAACATGGTTATCTAGGTTGGTGGCTAGCCAAGAACCCTCAAACTGCACAACAGGCTTGGGTCCCTGCAGCATATGTCGAGGAACAAGCTCCACCTGCGCCTCGAGCTCCTCCGGCTCCTCCGCGATCCAAGCCAACACCCCCTGCGCCCCCAGCCAAGCGTCCTGCTGCTAACCGTAAGCCTGCCGAGCTTCAGCAGCGTGACTCTGGCATGAGCCTCAATACGCCCAATGGAGGAGACAGCCGCAGCAGCACACCAACACCCAGCTTAGGTGGGAGTTTAGCGGATGCTCTTCTGGCCAGGAAGAATGCTATGCAAAAGGAAAAGGAGGATGACGATGACTGGTAGTCGACATAACGAGTTTATGCTTCACGAACTTACTAAGGAGTCGAGAAAGAACTTTGACCGAGACAAACCTCGATGGGTCAGACTTTTGCACCTGCATTGCATGACACAAATCGCAGTGTGTAAGAGAAGAGGAGGGATGGTATATGACAGTGTGTGCTTTCTTCTGTTGTATACAAACGAACAAGACTGTACTGGGCAACCGAGGTGTGTAGAAAGCCGCAAGGAAATCACGGCCGAGTTTGGTTTTGGTTTTCTTTTCTTGATGCTTTGGGCAAGCGTTTGTAGGAAGGGTCGTTCTGGGACGGACTGATCGACGAAGATATTCATATTCATTGCAAGAAGATTACGGATTTTTAGAAGGGGTTAAATACTTTGACGTTGAACTTTATACTCTATTATACATGTTATGTCATCTAATCGTCTGAAATATCTCGCTGGAGCACTCTTCGTCTTCTCATGAGCTCGGCTAGGGGCACATCTTCGTCTGCCGCCTCAGCTTCTGACTCTTCCTCATCAACGCCATAATCTCGCAGTCTATCGCCATCCGAGTTCACCCATCCAAGACCTTGATCGAATTCACGGTCATACTCTTCATCGTCATACATATCATAGTCGTCGACCTCTTCAAGTTCCGCCATGAGATGTCTCTTGCGTTTCTCATCGTCAGCCTTTCGCTTGAGAAACTCAGCCTTGAACTCGCTGGAGCTCATACTCGCTTGGCGAAGCTCCTCGGCGTAGTCACGATTCGCAGCAGGCCAACCCCTTGCAGCTCGACGGATCTTGTCGGGATCGGGAGGAGGCCAAAGTCCTTCAACGCGGTTGAAGCCATTCTCCTCCCACTCCCAGCCTGAGCCAGTGCCATCCTTAGCGATGGTGGGGTTCCCTCCGAGAGGGAAGAGCCACATGAGTATGTTGCGGGTGCCCATTGCTTGAGCCATATTGTCAAAGAAACCGATATCGTAGGGGAACTCAAGTCTTTCGAAGCGCACTTCCTCGCCATCGGGACCTGTAATGTCCCACCAGTCCTTAGGTCCCTTATCCATGAGAGCTTCATGGCGCTCCTGCTCCCATCCTTCTATCATAGTCTGGTTGAATATCCATGACCTAACAGTGTTGATGAGCATGATACCCAATGCGACAGTGGTAAAGAAGTTGACGATCGCAATTAGCGATAGTCCGATTAGTCCAGATAAGCTAGGTCCTAGGTATGCAGGGAGGTTTCGATGTTCCCAGATCTTAGAGAAGCGTTGCCATAGAAAGTAGCCAAGCATCCAGAGCGATATGTTTGTATATACCAAGAAGCGTAGAAAATGAGGAAAGGTTGTCATCGATACACAGTTTCTAGTCCAAGGACAATGGTGATCCATCTTGGGAACACATCTGGCACAATGGCGACAATGATGCGCCCGAGGTGGTTTAGGCGCCGCGCATTTGTTACACCATCGCTGTCCATCAGCGTCAATGACACGATCCTTGAATATATATCGTCCCGGGTCGACGGTCACGGCTCGGTAGTACGTTAACCATAGTGTGAAGAGGAGGGTATTAAAGATGATGGTTTCGCGGCGTGAGGGAGGACCTGGTTTGAGAGACGTCGAGTTGTGAAAGAGAAACTGCGAGAAATAGCCAAGAAATGTGATTAGAGCGCATACAGAGGGCACGGCAAGGCCCTTGATGAAGGGCACGTCGTTGAGGCCGGCCATGATGAAGCTTTAGCTTGAGCTGTTACATCACATGGAGGTTTAAAGTCGTTATCAGATAGACAGGCTGGCTGACAGGTAAGGTAGCCATGATGCCCCTAAATTTTAGTGGACCGTTGGTGTTTCAAACCGCTATATCCCGAACGCTCAGCGAATAAAAGTCCGCTTATGTAATTCTCAGGGGCGTTCGTCAGCAGTCCCCTGATAATCAGCCAGAACTGAGCAGGGGTGCTGTCTTGCGTTTTCTCATCATGACGACGATATGAAACTTCGATTGATGAAAATACTGACTTGGAGTTAATATCTATGTTTTGCTTGAGAGTCAAAAGCCAGACTGCGACGACATGAGTAGTTTGAAGACGCTATCAAGCTTAAATATTTGTTGTTCCAGTCTATCTTTGCCTCGAGGGTTCTGATAAAGCCATGATGGCTGGAGATACAGTGGTTCAATTGTTTGCCTTATGGTACATTTCTCCCCTCACTATCGAGTCTTAATATATATAATAGCTAATGCTGTTTCTAGTGCTACCTCTTCATTCTTTTACATATCTCAAACCCTTGAACGCCATTCTCTAACAGGTTAGTCATAGCCCTGTCATTCCAGATATGCAATCAGACCTGACATGAGATATTACTTAGAAAGTCCGAGACTATCATCATTTCTTGTATTTCTGCTCTCCGGAATAGCATGCTATGGAGTCAGTTGTATAACCAAGTGGTTTCCCGGCGCAGACGGACGCTTCACAACACGTCGCCAGGGTTCTTTACTTGACGGTGCACATGATGCTCGAAGGGGGCAGAACACACATCTTCCTGGAAGGCCGAGAAGACTTTCCCTTCCAATGCTTGTATTATGTATTGTATTGAGATTGGAAATTTTCCATCGTGTCAACTATCAGCAACAATGTGCAACTCCTGGCCTCGAGGTGAGACTATGCCCTTTATCACAGATGGATAGTAGGGAAGCTTACAATCGTCCAGTCTTTTCTACCACTACTGTTCTTCGCTTATGAAATATTCACTTCTCGAAGGAAATGGGGCTTTCCTCCACCAGAAGACCCTGATGACCCCTGGCGTTCATGCTTTGATGACTTGGTCGACTGGTTCAGTGGCCCAAGAGTTATGCTCAGTATGGCGGTGTCTAGTCTCATGGTGTTTTCTACAGGCACATACTACGCCACAAGCCGCATAACACGCTCCACGTACTATTGCTTTGAACTACTCGAGAGCAAGCGGTCAACCCTTGCTTTGCAGTGTATGGGACTTGTGCTTGATGCCATCATCGTGATTCTTCTTTGGCGCTTGCTCGCCTGGTCACGCACCGCTAAGCTGCGTTTACGAACTTTGGGTACAGTCTTGACCCTCTCTTCGACATCGATGAGCCTTGTGTGGGTAGGGAGCAGGCTTTTCAGGGGGTCGTCTGTGCTTCACGCTGGGTTCGGCTTTCTCTACGGATTTGATATCATCGTCGACAGTGTTGCCTTTGCGGCACTCATGATCTCAGCTACGTTCTGGGTCTGCGAGACATCACCACTTACACCATCCGCTATCATCACTTTTCTGGTGGGAACAGCAAAGGCCTGTCATAACATCTTCCACTACGGTGAATACCTTCACCCTACACGCCTTAATGAGATCACCCCACTTTACTTCATTGCTTTTGGCATGATCATCTTCACATACACTCATGGTATTCAATCTGTCATCTTCATCAGAAGATTCGTTCTCATGGCTCTTCTCGTTGGCCTTGTTGTGGGCACTACTGTGTTCATTGCCAAGTCGGATCCGCAGACTTTTAAACGTCATCCTGTCAATGACTTCATTTACAGAGCCAATATCAGGCAAGACCGTTGGATGCAGGAAGCGAGCACAAGTGGGAGTCTTCCCATTGCTCACAAGATCTATAAGGAACGACATGAAGGACGGGATCCTCCCCCGGCATTTGCAGATTGGTATGACCTGGCTAAGGATACTGTGGTCATTGATAAATTCGATCAGATCGACCAAGATTTGGCCCCCTTCCGAGCTATCCCACCCAACAAACTTCGGCAACGAGCTTCCGTTTTGTCTCAGATACCTGGCATCCATACTATCGGTATCAAGGACGGTAATGCATCGAGGCTACCTGAAGTCACTGGTCATGATGCCAAGGTGCTGGACGGCCTCGCCTTAACCATCAACAAGTTTGCTAAATTCCTCCCTGACATGCTCTTTCCCGTTAACCTGGGAATTACACCACGGATTCTTCCATCATGGGAGACAGTGAATGGGAACAACAGGGCTGACCTGACCCCAATCGTCAATCTGATATCGAAGAGGGCAGCCAAAGAAGATGACGCAGACCAGGTTGATGAAGCCAGATCTGCAGAGACTCCTGTGGCCGCCCCTTTGCCAGCGCTGCCGGATCATACCCAAATCAAGAAGCCCTCCTTGATAAGCCCAGCCAACTATCGCCAGATGCAGGTTGAAGCATGCCCCCCCGGCTCACGAGCTCGAACCAACCCGCATTGGAACATTGGAGAATTTTGCGCCGATTGCGTACGAAGGCACTCAAAGGCGCAACTCATGGTCAACTGGGAACGATCACTTCAGTACTGCTTCCAGCCTGATCTCAAGTACCTCCATGGTATGTCTCTCTCAAGTCCTCATGCGGAACCAATCAGGGACCTTTTGCCATTATTTGGGTTCTCCAAGTCGGAACCGTTCAATGACATCCTAATACCTCCTCCACAGGAAGATGACGACAGACTTGACATAGGCTGGAACTTTGACCGTCGCTACGACGCCATGTTTTGGCGTGGTCAAACAGACAATGGCGTTATCTCAGACCAGGCCTTGCGTGGCAATCACAAATTTCGGCTCCTTCATATGCTGGGAAACCAAAATCCCGATGACAAGGTATCAATGGTTCTTCCGACGGCAAAAGACCCATCAGTATACCGACATGAAAGGGTACCAATTACAGAAGCAAATCTTGTCCTCCCATCGAGTGTCGGCATGAACAATTACACAGGCTGCATGGGCCCCAATTGTGAGCTTCTTCATCAGACTTATCCCATCGTCAACGAAGCTCAGGACCAGGAGCCCCTCGAATACCGCTATATCCTCCTCTTGGACAAGGACTACGGGCCGCCACCCGACCTTCTCCGCGTGCTCCGCTCAAAGAGCGTACCTTTTATCTCCACCATCTTCCGTACGTGGTATAGCGATCGCCTGATTCCCTGGCTACATTTCGTGCCCATCGATACGCGTTATCAGGGTTTGCACACCACCCTGACATACTTTACTGGTACACAGAAGAAAGCATACCTCAACGGGCGCGATACTGACATGAAGGGGCTGGCCAAGGATGGGGCCTGGATTGCACAGCAGGGTGCCAAGTGGGCAAACCAAGCGTTAGGGGAAAAGGATAAAGAAGTCTACCTCTTCAGACTACTGCTTGAATGGGCGAGGTTGGTCGATGACAAACGTGATGAGATTGGGACAAGTAAGAATGATAAGGGCGAGCTTGTGAGCTCTCCATGGACAAAGAATCAGAAGTGGTGATTATAATGGGTTAACTGGTGGCAGGAATCTCTATCTCATTTAGGCTAATGATCTGTCTGCCTCTTCTTGTATATTTCTTTCCATAGCTATGAAGCATCATTACCGGAGTAGCTAGTCGCTTGTCATGAAGCAGGATGCCAATACGAGTAGTATACCTTTGATGATTGAAATATCGTACGAAATTGATCCACGTTGCTCAGGCTCACAAACCGTACAACTCACTCAACAGCTTGGTGTGAAGATCACATGAGCGGCATTCCAAAAGGATGACCATGCAGTCTCCATAAGTTCGAAAAAAACCCCATGGGTTTTGTCATTGGAGGTCTCGATTCGTGGGAGGCAGCAGCCATGATGCACATCGAAACCTCTACAGACTCCATGTACACTCAAATACAGGCGGCAGCTGGGGCCTTTAGTGAGACGTGAAGTAGGCGGCAGTTACGCCGCGGTCATTCCGCCACGGCGGATGCTTAAGAGCGGTACCGGGACGGTCTTCTCGGCCTACGATGAACCGATAAGACGGAAGCTCTGTCCAATCCCATATGGGTACGGGGCCCAGTCCGGCAAGTGCCTTTCGATATTCGGGGACCAGCACCGGGGACAAGTCCGGAGTCACTGCCCGACGTTTAACAGCTGTGAGGTATGTATGTAACAGCCCAACATGCGGTGATCTGGAAACATGCCAAGCGTCGTGCTAATGTGATGTGAAATGAAGGTGAGAGCTCCGTCAGATGCCATGGTTTTCAAATGTGTCAGCTTCGTGTGTAAATCTAACATCCTCGACCCAATTAATGACAATCGAACTGGTTAAATAAAGAGTTCGGATTGCTTTCCCGTCGGTTGAAGACGCCTTGTATCGGTGAATCTAATGTGCTTCGTGGAGATCGCAAAACCGATTGGCCTACTGCAAAGGGCTCAGAGTCACGTCGGGGTCGGTTGCCCATCCGTCATAAAGGAACATTGTGCCGATGAATCAACGAGTCCTTGCTCAAGCTTGGACCAACAACGAGAACTGAAAAGTGGATCAGATCTGATGATGTCTCGTGAAAAGATCTCGGTGAAGACCCGGACCCAGGTTCGACTGGGGTTAAAGAGAGTTTGATGTGTATCACAACACCCTCTTTGTTCCAAGAGGTGCTAGAAGTGTCATACACCCCATTGCAGGAATACTGAGACACAAAATGATTCAAGCCATGAATATGGGATCATATATGGGCTTGCTATGCTCATATGTAAGTATGTGAGAGAATGACCGACATACAACTGACAATGTGTGGGGCCATGCGCATGGAAGCCAATTACCGTCTTGTAACAAGACTGAAAACTCACAGCTGTTCTCAGCATCCGCAGGAACATTGCAAACACTTACGAGGTGAGCGGCTTTGCTTCGTAGCATTCGACTTAACCTCGGTGAATCTGTCAACCTGCCCCAGATGCTAGGCCCACAGCCTTGGTCAAGAAGAAAAGAAGAAAAGACTGGGCCCTAACTTTGGTTTGTGAGCATGGGGGCGGAGAATTGACCCAGGACTTGACCAGTAGGAACCCCTGATAGTGATACTGGGCCCTTGACGTCTAGGTCCCTTAGCTGCCGATGATTTCTCTTCACGAATTCTGGGGTGAGGTGAGCCGAGCAAGCACCTGAAAGACAAAATTTCTTTCATGTCGAAGTTGGGCGGAATTCAGCCACCGCTGGTCCAATCTAATCGAGTCGATTTGATAATTGTAATGCCGTAATAGAATTTTGCACATAATTTATGCTTTCCGTACTTAGTGCAAGGCAGCTCTGTCGTGCATGTCTCAAGGAACAGTATGCCGTACATAGAACAGGGTGCGTGGCTAATACTTGAGGTTATAACTAACAATAATTGGAGGAACGGGATGACGGATGATGGACGGTCGGCCATGTGCCTGGCGTTTTGCAGCGAGAAACTGAGCGTTCACTAACAACCCCCATCAAATAACGTGCCTGGTTGACAAATTGAGTTTGTCGTTCCTCTTCCCGAGTTTACAGCCGAATCACCTTGATATAGCGTGGGTACGGGCCACACGTCCTTCTCACCGAACCGGAACGGGGGTTGACGGGCGGCGAATGACAACACTCCGTGCGGTGCTAGTGTGAGTGGTTTCTTTCTCCTTGGATGGCTTAAGAAGTGCTTCTGCAATACGGAGGCGCGCCTGTGGAACCAGTCCTAAAGTATGGGGACGATTTGTGGGAGTCAAGCTCTAACTCGCAGTAGTGCGACTGGTAAGTGCATGGAGCTGGTCTAGGTGTAAGTGATTGACCGCGGGTAAGTATCGAGCCTCAACGGCATCGAGCACTTGTCTTGTCTCGATATAAGAAATATGGTCAAGGGGGAAGTCGATTCAATACCACACGTCATATCGGTATAAGGCTGAGCCTTTTATCAGCACATAGACGTGCCTACAAAGACTTGAGTCATCAGTAAACGAATAAAAACCTAACGTCAATACAAGGCTACGGCCAAGCAGTGGCACTGATTAATTGCTTTTGCTTTGGGACAAAGACAATGACAGTACAGAAGGCCAATTGATTATTACTCTCTACCACGTAGTACTCATGCAAGCATAGCATGTCTTAGCATAGAGGTTGCAGCTGCCGACGAGGCTGGCCGCAGACAACACCCGGTCACCTCATGGAGGTGGAAACGCAGAATGCAAACATGAGACATATTGTCTTGCAGTCGCGATTCCAGACTCCAAAGATGCCACTGGAGCATGACCTTGAAACTGGGAAGGATAGGGGAAAAAGAGAGTGTTGGGTAGCTCTTCGCTTCCGTTCATGAAGAAACCAACGGCGTGATGCGTCCCAGCTTGTGATACTGGGAGCCAGGGGAGCTGTATCGTCTGTGCTCGGTGTTGCACCTCCGGTCAAACAGATGCTTTAGACAACGGGTCCTTGCACGGATCTCTTCATAGGGTGCCATAGGCATGCCATGCGACGAACAGGGTTTAGCCATCCGTCAGTCCGTGGTTCGGGTTGCACGCAGACTATCTGACCATAGACTTGAACTGGGAGATGGATCTCTGAACCTGATCCAAGCGTACTTGTAGCACATTTTGATCAAGTTCTTGCTTTGCTGGCTTAAGATTGGCTGATAGATGCCTCCACCAGTTCTGCCTCGAACATGATGTCCGGGGGGTTTATCTCAATGTGCATATGGATCAGTATATGGTAATCGTTCAGTCTGGTCAGAAGAAGCTTGATGCGGGCGGATTTACACGGTCTAGAGTATTGAACATCGCAACCTCCTTCGTTCAATGGAAGGCCCAATGCTCGGAGGTATTGACTAGAGCCCTGTTGAGCCGATATCGCCTCGTCTGACAGACATGTTACTCGATCTTAACATACCAGGTGCCAATAGCTGATGTGCGGTTGAAATCGACATATTTGGGGTACGGTTAATAAAGAAGGGATGGACCACATTTGAGGGGGCTTCAGTGGGGAGATGAGATGTACTGCCTCCGAAAAAGAAAGCAATTCCGAGGAAAGTCCTTTGCTGATGTGATGTTTGGATTGGCAGGGACGCCAGAAACCCACGTCGTCACGTTACAAGCGTATGTTAATATGGGAAGGTACAGTACATTGCAGACAGAGCAAGCAAGCAGGGAAGGAAGGAAGAAAACAAGGGTAGCATTTGCCGCCAGAGCCGCGTACCATCACATAACGCTACTGTAGCTTAACCAGTCTAGTGGGATGCAGATTTGATCAATTAGGTTCTGTTGTCAAGATCCTTACTCCTCGAGTACTGGGACGTTCGAGACGCAAGATTGATTCTTTAATAAAACATTGTGATATCAGACAGAAGGTGCTGCCATTTTCCATTTCATACCGAGATTTACCGCTCACCTCGGCCGGGATTCACAGCCGGGTCTAGCCTGAATCGTCTCACCTTGTCTTGCTTCGCGAACCTCATCCCGCGGTCGACTTGTCTGTCATTGGCCTTTTGAGAAATGTTGGATTGTTTTTTTCGTGTGATGATTAAGACATGCATCTTATCTCAGTCTTGCTCGGGAGAATCCCCAACAAATGTATGTCTCTCAGCCAATGTTTCGATGGGCAGCAGTTACTTCAATTCGGTATTGATTGTCCACATTCGGCTTCTGACCTCGACTGACCTTAAACCCACCTTACTCCAGAAATCCAGTGACCATCAAAGTTCAGGCTACTCCGTTTTATATCGTTCCATTTTACCCAATCTCAGGCACCCCCAAATGCAAGCCAATGTATTCCCGGCCCGGTCCCTTACTCTCACCTCAGGTACCCAGTCCATGTATTTGCCGTGAAAAGCTACCTCATTTTGATCTCCTGCTTCCCGGGGAAATCCACTTCCCCTCTGGTGGGCATTGTTACCAGCAGCGCTCCTCTCCGCCGTGCATGGTGAGTTAGTACCTAAGGCTCCCGCGCACGCCCCTCCCCATCCCACTTTCGCTTGTGAGACCACACACACTACTGTCTGATTGGTCGTTTCATAGCTGTAGCTTTCTCTCCCACGCCCTCCCCTCCGCTTTCTTCACCTTTCTTCACCCCACTCCATTCATCTCAGGTCAGTCTTCGCGACGACGGAACACTCTCGGTCTCTTTCCATGGCATGAGCTTGCGCTGTCTTTTTCTTGCTCTTGTTAGCTATTTCTCTTCAGCATCCCCTCGGATCCCATCTTCTTGTTCAAGTGACCTTGATCCGCTTCATTGCCTCACCGTTGCGCTTCATGCTCACCTGGACTACATCTTGAAATCCGTCTTAGTACATCACAGGCCGGCTTTTCGTATATACGACTCCCATCTCGCCTTCAGATCGCCTTGATCCGACCAAACACTTCCTTCGATCCCACAAGCTAGCAGCCGAAACTGCGCGTCTTGCGACGAATTGAGGTATCGTCCACTGGCTATCTTGCATTGCGCACCTAGCTAGACGTTGATACATTCTCGTTTTGTTCAAGGCCCAACTGTGAAGCTAATTGTCGGCTTAATCATCGTTGGTCTGCTATTACCACTCCATATCTCTATACATTACTTGCGCCGGGCCTCACTGCACTCCGCTGCGATCAATTGAATTGCCCAGTATTTCGGGATCTTCTTTCCATCTGTCTCTGCGTCTCTCAGTTCGCCCCAGGGTGTTTAATATTCTGCCTTACCAACTCAAGATTTCCCCACACAGAAGCTATTCTAAGTTCGCTGTTCACCAAGTTGCTTCTGCGAATCTTCCTCTCTCAGCATCACCAACTCGTTCAGTGCGCCTGCAAAGCTGCGGTTATCTGTACACTGCTGACGCTTCTATTTGCTGAAGCTGGAAATATTTGGTAGTGGGGTGAACACTTCTTCATTCACGGCACTATCTACGCACAAATATCATCGCGCCCATCGTTTGTGCAGCCTGTGCCGTATGCTTGCACCTGCATCTACACAATTGACACACCCACTGGCAATACAGAAATATATCTACCTAAGCAATTGGCTTATTGGCAGGCTTCCTGATCTGCGAGCTGTTCTTTCTCCCTTCAACCCTTCTTCTCCCTCAAGTTTGAGATAATGGGCGTTTGAATAGTTTTGACGCTCATCCGACCTCTTTACCCATCAGCATGAATTCTGTCGCCCACAGCATGGCCGAGACTTCTCCAGCTCCTGCTGCTCCGCCCATGCAACATCAACACCAACACCAACACCAACAGCCGCAACCTCCGCCGTCTCCATCTCCATCGCAGCCGACCTCTGTATCCGAAACCGCTCCGACGCCATCCTTACCTTCAATTTCGTCGCCCTCTGCCCAGTCTGCTTCGCTGCCTGCTGTTCTCGCCGCCGCAACAGCTGTCGCATCAGTCTCCGTCCACTCACTTGCGCAAAATCCAGATGAGCTTCCCCCACTCCGCCAACCGTCGCCGACCTCGCCGGCGCACTATACGTTCGAACAACACCAACAGCAGCAGCACCACCATCCTCACCACAACCTCCACCCAGTTACGCCGCCTCTGAGAAAGGACACATGCTCCTCCATCTCAACTCAGGCCACTAGCGCTACCTTGGCCTCCACAGAGACCAGTAACACATCGTACAGTGCCGACACCTCTCCTAACTTGCACCAGTCCATTTTCTCTATAAAGGATGGCTCCGACGTCTCTAACAACCGCCGCACGTGCAGGAGACGGACCGGGCCCCTTTCTCAGCAGTCCAGAGAACGCGCTGCACTCATTCGAAAGCTGGGTGCATGCATCGACTGTAGGAGGCGACGAGTCGCTGTAAGTCATACCCATTCTGTGCCACACAAACCTTTTTATATAGACTTATATGCCAACCCTTGCCTCCATTATTGTAGTGCCACCCCAGTCATCATAATATGACATGGGAAGACGTCGTAACCAAGTTTCATCGCTCGCATAGCCCGACTATTCAGAATATTGCACCTTCCCTCGCTGCTGCCGGCCGACCGTTGAGCCCCGCCCCCGCGATTAGCAATGTCCAGGCCTTGTTCCACGATACCCAGGAAATGGATATCGATTCCAGTACTCCTGGCTCCAACCTGCCCGGCCGCCCTCCGCTAAGTGACGCTCGAATTCGCACCCCTTTGCCATCAGGCCCTCGCCTGGAGAAGTCCCTGTCTTTACCTGGCATCGAGAGCTTCAAGAACGATCTCCAATCCAATGTGGGACGTATGCTTTCCACTCCCAGTCGGGATCGATACAGTTCTGTGCAGGTTCTGTTCCTGTTCTGGCAAGACGATGAAGAGGTCCCGATAATTCAGACGGCTGTCCGGGAGCTCGCTGAGGTTTTTGATAAGTATTATCGTTACAACTTCCAAGTTCAAGCTATCCCGTCATCCTCTGACGGCTGCAAAAGCTCATGGAGGTGGCTATCAAGGGCACTCAACGAGTTTGTTGAGGACCGCGATGAGCGCGATGTGTTGAAAATAGTATATTACGCAGGACATACATACCTCGATGGTAACCGTGAGATGGTCCTGGCAAGGTATGCCATTTGCAACCCCTTCTGCATTGATACCGACTAAGACTCAGCAGCTCGCGAAATCCAGAACAAGCCTCAACAATCCGGTGGGGTGGCATACAACAAACTCTCGAAGAGGCTTGCGCCGATACGTTGATTATCATGGATGCTGCATACTACCCATCTTCCAGAATGGTTCGACAACAGGGCGTCCTGGAACTGCTTGCAGCTTCGGTGTCAGAAGAGCATTATTACGATCTTGATCGCTGTGCATTCACACGGGCTCTTGCTGAACAACTGCGAGTCCGGGCAGCACGCTTGAGTCCTCTTTCGGCTGCCGAGCTGCACGCGAATTTGTTCTCTCAGTACGCCAAAATGGTGCAAGACAAGTATCCAGAGAAAGAAGTATTGACCAGTTTCCCCTCTCCGCTACACATGATGATGTCGGGCAACTCGAGGCTTCCGTCTATCTTTCTTTCTCCGGTGTGCCAGAACAGCCCCACGCAAGGAAGTTTCTCTTCGTATGAGAACAGTCCCCAATTACACTTGTCTATTCGACTGGACGATGACAACGTTGACCTCGAGAGCTGGAATGAATGGCTGCGACTGATGCCGGAAGGTATCAGGGATGTCAAGGTCGAAGGGCCTTTCCGAGCTACGTTCAGATGAGTAACTTCGACCATCGACTCTGTTCAACTTTTGTTTAATGACACAACCGGGAAGCTGAACCCACCAGCACCTCTGTCAATTGAGGTAGACAACTCTTGAAATAGAGGATGTCTGTTGAGGTTCCCCTGAAAACGGAAACGACCTCAACTTTGATGCTGGGCATGATCGCCAAGATTGGACATGATGGCTTTTCAGAATTAGTCCCTGCATGGCGCGCTCACATGAATCACTCCCCTCTCATGCCGGAAATGCATTGATTACACTCTAATTTGATTTGAAATGGAATATATAATGACGAGTCCATGAAGGATAGCGCATGGAGTCTTGGGCGGAGCAAAAAGCAAATGGGACTCCAGTTTGATTCGCATAAACCGGGGTTACTTGACGGTCAAGCCGAAGAATTACGGCTGGATATCTACCTACCTTTGGAAGGATATTGATCGATATGGAAAGTAATTTGGCAAAAAGGCGAGAGAAGTGTGACTCAAAGGACCAGAAAAAGCGAGCATGAGACATGTTTGTTTATATATAGGCACCTGCACATGCAAAGGTAGCATTCTGCAGGTTATGTTTCATCAAGACCTGTCGAAGCTTTGTCTCAATATTTGTTTCACTCTGTGAATCGTTCGGGTCAGGCATATCATAGCGGATGTCGACATAAAAGCTTTGACTATAACAGGCATGTGAAAGAGCAGCACAAGGGTCTAGCAATGCAAGTGATGATGACGAAATGTCCAGCATAGAGGAAACAATGCACGGATACAATAGAAATTGGTGCATGATGGCGAGGCCGGGACCCAGGAGGCAGGCCCGTGAGTCGTTGGGTGATAAAGCACGGAGTCTTTTGGCGGGACCAAAACAAAAAGTTTGTTTGTTGATGGGGGCTGGGTCTGGCCTTGGCTTGTCTTGACTTGACTTGTCCTGGGAGGGGGAGGGGAGGGAGGAATTGGGAGTGAAATGTTGGGCTCTGACTGAGTCCGTGTCGAGTAGAGGTAGTATGATTGACAATTCAATTTTCGGCCTCGTTGTTCAAATGCCAACGTAACAATGCGACATTTCTTGAATCAAATGATAGGCGGTAAAGCATGCCACATCATGGATGACCACCCTACCTACGGAGTACTAGGACCTTGTCTTGCCTTACCTGCCTAGGTACAAACGGGAACGGATATGGATATGGATGTACGTTGATTGAAAATCTGAACGATGGAGCTTACAAGGGTGACATGTCGTTCATTGACAACCCCACTAGAGGACAAAAAAGCTGCGTGGATATTGGATGATGGGCAGCAAATTCAGACCCGAAAGATCCCATGCTAAAGTGCGGTAAGGCCGCCAATTGACCCTTTGGCACCTTTTACTTGCCCAAAGGACACGGAGAAGGAACAGGAAACAGTATATCCAAGTGCAAATCACGGCCCGGCCCAGCCATTTCATTTTATCACCGAGGTGACCGCCTGAGAAAATTATCACAGCCTGGTGATAAGTGTTGGTGGTTAGCTGTTTAGCGCAAGGTTTGGTGGCCTACCTAATCTGGAGCTGGACTGGAGCCCGGGGTGGACTGGCCTGGCCTGGCCTGATACGATTTTTTTTGTTCCCCCCGATAACTTACGTCTCCATAATCCGCTGCCGCTACTGCAACACCACCTCAAGCTCATACTTCAACAACGGCATCTCCAACCTCCAACCGAGCCAACCTCTTTGTCTCTTTTTTTACCTAAAAACTCTAAGAGATTCTCGATCTTCTAGTGATCCTATTCTGTTTCCTTTCTTCCCCTCTTCTCCTCCTCTCTTGCCTTAACCGATCATCTCCCTGACCCCTCCTCTCCTCAAACTTTTTTTTTAAACACCCCACATTCCCCATTACTGATTCGATATGGGCGGCGTTGTTTCTGCATTCTCCAGTAGTAGCGGTGAAGACTCCGTCGCAGCGCGACAAGCTCTCGAGAAGCAACTTGCCGACAGGGAAGAAACCATCGCCGTCCTCGAGGAAGACCTCTCAAAGAAGGAGAAGGAATGCACAACAGTATCCAAAGATGCTGAGGATTTGAGGGAAAAGATCAAGGAGCTTGAGGCTCAGTCTTCTCTTGCCCTTGATGAGACTCACGCCCGTATCGCCATCTTGCAGGAAGAGTTGAAGAAGGGCGGTGACTCTTCCTCCGAGCAGCTCCGATCTACCAAGGAGTCTGCTGAGAAGAACGCCAAGGAGCTCGAGGATGCTAAGACCAGCCTGACTGCTACCGAAGAGAAGCTTAAGGGCCTGGAGCAGGAGAGGCAATCCATTGCCGATGAGCTCGCCAGCCTCAAGGCAGAGCTTGCTGAGGCCAAGGAGGCCCGTGAGGCCCTCGAGGCTGCTCTTACCAAGGAGATTGCTACTCTCAAGACACAGATCTCCGAGGCCGAGGAGAAGCACCAGACTCTTACTAAGGCCCACAGCACACTTGAGGAAGAGCTAGCTGCCGCTTCCAGCGCCGCTGAGCAAGGCAAGCAGGCTCTGACCGGTTCCGAAGACAAATTCACCACCCTACAGTCCAGCCACGCCAAGCTCGAGACCGACCTGGCCGCCGCCGTCACTGCCCTCGACGAGCAGAAGAAGACATTGGCCGGTTCCGAGGAGAAGTACGCCGCTCTCCAAGAGACACTCGACAAGCTCCAGGAGCAGTCCGACTCTCAGATCGCTACTGCCAAGAAGGACCTCGCCGAGGCTCAAGAGAAGACAAACGCTCTCCAAGAAACACACAACAAGCACAAGGCCGACTCTGAGAACGAGTTGTCTGAACTCAAGAAGCAGCTCTCTGAGCTTGGTGACCTCCAGGCAAAGTATGCTACTCTCGAGGAGACCAACAAGTCTCTTGAGAAGGAGCTTGTTGAGCTCAAAGAGAAGGTTGCTGACCTCGAGAAGACCAACGAGTCTCTTAAGAGCAACTCTTCTTCTGAGCTTGTCGCGGCTCAAAAGGATGCTGCTGAGTGGAAGGAGAAGCATGGTTCTCTTCAGTCTACCCATGATGGTTTGTCCAAGGACCTCGAGACTGCTAAGAAGGATCTTGCTGCTGCCGAGGAGGCTCAGAAGAAGCTTACCGAGGACCACACCGCTGCCTTGACCAAGGCCCAGGCTGACTCATCTGCTGAATTGGAAAAGGTCAAGAAGGAGGCTGCCGACCTTGAGGCCAAGCTCAAGTCTACTACCGACGAGCATGACGCCCTCAAGAAGGAACGTGATGAGCAAGCTGAGAAGCTCAAGACCGTCACCAGCGACCACGAGGCCGTCCAGAAGAAGCAGGAAGCGACCGAGGCTAAGCTCAAGGCTGCCACTGAGGAGCGCGAGTCTGTCGAGAAGCAGCTCAGCGAGAAGACATCAAAGCTTGCCGAGCTCGAGAAGGAAATTGAGGAGGCCAAGGCCCAGGTTGCCAAGGTCGAGGAAGACCTGAAGGCTTCCCAAGCCGTAAGTACTCACCATGATGACATACTTATCAAGCCACTAACATTTGCATAGGAGAAGAAGGAGCTTGAGGCCAAGATCGCCGAACTTGAGTCCAGCGCCAAGAACTCCCAGGAGTCTGAGTCTGGTTTGAACGCCAAGCTCAAGGAGGCTGAGGACAAGGTCAAGAGCCTCGAGTCCGATGCCGCCAAGGCTAAGGAGTCTGAATCTTCATTGAAGTCCAAGGTCGAGGAGGCCGAGGCTAAGGCCAAGGAGACTGAAGCGTCATTGAAGTCTAAGGCCGATGAGGCCGAGGCCAAGGTCGCTGCTCTCGAGGCTGACGCAAAGAAGGCTCAAGATTCCGAGTCTGCTCTCAAGAAGCAGCTCGAGGAAGCCCAGGCTGCTACCGAGGCCGAGAAGAAGTCTTCCGCCGATAAGACCAAGTCCCTTGAGGATGAACTCAAGGAGCTCAAGGAGAAGTTCGCCAAGTCTGAGGAGGCGGCTAAGAAGGTCGAAGCTCTTGAGAAGGAGAAGGCCGATGCCGTCGCCAAGGCCGAATCCCTACAGAAGGAGGCAGATGAAAAGACCAAGACCCTGGAGGCCGAGAAGAAGGCCGCCGAGGAGAAGGCTGCTGCTCTGGAGAAGGAGAAGGCTGATGCCGAGGAGAAGACAAAGACAGCACAGTCAGCCTTCAGCAACGCCCTTGAGAAGGTCAAGACCATCCAGGGCGAGAAGAAGGAGGCTCTCGAGAAGGTCCAGGCCCTCGAGGCCGAGGTCAAGGAGCTCAAGGAGAAGAGTGCCACAACCAACGGCGCATCTGAGGCATGAAGGGAAGGAATTTCTTTGTCAAATGGGAAGGGATAATGTTGCTGATGAGACCAAAAAGTGTTTGTTATACGATCTGTGACGCCGGATGAACTGAAATGTCTGATTCATATCACGGGAAACGAAGGAGTGGACTTATGCGTCTTTGATGAACTCGATACCCAAATAAATAGTTTTTAGAAGAGCGTAATTTAGATGAGCGTCTATGCCACTCTTTTTCATGCCAACCCGGTTCTCCCCCTTACTTGCATGTGAGATATTGAAGGGCTTTGTTCTTGTGTTAGTGGAACAAGATGTGTGGCGCATGTCAAAATGAAGACATTGCATCTACAAGGCAGTCAAGTACGACAATGAAAAGCTTCAAAGTAGTCTTAATTGTTTAACGTGAATAGCACCAATTAACTGCCTAGGCACTTGTTCAATCTCATCCTGTCTTGATATCAAGCTTAGAAGCTCTCAACTGTGGCTGCATCAACCCAAGCCACACCCGCACATCTTCCCCGTCTGATTGGCCCACCTGTTCTTTCCTCCAACACCAAAAACGTCACAACATCAACCTCTATCTGACCTCACCTCTCACAACCTCCACCGCCCAAAATGCGCTTCACCTTCGAAACCAGCGCTCTTCTCGCGCTCCTCCCCCTTGCTCTCGCCGACTCTTTAACCCTCTATCTCCCCTCCAACCCCAACCCCTTCAGCATCCCCGCCAACACGCACGCCACGCTCTCCTCCGCAGGCGTCCACTTCGCCGCGCCACTGTCCTCCGCCAACACTTTTGTCTTTCACAACGTCACGCCTGGCTCGTACCTTGCTGATGTTCACTGTCCGACTAACGCGTTTCATCCGCTGAGGATTGATGTTCAGCTTGCTGAGGATGGGGAGGAGGGAATTGTGAGGGCTTGGGAGACGTATCGGGGCAACGACTGGGGGAATAAGGGGGAGGTCGTGCAGGTGAAGGAGGGGAGTAAGGGACGAGGCTTTGAGCTTCGGGCTATTGGGGGAAAGAATTACTTTATGGAGAGGCCGCAGTGTGAGTCGACTTCGCCTTGCAATTCTCCGTGAACCGATCAGCACTAACGGATACAGTCTCGGTCTTTGCTATCCTCAAGAACCCCATGATCCTTATGGCTCTCGTCAGTCTGGTTCTCATGGTGGGCATGCCGAAGCTCATGGACAGCAGTATGAAACCATTCACCCTCGCAAACAGATTTATGCTAACGAGATCCAGTGGACCCTGAAATGCGCGCCGAGTTCGAGGCCCAGCGAAAGAACAGCCCCTTGAGCGCTGCCATGACCGGTCAATCATCTGGTGACAACCCTCTTACCAACTTCGACATGGCTGCGTATCTCGCTGGTTCCAAGCCCAAGGAGAGCACCCCAGCCAACAATGGTGGTAACGGCAACACTAAGAACCAGGGCGTAAGACGGTAAATGTTGTGCAGTTATTGGGTATATAATGACTACAAAAGTTGGATGGATACACAGCCCTGTGGGCATAAACGGACGATAAAGAAGTAGATCATGAGATATGGCATTGTAAGCATTTAGCAATGATCATTATTCCATTGAACCCTCCCTCATCAGTTTGTTGTGGAAGTATAAACCTTATTTAACTACGCCGTGACTAGTAGTTACACACAGCCTATTGTCGTCATATCCTCGTTCCATACCCAATTCCTATCCTGCCCATAAATCACAAAGCAAACCCAATTTCGAGTTCAAGTCGGAAATATCACACTCAGACTCCTCTTCAGCAAATGCACACAGAACGTATGACGCTCTTTAGTCACCACCATCATCGCCGAAACCAGCACCATCCTCTGTAAATATAGTTAGCGAGCTGTTATATCTAAGGAGAATTGGAATGAAAACTTACCGAACCCATCCTGGTAGGCGTCCTGTTCATCGTTATCAAAAGAGTTTGCGATCATGGCACCACCAAGCAGGCCAGCACCAGCACCAAGAGCAGCACCTCCCATCATGCCCATACCACCACCACCAGGTTTACGGCCACCTCCACCAAAGCCGCCGCCCTGAGGAGCTCCGTAACCAGGAGCGCCACCATAGCCACCGTAACCTCCCGGCGCGCCATAACCGCCGCCGTAGTGAGGTTGGGCGCCGTAACCCATTGGAGGGCCTTGTCCAGGATAGCCTTGGGGCTGTTGGCCGTAGTACTGTTGTTGAGGATAACCACCTCCGTAGCCACTCTGCGAGCCGCCGTAACCACCGGCACCGCCTTGTTGGTGGCCTCCGGCCATCTGCTTTCCCTTGCCGAGCAACTTGCCCAAGAACCCACCACCGCTCTTAGCACCCCGTTCTCTAGGGGGAAGTTCTGTGGGATAAGAACCGCCGCCTTGTTGTTGAGGGTACGGGCTGTTGTTCTGGGGGTAGGGACTGTTGCTCTGAGGGTATGGGCTATTTGATGCTCCATATCCCGCAGGAACATCTGGACCACCAGGACCACTTCGGGCGCGGGCGTCTTCCTCGGCCTGTAGCTTCGCAGCTAGCTTAGCGTCTTCATCTTCGGAAGGACCGCCAGCTGACTGATCGCGATGGTCCTCATAGGGGTTTTTCTTGGTATCTGTAGGGATGGGCGCATTGCCTTGGTCGTATCCGGGCGGAGGGCCGGCGGGCGCGGCATCATCAGCTGGAAAGACGGGAGCAGTGGGCTTTTCCCATTGCGATTGTTTTGTGTAAATGTTAACGTAGAACCTGTGATGCGCATGTCAGCGACGCCGTGCGCGTGTGTAGACAAAGTGAAGTTCTTACCATTCCTTGTATTGGTCGTTCCATCGCACGGCCCATCCGGCAGGAACCTCGGGGGCCTTGGGAGGAGGCGGACCAGAAGGGGGAGCAAAGTCGGCCATCGAAGTAGGATTCGAAAAGTACACGATCGATAAAGATGTTGTTATAGAGTGCAACAACGATGTTGTGCGAGAAATTTGTGGTAGGTCGACGTCTGAGGAATTAACAAGAGTCGATGATGTAGGAGGTGGGTATAAGATGAGTACTTGGTAGGTTGTGTAGTACAAGGAATAAGTATAGTAAGGTCAAGGTAAAGAGGGGAAGTTGAATATCGAGATCACGACGTGAGAGCCAAGGATAAGGTAAGTTAAGGCTAAAAGCTAAGACTACGAGGGACTATTTAAACACATTGCCTACTTCCCTTGGCAATCTGGCATCTGCCACTTGTGACCTTGAATGTTTCGCGTCAACGCCACTTGGAGAAGTAGCATGAGTTTGGATCTGGAGCTGGAGGGGCAATCACCGAAACCCCGGTTGCCCCTCCCCCAACATGCGAAGCACAGGTGACGCCATTGGTGCAAGAGCTGTCATGTAGAGAGAGCACAGCCACCTTGTCCGCGGCTTCCTCGTCCGGTCTCCGACCAAGCCTTCCATTCATTAAGGTAAGGTAGCGAGATATTGACTCTAGAAGCATCCAAATACCTGAGCAGTGAAAGATATGGTTAGTGACATGCGCCAAGGTGGCCTAGGATTACAGCTGCAGTTACAATTACAGTATATACGTTCTGCAGGCCACGTCTTGGAGTTGCTTGCACATGCATTGATGATCCTGGAATAGCTTAGCTCCCTCTCGGAATTAAAACGGCCATTCAGTGTTATGTCACTTCCAGCAAGTGCTCTGCAAAGGTGACAACCGAGGGTATTCGGAGGCTGCCTTACGGCGATTTCCTCCAGATTCCAAAATTAATCGTATCAAACCCGCGGCTTCCAACGCCACGAATGACGCAGACAGTGACGATCGCTTGCTGTGGCGGTGCACCATAGCTTCAAGTCAATCAATGTCTGGCATGAGAAAGGTTCCACTATGATTCTCCATGATCCGAACACGATCCAATATGCCAATTCCTTTTCCGAAAGGTGCCTCGCAATCCCATTACTCGCCCGCCAAGCCTTCTCTGTCATCCTCCTCCGGCGGCGGATTTCTGTTCGTCCAAGGCTCAAAGAACTTAGAAGTCCTGGATAAGCCCCCAATTGTCTCCCATATCAAGAGGAAAGCAAACAGGGCCATGATAACGAACATGAAACTCTCTGCATTGAGATGATTATGTGACTCGGGAATGACGACGAGAATGATCGCAATTATCAATCTCATGCTGATTCGTGTCGTCTGTCCCATGAATAGAGTGCACTCACCTTCGACCCTGTATAACATCCCGTAGACCCAGAGACAAAACATACCAACTCCAAGCCCTCCACCGAGAAGCCAGCGCTGGCCGTCTTCGAACTCCTCAATCGCTGTGCTCGCAGCTGCGATGTGGCCTCCGATGAGAAAGGATGCTGATAGAGGTAGATGCAAGAGAAAGAAGCCAAAGGCTGTCCAAGCAGATCGTCGAATCGGATGCGTTGCTTGAATACTTCCATCGCCACTGGAATAGACCCAGTTCAGCACGAACGCGATGATTAGCGTGCAGACAGCCTTGGCGTATCCGGAAGTCAAACCAATGCCCGTCTTGTTGCCAACAATGATGCTGTACACAAACTCGCCGAGAATGATGATGAAGAAAGCACCCATTCGGTCAATCTCGTGCGCAATGTCAACAGCAGTACTATAAGTCAGGTGTAGCTTGGCCTTGATCCAGGGACTCAGAGTAAGCGCCCATGTCGCCTCTTGATAGAATATGCCCACGGCGACAATGGCGGCTTTTGCGCGAATGCTTATGTCCTCGAGGAAGAGCGGAATGGTGATGACAAGACCGACAAACATGAAGCCAGCCATGATCCGGGCCTGTGTACGGTGCTGATACGCTGCAAACGAGGTAACAAGGAATACATTGAGGGTGGTGAAGCGTGCTACGAGGTACGCTCCAACGGTAGTCCGCATTGCAGTAATATCCTCATCTGCATCGTTGGCATTGTTCGCATACAGCACCAGAAGGGCCATGACCCAAAGAATAACAAGTCGCTGCAGTAAATCATCGGTATAATACGAGTTCATGATCTCACGAAGATCAGCCCAGATATGCCATGCCGGCGCAAAGATGAGTATATACTTTGCCAGATGAGCGCCATCGGGGTGCTCAGCAAGCTCATCGCTGAAGTTGGCGACAATCGCGACATCTACAGACTGTAAGTCAAAGCCTGGATGATAGCACGGAGATACCTACATAACAGATCCAGGAACAGCTCGAAGCGACCGGCCTGGCGCTCCTCTTCTTTCTCCTTGATAAGCTGTCCCTTGTAGAACCATTGCAGCGCCCTCGGCTTTTTGACCAAGAAGCAGTCTGCTCTAGAGTGTTCTTGGAGCTCGTTGCAGTTCATCTTGCTTCAACTGAGATTGAAAGATGTGTGGGAGACAAGAATGAGGAGGAGGCTTTATATGTGCGATTGCTAAGACGGATAGGGATATTAACCTCTGTTTCAGCCGCGCCTAGTTGATGAGGGAGAGCTGACTGGACCATTACCAAGCCAGACGCATGCAACTATTTTATGGTGGTTGGTTGAAGCTGAAAGCTTGTGTGCTACACCACCCAAACACATCATTTTCCACACTGAGAAGGGTCGTATTCAGACTAGGAAACAGACTTAGAACTATGCTTGATTTTCTCGTTTTTTGAGGCTCTGTAATCATTATTTATTCTTGCAATTTGTTCCTCAGCTCAAGTGGCTGAAGCTATTCTGGACTGTCTTATGCCACTAACACCCAAGGGTCGGCCGCCTGGTGTTGATCCCCCGCTCTCTCATGTTCCACCAACCACTGAGTCTTGACCTATCCTGCGATGACATTCGGATCATATTCTCCGTCAAGACCCTGCATTAGCTATACGAGCTGAATCTGCATCTGGTAAAATACAGCAATTCCAAATTGCGATAGTACATTCGCATATCATCCATCGATATCACCCAAGCATGTTGGTTCAAGCTGAGGTAACAACACTCTTGGGTATCTCATACACACAAGCCATAAGTTCCCCTGTTAACCTGTCATCATCCTCTCCTCCCAAAACAAGCTCAGCGAAACTGCTCCTCGTTTCATGGTCTTCATACCGGCTTATCGCACACTTACTACCATCTCGAAACTCAGTCGTGAACATATCCAGAAACTCGTCACGACGCTGTTGCACATCAATATAGAAGGACGGTGTAACGTAAAGGCGCCAGGTTGTAAAATGCGTTCGTAGCAATGGCAGACAGCAGGAGCCTGTTATGCGAACATTGAGATCAACCACGTGAAAGCCATCTGCATCCTCAATATATGCTTCTGCAGGACCAATGTACCCATACGATTGGGGCCACCTCGGTATTTGGTTTGTCAGCGTTAAAATATTATTCGCAAATCTTTCTGTTAATTATAGTCGATTGTACTTCCAACCCAAGACAAGCTTCGAGTCAAGGAACCGGTATGTCTTGAGTGGAACGACGTTGGGATCTCTCTCTAAATCATCATTGACGACTCTACAGACGAGTAAGGCAACGCCTGTCTCGTCGATAAGGATCGAGTCAGATCCCTCGCAAAATACAGGTTATGGCTGTTGAGAATAGTAGGGAAGTGTTGCCAATGTTTTGACGACCTGTATCTGATCATGATCTCTCTTCTTTAAGCATTTATCCATAGAGAAGAAAATCACTGACGCTGTGCCACATATGAAGGCCCCCGGTTGATTTAAGAGTAATACATACTTCATGGCGGTTGCTGAATCCCCATTCTCTGTACCTGAACCCCTTACTGCTTGTAAAGGGGTCATCCTGCATCCTGAACCTGCGATCCATATCAAGTATATGGGGCCAAAGTACTCGTTATAATATCAACAAACTCATGATGAATATAAAACTTATTATAATTCTCTGACTTGTTACAATATCTAAAGATATCTAACAGTATGGAAGTGTTATGTCTATACTAGCACTCATCATTATTATACGCTGACGTTGATATGGTCGCGCCTATCACGGCTCAGCAGCCCCCAAGCGACTATGCCAAGTTTTATAGCTAATCAGATCGCTAAATTGACTTCTTAAAACAAGTTGTGAGGCTAAAGTCTCACCATTTACTATATTCAGTTTGTTCACAGCTCGAAGTATCTCGTGCGTTGACTCAGTGTGGCTGGGTATCTTGGAATAATGTATGCTCGAAGCTACTGAGATCTTTGGGTATATCCAAGTGGCTGATTCACATTCATTTTTATCGTTTCACAAGAGTTCAAAATGCTGGCCTCGTTACGGTTTCCATCCTGATCCTTCTTCCGAAAGCGTCCCATTCAAATTCCACTCTTCTTGCCATCCTCATCGTTCAGATGATTATGTTTACCTTCATGCTTTAATGGAAAAATACACAACACAATTTCTTCGAATACTCTGATAAACTCTAGGAAAGACATCATTTGGTTCATAGTTCTAGTTTGCTGCGTCATCTTGACACCACCAGGCTCCTGCAGCTTGGCACATGCAGGGTAGCTTGGTTACCATGTCCATGTTCGAAGGAATGACTCTCACTTATTAACAGCGACTGCAGGCAGCTCAACAAGTTTCAGTGCCTCAGGATGACGACTGAAGTGATAGGATCTTGAAGGAGTGGTCACGGGACTGTAGACCTCCCAGTTGTGAGCGTGAGTCACAACATCTGCCTGTAACATGCCAGGCTGTGGCAATTCTCGTCTGAATCCTGCATTCTTCCTTTAGTTTTCAGAAAGAATAATGGAATATTATTGCAAAAAGGTAAACGATCCCGTTCTTCAGTTCATTCTGGATCTAAACTAACTCATCCTTCAGTCATGGCAGAGTGGCCATTTCATCGGGAGAGTCAAGAGCCACGATGAGCTAATCGAAAACGCTCGCAAACTCATTCAAGACTTTCAGAATGCCCGTTCAGAAATTGGAGATGACTTTCCATCTCTCGTCGAAACCGCCATTGAACTCGAAGAACTCGACAAGTCTATCGCTCTCGTCCAACGAGAGGAGTCGCTTCGGACCGCAGCAGTGATCAGAGAGATAAAGGGCACTATCAGAAGTGTCCACTATCAAAGTTGGGAAGCCGTTCGAGTAGTCGGGAAGAAAAAGAAGGCTGTAGAGAAGAATAGACCGGACGCTATGGTTCCAAAGAGATATATCCATTCATTCAGGCCCATGCCCAAGTGGGCTATCAGGACTCGGGATAACCTTGATAATGCTATATTGTGCGCGCAAGTTGGTGTCATCGGCAACGAAAAGGTTGGGTTTTCAACTCGGCCTCACGAAGTGTTTGAGATGGATAGAAAGGTCAAAGACGTTCTTGGTATTCACATGGTTCTTGCTTTGAGAATGTGGGATGATCCTACTTGCGTCGATGGCCGGGGCATCTCTCTTGGCGATGAGTCTAATAGCAAGGAAACTCGTCAGCATGGTACAGCGGTCGAAGGGGAAGACAAGGAAACGCATAATCCAGAGGAGAATGATGTTTATGGTAATGTTACCCTCGACCAGGCGCGTGCCATGGCCGGTGAAGATGGGGTGCAAGGTTGGACTGAAGCTGCGAGGTTGCAACCTCGAAGAATGAAACGATAGGTATAGGTCACGAGAAGGAGCATAGTATTTTCCTAAGTTACACACAAACAAGGAGGCATTTCTAGCAATATGGGTAATCATTTGTCATTATTAAGCAATGTCACAAGCCAATGGTATTGCACAATTTCATGATAGACACTATCGCTTTCTCATCTCTCCAATCTCCTAGTGGGTATTTTAACAAGCCATTCCTAATCACAGTTCCTTTCAAACACTCAGTCTCGCGTCTCTCTAAGGAGCAAGAGGAGCTTCAGCCTCCTTGTCACCTACAGGGACATCCTTCTTTTCGCCCTTGGTAGTGGCATCAGCAGCAGCCTTGAAAGATTGTTCAAAGTCGGCGATGATATCGTCAATGTGCTCGATGCCAACCGAAATTCGGATCAAATCCTGTTTTTGTTAGCAAGGTGAACCCAAGCGAAGTGTTAGAGAATGCATACCTCAGTGACACCGGAGCTGCGCTTCTCATCATCAGAGAGCTGCTCATGGGTGGTGCTCCAGGGGTGAATAGCAAGTGTCTTGGCGTCACCGACATTGGCCAAGTTAGAAATAAGCTTGAAACCATCAACAACCTCACTTCCAGCACCACCGCCTTTGACACCGAAGCTCAGAACACCACCGAAGCCTCTCTTGAGGTACTTCTTAGCCGTCTCGTGGTACGGGTGGTTCTCGAGACCAGGGTATGAAACCCAGCTGACATAGGGGCTCTTCTCAAGATATTGAGCAAGGGCGAGAGCGTTTTGGGCATGACGTTCAGCACGGAGACTGAGAGTCTCGAGGCCGAGGAGTAGCTGTTGAGCAGCAAAGGGGTTGAGAGTTGAACCGAGATCACGGAGGATTTCGACTCGGGCGCGGATGATGAAGGTGATGTTGCCGAAGGTCTCGTAGAACTTGAGACCGTGGTATCCCTCAGAAGGCTCGTGGAATTGAGGGAATCGAGCTGCGTTTTTGCCCCAATCGAACTTTCCAGAATCAACTACTACCCCGCCGATTGTGGTTCCATGTCCTCCAATCCACTTTGTGGCAGAGTGAACGACGATATCAGCACCGTGATCGATAGGGCGGATGAAGTAACCACCAGCACCAAAGGTGTTGTCGACCTGAAATAAGCATTAGCCCAGCGGACACATGATTACAGAATTGTTGACTTGCAATAACAGGAACACCCTTTTCATGGGCAGCCTTGGAAATAGCCTCCAGGTCAGGAATGTTATACTTGGGGTTTCCAATGCTCTCAACATAGACAGCCTTTGTCTTATCATCAATAGCAGCCGCAATGTCCTCAGGCTTGTCACCGTCGACGAACTTGGTCTTGATGCCCAGACGAGGGAAGAAGACCTTGAATTGGTTATAAGTGCCGCCGTAGAGGTTAGAAGTAGAGACGATGTTGTCGCCAGCTTGAGCGAGGGTGCTGATGGCGAGGAACTGGGCAGCCTGGCCCGATGAGGCAGCGAGGGCTGCGACACCGCCTTCGAGAGCTGCTATTCTCTTCTCGAAGACATCGACAGTTGGCTTGTAGTGTAAGTGGTGAGTTAAGCTGGGTTGGGAGTCAAGAACTCACGTTCATGATACGGCTGTAGATGTTGCCAAACTCCTTGAGACCAAAGAGCCTAGCTCCGTGAGCAGAGTCATCGAAGACATAGCTCTAGATACGGTATTAGTGAGCAATTCATGCTGCGAGGCTATGAGAGCGTCAAGAGGCGTGTGAGAACATACGGTGGTAGCGTAGATGGGAACAGCTCGCGATTTGGTGGTAGGATCAACCTCAGCTCTGAAGGAAGCGAGTCAGTTGCGTTCTTGTAAACAATTTTATGCCCTCAGCTACTGCTGTATATCTAGCAGTCGAAAAGCCCACCATGAAAGCCGAGGCTAATAATGAGTGAAACATACCCCGCGTGAAGCTGCAGTGTCTCAAAGTTCTTGCTAAGTTCCTCAGCCATGATGAGTCACGTTTCCCGTCTCAAAGGATCTAATCTGTATGAACAACAGGAGAATAAAGAGTAAACAAAAGCAGCAATTCACAGATCAACCCATTCCCCTTTATACTCGCTCACAACTCATTCAACATGCATTTTCAAGTGCTCTTATTCTTGTGTATCCAAGCCTCTTTGGGCATGGCTCACTAGGACCCCGCGCAGCACGCCATCGAGCTCCCCACGCTTTTGCTTGAGCTGTCTTCACTGTTTGAGAAAGCTAATGGCTTGATCGTCGTTTGACAGCTGCAAATGTATGAATTGTGCAATAACCGAGAACCGCCGAGAACCGTTTATGATTTTGTTTCTCGGCTGGAGATGAAATAATTACGTATTTTGGATAATTAGTTGGGCTTGTCATGATGGTGATATGCGGGGTTGATAAATTCTACAGTGTAATACGAGGGCAGGAACTCGATTGGTTTCCAGGAAATAGATAAACTTCTTACCTTTGCAGCAGAGAGAATGTCACGTAAACCTGATGCAAGTGTATAGCCCAATCAGCTGAACGTGGTATTGCACCTCCCACGCAATATATAACATCAGATGATATTGTCCTCCGCTCTTCATGTCCTCCGCTCTTCATGTCCCCCACCATGACCCAAAGTCCAGGTCTAATGGTGCAATTACCACGCACTGCATTCCCTTTCTTTTCTTCGACCGTAGCACAAGCGAAAAACTGACCGAGAAACATATCTCTTCAAGCCACCGACCGGCCCGTTCACCCGGCGCCGACTAGTATAAACGCCGACTACCTTACCTCAGCTTATTATATAAGTATGATGTTTCTCGTACGACTTCGCATCTTCCTCTTTTGATCCGAGTCTCGGGGCCTTCGGCTCTATTGACGTCCACATCACATGTCGTGACTTTCACATACACCGGAACGACCGAACAAAATAACTCGATGGTTTTGGTTGAATGAATCAGAAGCCAGTCTAACTCAACAGCTTCTTTGACTTTCATTTCAAACGCACTATCAGCCTCTGCTACAGAAGGCTGCGAAACTATAACGCAGAAAACGCCGAGTTTCCCATTCCAGCCCAGAAATTCAGGTTGGGTATGATGTTCCCATGCCGATATACTCCTTTGACAGTACAGCCAGGCTACTCAGCATAGCACTGCCATTTTGTCTTTCCTAAAAATGCCCAAACGCCTGTCATTAATACCCATCTATCCTTTCCGATAGAGATTCAATTCCATCATTCGCGGACCAAATCCCGGGCTTTTGTTATGTGGTGTTCATGTACCGTCTGCTCAATCTCCTACGCCTGTCCCATTTCTCGACCCTCGTCATCCTTCTTGGGTTCTTGGAAGGCCTTCTTAAATAAGTCCTTGGCAGTGAAAGCAGTTGTTGTGATCCACACCGTGAACTGACCCGCAGCAACAACGGCATCGGCACGAGCGCAAGAGCAAACGGTCCCTTCACACATGATAAGCGATCCGATGAACACGGCAATGGCGATGAATCCGGCAAAGTACAGAGCGGCGTTGACGGATTCGACGACAACAGCGGCATATTGGTGGTAGATGCGCGGTACGAAGAGAGGAGTGAGCGAGAGATAGGCGACCGAGATAATCGAGAATATGGAAGAGACCATGAGATAAGTAAACGGCGATGGCGCTGAGTTTCGGCTTCGCTGGTTATAATCGTTGACAACTGAGACTGTTAGTTACTACCCTGACGGAAGCCCATCATGGATATCGTCAACGTACCATACGCGCTCAGGCCGATACTAGCAATAGATAAAGCTAGCTGCAGAGCTCGCAGCGAGAGAAAAGCGATCCGACTCATGGTGGCAATATTATTTAGTCCAAGAAACAGCGCAGACAGACAGACAGAGTGTTAAAAAAGTTGAAGAGTACAAGTTCACCTCATGTGATAAATGATGACGACTCAAGTATGTTCAACCCCAACGATAATATAAGATAAGAGAAAGAAAAAAGACAGGAGTCGTCGTGAGAATAGGCCCGATGGGCGAAAACGTGGGAATCGATAGATATAAAACCAAAGACCTGCTGACGATACATTCTCTCGGGACCAAGTGGGGGCGTGGACGATCCAAGGGAGATGGCCCGAGAGAGAGACCGTGGGACCCGTCAAGGGGCCACTAATAAGAAAACAGAACAAATTCAAAAAAGAATGTGAGCCTTTTCTTTTTTTAGGACATCGTCGAAACTCTAGGTTAAAGGCATTGACGATTACACGTCCAATCTCGTCGAGTCAAGGTGGTTCTCTGCATCAGGTCGTGTTTTGACGAAAGGGGCCTGAGACACGGACAGGGTCGAGGTCGATTTGAAACAGTCCCTCTTTTATTTCTTCGTTGTATCTTATGCCGAGTAACGTAGCGTTTTGATGGTGGTAAGGGGCCGCCACCGTCCACCGCATAAAAGGGACACTTCTCTTATCAAACACTTCCATGTAGATAAAACAACTGTAATTTCCAAAAGGGGAACCCCGCGAGTGTCGCTGTATGAGACGGGCTTGTTGTAGATCTCGGTAGATCTTGGATTTATGCATACCTAAGCAGCTAATCCTTGGGACATTGAAAAGGAGGCTTAAGAACGTGGTAACTTTTAACAGATCAGATATCTTTGCCGCAGGATTACTGTTGCTTCATGTCCCAATGTGGCTGTTCAACTTGAATTGAACTGAAAAGATCACTCGATCCATCGTTATCGGGTGTGTTTTGTCGAGACGACAAGCGCCGAATACAACGTCCGCGATGGGGAGCATTGATAGGTGGCATGCTTTTGGCGCCAGACACGATGTTTCTGACGAATTTGTGATGGCGATCGGCACGGGTTATGCCAACTCATCCAATGTCGAGAGTGCCATCAAGAAGTGCACGTGTTGACGCGAGCCGCTTTGACACTGAACAAAGTGTTGGTGTTAGGTAAGGTGATCCATAATTGATGGTGATGACGTCGTTTCGAGGATTGAATGTCACTGTGTCAGTTGGCTGAACCTGTTAGCAGTGAAGCAGTTTTTGTTTCGAGGTTGTTTTTAAGCATAGAAATAGACTCGGTTAGAGATGATGGGAGAAGAAAGAGACTCTTAGCGAGCTGAAGTTTTGAGAGTTCGAAACTCATGACTGCGCAGGCTGGTCCAATCAGGGAGAGAGAACTATGAGGCATGTTGGAGAGAGCCAGATGTCAAACACTTCGCTTATAGTTGCAGGCACTTATCAGTCTCCTTACGGTAAAATGTAGGAAGACTCGAGGAGTGTCGGGCGAAACACCAAGAACTGAATACGGTTGCAAGATACATAGCAATCCTCAAGGGTATATAACACCCAATAGAAAATTGCTTATGGTAGGGATCACGAGGAACGACAAGATCAGCAGGCCGCAACACCAAGAGCCAATTCAGTCCAATATTCAGCCACATTTTTGTCATCGATGGATATTCACATGTAACCGAAAACCTTCAAGAAAAAAGCTAAAGGGCCCGAACGTACCGGTCTGTGAAGACTGACCAACTGCAGCTGACGACAGTGATCTCCAGGTCTTCGGGAGAGCTAGCGTCCGTTGGACGCCCGAGCCTTCCATTGAATTGGATCGGAGGGTACAACAAGGTGCTTACGACGAGAACCAGTGATGGATTCTGATGTGTTACGCATGTATAGTTTGGTGATACCTACTTGTGCTGCTTCTCGTTCTTGGCTGTGTATCTTGGCTGCTGATGTGCCTCTAAACCATAGGTAGACACAAGTGCTGACGAGCTGAAAGTATTGCTCTGAATTATTGGATTGAATGAGGATTTCGAGGGTATGAGTCTGTTCCCCCCGCATTCTCTCCAATAAACCCCATACACAGCTGCAACTGTGGATGCTATAATCACATCCTCGGTTCACTTGACTCAAAAAGGGCCACGTCCCGCGCCTCAAGGATTCAAGAGACATTGTATCAATGGATGTATCGCGGGGGAATGAATGAATCAGGGGAATTTATCAACTCCCCCAGGTCTTCTCCAAGTGCCGCTATCCCATATTCTGCTAGCTACAGGCCTGTGCTACTCCACGAAATCTGGGGCTGCCGAGGCACATGGGCGTAATGGCGTACCAGACTGCGCAACGCGCCTCGGTCTGCGCTCTTCCACTTTTGCGCTTAACTTGATGGCGTTCGCCAGGCTCGGAAACTTGTCCAGAAAGTCTTGGAACTGAATTTCTTCAAAAACCCCAATCCTAATCTCGTTCCTCTTTTCCTACCTCTTCCCTCCCTTTTTTGCTTTCACTCTGTGATTTGAGCCTTACCAGTAAATTATCTGCAAGGGATCAGTCAACTGGCTCCTTGTGCTTGTGTTCCTCTGAATAGGTACCTGCATTCAACCAACCAACCCATTGTCTTCATCCCACTCTCTCTCTCTCGCTTGGATAACAGAACAGCTCCAAGCATACTTTTCTCCCCGCAGCAATCGACTCGCTCCGTGTCTTTGTGTCCTTGTCTCGCCTCGCCTCGCCTCGCCAGAACTGTAACCCCTCCAACAACTTGACTCCTCGCCTCCGATCTTCACCATGGCTCTCCAGACACAAAAAGACTACGACGCCCTATACAAGAGGCTCACCACTGTCCCTCCCCCCGGAAAACCCTACGGTATTCCCGTCCCCGGTACAGAACGACCTAACCGCACCGCCGCCTACAGACACTGGGCAGTCGGCGATGGTCCTCTCGTCACAGCACTAGAGCCTGGTATCAATTCGACACACGACGTCCTTGAGAGGAGTGCGCGCAAGTGGCCCAACTCGAGATGTCTCGGAACCCGTCATTGGAACCAGGCGACTCAGCAGTGGGAGGACAAGTACGACTGGATCAACTACGGTGATTTCGACGTCCGAAGGAAGAATTTCGGTGCCGGTCTCGTCGAGATTCACAAGGCCATCAACTATTCTCCTGAAAAGTACGGTGTCGGTTTGTGGTCGCAAAACAGGGCTGAGTGGCAGATCGCCGGTAAGGTTGCCCCTCTTGTGCCGTGAACCTGCATAAGAGACATGGAGCATGTGGTTGTAGCTGCTGACACACTCATTACTAGACTTCGGTATTGCTTCTCAATCACTTTACTCGGTATCTCTCTACGAAACTCTTGGTCCCGACACAACAGAATACATCATCAATCATGCCGAGGTCGCTTGTGTTGTCTGCTCCCTTCCCCACATCCCTGTTCTTCTCAAGATGTCTCCCCGGCTACCTGGTCTGAAGCTCATCGTCTCTCTCGATCCGCTTGAGCAGGGTGAATTGGCTTCTCACACCAAGGCCTCTGTCCTCAATGAGATTGCTTCTCAACATGGCATCCAGATCTACTCCATGACTCAGGTTGAGGAGATTGGTGCCAAGTCTGGACGCGCTCCTCGTGCTCCCAGCCGCAATGACATCTGCACCATCAACTACACCTCCGGTACAACTGGCAACCCTAAGGGTGTTCTCATCACCCATGGAAACGCCGTTTCTGCCATCGCCGGTGGTCGAACAAATGGCAATGTGAGCAGCAAGGATGTCCACTTGTCCTATCTACCTCTAGCTCACATCTACGGACGACTCATCGATCAGATCGCCGTTGCTGAGGGCGCTGCCATTGGTTTCTTCCGAGGTGACATTCTGGGCTTGGTTGATGATATCAAGATTCTCAAGCCCACTGGTTTCATCTCAGTTCCTCGTCTCTTCAACCGGTTCAACTCCGCCATTCGCACTGCTACTATTGAAGCCGATGGTGTCCGAGGCGCTCTCTCACGACGTGTCATTGATACCAAGAAGGCCAATATGCGACTGCCTCCCGGAAAGGCCTCCAACACCCACTTCTTGTACGACCGAATCTGGACCCCCAAGGTCAAGGCCGCTGTGGGCATGGACAGAGTCCACAGCATGGTCAGCGGCAGTGCCCAGCTTGATCCTGATGTCCAAGAGTTCCTGCGCGCCGCTTTCGCGAACCACTTCGCTCAGGGCTTTGGCATGACCGAGACGTATGCCGTCGGATCTATCCAGGCACGCGGTGACTTTACTACCGGCAACATCGGCGGCCCCATGTGCTGTGTGGAACTCTGCCTCGAGTCGGTTCCCGAGTTTGATTACACCGTGGATGACAAGCCTAACCCTCGTGGTGAGCTTCTCCTCCGCGGTCCCGTCATCTTCCGCGAGTACTACAAGAACGCCGAAGAGACCGAGAAGACCCTTGATGCCGATGGTTGGTTCCACAGTGGTGACATCTGCGAGGTTGACAAGATGGGCCGCTTCAAGATCATTGATCGCAAGAAGAACGTTCTCAAGCTTGCTCAGGGTGAATACATCTCCCCTGAGCGCATTGAGAACGTCTACATGGGTAGCACCAACCTCATCAACGCCGCCTATGTTCACGGTGACGGTACTCAGTCCTCATTGGTCGCCATCTTTGGTATCGACGTTGAGAACTTTGCTCCTTTCGCTAGCAAGATTCTCCAGGAGACCATCGCACCCAACCAGGTCGCTGATCTCCGCGTCGCCGCTAACGACCCCAAGGTGAAAGCCAAGTTCCTCAAGGTCCTTGACGGTATTGGCAAGAAGCACAAGTTCAACAGCTTCGAGAAGGTGCGCAATGCCCATCTCGAAATTGATCCTTTTACCATTGACAACGGTCTATTTACCCCTACGTAAGTTTTCCCCCTAATTTTGTCTCTTCTGGAGTATTTGTGCTAACGCAGTTACTAGGCTTAAGCTTAAGCGCCCCCAGGCCGCCAAGGCCTACAGGGAGCATATTGACCGTATGTATGAGGAGCTTGCTGCCCAGGAGCCTGTTGGAAAGAACAAGCTGTAAAATATGTTGTGATTATCAGCTCAGAGATGTTTTTTCTTCTTGGCGTTAGAGCTGCATTTCAGATTTTCTATATATGTTGAAGATATTGAGCGGCTTGAACTTGTAAATGAATATTACAGTATATCATCAATGTATAGAGCTACTTTACTTATTGATTGATGCTCCCTCACTTCTTGAAGATGTTTTTATAGCTAATAATTAACTGTTAAAAGTGTTATATAGCTAATATTCTTAATTTTTTTTTTTTTTAAATCTATCTATAAGTAGTTAAAATATTATTTTGTATTATATTTAAGAGCTTTTACTAAAAGTAATATTAATTTTATATTAATTTTTACTTATTATAATATCTTTTTTAAGCTTTATAAAGTTTTTAAAAAACTATAATTCCTAAACAGTGAAATTAAGCTAGTTTATATCTTAAAGAACTTATAACTTAATATTTTATAATTATTTTAACTTAACTAATACTAGTAGCTCGGATTAATAGATTCTCCTGTTTAGGCTTACTAGACACTCTTTTAATGCTTGTAACCCACCTTATCACCACATCAACGCTAAATGGGGCTATGAAGTAAGTGATTCACGTCCTTTACGCGTTGAACGTCATATTTCTGGCCCTTTTCCTTTCTTATTCAAATCCTCAACGCGTTTCCTCATGGGTTTTGGGCTAACAACAACAATTACAAGGTCACTCGTCAAGCATGGCGGCATGCCGCATGCACCTATACCTATACTAAATAGCCTCCCGGTCCCCTGCGATGAACCACCTCCGAAACGGAGACGAGTTAGTACAGGCCTACAGCGAAAGCGAGGCGTCAAAGAGTGCCTCTTGAGCCAGGTTACGCCGCTTGTAGAGAGGGCTGTTGGACATCTCTCGAGGGATGTTTACCATGTTAACGCCCTGGCTATTAAGGTAACAAAGAAGGCTATATATGGGAAGGTTCTGGCTAACTATGGGTCTAGACGGTGACGGAGCTCAGCATCAACAAGTTCTTTAGGAGAAGATGGGACGAGACAGGTGGCTACTTGAGTCAGCAGGACCTAGACGTGCTTGCGATCCAGGCGCATGATGTTGTTAGGGGTCTGGCGGGAGGTTCTGTGGGTGTGACGAAGCCGCGGCTGGAGCTTGTTGCTAACAATTGCAAGGAGTTTCGCATATCCCCTCTATCTTCAGAGACACCAGAGCCTCAGCTCTCTCCACCACCGAGGTCAACCCCGAAACCTCAGCCGCGAGGCCAAACATCGCCGACGATCGTGAACATTGAAGTAACAAGAAAGTACGAAGAACGGGACTCTCCCATATTCTACGACGCACTCACTTCACAACCCCGACTTCAACCAGAGCGTCCCGAATATGTCGAAAGGCAGCCTTATAAACCTCGGGAGCGACGGGAACCGAAGCCAAGTAACCGCTATTACCAGATTTCCGAACGACCCTATCTTTCGGCAGCGCATCGCCAAGCTATTGAAGAGGGAACAAAGAAGCCAGTGGCTGTCAACAATGAACTTATCGCACAGCCCATTGTCTATCATGTGGACTTCAGCCCTGAGGAGATCGCCGAGATTATAGACCAAATATCACAAAATGAGAACAAGCACATACCGGCAACCCGCGATTCTTTGATGGAGCAGATCCGACTACGAAACCGCCCTCTGATACCGATACCTGGACGAACCATACGAGACATGAGCGCTTTTGCTTCAGACCTGTGGGCAGGAAAGGTCGCAGAGACACCACGAGTCCTCTCATTCACTGCTGAGCATGTTACGGAGGAGACAAAAAAACGACAAGGTCAAATGAGAAGGACTAGCAGACTTTCTTCTTTACTGATGGCTCGAGAAATGGAAGGCAACCAGGGCTTCCAACGAACCCGGGAATATTTGAACTTCCAAGCCGAATTTAAAAGATTGCGCGAGGATGATCTCCAGGTCGTAGCTGAGTTCACCAATTGCGCTGGTGATATCACCACAGGTGCATGGGTCTCGAGAGAGACCTTTCTTTGTGGCACTACTACACACTCCGATACGCATAACCAACAATACAACAGGCCTGGAAATTTGCTTCTTTGTTCAACTGGAAAGGGGGCGCTGCGGTCCTTTCCCGATCACCGAATACCTCGTCCACGGGTCGAAAAGGGGGAGAATTCCACGGAAGCCATGCGCCAGAGCCAGGACCCTTGGCTGTACTCATCGGTTGTGTCATGCGACTACAGCGTGGAAGATGACTTGGCATATACGTCGAGTTTTGATAAGACGGTCAAAGTATGGAGGGTTGACCCGCAAGGAGAACACATGGACGCCATTGCAACATGGCAACACACAGGTAATGTCAACTTCGTGGCTGCTTCAAAGGATGGATCTGGTCGCGTGGCTACAGCTGCAGATTCACCAACCGATGCCGTGCGTATCTACACCATTACAAGAGGAAATGAGTCGAACAGTACTTACCAGACGTTCTCATGCTCACGAACTGACGCTGATGGCTCAGACAAGTGGGCATACTTCCCAGCAACAATGCAGTGGGGGCGAGCTAAGGGCTGTCAGCATTTGCTTCTTGTTGGGTATTCTCCTCGCAGCTTGACAGGCGACGATCTGGACATTCCCGAGGACAAGAGGAGTTCAGGAGAGATTATCCTCTGGGATGCGGAACAGGGTGTTAGAATCCCTGTGATGACAGCTTCAACGGCTAACGTCTTCGAAGTCGCCTGGCATCCAACACTACTCCTTTTTCTGGTAGGGGTAACACCCACGGGAATGAACAACGTTCCCCGCAATGTTAGGACACAAGTCCACGTCTTTCATCGCGATAAGGATCGCTTGAATGGCATTGGCTTTTGTCAGCATCAGGCTCTCGACTGCTATGCGTCTGACATCAATGAACTGACGATTGTGCCCAACTCGCCCGGACACGCCTACGTGACTGCGGCTTGTACAGACGGAAAGGTGTATGTATGGGACACAGCACAGGGAGACAAGCCCATCCATACGCTACGACATGGGAAACCTATCGAAGAGTATTACGGCGATCGCGAGAAAGAGGACACTGGCGTCAAGTTCACAGCGTGGAATACGAGTCTTGATCGATTCTACACTGGATCGAGTGACGGTGCGGTGAAGGTCTGGAATGTCCGTAAGCTGAAGAACCCTTTTGTCCGCGATATTCTTACAGCCCCTGGACCGATTGCTTGGGGCGGTTTCTCCCCGGACAACTCCAAGCTCGCCATCGGCGATGCCACAGGCCGTTGCTTCATCTTATCAACTGATGAGCGGGATATCCCAGAGTCGCATATGATGACACTTCCGGGCACCACTCGGCGCCGGCGCCGGCCTATACCCATAACTCCACACCCGGAACCAGCGCCACCCACCCCGGCGAGGGAGGACGATGAGATGCTCACCGATGATGAGCTTTCAGACGCAGATATCGCTGATTATTCGAGACGAACATATTTAGACAGCCAATGTCTAAAGCTTACATCAAATCCAGTTATAGGGGTTGTACAAGGCCCCCGCTACCAATCCACCAACCTCTACCGCCGAGAAGCTCACTATGATGAAGACCCCTCAGCGCCTCTCCTGGCTCATTTCGAGCGGCGACAAAAGGATAGCGAGGCCGCTAGTCTTGGCAGAAGACGCCGTTCGGTGCGACGGCTTAGGACCCCTTCACTACCCGATGAGCGTCTTCGTAGCATCCATGCTCAGAATGCGAGCAAGGACTTGGATGTGAATCATTTAAAAGACAGTGAAGTGAAAGAACTTGTCAAATCCGCTACGTTGCTAAGTATTGAGGAGGATTGGGGCTTTACATATGAAGAAACCATGAGCTTTGACGGGGAAGCTTAACGGAAGTGCTAGCGATTGAACAGCATCTTGGGGTCCTATATGCAGTACTTACTTAGTCGTTAATTAGACCAATGACAACATATTCAAAGTTGAATTTTCCAAGTGTTATTTTATGTCAACCTATAGCCCTGTAAAAGTGGAATTAGGAAGAACATGGGCACTTCGGACTGTTTCAATTCCAGGTTGCAGTCATTATGCTTCATCTCGTAAGGTTCAAGAACTGAGATCGACAAGTTTTGTTCTCAACTGGTCGACCCCACTACTCAACGCTCAGACCCGAAACGACCCGAGCTCATAGCTTCGAGCTCAACAATATCATGGCAGCTTTATGATAGCAAGAAACCATGACAATTGTAAAGAGGCTGGTGAATTAAGATATTCTTTAGTGATATGGTATGAATGTTCTGCAGTGTTTTGAACCGTAGAGTCAGGATAAATATCATCACTAGCAATGAAGAATAAAACATTGCGCACTTGTTTTCTCTATTCAAGTCAAACCCACAGGGTACATGACTTTGCACAGCTAACTATCATAGAAAGATAATCTTCAAGGCGCGAGCACCTCCGTTGTCACAGCCTTTTTTACAGGCTTATGTCATTACATCAGAGATATTCGAATCCAAACATTAGACAATCCATACATCAAGCTCACCATGAGCGATATTTTCAAACCAGATTCCTAAACGCCTTCTAATGCTTAGCGGTGACCGACTCGCCGGTCAGCTTCTCAACATAAGTCTTCGCCCTGTAGTCGTGCGGTTAGTGTTGGTTGAATCTTAGCAAAGCGGGTCAACTTACATATCGCCAAAAGCAACCATGCAGACAGTCTGCCAAATACCAAGAGAAATGCGGGGAGCGATACCACGGTAAAGACCCCTGATGCCGTTTGTGTCGTAAATGTACCTGAAGGTGTTGCCGACCGTCATCTTCTTGGGACGGTTGGGATCCTCCTTCTTGCTCTGCATCTCAACGCGGATAACCTCAATGGGCTGGTTCCAGGCGCTGAGACCACCACCAAGAGCACTGGCGATGACCTTCTCACCAGCGGACAGCTTCTCGCCCTCCTTCTTGCCAGTGAGGGACTTGATCCAACCCTCAGCGAGACGGCTGAGACCGAATCGACTACCCCAGTTAGTCATCTGTCGGATAGCGACAGCGTTGACACCCTTATTGATGCCACGGATACCCTCCTTGCGGTAGATCTCAGCAAAGGTCTGGAAGGTAGACTGGGGCTTGACACCGGTGGCAGCCATCTTGTGCTTGGTGATCTCGACCGTCTTCATGCAGGTGCAAAAACCCATGGTGGCGTAAGCCTGGGCAACACCACCGGTCACACCACCAAGGATACCACCGCCAAACTCAGAGGCACCAGCGACACGTGCGTAGTACTCGGCCTCGGAGGCGACAAAGAGAAGGACGGCGCCTTTGCTGGAAGCTTCAATCCAGGCCCAGGGAATGAGACCTTGGTAGACTGCAGCATGCGAGTCAGTAAATAGTCATCAGTGCGGCGAGTTTGTGGTTATCAACTTACAGCCCAGGGGACCACCACGGGCCCAGACGCGTCCCAAAGCCGCAGCCATGCTGTCACCTCGATTGGCAGCCATGGTGGTCTTGACGACCTCGAGAGGCTGTCCGAGGGTGGTCACTTCGAAGAGGTTGAGACCGGCGCCGAGAAGCAAGTTGGAGAACTTGATGGGCTTCTTCTCCAGCTGCTTGTCCCCAATGGGAGCTGGAAGATCGGTACGGATAGTAGCAGCCATGACTTTGGGAGTGTCGTAGAATAGGGGCCCTGACCAAGGGATTAGGGTGCTTCGTCGCTGGGGAAATTTGGGGGATCGTTGAAGTATTGAGAGAGGTTGATGAAGGAGGAAGAAAAGAAGTGTATAAGAATTCGGGAAAGAAAGGGAAAAGGGAGAGCTAGAGGCGTGTGCTGTGCTGGGACTGGTTTACGTGGGGGGAAGGAGCAGTACCCGGGAGAGCTAGGGATTGAGGGACTGTCGGTACGTACCGGTATCGAAGCACACCTAAATGCTGAGTCAGATCCAATGAAAACAGTTGAATGGATGGCTGCAAAAGCGCTGAGCTGAGGCTAAGCAGAATAAGCTTGGGGGAGACCCCGGAGAAGTAGCCGATTTATCGGAGGGGAAATACCAACGATAGATGGGGTTTTCCTGCGGTTGCGGAGGTCAATCGCCGAGGTTGAAGCTGTAAATGGAGATTGGCATGCGCGAGAAGACCCGAGCTTAGAAAGAAGCTCAGTTAATCAGTCATGTTTTGCATGTGTTTCGGTGTATGTTTCTCGTTTATTTTGGGTGAAGCCACTGTACTTACTCATGTTGGCACGTTTATAAGGCTGACGACGCCATTCAACAAGCTGAGAGCCACATCACTATTCTTAGAAAACAACGAGAAGAAACAGAAGAAAATGTAATCAAATATCATCTATAGTAATTTTTCATAATGCTGACCTTTCTCCGAATAATCAATCAACCCTCCTCGGAGACTTTTCTTCCTTGTACGACTTGATTCCAGCTCCGAAAGTCTCGGATCGCCGAGATCAAGTCACCGAGATCAGATCAGCTCCCGTGGATTGGATTGGATCTCTCATGTGAAATCGGAATCCGGGGTGGATGGCCTGGGGTTCAATGGCCGACAGAGAGATCCCGCGGGAGCAGATTTGCTTGTGATAGTGATTTTCTAGATTCTTCTTTGTATTCATCTTCTTCATTCATAAGACTGACCAAGACCACCCACGTCCGAAGCTCTCCGTATTTTCACTCACACCAAAAGATCCAGATTGCTTACAACTGCTGAGCACAGTTATCATAAGCTTTCAAATCTAGACCTCAACAACTCACAGCCAATCTAGTTCACTATCACTCGCAAACTGCAAACAATTCACTACACCCTGAAACATACATCTTCAACAATCAATCAAGCAGCTTCGCAGCTCTCTTACTTCCACATCGGGCAATAACCTCAGCCACCCCCCGAAGATCACAGCTCTCTCACCTCTATTTTCGTCCCCCTGTGGCGCCGAATTAGAGGGGCCAGGAGCTCTCAACGCCCCTCCCACCCAACCGATTGAAAGAATGTCTAGACTGTTGAGAGCTCGGGTCCCTGAAATGGATGGATCCCACATGGGATTTTGTCGGTGTAATCTCTCACCGAGACTACGTGACGTACATTATTCACTTGTCACATTTACGATGCAGGGTTTTTCTGCAGATGGGAGAGAGAATTCAACAATTCTTGAGTCTCCTTGAAAGTTTGAACCAGACGCATGGGCTTTCTACTGGTGAGAAAGGTGAGTTGTCCCGGCTTGCGAGGCTGGCTAATGTAAGGAACTTTTCATGGGGTCAACATTCCCGTCTCCACCAAAGACAAGAAAGTTCGAAGCAACAACGCTATCACGGTATTGGTGAACATGATGTATGGCAACACACAGCTGGCTCAATCGTATTTGCAAAGAGCTTGATCGTAGTCATGATTGGTATCAGTCCGTAGACACGAAAATTGCAGATTAACTGTTAATCATTTCATTTCAATCGGCGCGCCGCGACGACTTGCTCATTACTAAACTAAAACAGTCCCATTGTGTTGTACAAATGCCATTAACTTGGCAATCCATTCTGCCCATCTTTTGAGCATTATCCTCCCATCTCCTTTTTCCCTTTCATTTTTAAACCCCTTACAGCTTCTTGACAAGCTCGGCCCACTTGTCGGTGGAGAAGGACTTGGGTCGCTCAATGGGGGCACCAAGAGCGCGGTCGATGATAAGCTGGGGAAGAACACCAATGGCGCGAGAGACACCGAAGAGGACGGTGTAGTAGTTGGCCTCGGTAAGTCCGTAGTACTGGAGAAGGACACCAGAGTGGGCATCGACGTTAGGGTAAGGGTTCTTGGTCTTGCCGTGCTCGGTGAGGACACCAGGGGCGATCTTGTAGACCTGGGAAACGAGCTTGAACATGGGGTCGTTGGGCATCTTCTCCTGGGCAAAAGCACGCTGAGCCATGTAACGGGGGTCAGTCTTTCGGAGAACGGCGTGGCCGTAACCGGGGACGACACGGCCGGCGTTGAGGGTGGACCAGAGGTAGTCAGTGATGGCCTTGTCGCTGAGATCGTCACCAACAGACTTCTTGAACTCAGTGAGCCAGTTCAGGACCTCCTGGTTAGCAAGACCGTGGAGAGGACCGGCAAGACCGTTAAGACCAGCGGCCAAAGAGAGGAAAGGAGAGCTGAGAGCACTGCCGACAAGGTGGGTGGTGTGGGCAGAGACGTTTCCACCCTCGTGATCGGTGTGGATGGTGAGGTAGAGGCGCATGAGCTCGACGAAGTCAGCGTTGTCGGCGAAGCCGAGCTGGTTGGCGAAGTTGAAGGAGTAATCCTTGTCCTTCTGGATGGGAGCGACCTTTCCGCCCTTGAAGACGTTCTGGTAGATGCGAGAAGCAATGTTGGGGAGCTTAGCAATGAGGTCCATGGAGTCCTCGAAAGTGTAACCCCAGTACTCCTTCTTGTTGATACCCTTAGCGTAAGCCTTGGCGAAGCTGGAGGTGTGCTCGAGAGCGGTGACAGCCAGAGAGAACTGGGCCATGGGGTGAAGGTCGGTAGGGCAGTGGTCGATGAGCTCCTCGACGAACTTGGGAAGATCGGAGCGGGCAGCCCACTCAGCGGAGAGGTCGCGGACCTGCTGCTCAGTAGGAACCTCGCCGGTCAGGAGAAGCCAGAAGAGACCTGCGCGGTTTAATTTTAGTATTCATGATATTGCGAAGTTTTGTGCGCATCACTGCGGATGGGTTAAGCTCACCCTCGGGAAGAGGCTCCTTGCCACCGGGAGCCTTGGGGAGAAGCTCCTGGCACTCGGGGATGGTCTTGCCACGGAATCGGATACCCTCCTCAGAGTCGAGGACGGAACCCTCCCAGACGAGGGCCTTGATGCCACGGGCACCACCGTAGACCTGGTCAAGAGTGACCTTGTCGACGACCTTGGAACCATGCTCCCTATCTGAATGTTAGTGATCAAAGTTCAACTGCCGGTGGTTCTGCCGTCGATTGCAAGCTTGAGGCTCGGCGTGGACCCTAGCTCGGCAAACGATGAACCGAGAGGGGAGAATGCGACTGACTTTCGGAGGGCCTTGACCTGCTCAATCTTCTCGGGCAGCAACTCGGCGAATCGCTCCTTCAGGGTCTGTGAGGATAATCGTTAGTATATAATTTTGTGTGGTTTGTGTGGGCGATCATGAGGGTCAATGGGCAACGTCAATGACGTTTTAGGATCCATGAAGCCTGGGCTTGTGCTTTATCCGAGGTTAACTTACCTGAGTCTTGGCCGAATAGCATCGAACGGCGTTGAAGACAGAGCCATTGATAGGAGAAGAGCGGAGAGAAGCCCGCAGGGCAGCGTTGCTGAGACGGGCGACAGAAGCCATTGTGAGAGATAGTTATGCAGACGAAGAAGATACGAGTGCAAAAGCAAGAACAGGAACAAGAGGCGGAGATGCCGGAGGGGAGAGGAGAGGTATATGAGGGATAGAATAGAGTGGAGGGGAGGAAAAAGTAGGTTAAGTCAGGTAACGGGGAGGAAGAGGTTCAAGTAAGCCAAGAGGTCCAGTCGATAAAAAAAAAAGGCGCAAGCTTGAGAGGGAGGCACAAAAAAAAAGTAGACTACCCCGTCTCATTCTGTGACATTGTCCTCTCACCTTGGCTCTACCGTAGCTGTGAGTACTGAACCTCGGGGGCCGGGGGTACGGGGGGCATCAAGCATCAAGCGGAGCGGGACTTATGGGGCAGGATACAGTACAGACAGCCCGGTTTTGCTCTACGGGATGGACTTTTACAGGGGGGTTGGATGAACAGCCTCAGCCAGTTTTTTTTTCTTCCACCGATTTACCAGGGTGACGTTTCTGGGGACAACGCTTTTGTTTTGCTTTTGTTACTGGGGTTTCAGTCCTTCACATCATGAAGTCAATACCCGTATGCCAAACGTAGAGGAGAGGTATCTTTGCGGGGTTGACGAGCTTCAGCGTTTCATTAGGTCAATAGCTGTCATTGAAATCGTCATTTTTGTGTGTTTGACTTTAGCCCGTCAAGTTCAATCTAATCTTCCCTCGATTACATCAGAGCTCGCTACAGTAAGAGCAAAGCACAGCACCCTCTTGCCGTATTCCGTCATCAACTGCCAGTTGGGTAGCATCCGTTAATAGTCCTCGGTTATGCCCTTTTGCAGCTGTCTACGTATCTCAGGTGAACAGTTTAAGTTGATAAATCGTTGCCAACTGATCGATCACTGCTCATGATAGTACCTCGCCGGAACTATATGTCCCCTCCAAGACCCGGGTGCCATGCTGTCCTCTTATTTTGATGAGGTTGCACAGGCAGGAAAAAAGTGACTGAGCTACGACTCTAGAGGAACATTTACCGCGGGCCCCCTCAACCTGTATCTGCAAGCCCCAAAATTTCGGCCTTAATCCCTGTCCCTCTCCCGCGTTCTCAAGCTCCAATTCGACGCACTCCAAGCCCTCCCCCAAATGGCCGAGACGCAGGCCTTAGGGAACAAGAAAACTTTGGATCTTGAGCGAGGCTGCCAAAAATAACTGGTCCAGATGTCCACTATTGCCGCAGGATATCTACTAAAGTCTTTTTGTCGCTCAGGATAGAATTCTCAAGTATTCTTGCCTCCCAAAGACAAGTTGGAACCCCAACAGCTAGTGATAGTCTAGGCTTGGGTCTTGGGTCTGGGGGTTGCGTTGGCTTGGCTTGTGAGGACAAACAAACAGGGTGAGGGATGGAGGGAGGGCTTGCTGCTGCTTCTCGGCACCAGATGTTGTTGTCTGTGTGTTTCTCAACATTCATTGATATTTAACAATATGCGGGAGCATGGAGTCAAAAGGAATCAGTCAAGATCTACCCAGCCAGGCTCTACCCCCTGTTGTTTACATTCAGCGTCGAAATTTTCCCTCATCATGACAACTTCGGAACTGTTGTACCCTCCGAAGATTGTCTCCATGATGGACATGCTCTTTGCTCCACCAAGACGAGCCCCTGGGAGAACAAGTGGAGATACCTTCACAATCAACTCATTTGTTTGGTTCATTACTCGTGGGACCTCGGTCATGCTGGCCATTATCGATGTAGCCGTGATTTGACGTCAGAACCAAAGATGGGTTCATCGGACCTAGAATTAAGCACGAGGACAGGACGACCCGGAACTACCGTGATCCATCGCCGGGCCTCCGAGCCAGCGCCGCCAGCGCTTCGGACTGCCGACGTACCCTTCCATCCGGCCAGTAGGAGGTCTCTACGGAGCATCCGGACAGCTGATCTCTAACCGCCGTTCTTCAAGATAATCACATCTGATCACGAAACCTGTTTGAATCGAGTGCTCAACTCAATATAGTATTTCCGATCGCCCGGTCACCTCGGCTGTTTCAAAACCACCAACATCGGCTATTGTGTCTTGTGATGCTGTCGTCTCCAAGCACATTCTAATGGCCTGCAATAACTTGGCGTTTCTTGTCATACTTTTCTTGAATAATCACGATGCATGTATCGTGGGTCCCTCGATGATCTGTTATTAATTATTAGCCATTCGTTTCATATATCGCTTCATGATCTAGGAGCCCAGCATCCGTGATTCAAACAAGATAGCATGCTTATTACCGCAGTATCTTGGCCGAAGTGCATGCTTTTCATCGAGTTTTACGTACAGACTACATAAAATCAACAAGAAATCGCGCATTTACAGAATTGCTTTCTCTTATATTGGCCTCGTATTGTCTGTGTCCTTATCTAGGGTATCATGCACTCCACTGACACTAAAAGCTTGTTACGGATTCAACCCGGAAATGTAAACCATGATAAGTCCCTGTTATGTACACTGGATGATAACCTAGTGGTTGCAAAGCATATATGAATCTAAGTTTTCTAATAGGTAACTGTATTTGACTCTCACTGCAGATTGGAATACAGGCATTGGTTGGGACTACATTCAAGCAGCAGAGTTTACAGCGTGAATAGATAATAACTGGATAAGTCAGACGTACATGGTTACGGTTATTTCCACTGATTTGTTATGCCCAGTAACTTACATATAGTATACATGGAGCAGTATCTGTAATAAATAAGAGACAGTCATACCTGGGGAAAACAGCTCGGTTACAAATGAGAACGGGACTACCTTGCTTTGTCTCATCATCGGTAGTGAATGCCTGAATTCCTGCAGTGCAAGGCTGGCCAGACACAATGGTTAACTTAAGGTGTTTGTTGAGGTTCAGAGGCTTTCCTTTTCTGGGTTGGTACCGGATAAACTATTAGGACCACCAAACCCAAACCCGGAATAAAGATTTGAGTGACCTGGAACCAAACTGCGACACTTAAAAAGGCTGCCCCACCTGTCACGCTCTTTCGCCTCAGCTTTTCTCCTCCCACTTCATTTATCATCATCTCACAAACCAAGAAAAGAGCAGCATCACACTTGACGACAACGCCCATCGAGGCGAACACGCAAACAACGCCAGTGCAGTTATTATCCGACCCTGTCTCTAGTACTGACAACTTTTTCCTCGTTTGACGATCTCTGTTGGCTTTATCGCCCACTGCACAATCTCGTGACTCGTCGCGCTCCTGACGCAAACAGTAGAAGAGCTTTCTCGCACAAGTCGTACCCGTACTCCTGAGGCCTGCCTTCTCTATTTGTATTTGCGTCGCATACTTCCAGCTGATACATTACCTACTTTATCTTACAATAACTGGGACTACTCTCGTACTGCTTACTACTACTTATCTCGCCAGTCGCGACTGCGTAAAAGAAAAAATCTCTACCTGCCCACCTAAGGAAGGAAGGACCCGCTTAAGCTTTCGTACCTGAATAAAGCGACAAAGAAATTTTGATTCAGACAGAAATATTCTTCTGCATCTCTTACCTTTGCTTCGCCTCCCTCTTGTGCTGCAGGCATTTCATTTCAAGTGGTATCGTCCACCTCTGGTCATTTCGCTGTCGGACCATATCTGGAGTGCATCGCATTTTGAGGCATCACGCGTAGCTCGTCGACTACTCCAGTCTACCATACAAGCACTACAAATATAACAATCACTTCAAACAAATCACCATGGCGTCCGCAGTCGCGGATTTGGAGGCTGGTCTCCAGGCTATGCTCAACTTGAAGCCGCCAGGTGTGTCCGGATCTCGCATCACCAGTTTAACCTCTCTTTGCGTTTCCAACATCCAGGTAAGGCTGAACCAAACATCTCCAATTGCTTCAATGCCAAACAACCGCTAACCGCTTGTCCCAACAGGCCGAATCCGTCCTCATCCAGAAAATCTTCACACACTTTAAAAAGACACCGGGAACACACAAGTTGGGGGTACTCTACGTCGTAGATTCTGTAACCCGGAAATGGCTCGAGCAAGCCAAGGCACAGGCACAGGCAATTAACAGCTCTGCCCCGGATGGAACCTATGCCGCTGGCGTCAACCGAGTGACAGAACTCATGCCTGTTTTGATGAATGACATCCTGCAATCCGCCCCGGAAGAACAAAAGGTACGCAAATCTGACTATCACCCTCATGTAGCTGGCAACCAGTCACTGCCACGTGCCGCGCACATTGGAGCACTTTACAAGGCGCTTCTGTTGACGACCTTCGTTCCTTGACATATTTGACCTTCGTACTGTTTATTTGGATCGTAACTCACACATAATCCACCGTGTAGGAAAAAATTAAGAAGCTCCTTGATATCTGGGAGAAGGGCCAGACGTTCCCTACACCAATGCTCGAGTCTTTTAGAGAGAAGCTCAATGCACCACCACAGAGTACGTTTTTCACGCAAGCAGTATCACGCCTGGCGACATATGCCCAAGCGGTACTGCTTTATTGTCTCAAATCAACTTGTAGTCTAACCCATGTGATGTTATAGATGAATCGACCACTCCTGACGGTAGCCCGCCTCCCAATGTGCTAGGCTCGCAGCATGGCAGCGCTTCAGCTCCCGCTACGACTTCAGCTCCTCCGGCTCCTAGCGGCACATCTATTCTTGAGGCTTTGGCTAACATCGCTCGTCAAAACACAACCGCTCCCCCTGCCAACCCCTTGCCGGCTCCCACAGCACCGTATAACCTGCCAGCTGCCGCGCCACCTCAACCAGTATCATCTGCTACACCGCCTGTATCGTATCCTATGGCGTCGCAGCCCGTAAATGTGCCGTCTCTTCCTTTCAGCCTCCCACATATGGGGGCGCAGAATGGATATGCAGGGTCTCCTCTGAACAACCCAAGTAACCCAACTAATCCGGTCAACGGGGCCATGCCCGCTGCAGCAGCACCTGGCCTTGGGCTTGATCCAAACACCCAACAGCAGATCATGCTGATTAAGGCGCTCGCTGACCAAGGTATTCCATTTGATAAGATTCCTGCTCTGATTCAAAGTATGGGTGGTGCAGGAGCCGCGGCTGCAGCTGGCGCTCCCCCAGCTCAGCAGCCTATTCCTTATGCACAGAGTCCTCAAATTCCTAGTCAAGCTGCATGGGGTGGCCCTTCAGGCAAGCCAGAGGATTCACGTATGCCAGGCTACGGCCATACAAGATCTCCTCCTAGATTCCATGGACGTTCTCGTTCGCGATCTCCTGACCGTGGCTGGGGTGGTCGTGGCTCTCCTCGAAATGGACGTGATCGCCTAGACTATGCCCGTGACTCTCCTAACCGTGGTCGTCATGATGACCGCCGTGGAGGTGAATATCGCCAGCGTAGCCCTCATGGACACCGTGGACGAAGTGAGACCCCACTTCATGAACAAGGCTCAGCCGACAAATGGGTCGAGTACGATCCAACTCTTCCATCCGGACACATCAAGGTCTATAGCCGAACACTGTTTGTTGGTGGAGTAACGTAGGTGTATCCTCATCTGTATTCGTATCGTTAACTAACCAAGGAACAGCTGCTCTGAGAGTGAATTGCGCGGCATTTTTGGCCGCTTCGGTACGGTGCAAACATGCATTGTGAACAAGGACAAGCGACATGCTTTCGTGAAGATGCTTAGCCGACAGGATGCTGTCAACGCTAAGCAAGGCACTGAGGATTCCCGCAATCTAGAAGTGCCCCTTCGTGTAAGTGACTGTAGACTCCCTTTGCATATTGATTCGAGCTAACTTTACCAGACTCGTTGGGGTGTTGGTTTCGGCCCTCGGGACTGCAGCGACTATTCAACGGGTGTCAGCGTTATTCCTATCCATAAGTTGACGGAAGCTGATCGCAAATGGATGTTGACCGCCCCCTTTGGCGGCAGCGGTGGACAACCTATTGAGACTGGCTTGTCAGTGGAGGAGCCCGATATCGAGATAGGAGCTGGAGTCTCATCCAAGGCCATCAGTCGACGCATGCAAACGGACAAGGGCGGTAGCAACGGTCCCAAGTCAACTCGCAATCGGGACGAAGACCTCTCCCGTTGGCGCCGAAGTAGAGACAACGGCTCCAACGGCCACAATCGTCGTGACGATCACCGCGACCTTGCTCAGGACGGACAGAACATGGTTGCCTCGTTCCCCTTTGGGATTGGCACACTGCCGAACGGCATGCCCAACTTTCCCGCTGGCTTCACATTCCCTGATCCCACAAATAACTAAGGGTTTCTTTCGAGGATGACGCACAAGATTATGTAATGATACCCAGGTATGGAAATGGGAGGACATTTGTTGTTTTATTGTTGATTTCCCTTGTTGCTTTGAGCAGCGAAGAAGGCGGCGTTGGCAACATGGTTCCAAGGACTATACAAGGACTTGGCTTGGGGAGACGGTTTCTTGCATCAGCTGGTGGGCAAACAGTCGTGATTGACGGCTTCATGCAGGCGCATTGACGACCAGATGTGTTTTTGTTTGTTTGATGAGGGCTTTTGGCCCACGTAGCTTTGTTGGCTACAAATGAAAAGTTATGATATTCCACTGGATACTTGTGCCTTGTAAGCTGTGCTTATGAATTCGGTTTTGCCCTGGTAGTCACCGGGCGATTCAGCAGTGTCCCAAAGTTCCAGTCTTGTACGTTTAGGGGCTTACACATTGATGAAGTCCTTTCACATTTGCTCCCTGTCTTGGCGTCCTATGCGTGTCGTTGTATCTGGATACAATATGTCGTTTGCTTGTGTGCTTCTGCACTGGTTGTTTGTTGCCGTTGTTCCCCGTGGTGAAGCTTCCTCCAAAAACATTTCATAGCGAGCGCGACTAGTGGATAATATGAAGATGCTTGGTCTCTGTTTCCTGTTATACAGCAGCATATTTCTTGGCAGTGAAGCTCTTGTGATCATCGATCGATGTTGATGTTTGAAAGGAATTCCTGGGTGGAGACATGTTGTCTTTAGAAATGAAGTCTTCATCATCATCTTTCATTTTAGATATGCTCTCACATGGATGGTCGACATCCCCTGGATGCTTTAGTGTTCTGAAGGGGTCATGTTGTCTCGTTCTTGTCGAGTTACATGATCAGACGGCATCACCGTCTATGTGCAGGGTAGTCAACTCAGAGCTTGACATCGACTGTCATCGTCATGTTTGTACAGACATGTCCTATTTATCTTTCAATCCTAATGAATACGGTCTCCTAGGTTATTTTGTTCTCTTGAATTTGTGTTTATGTTTGTATGAGCAACTTGTGGTTCTGTATGATCGAGTGTTTTCCCTCATCAGATATATCGACTCACGGCTTCAATCACTCACCCACCTCCAACAAAAAGAAAAAAGCCTCCCCATGCGTTATTGACAACTACTTTGTTTCTAACATTGCGGTTGTACAGTCGAATCGTATTATGACATTCTGACCGCTCACAGTAAGGTCATGCCAAGTCTCAGCAGTGACGACTCGTTTATAGGGGCATTGACGTGCTGTCTATCACTTCGGTTTTTTATTTATTTATTTTGTTACTCGTGTATATATGCTTGTCTTTGGTTTTATTCACGTCTTTGTAACTATGAGCTGTGCATGTAACCAAAGGCCTTTATGCCTCCTTGCTGGGTCGCATCGAACCGTTAGACAGAGAAGTGTTTTAAACTTGTTGATATCGATGCCCCGACAATATATACCTGGATAATGCAGCAAGAATACGATTCGTCTTTGTACGAAATGGATCTCTCGGTGTGCTTGTTTAGACTACGTATCTCGGTGATATACCCTTCTACGTAAATACCTTACGTCCTGTAACTTGGTAAGCTTAGTTCCATGGAACGAATAAAAGTGTCACTCTTTTAACTTGTACATATCACATGAGAGCTTGGATATGGTCCCTTAGTTCTGTTTTGGTTTAACTTGTTCTTTAAGTAGTTTATATAATTACATGACGCTCGAGACAGCTGTCAGCCTCGTCATGTGAACCTTGGCTCTTATGTCAACACAATGCAGCGCTTTAACTCAATTCCTTGCTTCAACACACTATCCCCTGCACATAAATTATCCCTAACCACATGATCAGTCAACGAAAGCCAAAGTTGTACGTTGCAACAAGTATCATCTCTCCTTGCCCCGGGTCGCTCAATCTCAGCCTGGTACAGGGTAACCACCACCAAACACCACTCTCACCAGCATTTCGATCGTCACAGTAATCTTAATTCCCTCCCTGCAACTCCTCACGAGCACGTCAAAGCGATCACGGTCGTCTCATCCCTGAAGTACTTACCAACACACTTGCAATGCCAAGACAAGGCAGACTGTGACGATCGAAGCCCTCACCGTCGGTAGTTAAAATAAAGTCGACAGATCGACGGCGCCATCTTTTCAGGCAGCAATGTACTCATTAAAGCCGTTGATTCACATGACTAGCCATTTGTCGATACCGTTTTCAATAGGTAGATTACTGTAACTACTTTTTACTCTTCCTCTGTTGTCAGAAACAAGCTTCGGTTATCACCAAGACCCCCATGGGGCTCGATTGGGGTATAGTGCGAGATTCCCCCCTGACTAGGTTGGATTGATCACCGACGGTCCTTTTAGATATAGACTTTGATATGACAGTTGTTATTTGATGTAGAAGTATTAACTAGGCTGCTGAGTATTCTCTATTGAGACAAGGTACGTCAACTGACTCAGAGCTTGACTGGCTGTGACGTCTCTACCCCTTCAGCCTCGAAATTACGCATTCAGGTGATGCCAGAAAAGATAAACAACCAACATGCTCAGGCAGGGATATCCATCATTATCTGCCGCTACGTAACAACATGGTCTTGACTTAACAAGAGACACATATCGCACTTGTCTCGAAGCCCCAAAATTAGAAATCCCTTGTGCTAAACCCTTTGAGATGCAACTAATTGCTGCGCGGATGGATCCCTTCATCCACAGTTTGGCTCCAGCGCAATATCCGACTGCATACCAATCAATCGATCAATCGATTACAGTAAACACTCCGCGCTGAACTGAAACCATAGTCATATGCCCATCCCACGCCCAAAGCACGCTGTAATCTTACTTCATACCCACTGACCTGCCGCTCAAATCGCGACGACAGAAAAACAAACATCTGCTTCCTGTCAAGTCCGAAATTAACGGAGCCACTCGAGGTCCATCCATCCCTTCATCGTGCATGCATGTCATCCATACCAAGAGAATTCAGAAACTTTCTACCAAGCACACACTTGCATGACCGGAGAAAAAAAAGAAAAGGTCACAGAGAAACCGAAGCACCTCGGGACTGACCGACTCGAGCCAAGACTGAATAACAGAGGACTCAATTGTAAACATAACCCATCCACTTTGCCTCAATCGTTGCCAAAAATCGGCAAGGGGAGTTCCGTCGTATGTAGCTTCAGAGTGGACTGACGAGAGTCTGGATCTATACTTTCATGCTGTTTTACACGGTCTGGACAATGATGTATTATGCTACATAGGCTCAGCCTGCAAATACGTGCATATATGTCGGCGATCTAGACAAATACTCACGTTACTCTATAAGGCTAGACGAAGACCTTGTCGACATAGCCTCCAACCCAAGTCTTGGTACAATACGCAGGACATATGAATTATCGTATGGTTTGGTGGCGGTAACAGAAATTGAACATCGAGAACACATGTCTTGGCTCTTGGCTGTCAAGTCTTGGTTCATCTGGCCTAGATCGGGCGTGTGGAGGAGAAAAACACCAGCCAAGAGCCAAGATTCACATCTGTGGCATCAAAGGTGTTGGCATCGGTAGTCGCCGCCTTGGTATCTTGGATGATCGGCTTGGAAACATAATAGGGCTGGACGTCTTGATGCACGTCCTTTGACATACATCGGATTCCGAAATCAAGTCAACGAGGCTATGTTCGTGACCAATTTCAACATTGACAGGATGCGTCAATCATCGAGGCTTGTAGAATTTCATGGACACGCGATTGGTAAGTAAATGTCAATTGCGACTCCTGGCGACACAAAAATGACGACGCTTCTTTGAAACCAGCAGCTGTGTTACTGGGCTCACATAGGCGATGTCGCTCCCGATCTGCAAGGCTTATGGATGAGGAGGAAAACGCTTCTGCTCGGAAGCCATAAATACCAGTATACGACAAGGCTTGGTTAAGCAGACATGCAAATTGAGCCATTGTCAGATTGAGCATTCTGCAGCCTCTCATGGATCAGATGTTCTTCAGGCGGTATACTCCATGGGCAAATGAAGGCCGCCCCATCCACCAGTCGTACGGGAGGCTGCACTAGGAACGTAATACCATGCGGCCTAAAAAGAAAGTCGAGGTGAATATGCTCGTCGCAACGCGCAGCTTTGCGCAGCGCACGACCATTTTGGCCATGCCACAACGTTCCTGGTGTAAAGGAAACACTCTCGTTTCAGTCAGCGACTGAGTTGTTCGTCCAACGACCGAGGCCAGTTGTTTCATCAACCGTCGTTCCTCGCTTCGAGACTCTTGGCATCTCCGGAGAGAAGGAAGTCAGTATTGGCTCTGGATCTCTATGCAGCTGCATGAATGTGGGCAGTGGACAAAATACTCTCATGCGCCTCGTCATCCGAGAACATGGCTGACGATAATACTGACCTACACCTCACTTTGAGTCCAGTTGACGTCCGCCAAAGCCGAGCATTGAAGCGAATTGGTCTTGCGGCCAAATTCCGGGGTGTGGCATCCTTTGCGTGTAAGCAATTGATATGGCTCAAAGAGTTGCATGGTTGTCAGCATGTTTGCTTGGCCTTTGACGTACTGGTTCAGCCCCGTGATATTCCCCAAGTCGCGAGTCGTGCCTAAGGTAATCCCCAGTTTGGGGACTTGTACTTAATTACAACTTTCATGAGTATTCTGGGGCGGAAACAGTACGTATAGGCCAGGATGCAGACCTCCGCAGCTTCACTATGGAGTACCCGCGCAATATCAACTCTCACGTATGAATCGCTCGAAATTGTATGAGTGAATTAGTTGTTGGGATGAGATGCAGGGTCCTCCGGCAGCCTCAGGTCCGTCCATCCATTATCGAGTCGTATGCTCCAGTTTTTGTTATTGACTAGCCAAAGGTAAGTTTAGCCAGCGAGAGGTGATTCTGCTCCATCAAATCCCACACTAAGGTTTGGAGACTCGTGGAGCCTGGATAAATTCCTTTTTAAGATGGAGATTCTTGATGGCGACGTAAACAAAGTCACCATCGGAAGCTGACCGCTAAGGTGTTGTCCATCGTCGATCACTGATCCTGGTCCTTCTCGTATGTATGCTCTGAATTACCAGGCCCAACACGACGTGAAGGCGTGGCGCGCCACTATCGAGGTCGAGGTCGCGGCAGAGCCTCGCTCCAACCTTTGCACTGCGACTTGTTGTGAGCTGTAAAAGCCGATCGCACCGACAGGGTCACTAGCTTGGATTGGAAACAAGATATAGATTTTATCAACCAGGACCAGCAACATCGAGACTTGTCTCTTGATAAACGCCAATCCTAATCGTGACAAAGGCGGACACACCGTTGTCGAATATCCGACGGGATTGTTTCAGGCATATGTTAAGGTAACATGCGAAAATACTTAACGGTTGAGCTGGTGCTCCAGTGCAATTTCTCCAGACAACCTATAGCATTGACATCATATCCGATTCGCGATTGAACAAATAAATTTGCAATTCCGGGAATGACGGCACGGATAGATAGGATGCCAGATAGATACGGGGGCTGGGAGCTGGAGCAATGAAATGGGTGCAAGAGCCTCATTTACTGGCGGCAGCCAACGGCGAGGCACTTTGGTAGGGACAAGTGACAGTAGGTGGGTTGTCACAAAAGACTACCAGGAACAGACACGTAAAGAAAACAGCAAAAAAAGCCGCGTCTGGGGCCTTTAGCTCAAGGCGCTTAGTGCTTCTCTGAGCTTTTGTCTGTCTTTGGGAAAGTAATGTCCGACACCTGACAGGGCCTGGACTTTCTGAGCGCTCTACTCGGCTGGTACTCGGTACCTTGAAGACGTGGTACGGCCAGCGGCGGCAAGTTGGCGTGCTGAGTTAGTGGAAGGGAAAAGAAGTGGATATCAGGAACGAGCATCCATCATGGTGGAGCAAAAATGCTAGAGCACCATGCCAGATTTTGCCAAATCAGAGTTATCGGTCCTAAGCCCTAGCTACGTCGCCGCCTCCGGTGAGGCTTTGATAACAGTATGTATCATCACAGGCCAGATGATGTTTGTGAGCCAGAGGCTGTTAACACCGCGGCTTCCGATTTACCCAGAGCTTAGCGACAGAGCCCCGACAATACAGTGTGATTGACAATCCAAGCTGGACTATGCAGTGAAGGATGTGGTTCAGGGCTAGCCAATAGTAAGTTCGACAGCTTGACTGCCGAAGGTCGCGTGCAAACCAAATCGCGTGGATCGGTACAAGCGGGTCTTACATGCGGGCAAGTTATAAATCCCTGCATTTCAATTTGGTAATGGCTATTTGGGGTCGTTGGGGTTAGGATTTGGAGAACAGGCTGAAGATTCTACTTTGACGTCTCCAGATCAAGCCGGCTGTATGTGTGAGACATACAGGTAAATGTGCCATTGTCGCGAGACCGGAGTTTTGACGGTGACAGCACTGCGAGATTTCGAGATTTCTCCGCTCTGGAAATAGAGGCCAGGATCTCGAGTGACGTATGCACATCGTGCCAGATTCACGTATCATTTTTCGTTTTCGGATAACCCATGACTTGTTGATAGACCCCCTCAGCCTCTAAGTAACGTCAGCAGAGGCGACAACAGCATGATGCGTCTTTGGCTTATCATGCTGATCCTCACAAATCTTCTTTCGTGGTTCACAAGACGCAAGTAGCTATGGCGCAAATAGGCACAAGACCATAAAGCCAAGTCAAGTCAAGCCCATGCTTCGACAACCCCTATCAGATGAACCGTCTACCCCAGACTGTGGCGGAAAGCGCATGAATAAGAAAGTCGGGGCGGAGACCGGTAGGCACAACAACATCCAGGGACTGGGACAGTCAAGCACTGTCAAGGTCGCACTCGACTCCATCAGTGAAGTCTCTTGAATCGAGTGAAGGCTTGGCTGTTCAAGGAAGCTGCTCTTCGCTCTCCGCAATTGTGCACTGTTGCTGTCGCCAAGGAAACTGGGGTGAAGCGGTGTTCTTGATAGTGCGGTCTGGCCTGGGCTGGTCTGCCGTGCGTATGTAGGTGAAGATAAAGATGGAGATGGACAAGCGAAAAAGTGAGGCTGTAGGAAGAAAAGTATCCGGCACCATCATCTCCCGCGGGATGGGAGCATTGGAAGGAGGTGATTGTGTTGGGGTAGATCTCAGGATGTGGAAGGTGTAGCCAATGACTGATGCTGAGACCTTCCAGATTTGACATTAAGCTCATCAATATCCCGCATGCTACGCAGCGAGCGTGCCACTATTGCCATTCCCTAGTCCCAGCTACTGTCCGTCTCACAAGCCCATGCTGAGGTTTTACCCGCAAATGGTTAGGGGAATGACCAGAGTCCACGTTTACTGTTATGCAAGAGTATCAAACAGAATGAGCGATATTACCAGTAAAAGGAGTCTGGGTTGAGTCTATTTGCTTGGACCGTTTCATGGTCTTTGAATTCCCTCATCAGATGAATCGACCAATCACTATGACCAATTGATTGACTCCGTTTCCTAGACAATTTTCAGGGTGCAAGCCCACCATCCTCCTAGTTCGAGCGCCTCCCGGGCGACCCCGGATCCGCCCAAAGCCGGGCAAAGATGGGGAAGATGCACGAATATGCAGTCAAGAAATGCCTCGTTGACTTGGCGTCAGCCGTGAAAGGGGATTGGGTAGAGCTCGATCGAGTGCGACATGGTGAGACGAGAGACTTGTTCGTTTTTCGACATCGCTTTACGCGGACACATCACTCATGAGCCCCGGGTTTTTCTGGAAGAAAATAGGCGCACTCGCTCGTGCGTGTAAGTCGGTAGCTCCACGCTGATAGAGCTGCATAATGCAAATCTCCCACTATAGTTAATTTGGACCCGGCCTTGTCGGCGCTTTAGTGGACTCCAAAGATTGCAAACTGTTTAGTGCTGTTGTTTATCTCCCCGTTTGTAATACCAATGGCCTCTCGCCTGTGATATATTGAAGTTGGACTAAGATGTAGAATAATTACTGTATCAAGTAAATAACACAAGGGGTCGTTGGTGGCGGATATTGTGTAAGGGTGTCTCCGTCGCGGAAACAACAAGGTACCTAGGTATTGGACGGGTGGCCGTGGACAGGACATAACAATAAGTTACACGAGGCTTGTTGAAGTTACGTAGGCGGGCTTAAGCATACCGTTTGGTGTGTAAGACCAACCGCCCGGTAACGTAATGGGAGCGATAGGCGCGGCACACAAAACTTGGACCCTGGATGAGGCAACTTGTAACAGCAAAAGACGCGGAATGGAACCTCGACGTGGAATCTCCAAGAGTCAGGAACAACAGCGGAGCGCGGAAACCGGTGCGGTGAACGACTCGCTGAGGATCGGGGTCAGACCCGCTACATCGAGCGAGCGACTCAGGCACTCTCGTTCTCAGCTTCAGAAGTTCGTGACCAAAAAGGACTTACCGTGCCCCGTCTTCGGCATTCGACGACCCATTTAGGGTTGACCGAGAAGAAAATATCTTGTACACCGCGAATTGCCCGTGGGGTCTCCATCTATTGCCCACTGACACACCGAGGCATCGGCGCCGAAGTCCAGCCACCGGAGGTCGCGGGTAAAAAAGCGCCGACCAAATCCTGTTCGGTTTTGCCTACCTTATCGACAGCCAACTGCTCTAGCCAAAAACCCGCGGAAGAAAGCGACCACGTCCCCCAGTTTAAACATGGAGGTACCCCCACATGAAATCCGATGCGAAGTGGATGTGGATATGACAAGGTAGAAAAACAAAAACCGCGAAAGGGCGAGGCCGACTGGACCGGAACTGTGAGCTGGGTTAGGTAGGCAAATCGGAGAAACAGTCGCCGCCATTGGTCATAGGCTGTCTCACCTTCTTTTGAACTCAGTCATTCCAATGACGTAGAGACTCAGTGGACTGCTGCTTTTGGCGATGGATGGGATTCTGGGGCACTGACCTTTACAGGCTTGAGCCATGAGCAAGGGTATGGGGTGCCCTGGAGCTGACGGGGTTCGTTTGTGCAAGCTCAATAGAGACAAGGAGAACACGGGCCTGGAATCGACTTGGCTGCTTGGCGAGAGGCGACAAGAGTTCTTCGTGATGACTGACAGCGGTGGCCAAGTCCAGAAGGAGGAAGGGCACTGGATAAATGGTTGGAGGTCACTGTGGAAAGGCCGGCTTCTAGAAAAATTCCAATATGCGCGGCTTTTGGCCAGTGCAGCTGGGTCCATAAGTTATGCACACCTGCATGAGCGGCTTCAACAGCTGTGATGATCCCAAATAATACCTCACATGAGGGAAGTTGACAGAAACAACAGGGGCCAGTCCCGCTCTAACCGAGCTCGCTAGCATCGTGGTATTTGTGTCAAGCATCTCTGATGCTCGCTCTTTTTGTACGCTAAAACTGAGCGAGGCTCGGTCCCGTCGTCGTTGGGACAGGGCTTGCTCTGGTGGTGAATATGGCTAGCCTGCCGTTTTGGATGGAGATCCATTCAATAGCTGATGAAGAAAGTTCAGCGCTTCAATCAAGTCTTCTCCAATAACCCTCGCCCGCGTTAACCCGCCGCAGGTTGGATCCAAGACGCTAATAGCGGCGCCTCATCTCATGCGTGGAAGATGGACGTGTAAAGTGAATCTCCTCGGTGTCCTTCTTTAGACGAACACGGAGAAGACCAGAGGCAGGCCTAGGGCAGCCAAGCCGATCCAGCCCAGGCGAGGCCCTGCAGAGGCTCGCCCATGTCGTTTCGTGAACGAGGCCGTATCTCGCACCGTACCCATCACCGTCGAGCTGCCAAGGCTGGCACAGGCTCAACAGCTGCCGATAAGGCGATTGGACATGGCAGCCACACAACGGTGACAATTGGCGCCTGGTGAGCGAGCAGTGGATGGGGCGCTCATGTGTACCCTTATTCTTGAACCTGGACCTGTTCCATCATAACAGGCCATCGTTTCTCAAAGTCATGACTACTTAGTCAAAGGTGAGGCGCACCGTAGCAAAGCTTGTCACGATACGTCTGATTACTTGTCATAAAATGACGACTATCATGACCACCCATCGAAACACGGCGATCCCGTTTCGGTCCTGCCTGAGACCCCTACGTTCAATTAACCTCATGCATTCTCGTGTCCGGGTCAAACAAGACTTGGAACAACGACTGATAGGCTGGCCGAATAAGAATTTTGCAGAGGGAATCTAGACTAAGAAGATGCAGAGTAACCGACCAGCATAGTCGTCATCGGACGGGATCTGTGAAGCTATCCCATCTCAGATTGTCAGACCAGTTCCCAGTCAGGTCAGTCCCGAGGTAGATCGCGTGGGGCCAGTCTCAAATATGCTGCAATTAGAGTAGCGGATCGATCAATGTATGCACTTTAGTGTGCGTTTGCTGCGTAAACTGGATGGCTTTTAATGTCAACTCTTGAACACGACTTGTTTTTTACGTCTACCAGCTTCAAGGTGGAAATTAGGAAATTGAACGACACGCTTTGCGCGCAAATAACACCATCCCCATAGGAAGGCGCATTATTTGCACAAGATGGGATAAGGTATGAAGATCTATGCAATGCTATTATACATGCGCAATGTGTCAATGGCTGCGTTACGATTGTGAAATCATCACTGAGTCATTGCAATTGCACAACATTGCACATCAGGACCATGGCTCCCGTTGCGTTCCAGGGGCCATGAGGGTGACATTTCTCGTTGATACATACTGTACTCCGTAATAAGGGTCTCGATTAGCAGCTCAAGGCGAAGCAAGGCTGATGGATTGACATAAACGGCAACCCGTTCTCTCCGTTCCTCATGAAGCGGAGCCTATCATGACTTCTCCTGTCTTCTCCAGTGTCTCGAGTCGCGATTTCGCTGACCGCCGGGGATGGGCAAGTCAGTGTCGTCATTATTCTTGACAGGCAGCGATACGCAGCGGGAAAAATGAAAAAAAGAGCACATGGGCATGGGGGAGGGGGGTCCTCCCATGGAGGAAAATCCCTCAGCGGAAACGGGGAGCTTGACGCCAGGTACAAGCTCGGCCAGCAATGACATACAGGAGAGGTACCGGGGCCCCAGTATGGAGAGCGCGCTACAGAACACCAGAGGGCTTTGTATTCAGTAGGTCCAGACGCTGGCAGGCAGACATTTACAGTTGTACATGGCTTGATGCTATCTTGAGGCAAAATCTAGCATTAGTGAGGCAATACGTCGATACAATCGAGGACCGGGCTTTGAGCCATCCCACATGTACAACGGGGCTCTCGAAGGATGGAAGCCAACGGGATCCGGGAGATGCACAGTGTCTTACTGTATCTCGAGCCAAAAGTCCATGGGAGTTGTATGGCCGTGGAGATGCTTTGGTGATAGTTCGGAGAGTATTACAGTAGGTACGTAGGCAGATACAAACAGGGCGATAAGCAAGCTTGGATACGAAAGTAAGATTACTTGCTCAGCTGTGGGTTTTGTGAGTGTCTTGTTTTTCGTAAAGCTAAATCGGTAAAACTATACTTGCGCGCTATCACAGCGTGTACAATCCCGCGGACATTCCCCCAACCCATGTAAAATAAACCCAACCCAGACAGGCAGGCGGGCAGGCTATTGTTTTGATTTGTTTGTATTGAACCTCTTCACAACTCATCGCTTTGTCAAGATCGAGGCAAATCACTCTCATTGTGACATGGATGGTGAATGACTGATTGTTAGTGCCATCATATTGGGGTCGTCATTGTCGTTGTCATTGTCACGCTCATTCAGTCAGTCATCCATTGTAAGCCATCAATCAGCTATCAGCCACGGGCAGTTAGACATATGAGACGTCCAATAGCTATCGCTTATCAGATACGTGCTCTCAATTGAGTTTTGTTTTGTCTCTTGTTTACGCTGAGCACTCTCCCTCCCCCTTGTGCTTTATCGGCAGGGCAATCTGATAGCATGAGTCTCAATCTGAGTCTAGTCTTGCTGCATATGAAATGTGAACTGGTCTTTAGTCCCTCTCAATCTCTTTTTTTCCCACTGCGTTTGCTGTGCTTTCTCCTTTGCACCCACTGCTGAGATTACCGTCTTGTTTCCATTCCCCACGCTGGGCGCCGCCACACACTGTGCTCTGCACCTGCATAGAAGGCAGAACCTGGCTGGGCCGAGGACCAGAGGCTGCCTTGAGTGGATAAGGGTAAGGGCGATTTAAATGGGGAATCATAAAATGGGCCGTGTAAGTCTGCAAGCTGCAGCGACCGACGTTTCATAGAGTTACACCCTAGCACGGGCTTGATTAGCTCAATTGACACGCCCTGTAGAAAACAAAAAAAAAGTTAGCAGGCATAGCTCCAGGGAAAAACATTTTGGTTAGAGGTGAGAGAACCCAGCTCCTAGCAAGAGAGCAGTAAGGAAAAGTGAGCCAGCCAACGCTACCGGGTACGGCAAGGGCAGCTCCTACACTGGCGTGCTGGCTAACACAGTCTGTCTCTAGTTTCCAGGTGGATGTTGATGCTACTGCGCTGTTTACTGCATTAGAATGAGATTGACTGAGATGGGGGTTTGTTGATCTCAAATGTTGTTGTCTGGTGGTTGTTATAGCTACCTGATCTGATTGACTTTCTTGCTATCATCTCATACTTTCTGTTGAATGAATGTTTAATGCGCTTCAGCACGGAATAAAACTTACAGTTAATACGCGCATAATTATTTTAAAAGAAATTTGCATAGCACTACATCATCAAGCTTTAGAGTACGAATTCAAAGCAAGCACATCGCACTTTACTTTCCCCAGGCCAATGACACGAGAAGGCTAGGGTAAGTGAGGGTGTAGCTAAACCGCAAGAGGGTGTGATGAAGTTTCTTTCCTCCGTGACCATGGATGTGATTGTGTCTCTACGTAGCTACTAAGATGTCGTTCGCTAATCCCGACTCGTGCGGGCTTTAACGGCAACGGAAGCAAAAGGAAGGGAAAAAGCTGAGCGAATATGGAAAAATGGCAATGGCAATGGACTAGAGTCTGATTATGGTCTGCATAATGGCGGCAGAAGTAGAGCAATTGATGAGTGAATGGTCAATCCAATTGAAATGGATGGATTGGACTGGGTCGGCAGGGCCGTGAGAGGTCGGATCAATTCGTACAGTAGAGGAAAGAGAGGCTCCTTGTTGCTAGCTCGTACCTCGAAGAGCTTCCGGTCGTACCTGGAGACGGCATGGAGCACATAACCTGGGGCATATTGGGATTCGCGAGAGACCATGCCAGGAACCTGCGCGAGACTCGTGGGAACTGACTGATGGGGCTCCATCCTAATCCACCCGTCCCGGCTTGGGAAGAGGAAGAGACCCATAGAATTCTTTTGCGCTGTGGAGCCCTGCGTCGCCGTGGGACCCGTTTGATGAGACCCCGGTCATCTGTGTTCTTCTTTTCTGTCTTGTCTACTTGTGATGGGGGGGCCACAGAAAGTCTATGAGCAGCGAGTAAGATGGCGACATGCATCAAGTGAGAGACAATCAGTCTTGGAGAAATATGCAGGCATTGAGGTGTGGTACCCACTTCAAGACCGGGTCTCCATCATTTTGATCAGGGCCGAAAGTCTGTGGGCAGGGGCCATGCAGAGCATGCACGAGCGTGGGCCGGCAAGCTCGCCGGGAAAGAACCTAGCCCAAGCTTTCTCACGCATCTCACTTCGCAATTCAAAAAGAAGCTCTCGCCCGACTCAAACTTTCTCTTTTTTTCCTCTCCTCTTCACCCACGAATGCTTCATTCATAAGCGACCCTAACTTCGTGCGGTGCTTAGACACTTTCTTCCCCTTTTCCTCTCCACTCTACCTTGTTCCTCTGTTTCTCTCACAACAACAGAAGCGGCATCAACCTATTATTTCACTATATCTGCTGCCAACCTACAGCCGCACTCTACACAACCTAAGAATCGACATTCTCTTTTCCATCATCTCCAACGATGGCTGAAGAGAAGGCGGCCGGCGCTCCTGCGCTGGACACCAACATCGAGACTGGCGGCTTCGACGAGAAGCGAGGACAAGCTGCTCCCCCCACCCACGCCCCCAAGGCTCCTGTCGCCGAAGATGAGGAGCCCGACGAGGACATGGACGCCCTGATCGAGGATCTCGAGTCCGAAGATGGCCACGCCTTCGACGATGAAGAAGAGACTCAGCCCGGAGGTGGCCGTGTTGTTCCTGAAGATCAGCTTCAAACCGACTCCCGAGTTGGTTTGACCGAGGCCGAAGTCCTCAACCGACGACGCAAATGGGGTCTCAACCAGATGAAAGAAGAGCGTGAGAACATGATTCTCAAGTTCCTGATGTTCTTTGTCGGCCCAATTCAGTTCGTGATGGTTCGTAAACCGTGCCCTGAGCATTTCCCGTCTTTTCCCAGTCTTTCTATCGTTTCCCGCTCTCTCCCTGCTTTTCCTCCAGGTTTCCGCACTTTTCGTCCTTAATTGGCAGTTCTGTACCCTGATATACCCTCAATTGCACTCCCCTGATTCCCCTGCGCACTTTGGACCAACTTTGAGCAAAATACGACGCTCGTAGCACGTTCTACGTCGTTTTCCCTGAGAGTTGTTCGGTGAAGCCGGTCGCAACACTAGCGATGGTGTTGTGTCTAGCTGAGCTAAGTGCGGTGGTCAATGCGCGGTATTTCCTAGTTAGGAAACACTTAGTTCCACCAACGAAAATTGGCCATAACTCCATCATTTCTCAACCAAAATTCACGATTTCTTTTGCTAACGACTTGTAGGAAGCTGCTGCTGTTCTCGCTGCTGGTTTGGAGGACTGGATTGACTTCGGCGTCATCTGCGCGCTGCTCCTGCTCAACGCCTGTGTCGGTTTCATTCAAGAGTTCCAGGCGTAAGTTTCGCAATCTAATTCCTATTCCAAGGGTTCCTTTAGAACGCAACTAACACACGATTATAGAGGTTCGATCGTTGAAGAACTAAAGTTTGTTACCCTTCCCAAGCCTGGAGATCGTATGAATCTCTAGACCAGCTCTTTCCTGGCCCTGCTTCTCGAGCCTCACAAGAGCCTCGAGAAGCAACACGCCGAATGCTTATCGTAGAGCACCAGAATCTGACTGTTCAACAGGAAAACACTTGCTCTCAAGGCTGTCGTCCTCCGTGACGGTACTCTCAAGGAAGTTGAGGCCCCCGAGGTCGTGCCCGGTGATATTCTCCAGGTTGAAGAGGGAACCATCATCCCTGCTGATGGTCGTTTCGTTACCGAGGGCTGCTTCGTCCAGGTTGATCAGTCTGCCATCACTGGCGAGTCTCTCGCTGTCGACAAGCACGCTGGTGATAACTGCTATGCTTCCTCCGCTGTCAAGCGAGGTGAGGCTTTCGTCATCGTTACCGCCACTGGTGACAACACCTTCGTCGGTCGAGCTGCTGCCCTTGTCTCCCAGTCCGCTGGAGGAACTGGTCACTTTACAGAGGTTCTCAACGGCATTGGTAAGTCAAATAGTACCCTTCGGAGAAGTATGCTAATTCCCCACAAGGAACAATTCTTCTCGTTCTTGTCGTCGCCACACTGCTTGTTGTATGGGTGTCTTCCTTTTATCGATCAAATGGAATTGTAAGTCTTTATACATGGCCCTTGAACAGGCCGCTTAGCACTTCACGATGCAATCCCTTGGGTTCAAGCCCAAGGGCCATTTGCTCACTGTCGACCTCCTAAATAACACAGGGTCGAGGCAAAAGCGGCCTAGTTTTTCACTGGATCCCTTTTAAACTATTTTTTTACTAACTGAAACAGGTTGACATCTTACGTTTCACCTTGGCCATCACCATCGTCGGTGTGCCTGTCGGTCTTCCTGCTGTTGTTACAACCACCATGGCTGTCGGAGCTGCCTACCTCGCCAAGAAGCAGGCCATTGTCCAGAAGCTGTCCGCCATTGAGTCTCTGGCCGGTGTCGAGATTCTCTGCTCTGACAAGACTGGTACCCTGACCAAGAACAAGCTCTCTCTCGCTGAGCCCTTCTGTGTTGCTGGCGTTGAGCCCGATGATCTCATGCTTACTGCTTGTTTGGCCGCTTCCCGCAAGAAGAAGGGTATTGACGCCATTGACAAGGCTTTCCTTAAGGCTCTCAAGTACTACCCCCGTGCCAAGAGTGTTCTGTCCAAGTACAAGGTTCTTGACTTCCATCCCTTTGATCCCGTCTCCAAGAAGGTTCAGGCTGTTGTTGAGTCTCCTCAGGGCGAGCGCATCATCTGTGTCAAGGGAGCTCCTCTCTTTGTCCTGAAGACTGTCGAAGAGGACCACCCTATCCCTGAGGAAATCGATGCTGCATACAAGAACACTGTTGCCGAATTCGCTACCCGTGGTTTCCGATCCCTCGGTGTTGCCCGCAAGCGAGGTGAGGGTGCTTGGGAGATTCTCGGAATCATGCCTTGCTCCGACCCTCCCCGTCACGATACTGCCCGCACCATCAACGAGGCCAAGCGCCTCGGTCTCTCTATCAAGATGCTTACTGGTGATGCCGTCGGTATTGCTCGTGAGACTTCTCGTCAGCTCGGTCTCGGTACCAACGTTTACAACGCTGAGCGTCTTGGCCTTGGCGGTGGTGGTGACATGCCTGGTTCTGAGGTCTACGATTTCGTCGAGGCTGCCGATGGTTTCGCTGAGGTTTTCCCCCAGCACAAGTACAACGTTGTCGAGATCCTCCAGCAGCGTGGTTACCTCGTTGCCATGACTGGTGATGGTGTCAACGATGCTCCCTCTCTGAAGAAGGCTGATACCGGTATTGCTGTTGAGGGTGCTTCCGATGCTGCCCGCTCTGCTTCCGACATTGTTTTCCTTGCTCCCGGTCTTGGTGCTATCATTGATGCTTTGAAAACTTGTAAGTTTCCATTCTACTGCCCTGTGTCGTTGTTTGAGGCTCTTTCGCTCCTCTTTTTTCGCGATGACCTCTACCACGACACAAAGGCCACCCCTTTTATGATAAGACCCATGCTAACAGCCCTCTGGCACGCCAAATTTTCCATCGGTCGGTATTGTGTTATTCCTTATGTCCAAGAGTCTCTGCTGATCGTTTTTAGTATGTACGCCTACGTTGTTTACCGTATTGCGCTGTCTCTCCACATGGAGATCTTCCTTGGTCTCTGGATCGCCATCCTCAACAAGAGCTTGAACATCGAGCTTGTCGTTTTCATTGCTATCTTCGCCGATATTGCTACTCTTGCCATTGCTTACGACAACGCTCCCTTCTCCCAGACACCCGTCAAGTGGAACCTCCCTAAGCTCTGGGGTATGTCCGTCCTTCTCGGTGTTGTCCTGGCTGTTGGTACCTGGATTGCTCTTACTACCATGTACGCCAACTCTGAGGATGGTGGTATCGTCCAGAACTTCGGTAAGATCGACGAGGTTCTCTTCCTTGAGATCTCTCTCACTGAGAACTGGCTCATCTTCATCACCCGTGCCAACGGCCCCTTCTGGTCTTCCATCCCCTCTTGGCAGCTGTCTGGTGCCATTCTGATCGTCGATATCCTTGCCACCCTCTTCTGTATCTTCGGTTGGTTCGTTGGTGGCCAGACCAGCATCGTCGCCGTTGTCCGTATCTGGATTTTCTCTTTCGGTGTCTTCTGTGTCATGGGTGGTCTCTACTACTTCATGCAGGGCAGCACTGGATTTGACAACTTGATGCACGGCAAGTCCCCCAAGCAGAACCAGAAGCAGCGATCCCTTGAGGATTTCGGTAAGTTCCTAGTCATTGCCTTGACATTGACCTTCAGTTCACTAACTGTATCACAGTTGTCTCTCTTCAGCGTGTCTCGACCCAGCACGAGAAGTCTCAGTAAACTAGATGGTATATACCCGGACCACCATCGCCCGGACTTTTCACTTTCGCTCTGTCCAAATTTGAACTGCATTACTCGCACCCGAGTATTAAGACTCCTGGAGTGGTTGAGGAAACTTTCATACCCCTAGAGAACGTCTACTAGACACCTAATAATACAAGTAAAATAAATAATTCGTCCTCTAAAACCTGAGTGATCCTTGTCTCAAATCTGTGTCCATCTGGTTTTGCTTTCTCTGCGCCCATTTGATGGTTGCTATTGTCCTCAATTCGGTAGTTTTGCTGATTTAGTGGTTACCATTAATTCCTCAACTTATAGTTGTGTTCATTTTCCTCAACTGCAGCATGGCCTTTCACTGGTCAGCCCACCATCCATGATTGGCCTCTCCTCCAGCCTCTCGCCTAAGCACCATCCACTCAGTGTGACATCAGTTGCAACCTGAAGCCCCCTCCATATCTCAACAGCTCACATTTGCCGCTTCACAAATTCTGACAACTGCATTACTCCGCCTTTCCCGTCCAAAGCCGTTGTGGAAGCTATCGAGTGCCATAAGGACGATCATGAACCGCGAAATCCCTGGCTATTACTATGGTACAGAATTCTGGCAAACACTGAACTTTGTACTTACTTGCATTTCTGGCAGATAATGAGAAAAAAAAGTATTTCAAGATCGAAAGGACGCATACGGCGCCCTCGTCAGCTGCCTGGTCGTCGGATGCCGTGAAAAGGCGCAAAGTTGAGCACGAGGCTCAAAAACTCGCTGAGCACCAAGCGGACCAAATAAAGAGACACATCAAGCGCCATTTCGTTGCTGGACATACAGTCACGTCCGCACTTCTAACGAGGGAGATTGGACTTCCCTATGTCGCCGAGAGAGGCCGCAGTAGAGTAGAGGATGAAGACCTTGGTGCTGCAGCGTGGGCAAGAGGCTCAGTGGCCAAAGGCAACGTCCCTTTTGCACCAAGCTTTGCAAGAGAGCGACGTGCAAATATGCCGTGCTTTTATGTCTCCGGGGACGATGAGAAGACCGGTCTAGGGGCTTCCTATGCCAGTAAGTCCTCGGGCCGCAGCGCTGCAACGCATGACTTCAGCATGATATCTGACTTGCCTTCCAGCTTTGGATGAGGAGACTTTGGTGGGAAGCTATATCCCTACAGATGAGAATGACGAGTTTGTCCTCGAGGCTGGAAGATACTTTAATCTACTGACATAGTGCAGAATTCATTTCTCACGAGAAGCACCCAGTTCTTCTGGCAGAACCCTATCATTCCGTACAGAGGCGGTACGATGTCCACAGATGTCATCAATCAAGTATCATCAGCCTTCACATACAATACTCTTGACTTCACGCGAACCTGACAACACCTGCGGAATATACTTCTTTTCACCACGACTGTCAAACCATAGGGACACCGATCGCCCGCAATGGCTGCTTGGCGAATGTAACTATTCTTTCTGCTTGGCCATGTATTGAACCCTGCTGACTTGCAAACAGCAATTCTCTACCAGAGAGTCGCTGTCCCTAATGAGGGACGTGGTGAATGGATGGTTCACAATAGCACGCCAGCACCTTCATCTTCGGACCTTATTTGTGTTGCTAGCTCTAACAGAGGCCTCCTTAGAATGCATTCCGAAGGGAGCGTCTCGGTGGTGGCTCCAAGAGCCGCTCAAAACGGTATACAACTCCCACAAGAAACGTTTGCGCAAGATTTCCAAGAGGGGAACCACAACGTTGTGTTCACTGGCGGGAGGCAACCCAGACTTTGGATAACAGATCTTCGCGCCCCTGAACCGCAATGGTCGTTTGCAAATCATGCAAGCTCCATCTCCCACATCAAGAGTGTAAACCCACATCAAGTGCTGGCATCGGGATTGAAGAGCTCGATGGCTCTCTACGACGTACGCCATCTTACAAGTGACCCACGTGGAACAAAGCCACTACTGTATTTTAACGGGCACCGCAACGAGGCTCATTTTCACATTGGTTGGGATGCCAGTCCGGAGCTGAACGTCGTTGCTGCGGCACAGGACAATGGGACAATAAAGCTCTTTTCACTGAAATCGGGCCATCAACTACGTTGTTCAGCTGTTGGGACTATTCACGTTGATTCGCCCGTCAAGGCGCTGATGTTCCAGAGGATGCCCAGGGAAAGAATGCCCAGTCTTTTTGTCGGGGAGGGGCCTTTACTAAGGAAGTTTTCTTTTGGAATACGGGACTGGGGTGATGAGGCGTGAAATTCGACGCAGGATAAAGGAGCTCTGCTGAAGATGCATAACAAAGGTGCAGATGAGATTTGTTGTGAGGAAACGAAAGTCTTGGTGGAATATCTAAGGAAATCTAAACTCTACAATAACTTGACTAGGCATGAAGGAAAAAAAAACACGACACAAAGGAAAAGACATAAGAAAAGTGATATGAACCCAATGAAAAGACACCTTATGCCTAATCCTTTTCCAATCTCACAAAGAGACAAGATAAGCCCCCTTCCACGATCCACAAATATCATGAAACATGCCTCTCAATCGCAACTCTCGCTGTCGTCGTCTGTCTCTGCATGCTCACTGGTCTCGTCATCCTCCTCGTCGGCCTCATCCCCAGTCTTGCACCCCCGTGCCTAGATCGTCTCCAGCCGCCATCGCAGCCACGATCTAGATCATCTCCCATCTCCACACATCTTTTGCATGGCTTTCTTGAAGTAGAGGGAGGGTGGAAACAGACAATCTCATGACCTTCATCGTCCGTGGCGTCCTTGCAGTTGCTGCACTTACCGGGGCAACGCTTTTCATGGCCTTGAATCATGGATGCTTTTGGTGCATTCTCTCCCACAAAAACGACAGGGAACCATGCATCCTAGTTTGTCTTTGACTTTGCAGATGGTGTCATTTACTATGCAGCAACGCCTATTTCCTTTTCCGCGCTCGCAGGTTTTGTGGTTTGCGACGCACTATCGGGTGCGAGTAGTCTTTGCAAGGTCCCTTTCCGAGGCGATTACACTCTTCGCAAATCTTAGCGAACCTAGAACTAACGCAGGGAATCCACGCCTCCTTGCATGCTCCGCATTGGCCCTGGCAGTATGGCCTGTGAGTTCTCATGTCGTGCACTGGAGCCTTACATTTCTTGCAGGTCCCTCTCCTGTCATGCGAAAAGTTACCACAATCTTGATCTTCGGCGTTGCAGTCCTTGCATTTGTGGTTTCCTGCAAAGTTTCCTCGCGTGCAAGGCACCTTTCTTGCAATGCAGTTCTGGCATCGACCACGACACTCTCGGACGTGAGAATAGATGTTTCCCACAAACTGCAGGCACATATAACATTGTTCCGACCCCTTTGGATTTGCTCTGTATTCGTGCGATGGGTCTCTGCATTTTTGGGGTGTAGGACAAGTGACGCAAGTCTTCTTTCCCACCGGGCGCACGCAAGGACTATTGGACTTGACGCACGCGAGGCAGCGCCCAACACACGACGGTTCGTGTTCGGCGAGTCTGTGTATGAAAGCTCGGCATCTGCCGCAGGTACCTGAATCCACATCATTAAGGCCAAAAAGGTCCCCTTCCTGTGGTTGCATGCCTTCGAAAGAGGATATACCTCTGAGCCTCTCCCAGTTTGGTCCCAGCAGAGCCTTGCGCCTGAACTCAGCATGTTCATCAGACTCATACAACTGGCTGCAGACTTCAGGAGCATATAGACCCTTGAGGTCGCTGGGAGCGAGCCCCTCTGCCACTATGGAGACCGAGACCCAGTCAATCACAGCGGTTGCCAAGCAATAACTGGCTTCCTTACAGCTGTAGTACACCAACGTTTGCAGTTGTGTTACCTGGATTGAAGCGGCAAAGAGGACCGCTAGTTTCAAGTCGTCAGGCTGAGTCAATGGGAAAATCAGGTCGGCTTCGGTAAACGTGGGTATGACGGGTGTGGCCTTGGCCTTCACAGGTGCCTTCGCATAGGCATCCGGAACGCTGTCTTCTTGTGAAGAGAATTCGGCAGTATCAGTTTGTGCACCGTAACTCTGGTCAGATTCCTGCTCAATATCGCTGTAAAGGCCGTCCTTATCTTCGTGACTGCTGCTCTTGGCTCGCAAGTCTATGTCGATATCGGACCCTTCAGAATAATCAACCCTTCTCCGCTTGAGGCGGCTGCTCCGACGAAGGAAAGGTGGCGAGCGAGAACGAGCGCGGGAACGAGGCTGAGCCTGGGCCCCTTGACTCTCATCGTCTGCTAAATCGCCCTCCCCCATGGACTCGGAGCAGCCCACAAAGCCAAGGCGACCACCGTGAAGCTGGCTCCTGGACCCCGCACCCGCAAAATCCCAGAAACCGTCGTTGCGAATGTCTTCTATTGCGGGAAACATCGAGAGAGATTGAATATCTGATGGGTCTGTGCCGAGGTGGACAAATCGCCCCAGTTGAGCAATCAGCGTGAGCCCAAGGCGTTGCTGATCCAAGAACCAGCTGAACACCTTAGGCTCAAAGCTGGGCACCCGAAGACGCATGATACAGAATATGGTATCAATGAGTTGTACCAGCCATGCCGGCACGTTTCTTATCACGTCGGATGTTCCGAGGATCGTCAAGCTCCGCTCATGAGAATGGGCACTATATCTCACGAGGAAGTTGATCCTGTCGTTGAATGGTGAAACGATGAAAGTTTCCCGTCTTTTCCCAGGTGATGGATCTTGGAAGAAATTCATGATGTCTTCCAATATCTCCAGTTTGGAAACATCACACTCTGCTTCGAAGTATGACGTAATAAGGTCTCTTGGAACAATAGACTCATGGGAAGGGTCTATGAAGATAGTCTCAGCTGTTTTGCAGAACGCATCCGCAGGGAAGCTGCTACCAGGCATGACGGAGAGAAGATCATCCCTAGTCGATTCGGGAATAATGTCCTCATGGTAGAGAGACGCTGCCTCTTGGTTGCTTGCCAACGATTCCGAGGGCGGATTCCCGGCCATGGGTACGTACTCGTCCTTGTCAAGAGAATCCGCAAAAGGAGGCATTATCAAGGTACAGGTAAGAGAATGGATTGAGCGGTGGTGAAATACCAAAGCAAGTATGGGTTTGATCCGAAGAGGACGGAAGAATATATTGTAAGTGAAAACAAATGGAATGAAATAACAGGAGTAATGAATGGATATGGATATCACAGATGTCCTAGGAGAGACGTTACTGTCCAGCAGTATCCGTCAGTAAAGGCAAAATTGGGCAATTAGTTCAGTTTACAGTCTTGGAGGTAACACGGGGGCCCATTCCTTATGGACAAATATGAGAGCATCGAAGTGCCTGGTCGCTCACAGTCTTCTCGCCCCTTACCAGGGGCTACGCAACTAACAAGTCAACCCAAACAACTAATTATGAGAGTATCAAAGAAACTCACCAAACAAAAGTGCATGTGAATAGAGCTAGTGGCAATAATTAATTTAGATCGTGGGCTTTGCAACGGGATCAAAGCGCGGTAAAGGCACTTCGTTAGTCACATAGCCCTGAGACTGAAGCTTTGGCGATATATTTACGAAGAGATCTGGGCGAGGCGCCAGGGATTAGGAACCATCATTCCATAATTTGTTTCGTTGAAACGTCATTCACTGTATTTTCTTCTTTCGTCCAAGCCCGATGTGTCAACTCCCATGTCTGTTAGCAACGCCACAACCATCAAAATAGCCCATGATTAGAGAATGACTGGTCACAAGATGGCACCCAACATGGACTGGTAATGGGAAAAGCGGGTACCTTCAGCCCATTTTCCCAAATACCGATGTATCTGAGAGAAATGCCAAAATGAAGGTGAGAGAAGGCGTGGCGGCTGAGTGACACTTGGCAAGCTGATGGTTGACCCGTGTTCAAATTACTCTTCGACAAGGACGAACCCCCCATAGCAGATTCTCAGGACTGGGAAATTCTATTTCTGTGAGATCCTTCCGTTGCTCAGATAATCTATCTCAGCTTCAAAGCGTCGTGAGTATCGATGGCTTGTTGAAGTGATACATGGATTGACCACATGACCGTGTGTGAAGGCATTGTCTAAGGTTTCTCTGTTTGATCAGACAAGCCAAGCTCACTAGCTTGCAACATGAAGTGTTCAAGATAGCCATTCAGCTCTATTCAACAGCTCGCTTGTGCATGGTCAAACCTCGCAAAATGCCAATATTGGTCATGCTTCCTATATTAACACCACCGTAAGATAACTGAAGCCCAAACGACAGGGAAGTTCACTTTAGCTCTGACTCACCGGTCAGTCCTGTTTGCGATTCCTTTACTGTAGCTCTGTTGTAACTTGGTAGGTCTTGTAGATAACTTGTCCTGTCACTATCTAATGCTGTGCCTTCTGAACTAACGGAACCAAACAGGAACATAGGTTGCATAAGGAAGGGTGGCAGGTGGAGGACAAGAAAACTTTAGGACTTTTATCCTAAATTATCCTAAGTGATGAAAAGACTTAGGCAATTTAGTCTAAGATTAGAAGACTCTTTGCTAAATTTATTTTGGCATCCGCTATGTTTCTTAACCCCCCAAGAGGTAATAGTCACAAGCACCAAAGATACAGCTACATAAAATGCCACAAAGGATTTCACATTCAATGAGCAAAAGGAGCCAAGTTAATATTGCCAGCTGTTGCCAGCTGCTGACTTATCGACTACAGACTTCTTCCTATAGATTCCCATGCTAGGAATTCTCATCCTATCTTTTCCTCCTCACCCTCCTCCTCCCGGCATTCTTTCCATCCATTCATCACAATTTCACCACTCACCTTTACTTAAATCGACCGACAGCAAGCCTGTATAGTCTTCCACAATGACTGTGGTCAAGGTAAATAGCTCAAGACTGGGTTCAGAATAAAACTGACTGATAATTCTAGCTTTTCAAGTATCCTGAGTGTAGTAAGCCTTATGGAAGTAAGTCAGGCTTGAAACAGCACGTCAATACCGTTCATAAGAACAAAAGACATCGATGCCTATACGGATGCGGGAAATCATTTTCTCAATGGAATGGGATGAATGCACACGTCAGGGCCGCCCATGAGAATATTGTCTACCCGTGCCCATACAAAGAAAACGAGGGGTGCAAGGCCAAAGACTTCAAGCAGATGCGATCTTTGAATGATCACATAGCCAAGAAGCACAAGGGAGAAGAAGGCAAAACTTACAAATGCCCCGATTGCCCCAAAAAGTATACACAGTCACACAATTTGGCGAAACACGTAAAGGCAACGCACCAACGGGTGCGTATCCCTTGCCCCTACAAGGAAGAGGATGAATGTGAAGCAGATTTTGCTACTCCAGACGGAGTTAAGCAGCACGTCAAAGATATTCACGAGAAACACGAGCGGTTCAAGTGTCGAGGCTGCACGCAAACATTCACACGTGAGAGATCCGCCAAAGATCATTATCAACGCGTTCACGTCAATCCTCCCAAACCGTACAGCTGCAGTTTTTGTGGAAAGAAGTTTCAGTTTCTTTCCAGCAAGAACGGACACGAGAAGAGCCACACAGAGTATGTCTGCCCAAGAAACAGTTGTTACGATGGATTCAACTCCATTGAGGACGCCCTGGAGCATGCGAAGGATCCTCAACATCGCAGCGATCAACAATTATACGAGTGTCCGGTAGAGAATTGCCGCCTTACAGTCATCGGCAAGGTTCTTGACAAGCCTTCTCTGGTCAAGCATTGGAAAATGCATATCAAGCAGGAACACATTTCGGGAGAGCTTGAATTGGTCTACAAAGATGCAACACAGCCGCCTTTCCGCGACATTCCAATTCTGGGTTCCATAATGGCAAACAACCACTCACTTCCCTTGGCAGATGCCTTACTCGGCAACACTGTCCCCGAGCCCCAGGAAGACGCAGATGAAGACGAAGACGAAGACGAAGACGAAGACGAAGACGAAGACGAAGACGACCGGGCGGATGGAGAGGAAGACCAGATATTGGTCAGTGCCGATGAGGAGATCAATATCCTTGAGCAGAACAGAGTCTGGTTTGGTATGTGACACACTTGTTGTTCCTTCAGTGAATTTTGAAGAACTAATCACCCACCAAATAGAGTCACATAAAGATCACCTCGTTTCCTTCAATGCCAGAGGGTACAAGTGCGCCGGACCGGCCCTTGAGACAACGCATTTTATTGTTGAAGCCTGCCCTGTAGGCGCAATAATTGATTTCGATACAGCATTGATAAGGCGCAGTCGGGGTAGAAGGCTCCCGACCATGTCGCTTGACAGTCGGTGTGCGAGCTGCCACTCAGATATGAGGGTCAGACAGTTGATCAAACGATTCGACTCTCCGAAGATCGACCCGAAGGCTAGTCTCAGTGACCTGACCAAGACATTTTACACAGCAATATCAGAGACCTGTACTTGCACCAAGGATTACGAGCGGCGAGTTCGGCAGCCAGTTCGGGAAGGACTCGGCCAAAATGTTGTCATTATCGATAACGAATTCGACCCGATCACACATGAGTTGTACGAAACAGCCATTATTGACCGAGTTTCCGGCAAAACACTGTTGAATACTCTCATAGCTCATACCGAAGAAACGAAGTCGGCTGTTCCTTCCCGGCGTACACAAGGAGAGAAAGTCAGAATAATTAGCCATCTGTGGAAGAAAAAGGTGTATGGTCGAAGCCGCGAAATCGCACTGTTGGACGTGCACCAAGTCGCAAAGAGATTGCAAGAAATCGGCATCACACCAAAGACAATATTTCTGGCCTGGCATGTATCATGTGCCGACCTTCGGATCCTCAGAGACTTTTTGGCCAAGGGGGGATACCACAATATCTTACCCAACGATAGGAATTGTTTCCCCCTCATCCCTCTTTTCCGCGCCAACATGCCCAAGGGGTTGTTCCCCTTACGCCTTGAGATCGTATACCCCGTGATGTTCCCACGAAGCGACTTGTGTGGGCACAACCACCGAGCTATAGTCGACTGTAAGCAAACTCGGGACGTTTGCAATGGTCTTGATAATTTTTGTGAGCCGGTTGAGAACCAGAATGAGGATTGGCAGCAGCCCACTAGGGTTGCGAAGAAAGCCCAACGCTGCATTCTGGGTTACTTTGCTGAAGGCAAGCGGTAGTGTTTCGTGTGTATGAGAGTGAGGTGTAACAAGGAAGGGAGTGGGTGCTGGATGCCCGGTGTAGCCATACGATTAGAATAGGATTTAGGATCCTTAGGATAAGATTTTATGAATTCAGACTAGATTTAGGCCAGCTTTTGGAAACTTTAGGATAAATCCCTTTGGGGCAACCTTAGCTTCTGTTGACTACCATCTAAGTTACCTTGCAATATTTACCCAAGCCTAGTGATTATATCCTTTGACCGCGTCCGAGCATACAAGTATACGTATTTTGGTGGCTCTGAAAACAAACAACTCCGGTAAGCGTGATAAATACCGTATGCTCTGGGTGGCAACTGCCATGGTCCAGATTTGCCATCACAATACGACATCCTGTTTTCCCTTGGACAAAGACAACGCAAAGCCAAACTCCAAGACTTGGAGGAACGAACACACAAGACGCCAACCGTGAGAAAAACATTATTGTACAGAGTAGTTACTTTGATACGGTACTTTTCTGGCACCTGTGTCATCGGCTGCTAGACGAAGTTGGTCGTGGCGAAGTAGATTGGCTGAGGTTGAATGTTCCTACTAGCTTAGGAAACGCCTTGGCAAAAGCATCACCCAACTTCCAATTATCCAGGTTCCGTAGATGGCGCTCAAATACGGGATTGATCATGAGCTCATCACTGTCTGGGTCCTGAAGTAACGTGTCGGTCTCCTCGTATGGCCAAGACAACGAGAGAGTTGTGGTAAATGGTACAAAGAAATTATCAAAGGGGTGAAGAAGCGGGTTGTGATCGCGAACAAGATAATCCCGCATCTTAGGGAAGGGAATGTGGTCAAGCCAGGCAGCATGTGGTATGGTGAGCTGGGAAAGACATGGAGCCATCCATTTGGGGAGCCGATCGTAGTTCTCCTGAGTAGGCTCTATTTGCCAGCGCATTACAAGAAACATTATGTAGAGCACGGCTACACGCTCAGGGAGAGTCGAAATATCAGGGAAAGTGGCGAGGATATCGGTGAACACCTTGGAGAGAGGGTGACTGTATGCACTGTTGGCAGGGTTGAGAAGTGATGAGACAGAGGGATAACGAGGGCCAACAACATCTTGAGCAGGCAGTCCATCCGCAGCACGCTGACGACGCTCGCTGAGGAAGTCGAGTAGTAAGGAGTCAAGGGGACAGGTCGGTGGGCAATTCTTGATAGGGGTTGCAGGATCGGTTATGCTGGGTTCACTCCGAGGTACAGGTCCACCAGCTGCACTCATGGCAGGGCTATAGCCAGGGCTGTGTGAGCTTTCGGGTGTATGTGCAGCCGACAGTGTGTGATGTGATGGAGGTTGATGCTGGCCTTGCTGTTGCTCCTGTGAAGGCTGGCCCGGCTTTCCTTGAGAGCCCCAGCTTGCCGACCGACTATGCAACGCACGCTCTTGACTGACGCCTGTCCAGTCGTGCTTCATAGGCATATGGCGGAACTGTGGCGTGTCTTGGGCGCCGTTGACGCCATTCTGTATCCGGTTCACCCGCTGAGATGGTTCGAGTAGGAATTCGAGTCCAAGACGTTCAGGGCCCATATCGAGTCCATGTTGGAGATTTCGGCGCTGTTGAGTCAATTGGCTGGCAGCTTGTGCTTCGGCAGTATTTGGTGGACCCGTGGGTGGGTGAGGAGAGTGGTGATGTTGAGGAGGTGCATGGTGTACCTGGTGATGCCAGTGACCTTGACTTGGTCCAGTGTCATGGCTTGGAGGAGACGCAACACTGCCGGGTGTTGAAGCGGCGTTTGCGTTGTTGTGGTGATTGTTGTGGACGGCCAGCGTAACAGGATGCTGTACGGGGGGCGCATACGTCTGAGCTGGTGATACGTATGCTTGTTCAATGCCAGCTAAACGCTGTGTTAATCCTGAATATAGGGAGAAAAGAAACGAGATGCTTGCCTTGACCAATAATGGGCTGAAGCATGGCAACTATGCCAGCTAAACGACGCTTGATGTCGGCATTCTCTTGTTCAACGGCTTCTTTGGCACGAAGAACACTCTGCAGTTCTTGATAGGGTTGCTGGTTGGTGAGTTCTTGGATTTGGCGCTGAAGATCCTCGATTTGATTCTTGGTCCGCTCACGAATCGCCCGTTGAGCCTCACGGTCTGTAAAAGGTGTTAGTGGTGTTACATATATCTTATCACATACGATGAGACCAGTGGGGTGAGTCTCAAGACAGGAAGGGGATAGACATGAAAAGATCAACAGGAACAAAGACGACCATTATTCGTCAGCAGCCTGAGTGACTGAACCGTGATATGGTGGTTGATATGTCATATCATCAGAAAGGAAAGAAAAGACTGAACTCACCGTTCGCTCTCTTCTTAGCGAGTTGCTCAGGTGTCAAATTGGCGACACCTCGACTCCCAGGGCCAGCCTTCTTCCTCCTTTTTGCGCCATCATCACCACCAGCGGGTGAACTTGGGTTGACCGCGTCGGCATCGCGTTTGAGAGAAGCCGAATCATCGTCCGGGCCAGGGCCAAAGCCAGCGGGACTCTGAACGGTGCCTGGGGTATCGGGACCGGAGGCCATCGGGGCGGAAGCGGGAAGAAGCCCCCGTCTCGGAGTGGGTTTGTCCTCGGCAGTTGAAGCGGAACAAGACCGAGGCGAGAGGGAAAAGAGGCTGACTGAGACGGAACGGAGGTTTGTGTCTGAGAGTGTGGGGGTAGACGAACGAGGATGAGTTGTTGTGTATCCACTCAATCGACGAGCGAGCCAACCTTAGCTCAACGAGGTTCCTCGCCTTTCAGACAACCTATTCAAGAGCGAAACCTCTTCCGGCCTGGCAAGAAGGGCTCTGCCTCGTCTCGCGTCTTATCGCTCCTGTCTGCTTCACTCGCTCGCTCGCTCGACTCAACGAGTCAGGACGGAGCAATGCAATGCAATGTACGACACGACACGACCCAGCAAGGGGAGTCTTAGGGGGAATAGCCCGGTAATGAAGATGAAGATATCCAATCCCTTCTCACCTGTGGGGTCACTTCCCCTACTCAATACGTCTCTGTAGCGAGAGAGGGAAAAAAAGGAAAAGGTCGAGAACCAGGCCAGGGCCTAGAACGAATCGTCGGTTGCACAGCACGAGCAGAGCGAATCAATCGATTAACGATCGACCGGGTCCGTGGAAACAATTGTAACTGGAAAGAGACAGGCACAGCTTCTGAGGGGGGACTGTTGACTCATAAAGCCCGCCAGCTCCGGGTTGAGAACGAGTCATGGACCCTCACAAAATTGGATTCGAGTGGTGAACCATGAACGCACAGACCACAAGCCACCGTCGAATCAGGTGACTCGGTGATTTAACGAAAACCCTCCCCAACAAGATACGATCTGGGAATAATAAGGCCGAGTATGACCGCGAGAAAAAGTGCACTGACATGCATGCATTTCCAAAGGAGACGTTGGTTGTTTTTATTATGATGTAAGTGTACCTAATCCAATATTTTCAACCGTTATCTGTGTTTGTAAATATTTCATGCCTCCTTAACAATTCAATCTCGACCTCATCTCAGTTGACTACCCTGTGATACCGAGTTTCGACTGTATAAGTAGTTTTCAAACAACGTTCACGAGACTTGGACTTATTGTCGAGGGAGCTTCATATCTCACATCAACATTCTATAGATCTGGCACCCTGACAAAAATATGCATCGATATTGTGATGGTACATTACTATCAAACCGCCAACGAAACGAGATTATCCTCTGTCCAAGTCTCTTACATCAATACCATCCTATGCCACAAAATCTCTACTAGCCCGTGCCTCGCCCTTTTGTGTATGTCTCGTCTTCAAGCTCATTAGGCATCCTACTATAGCCATACAACCAATTTCCTGTATTCAACAAACCCAATCCGTGGTATTCCCAAGTTCAACGTCTACTCCGCCGATGCTCTTGCAAGAGCCTCGTGCAGATGAGGTGGGAATCTGTATCGCAACTGACTGGTATACGTCGTCAAATCCAGCGTCATCTGCTTCAGCTGATCCACCATCAATCGTCGTGTGCCTTCATTGCCGCTGAACTGGCCGCTTGTGAGTTGCTCTCGCTGGCGAACGCAGCAAATAATGGTCCACATCAATAGGTTAGGCACGTTGATAGAAACGGGCTGTGAGAGGCCAGAAAACTTCGAGGCATATGCTCGAATGGTGCTGCCATCGCCTGCAGCATCCAAAGGGAGGATTTCGAGGCTTCGGATTCTCTGTTCAAATTCGTTAGCAAAATCCATTACACGAGAATTTTGTCAACTTACGTCGAGGCACTGAGCCCACTGTCCGGATTCCACCAAGCCCTTGATGCTGCTCATTTCCAGTAGCACCCGGCAAGCGACCTTGTTCTGGTCTTGGATCCTCCTATAGAACATGGCGTCTCGCTCGTACATGCTCATCATGGTCTTGGCCAACTCGACAGGATCATCAATGGCTGCCAGGCTGAGACTGCTGCCGGCGTCCGCCTCTTGCTCACCAGCCCGGGGTTTGACAGGCATGAGACGCATAGGGTCCTCACCAATCTCGAGAGACACAGCCTCGCTCAATGCGCGACTGACAATGGCAACGACGGTATCATATTCACCAGCCAGATGGTACAGCAACACAGAATCTGTGGTACGGCCGTTCTCATCCGCAAAACTAGCGGCCTGAAGCGTGACAGTGTTGACAAAGTCGTCCTCGGCATCAAGCCCAATGAGAGGACCGCGTTCCTCGATGATGCCACGAATTCGTCGACCATCTGGTCGGATATCACCAATCAGCTTGCTGAACTCGCGTGTCTCGAGAACCAGCTCTCGGAGAGCCTCGTGGCAGAGGCTGCCGTGTCGCTGGCCAGCTTCACCGCCAAGATCTTGGTTCAAGCAGATGAGTGTCAGGTAGTCCACAGCAGACACGACGTCTGCGGCTCTAAAGTCACGAGTGTAGTACCCGATCATGCGACCAAAGTTGATCTGTGGTAGGTTCTTGGTGCTGTAGCTTCGCAGGTCGTTGGATGGTGACATAGCGTCGCTTGGTCGGAGCAGACCGTAGAACTCGAGCGCGAGTCCAAAATGCACAGCATCGACGTACGAGAAGGGATACAGGTAGGCGATGGCATCCTCAAACATACCTGAGAGAATCTGCAGGTAGAAGAACATGCCAAAGCTGCCGTTGCTGTCCTCTGAGTTGGCCTTGGGGAAGTGCTTCAGACCGATTTCTCGGATGCTAGACTGCAACTCAGCCAGGCCATATGACTCGCCAGCCATCTCGATCGTCTTATCGCCCTCTCTCGCCAAGTTGAACTGAAGCCAAATCCAATCATTGATATCTGTGTTAAGTCCCTCCAGGTTGCGGTTACCGAGCTCGATACGTCCGATAACCTTATAACAAGCCATGCGGAAAGGGTCAATCGAGTTTTCAGGGGCATTGCGCGAGCGCTGAATGTACTCGTTTGTGCAACGATCCAGAAGCTTCCTGTTTGTGATACGGCGATCCTCACTGGCAGCGTAGTTGTTTAAGTACGTTGCAAAGGTTCTATCAATGCCTCGGAACTGATTGGTGTTGTCATTAACATACTTAGCCGCTTCGCTCACATGTCCTGAGCGGAGCAGATAAAACACAATAGCCCAGACACATTCGCCCTGAACCTGCTGAAGCTCAGTATTGTCAGGAACCAGATCCTTTCGTGCGGACCGTAGTCGGATGTACGCCTTGACCTTGCTGACAATATCGGGGAGACCTCCAAGCTTCGCCTCGTGAGGATGCTTAGCAATAAGTGACTCAACTTCGCGTAAGAACTGCTTCTCAAGGAAGATGTTTGCGCCGCTGAGGATACGCTTTCGCATCTCAACAGCCTTGGCCGAGTTGGGATTATCGTTGAGATACATATCTGCAAATTCGCGCTCCCTGGCCGTGGCATTGTTAAGTGTCGTCTCGGCATCAGGGTTCTCGCCTACAATCTCCATGACTGCAAGGTACGCCTCAACAAGATGTGGCGCATGTGGTTCGTGTGACTTTTTCTCAACAGCTGCGAGCTCAGAGAGGATGGGATAAGGTCGCTTTAGAAGACGAGCTGTGTTGAGGTTGCGAATTTTCTCTGAGAGACGTCCTTGCCTCTCGCGAAGCACTCTATCGTCAGAGGAAATACGACCATCCAGGCCACCAGACTCAGAGGAGCGGTCGACATCTGAGAAATCAGTCGCATGCGCTCCAATTCGGCTAGGGGTTCCGATGACAGATTTCTGGAGTGTCGACCTGCCAAGAACGCTGGCTCTGCCACTCTTTGCCGCTGGGGCCTGGCTCTTGCGCCGAGATCGACCGAAAGCGCTCTGAGATTCACGACCAGAGGTAGCAACATCCTCACGAGGCGAAATTCCAAAGTGCTGGTAAATGCGCTTTCGTTGGGCCTCCCATTCCATCGTAACATTGTCTTCGAGGAAGTTATCAAAGTCGCGAACCGATCGATCGATCCCATCGGCAATCATGCTAAGAGTCGTCTTGGTCTGGAGGTTCGAGAGGTATGTTTCAACGTCGAGTTCGCTCGGGGCGTATCCATGGGTAGTTCGCTCAGTGCGACCAGCCTGGACATCAAGGAGGCCAAGGTCCTTAGCAGCAACACCAGGATCAACACCAGAGGCTGCAAGAAGATAGTGAGCTTTTCCACCAAGAGGCTTGTCGCTAGGCTTTGATTGGAGCTTCTTCAATCGATGCCGTAAATCGCCCAAACCAAGCTCGAGACTCGGGAGGTCCTCCATGTTGGCTTTACCATCAGCTTTCTGGCTTTTGGCAAAGAGACTGTCGAAATAGGCACCCGCTGGCTGTGATGACGATTGTCCATTGGGGGCCTGGCTGGCAAAAAGACTACCCCCCAGAGTGCTTCCGCCAAGGGTGCTTGCACCAAGCATCGAAGGCGCGTTCTGCTGGGGTTGCGGCTGCTGCTGCTGCGGTTGACCGAACAATGAGGGTTTCGCAGCTGCCGCAGGTTGCGCTAGGGAAGATCCAAACAGCGACGGCTTCTGTTGCTGCTGCTGAGCGCCAAACAGACCGCCTGTAGTTCCACTCTGCTGAGTCTGCGCAGGTTGTTGTCCAAACAGTCCAGTGCCAGTTCCAGCGCCGGTGGTTGTGCTGGCCGGCTGTGTCGTTGACTGACCGAAGAGACCACCGCCTGTGTTACCGGTCTGCTGCTGCTGTTGCGGCTGTCCGAAGAGGCCAGTACCCGTGGTAGCTGGTTTGTTTGCGCCCAGTCCTCCAAACAAGCCTCCTCCCGTTGTTCCGCTCTGTTGTTGTTGTTGGTTCTGGGCATTTTGACCAAACAGACCACCGCCTGTTGCTCCGCTCTGCTGATTCTGTGTTGTAGACTGTCCAAACAGCCCGCCTGTTGTGCCACCCGTGTTGGCTCCTCCAAACAGTGAACTGCCACCAGTGTTGGTGGACTGTCCGAAGAGTGACATGACGCCTCGTTATCGATTACCGTCGGGGAAAAATTGCGATCGTGTCTCCTCGGGTTGTATACGAAGCGATGAAGTGCCGGTGACAGACGAAGTGTCTGAATACGTGGTTGAGAGAATATGAAAAAGCCTGGTCAACAAACAGAGAAAGGCGGCGCGTTTGGATCTAGAAATTTAGGAGTGGGCCAAGGCTGGGATGAGATCCTTGGAGGTGAAGCTTTGTCCAATCAGAGAGAGTGTTTGCTCCCAGGCAACGCTAGGCAAACTGCAGAGTCAATGCTTAGAGCTCCAGCTTTCAGCCAGTAAATGTCAAAGCTGGAAATGGATTGTGATACACCAATATAAAACATTGTAATTAACAAAGAAAGAAGTCGATTATTCTATTTCATTCACCTTTTTAGAGATACGCCTTCGTATCTGCGCACGCATGATCATTAATTACTGGTCATTATACCAAATTCCAACGCCAATTGCCCAAATCCAGCGCTCATCAACTTCATATCATCATCTAATTGACAAGCTCAACCCCTAAGCACCATTGGGAGCACCATTGACACGTGCCTTCTTGGAAGCCACCTTGTCAATCTTGCTGCGGTATTCCTGCTGTGTCTTGCACATGTCCAGGAATATTTCATACTTGGCATCAAGAAGAGCCTTCTCATCCTCGTTGGTGCTGGGATCGACCAGCCGACCTCGCTTGCTCATGCGATCCATGATGCTCCAGAGAGACTCAGGCTCACTGCCCTCCCTGGCATGACTTGCTGCCTTGGCACCGAGCATGGCAGCACCGTGAACGACGGCAGCATTGACGTAACGGGGGATAAGGACAGGCATGCCGCAGGCGGTTGCTAGAAGGTTCATGAGAACGGGGTTCTGGCACTGGGAACCAGACATGAAGATGGAAGAGATCTCATGGCCAGCATTGTTCATCTGCTCGACAATTTGGCGCGTCTGCAATGCGATGAATTCCATGGTGGCGTAGTACCAAAGGGCCATGTTGTCGGTGCTCTTATCGCTGTCTAGTCCGATCATGCTGCCCTTCATGTTGGGATCAGCGATTGGTGAGCGGTTACCCCAAAGGTCACCATAGAAGAAGTGGTGACGTCCAAGGTATGAAATCGAGGGAGCATTATGCTTCTCAACCATTAACTCAAGATGAGTGTTGAGGAAGTCATAGATGTGCTTGTCTTCAGCCTTGGCAAGGGCGCATGTCTCATTGTAAGCAGGGTGGATGTCAAGCATATGCCGCAGAAGCTCTCCAGTCGCGGACTGACCACCTTCAGCCATCCAAAACTCGGGCAAGAGGACATCACGGTAAGGACCCCAGACGCCAGGTACAAAGACAGGCTCCTTGGACAGAGCCAAGTGGCACGTGGAAGTTCCCGCAACAGCAGCCAAACGAGTGAAGGCTTGGGCAAGGTCATTGTGGGGTACAGCAGCGTTGAGCTCGTCGTCTCCAAGATCGACCTTCGCACCCACAGTTCCGATCCAACCTGCATATGCGTCAATGACACCGCTACCCACAGGGATGCCCATGGGGAGACCGAGCTGGTTCGCGGCTAGTCGACTCAAAGTGCCTACAGGCTCGCCAGCGCTGACATAGGTCCCGTTCTGCAAATTTGATGGTTAGCTTCTGGTGTATGAAAAGAATGGAGCAGAGAAAGCAAGGGGAGAAAATATGAAAAAGGCTCACCACCCCGTTGACACCACCCATCTGCTTGAAGTCGTCCTTGGTAAGATCTTCAAGACCAATCTCATGGTAGAAGTCTTCTTGCCAACCCTTGACGCTACCATCAACACCCACTGGGACGAAGCCCTGCTTGCAAACGACACTGCAGTAGCTACGGGTCTCGTTGCCAGTAGCCAAGTGTGTGAGAGCATCGGCAAGATCGTAGAATTTGGCACGGGCGAATAGCTCAGGTGGCATGTGGTTCTTGAGCCAGAGCACCTTTGGCATCTCCATCTCAATGCTCATTTTCCCACCAACATATTTGAGAAGCTTGTGCTTAGTGTTGTTGATCTTCTCGGTCTCTTCGACAGGTCTGTGATCGAGCCACAGGATGACGTTGCGGTCATTGCCATCATTTGTGAAGTCTGGGCCGGTGACGGGGAGCGGCTCGTCGGTGTCGTGGGTGAAGACGGCAAGAGAGCAAGTGGCATCAAAGCCAATGCCCTTGATGCTCGAAGGGTTGACTGTGGACTCGCTGACGACGCGGCGGACACATTCGCAGATGCATTGCCAGATGTCTGTGGTTGATTGTTCCTAGAGGAGTCAGATTATGATGGGTATTGGGGTTGCGAGTGAAGCTTACGTAGTAGCCAGTCTCAGGCTGCCATAGCTTGATGTTCTCAGAGGCCAGAGCCTTGATATCACCAGTTTCGTCAATGATGCAAGCACGAGCAGAGCCAGTGCCGACATCGACACCGATGTAGTGATCCTACACAGGACAAGTCAGTCATGACACAATGTCAAGCTTTCACAACCGCCACCAACGGTTGAAGGGTGTATCTCGATGAGCGCATACCAAAACTTGAGGAGGTCTATCCATTGTGAAGAAGGAAAGTTAGCAACTGTGCCTGAACTGTGAAAGAATGGCGAGATGAAGAGAAAACCTACTCCATGACTTTGATGGGCTTATGGTTGTTATACATAGTCTTATTTCTGAATCAGAGTGAGACAGCGTTTATTTGTCCGATGAATAAGCTCCAAGGCTTGGGTTGGGCAAAACAAAATTCCCAAACGGGGAAGACGATGAGTGAGCGAGGGAGGGGAAGAAAGATTCGAGGAGGTGTGAAGCAGAAGCAGAAGGCCGAGAAAGGAGGCGTCGTCTGAGGCGGAGGTGTCACCCCGCGAAACGCAACAAAAGTCTGGAACTCTGAGTATGTAAAGTAGCTGAGGGTGTGTAGCCAGTGATGGATCACTGAGTCTTAGCTCGAGATGGACTGGACTGGATTGGATTGTACTGTATTCGTCTGTAATGCTTTGTAACTCAATTCATAAACATGAATAAACAAATGACGTTGCTCTGTGAGGGCTTGGATAGAGAAGAGACCTCACTCATATATATCTATGATCTGAACAATTGAATTGATCATCAGACGAAGTGGAGCATTCTCCCAAAATAAGCTCGTGGGACACTTTTTTATTATGGACTCTCTCTTCTCTCGGCATCTCGCGATTCACCACCAAGGAAAAAAAAGAGAGAGGCCAGCCATGATGGGGAGAGCTCCATTGTTTGCCCATGATGGATGGGAGCTTTGACATGTTCTGAGCCCGGGGAACCCCCACCGAAACCCACTATTTTCAGGGCGGGGATGCTCGGGATGCATGAGCCTAGAGTGAAGAGGACGTGGGAGGCAACGCCAGAGGAGAGGGTGTGCTATAGTAATTCAGGTGTGTCTATTGAGATCCAATACCAAGAGCTCTAGAAGCTGAGAATCGTTGCAGGTTCTCCCAAAGGCGGAGAAGCTCTGCAGCCGAGAGTCGTGCTGAATGTCGATGCTGCTATTCAGTGGCGTCCTCAACAGCAGCACCACTCTCAGAGACTCTCTCTCTAGACTCTTTTTCTTCTTCTGAACCGTTCAAAATGTTGCTGCCTGAGTTTAGGTGGGGTTCCCAAGCCACCCAGAACGGTCCATCAGTCCATCTCCAGGCTAGCGATAGATTTCATGATCTGCCATTACCCTTATGAGAACTCATGATGAACAATAACAGCATCAAATACACGGTGTGTACATAAAATACAACTTGGCAGGAGAAACAAAAAGCAAAGAAGACTATTCCTTGCTTCGTTGATAACCAATCATGAGACCGATTTCTAAGAATCCATTGACTTGCGAATCGCATATCACAGACATCGGCATTCCCCATATCCATCTAGGTTTAAACCACATGGAAATTTGTTGACGACAATGCCCAACTCAACAAGATATCGCCCCTTAAACGACTCCATAGCCTAACTCAACCTAATCGTTGGCACCAAACTCTAGATACAGCAGTACTCTGAGACCTAGTAGAGTACCTCAGGTCCCAGGAGCTGTCTAAGCGACTCTCACGATGCGATCAACGCATCTCCACCACAACTAACCAAAAACACACCGCCCGCTTGGTCTGTCTCTCTGATGCATCATCCGTAGTAAGATGATATGATGTGGCATAAACTTCCATCCTCTTCTCTCGGCCGAAGCGGGCGGAGTGGAAAACACGAGAAACAACAAGACAAGAGGAAAAACTCATAGTGTCCGATGACCTCCAAATGATCCTGGGACAGGGATCATCTGGCCTCCACTGTATCCGGCAATTCCTATCACCCATCCCGAGGGGTCGGTTTAGCGCACTTATAGCGTTACAGCACCTTACAGCGGGATGCTGAAACTGTTCCAGCCATCAGGTCCGGAATTCCAGATCCGGCTCATCCGTGATGCATGGAGCAATTGGCCAATGGGATCTGATGATCTTCGCTCACCGAGATCTTGTGACCTGCTTGGCTGTGTCGTGTGCGGTGAGTATCACCTCGCATCTGGTCACCTTGAATAGAATGGGATAGGTCAAGACAGGTTACACGATAGTCAACGAAATGCAATCATGCTATGCTATGCTATCTTTCCTTCTCCCAATGCTATTATCTTACAACCCATGAGCTGATGAGCCTTCAACTAATCATGCATATGCAGTCAAGATTATCACATGAGACCATCTCCTCAGCTTTGAAGGAACCTTTCCCTTTACCATCACGCCAGATCAACCCTCAACATCTATTACCGGCAACACACCGCTCGCATCCCATTCCCCCTTCTTGAGTTTTTGCTGCCTCTCTCCCTGGTCTTTCTCCCTAAAACACAAACTCCCCTGACCATGCCTAAATCACTCCTGGCAGTCCATATCACAACCCATTGCTAGGCGTGGGACCAAATACCTATACATAATTCATAAATTCGTCACTCATTATTAGGATACTCCTGGCCTTCTACCAGGATCACCACTGTCAGCGTTGCCGCGTACGCTTCACGAATGGCACATGCCACACTAGGTCCTCGTTAGCAACAGTATGCACCTCTATCACGTCGTATTAGACTTACCATGTTCGCCGAATATCGGCCACCACGGCACTGAGACCCCAGTGAGAACACCATGCTCGTGCCAAGACCTCGTTATCGCGGACTCCGAACGCTTCCACTACAAGAACCTTTTCATCGTCGTTCTCGTCTTCTTCCTCAAGTGCACCAGTCTGCATGAAACCGTTTAATGGTGCGTGGTTGTGGTTGAAGCTCTGACTGAACATATCTCGGTAGGGGCCTCGCATCATGCCTGGTCCTGGGCTTGATCGCACACTATGCAATTGCGGCCCCCCATACAAACCTCCCCAGTCTCGCACTCCAACGATAGCATCTACACGGATTGACGTGTAGATGTAGTCAAAGAAGAGCGGGTGTGGCCCATCAGAGCAAGGCCACGCGGCCACGAATGAGACATCGTACATGAGTTTCAATGGCCATGACACGCCATCAATGGCAAACTGCACAGTTGCGTCAAACAGTCGCGAAAGCCCTGCCGCAGTAGGGGCGTCCCCAGGTCCATCTGCTGGCTTGAGACTTAACAGCTCTATCCGTACCGTGTCAATAGCATCTTCAGGACCACCTTTCGGGCGCACTGGCTGATAATCCTCTACTGGATATGCATCTGCAGCAGGGCCAAGCGGGTCAGAACGCTCTGCCATCGATTCGACATCCTGGGGGCTCATCCGCTGTATTGGTTTTCGACTTCGAATTCGTGCAATCTGGGTTGTGTCAAGATCTTTGGTAGGGCGCGCAGGGCCGATCCAACCAGCAACTGCATGGCATGTAGGTGCTAAAACTTTACCCACAATCGAAGTGGCCGACCAATATGTGTAGCTGTTCTTGTACTGAAATCCGCAGTGAGGATGCATGTGTGAAAGAAGAGCGAGGTTATCCGTTGCACTGTCCGGATCAAGGTCAAGAAGAGTGTTCATTATTAAAAATGGGAAGGTTTGCTATTCGCAGTCAGCCTCTCTTCATGGGCAGTAAGAATCATTTGGCAATCAGTAGGCAGGAAGACTTACACCAGGCAACACCAGGCCACTGAAGAAGGCAAACGCATCAGAGCTGACCTCATCCAGAGCCAATTCCGAATCCTTCTGTTTCATATTATCAAGGGTATCGGCTAGGTTGGGCCATCTCATCATCTGAGCAAAGCGTCTCAACATCCTGATTTGGCGCTTCTTTAACTTATACCGGAGAAGAACTGGTCTTGTTAGCAGCCAGCTCTCGTCGATATCGATCTTGTTGTCACTCACTCTCTTCAGGTGTCTTGCCAACATCATCAACACGGACAAAATCCTGCCAACGACGAGCCAGGGCCAGATTCCACTGTATTGATGGGGGTATTTGTGATGTCAACTTCTCCTTTGCCCAATCACTATGTTGGTCTGACTGAATGCGCAACTCAAGCTCTAGACTTAGCAGGAGTTGGTGAAAGAATTTGTGAAACTGCTCCTCATTCCCGGGACTTCTGTCGAAGATAAATCGTGTAGCAACTTGATTCCGGGGGTTACTAAAGTCGATCCAGTCCGGGCGAGACAAAACCATGATAAGATCCGTAATCTGCTTGTCGAGGGTTTTGTGGGGGTTGAGAAACTTCTCGGGGTCCCTCAAAATACGCTTGTAAAGAACGCGATAAAGCAAAGACTCGTCGTCGTCCTCAATACCATGCCGTAATTCTTGCAGTCGATCGAATATGCTTTCAAGACTCATGGTGCGAGGCATGACTCCCGCATCTCGGAGAGCAATTGTAGGTGGAAGAACACTGGACATTGAGGCCCATTCGTTTAGTGTGATGGTTCCAGGTAGATGCCCGAAGAAGAAGGCGAAACTCGGTTGCTCGAGGGTCTCCCATGGCCGGTCTGCGTAACCATGGCCTATCATGCGTAACGTCATGAGCTGAGTCATGGAGTCGTGAAGATTAGAAACATCGGTAGTGTCAGAAGACTTGCCATCACCTCGATTTCCACTCGATGTCGTATAAAGAGCGTAGAATTCTTCAGGTTGATGCGGTATAGGTCGTTTGTGGCCTTTATGCGAAGGAGCACCTCGAGCAACTAGCTCAAGGGCATGCTGATGAGGTAGTTCATCGTTCATAGAAATGCCATAAGGTGGCCAGGCTGATTGAGGGTCTCGAGCGCGAACCGGACGTCCGTTCGACGGTCTGGATCCGTTCGATGCGCGGGACTTGTTAAGAAAGCCGGACGACTTGGACCGTATTGGGGAAGACCGGGGTTCGGGTTCGGGTTCGGGTTGTCCTCTTTTCGGTCTGCGGCGCATGTTGGACTCGTCTTCGGCAGTCGGAGGACGCTGACTATCGTAGGTAAGATCGGGAGCTGAACCAATACTTTGGCGAAATGGCGCATGGCCTACGTCGCCGTTACTAGCACGACGAGGACGATGGTACTCTCTAGGCTCAAGGTCTTTTGGCTGTAAGTGACAGTATTAGCGATATGCTCAAGATTGTGCCTCGGCGAGGTCGGAGCTTTAGCTATAGCTCCATACGTGTTACAGCTCGAGCTCGAGTTCGGGAACCGAGGTTTCCGACGTGAACACCTCCAAATCAAGCTCCAAAGACAAGTATCGACGCCACTATTGTCGCTGTCGCTGTCGCTGTTACGTACCGGAGGTTTCGTCGAATGTCTTCTGGAGCTGGCCCTTCGGAGCATACTCCAGAGACCCTTCTTTTCGCCCTGATCCGTCATGATGTCATCAGGCGTAGCGCGACTCCAGCGCGACAATCGATATCAAAGATGAAGTTGGGAGATTCAGAAGAGGCGCATAAAGTCGAGGGTCGCAAAGGCGTGGTCGCGACGCCCAAGGCGCGCTGAGAGATAAGACACGGAGAATTGAATGAGCGTGGAGAGTATGATAGACAAGGGTTCCCGTTAGCAAGCAGAGTTGACGTTGCACATGATTGACGATGTGATGCTATCCCCGGCTCTTTTTCTTTGAAGCACAACAAAAAAGAGGAAGCTTTCTCGAGTTTGTTTCTCTGTGGAAGAAAAAAGAAAGAGAATGCAAGCGCCCTGCGTTAAGTTGAGGCAATGTGCAAGCAAAGCAACAGGGGACCCCACGCCAACCTGTTACTTTTTTTTAGTGGCGCGTCTTGCAGCAGATTGGCGATGAAATTGTTAATCCGAGGCGGTCGAGATTCGAGGCAACTCAAGGATTGTTGATTGTTGTATCGAGATATATAATAAGAGGGATCGGATATAGTAGAAGTTGATGTTTAGAGGTGGTTGGAGGTTGAAAAGTCAATCACAACGTTATTAGAGGGGAAGCTCCAATAGCAAAGCCGCTATAAGAACTACCAGCCGTTCAGTTTATAATTTTAACGGAAAGTGTCTGATACACAGCCGAGGGGACGCGCAGCCAACACGCAGCCATTCAAAGATACCTACCTATCCAGTTTTTTGCTCACTGCGATACCCTCAGTATTCTCTCTGAGTAACTGCACTGGAGCCAAGACATCACACAGTAACCTTGACAATCTACAGTTGATTGCCATATCTGATCAATCAATCATTCAGGCACACTCTCCAGTCTCTCTCTCCTCTTCGCCGAGGTGTCACGCTTCGTATAACCCTGCATGACCAACCCCAGACCTGCATACATCTTCTCAGGGGCATCCAAAACTTGCATAGAAACATCTACACCAGAGACAATTAAACTGCTTAAATGCATCTAGCTAGTAATAGCCAATCCTTCATCGAAATGATTATGCAAAACACCAGCGAGTATGTAGTATCCAACGCCCATCCTATCAAAGCTCGTGTAGAACATACTATACACCCTCCGTCTCTTTCGCTCATCCCCCCTGCAATTACTTCAGATCTTCAGACAGAAGCTCTCCCAAGCTACTCTGATCATCCTTGAATTTTCCAAAGGCCTCCCGATACTGCAATGATCATTAGTCTCAATCAAATACCAGAGGGATAATATAACTTACCGCAAAGAAAAAGTTGAGAATAAGTACAAGCATGAGTGAGCCACTGATAATCATGGGCCCGATCATGTTGTCAAAGTCCTTACCGCTTCGCTCCACGATCATGGTTCGTCTGATTCTCAGCATTGCATAACCCCAGATGCCGGCAAAGACAGCAATAAGGACAAACAAGAGACCAATGACAGAAGCAAGTGTGTTCTCACCAGCTGCTGTGTAAAGACCAACAGCCAGACCGCCCTGAAGGATACAGATATGCTGCCACTTAAGGAAAGTTCGCTCATTGGCGAGCCAAACTTTGGGCTCAACCTTGAGCTCGCCCATGTTCTTGATCCATTCTGTCGGCGCAACTACACCCTCTGGCAATGGCTGTTGAGATGCCCGCTTCGCCCTTGAGTACTTGGATAGTGAGAATCCTGGGATAACAGATGAGAGAGTTCCGTAGGACCTCTCCTGCTCTGACCGTTGCTGAGAACTGCTCTCGCCAGCTTCTTCCCCATTTGCGGGAGTAGACGTCCGCCTGTTAAGAGCTTGAGCAATCGAATCCTTCGACATGCGTTCGGCCAGATAAGACTTGCTGACTGGTGAGCTTTGGGTAGGCTTATAGGACCCAGATTTAGCTCCCGCGCCAATCAGACTTCCGACAGCCATAACATCCTCATGTCGTTGAGCACGTCGCTGCTCCTCCTCCTCAAATGTCTTCTGAGGGTCCTTTCGGATATCAGACTCGAGATCACTGAGCCAGAAAGGCAAGTTGTTGACGTAATCTTCAAAGAGAGCTGCAATACCATGGACGAACTTGGAGAAGCGAGGGGTAGGGTGAACCAAGTGGGAGGACATCAAGTCCTCAACCCATGTGGGGTGCTTTCGTTGACTATCCTCCTTCAACTTGATCTCGAGAAGGGCATAAGGGAAACGGTTGACCTCACTCTGGTTCATCTTCTTGAAGGGGTAGGTCATCTCGCTTTCATCGATGTCAAGACGGTGCCACTCATTTGGATCGCGGCAAGGGCGGCTGGGATCAAGAGTGTCCTCACGAATGAATGCCACGTCGGTATCGATGGCGATGCGAATGCGATCATCAGCAGGCTTCTGAAAAGCAGTTCGAACGTAGTTGGCCCTCAGGACAGGGCTGAGACCCTTCTCCTTGACGTATTTTTGTATGTTGTTGACAGTCTCCTGGAATTGCTCAATCTTTTCAGGGGCAAAGCTCTGCCTCTTCATCTTCTGGACCGCCTTCTCAGGGTTGTATTCGCCATTCACGAATGATTTGACGTATTTGTCCTTGATTGTGAACTTGAGGTCCTGGCTGCCGCCCTTGTCATCGACTGTCTTTTGCTCGACGAAAATCTCGGGTCGAGTAGCCAATTGTCCATACCAGCGAAGTCGCAGGGACGTTGCTTCGGATTTGCGGTTAACCTTCTCACCGTAAAGCTCAAATTGCTTATTATCGAAGTACAGCGAAGTGATAGAGGGAGAGTCGCTGCCATCAAGCTCTTTGGCGGACTGCTCGCTGTAAACAAGAGCCGGTAGATGTCGAAGGATGACAGTCTTGACCTCGAGCAAGTTATCAGGATGGACCCAGACTATAATTGAGTTAGCAAAGTGCAACAAAGCTGAATGCGCCTTGAATTTGACTTACACTTGTGAGCTGTGTAGCGCTCGCCATTGTGAGTCTCGCCCTGAGACTCGAGATCCAGGGGTGGCAGCTGCTCTCCGCCATCTTCGAGCTGTTGCCTAATGGCAAAGTACATGATGGACAGCTTGTTGAGTAGCGGGGAGTAGCCAGTCTCAGAGTTGAATGGTCGCTGAGAAAGGCTCAACTGCATCATTGGTCGGACCTTGTAACGGTCTCCTCGCTTCCGGTCGTGCTTCTTAATAATCTTGAGGAAGCCAGTGTAGTTGATGTTGCTATACTTCTTGAGCTCACGAACCTCATTAGTGATCTCATCAAGCTCTGATTCCAGAGTGCGCAAGCGGGAAGCCGAGATCTCGCCCTTTTGAGGAGCTCCATCGTCCTCTGAGGACTCGACGGGAGCCAATTCCTTGAGCTTATCGAAAGCAGCGTCAACTCGTTCCTTGAGAGCGTTAAAGCGTTGCTCTTGGAACTGGGCGACCTTCTCGAGTTGGTTGTTGAAGATCTCTTCGCAGAAGCGAGTCTCGTCCTCCTCGGTCCACGGCTGGTTATCGTCATCGGCCACATCCTCCCTCAACAAGCTCTTTAGCTTCGCATAGTCAATGTACTTGTCCTTCCATGGCGGATAGATGGACTCGCGGAGGGTTCGACCGAAGCGCATTGTGGGTGGATAGCGGTTGTAGCTTTACGACGAGATAGGCCAATTATCTCCAAGCAGGCGACCAACAGGTTGCTGTGTAGGGGGAGATAGACCGTCGAGAGATCGTACCTGAGACAAAGGTAATGCGTTTATGAGTTCGGAATACGTTCAATTGCGGCGCATGACACAATGATGATGCAGTTCGGTCAAGAGCGGATTATATCTTCGAGGCGCGACAATGGAGACTAGACGGCCGAGGCGAGATGATGCTGTCTAGAGATGGTAGACTCGCGACAGAAAGAATACACGACGATACTAGATGTGACGATCGAAGTTTGTTGTTGTGACGTGCGAAGATGAAGGTGCACGATAACACAAAATAAGTTACAGTTGTAGTTTCAAGAAGTTGAACGAGAAAAAGGCTGGGCAACGATGGATCAACAGACTGACTGCCCTGGACCTGGACCTGGACCTGACGCCGGGACCCCACTAGCGGCAAGCAAGGCAGTAAACGTTAGACCACCTACAGTATGGGCAGCACCCACTCACTACAAAAACAGCTCTTCAGTAGCTCTTCGGTGTCCAAAACAGCTGCTGAAACTAACCCTCAGTGGAAAATGCAAGCGTAACAGACCCATAACCCGCTGGAAGCGACCTGGCAGCTTGATACCCGTTTCGCCTCGGTTCTCGTAGCCCATGTTGAATTGGTCTCCAATTGCCCTATCAGAATCTACCACTTACACACGTGTTACCGTGGATGCATCTAAATCTAGGTGCATATCATTCCCGTTGTCTAATCCCTGCTTCTGCGTGCATTCATGTGTCTCCATCTACGCACGTGAAGAGAATTGGCCGAATAGTCTCAATTTATGGCTTCAAGTAATTCTTGTTAGTGAAAGCTGAAGAGTTTTCGGGTGTGAAAAGCTCTCAAGATTCTTCGTATTCAGGCTCTGTCATGGCAGGTCACTATCTCTACGGTAAAAATTGGCTTTTGACTAGAGTTTGCAGCTAAGCCAGATTCGAATAAATCATTTCCTTAGCAACGCCGATAGCACGTGAGTTGACTTACGTTGCATTGCTCAACCTCCAGCCTTAATATTATCACCAACAGGCTCGATGCTTGTTCTCTCAATAAATGTGTCGTTGTCTTGTTTACCAATCAAATGTCGTGAATATGCAGTTTGAGCTCAAGTTGACAAGAGGGCACGCGACCTGTCTCTGATGCGAATTTCACTTTTCATTTCGAACTCGGGATCTAGCCAATGGCAGGTATTGTTCAACACACGCATCCATGAACACGCTGCACATCTGAGCTTGCTTGGCGAGACGGCATTCACGACGAAGTGCCGCAAATTCCTCCCTCTGAGACCTCATTTCTTGGGGCCAAGACTAAAGTAACCTAAACTTTACTAAGTTTAGGATATCTTTATAAGACTTTCCTAAACATTTTGTTAATCTCCCTAAAACCTCACAAGAGCGAAAATTGCCAGATCAAGTATTCTAATAGCCTGTCGTAGCCAACAGTGATTCAAATTGGTATAACTAATACATTCATCATTCCTGAACAGACACCTTTATCATATCCGATTCCATGGTCATGGTATCATGCTGTATCCGATCCGTTGCTCCCGTGTCCCAAATATAGAATAAATAAAGAAACTATGCAATTTTTCTTCAAGCCTCGACCTTGATCTGGCTGAAAATCTCCTGCGCAGTGCGCTTGGTGATACCACCGGTGACAGGCAGGTTGGTATACTTCTCGAGATAGAGATCAATCTCACGAGCAGCCTGGCGACCTTCGTTGATACCCCTGAGACATTTGTTAGTGAAGTTTTTTCATGTGGATCGACATAGTTGAAACTTACCAGACAATGAGAGATTGACCGCGGCGGGCGTCACCAGCAGCGAAGACGCCCTCGAGGTTGGTGCTGTACTTGCCGGGGGCGGTCTTGACGTTCTTGCGAGCATCCTTCTCGATCTCGTCACCAAGAACACGAGCCTCAGGTCCAAGGAAACCCATGGCAAGGAGGACGAGGTCGGCAGGGAAGAACTGCTGAGAGCCCTCAACCTTCTTCATGTCCCAGCCGCCGCTAGGGGACTTGGTCCACTCCACGCGGATGGTGTTGATGCCCTTGACCTTGCCAGAGCCATCATCCATAAACTCCTCAGACATGATGCAGTACTCACGAGGATCCTTGCCAGTGTGCTGGCGAACCTCGGTGTGACCGTAATCAACACGGTAGATACGAGGCCACTGAGGCCAAGGGTTGTCGTTAGCACGCTCAGGAGGTGGCTGAGGCAGAAGCTCGAAGTTGGTGACGGATTTGGCACCGTGACGGAGAGAAGTACCAATACAATCGTTACCAGTGTCACCGCCGCCAATGACGACGACGTCCTTGCCCTTGGCGGAGATGTAGGTGTTGTCCGCAAGCTCGGAGTCAAGGAGAGACTTGGTGTTCTTGTGGAGGAACTCCATAGCGTAGTGAATACCATCGAGCTGACGTCCCTTGATAGGAAGGTCGCGGGCAACAGTAGCACCAGTTGCAATGACGACGGCGCTGTTGCTGGCTCGGAGGTCGTTGAGAGAAGGGTGGCCTTCCTCGCCAACAGCAACGCCAGTCTTGAAGATGATACCCTCAGAGGCCATGAAGTCGGTACGACGCTTGACAATACGCTTGTCAAGCTTCATGTTGGGAATACCGTACATGAGGAGACCTCCGAGACGGTCGGCTCGCTCGTAAACAGTAACGAGGTGACCGGCACGGTTGAGCTGATCAGCAGCGGCCAGACCAGCAGGACCAGATCCAATGATCGCGACAGTCTTGCCAGTTCGGACCTTGGGAGGCTGAGGAACCATCCATCCCATCTCGAAACCACGGTCAATGATAGCGCACTCAATAGACTTGATACCGACAGGGTCCTCATTGATACCCAAGACACAAGCACCCTCGCAAGGAGCCGGGCAAACACGACCAGTGAACTCCGGGAAGTTGTTGGTCATCAGGAGACGGTTGAGAGCATCCTTCCACTGATTTTGGAACACCAATTCGTTCCATTTGGGGATAATGTTGGAGATAGGGCAGCCAGTCTCGGACTGACAGAATGGCACACCGCAGTCCATGCAGCGAGCTGACTGGTATTTAAGCTCGTCCTCGTCCAGACGAGAGCTCAGCTCAGCCCAATCCTTGAGACGAGAATTGACAGGGCGGTATTTCTCCTGGCGGCGCTTGTACATCTTGAAACCTCGAGTCTTGTCGAGAACAAGGGCACGCTTCTTCTCGGCAGCGTTGTCACCAACAGCCTCCTCGAGATCCTGGAGTTTGGCAACCTTCTCCGACTTCTTGTGCTGGACGCCAGAGACAGCAGGAAGGTTGTACTCGGCACGCTTGGCTTCAGCAGCCTTGGCAGCCTCTTCCTCCAGGACACGCTTGTAATCGACAGGAAGAATCTTGATGAAACGAGGAAGAGCTCGGTTAAAGTCAACCAGGATGCGAGCTGCGCGCTCGGAACCAGTGTAGTGGTGATGATCCTCAATGAGACCGCGAACGAAAGCAATCTCAGCAGGGTCCTCAAGTCCACTGGTCTCAACCATCTCGCCGTTGAGCTTGGAGTGGAAATCACCGTGAACATCCAAGATGTAGGCAATACCACCAGACATACCAGCAGCAAAGTTGCGACCAGTAGATCCAAGAACAACAACGCGACCACCAGTCATGTACTCACAACCGTGGTCACCGACACCTTCAACGACGGCGGTAGCACCGGAGTTTCGGACAGCAAAACGCTCGGCAGCAACACCACGGAAGAAGCAAGTACCAGTAGTAGCACCGTACAAGCAAGTGTTACCAATGAGAATGTTCTCTTCCGACTTGAAGACAGCGGAGCGGGGAGGATAGATGATCAGACGACCACCAGACAAGCCTTTGCCAACATAATCGTTGGCATCACCCTCAAGCTCAAGGGTGACACCAGGGGCAAGGAAAGCACCGAAGGACTGACCAGCGGAGCCCTTGATATTAACATGGACAGTGTCCATAGGCAGTCCAGCCTCGCCGTATCGCTTGGAGATGTGGTAAGAAAGTGAAGTACCCATTGCTCGGTCAGTGTTGACGATGTCACACTCGATTCTGGAGGGGAGACCCTTGTCGAGAGTCAACTCAGACTCGGAGATAAGCTTGTTATCGAGTCGAACGTGGAGCTTGTGGTCCTGCTTTCGGACGTTGAAGGTGGCAACACCGGGTCGGAGCTTGTGTGCGGGTGTCAGGAGGAGAGACAGGTCAATGTTGGCTGTCTTGTGGGTTCGAAGGTCATCACGCATCTTGAGGACTTCGACATGGCCAACCATCTCGTTGATGGTTCGGAAACCAAGCTGGGCCATGATAGCCCGGAGCTCGTTGGCAACATAGTAGAAGAAATTGATGACGTGCTCGGGAGTTCCGGTGAACTTCTTGCGAAGCTCAGGATCCTGGGTAGCGATACCAACAGGGCAAGTGTTCAGGTGGCAATTGTGAGTAACGAGGCGGTTCTGGAGCTGGAATAGCCCTCCAGAAACCTGGATTCCTCTGTACTGACCATCCTCGACGTCCGAGACAGTAAAAGGTCGTGCATCGTGCGTATAGAATGTCTTTGCTGGGTTCATTCTCTTGCGTGGGATCAACAGGTGGTTCTGGAACTCGTTTGAACCTTTACCTAGATAGATCACGTACTGGACGCTTGGCCCATGCCTGTTGTTCCACTGGTTGAGAGGTGTCGACGTGTCAACACCTGTCACTGAAATGCCACAGCTAAGAGCCAAAGTCTTAGCATCTTCGACGATCTTCCTGTGTCCTGCACCGTGCTGGATAAACCGGTAGGTATTATGAGACTTGACATAGCAACCATCAGCGTCTATAAGACCTGCCAGGACTGCCAGGCGTGCTTGCTTGCTGGCCTGGAGGTAGCAGTCTGGGATACCAGCGCTCTTGTTGTTGAGAAGCCCAAGGTTTTGTAAGCCTTCTCGAATGGGACTCCATGGCCGGCCAGGTGCATGTAACTCTGAAGTAATGGCCCAACGGAAGACATCAACTCTAGCCCTATAGTTAGAGTTACGCAGAGAGTCACTAGCTTGCTGCGTTCGATACTCTCTAAGTTTCAATGGCCTAGTACCAGCTGGTCTGCCATTATTCAAACGATCAACATAGCTGGATAGCCAAACACGAGTCTCATGGTCACTGCCATAGATAAAAGGACCCTCAGCTCCACCATCACCAAGCCATAAACCAAGGAAGTATGGGTCGATTGGTAGAGCTTCATCTGTTGCTTGATCTTGTCCACTAGGAGCCGGGACAAAGGTCAATGGAGCACGATGCAGCTTGAGGTGCATCCGTTTAGCTTCTTTATTGCAGAAGCCCTCAAATGTCTCGACAGAAACATTGATCTCATCTCCATCTCGAACAACATATGGGTCTACCATATGAGCATGTTGACTGAGTAGTAGAGACTGAACAAGCTGGGCTTGTTCTTCAGAGGCAAACTGGCGATAGATCTTGCGAATACCACCACATGGACAAGGCTTACGGTTGATAGATGTCTTTACCCGATTGAATCGTTGAATGGCCTCTTCAGATAGAGCTATGGCCGAAGAATCCACGAACGAGGAGCTGGATGCTTGGGTATTCAACGATACTTGTCTAGATATACCGCCAGAGCCTTGAGGTATGCCTCCAGACTGTTGAGAGTCCCGCTGGGTTTGCTGAGATTGGCGAGATGACTGTGAGTCTGGCTGATTCAACGAAGGTGTGCGGCGATAAGTACTGCCAGCAGTTGTACTTGCCAGGGTAGCGTCTCGAAGAGCCACAAAGTCAGGGCCAAGATCGATGGTAGGGGCATCATCATCGTACTCTGCATCGTCCACGAGATTGGGAGGATTTTCAAAGTACAGATCTACAGCATCGTGCATAGCCTCACGAACCAGGTCTGGATTGTTTTCAAGTTCATGGTTGGCCAATCGAGAAAGAACTTCAACGATCTTGTTCGAGTAACGATCGTCTTGTCCTTGGTGGTAGTGTCGTGTTAGAATAGTATCGATATACCCATGGGCCGCGGCTTGTCCAGGAATCTCAACTTCATGACTATCCATCAAGTCTCTGTAGATAGTGTCAACCAAATCTTCAAAGCGAAGATTGTCCGCCTGGCGATCAAGGGAGTGTCTATCACAATACGTGAACCAAGTCACACTGATCTTGCTGACCGAAGGCCTGGTGCCATAGGTTCGAAGGGGCAATATGTGATCAGGCGTACACTTGAAAGACACGTTGCGTCGTGAATCGAACTCTTTATAGCGTATCTCCTTCAAACGACCTTGTTGAACAGGAGCCACGGCAAGACATAGGACAGGGTTATCATTGGGATCATATAGTGTGTCCCCAATGTTGATAGCAGAGATAGGCTTAGGTCCTTGGGATGTCCTAACCATAGTGCTAATTTCGAGGCACTTTCTCATAAAGACACAGCCCATAGCGATGAGAGGAGCGGTGGCAAAGCCCCATTCCTCAGCACCTAACAGACAAGCCAGTGCAACGTCACGACCGGTCTTGAGCTGACCATCAGTCTGGACAACGACACGGCCACGAAGATCGTTGAGAACCAGAGTCTGATGAGTCTCAGCCAGACCCAACTCCCAAGGAAGACCGGCGTACTTGATACCAGTCCATCGAGAGGCACCAGTACCACCATCGTGACCAGAGATCAGGATGTGATCGGCCTTGGCCTTGGCGACACCAGAGGCGACGATACCGACACCGACCTCAGACACAAGCTTGACGGAGACTCGGGATCGAGGGCTAGAGCACTTAAGATCGTAGATCAGCTGCTTGAGATCCTCGATGGAGTAAATGTCGTGGTGAGGAGGAGGCGAGATAAGACCGACACCAGGGGTGGAGTGACGGGTGCGAGCAATAGACTTGGACACCTTGTGGCCAGGAAGCTCACCACCCTCACCAGGCTTGGCACCCTGGGCCATCTTGATCTGAAGCTCGTCCGAGTCAGCAAGGTAGGCAGAGGTGACACCGAAACGACCAGAAGCGACCTGCTTGATAGCAGAACGCATGGTGTCACCGTTAGGCATACGCTGAGATCGCTCGGGATCCTCACCACCCTCACCAGTGTTGGACTTGCCACCAAGACGGTTCATGGCAACGGCAAGAGTAGAGTGAGACTCCATGGAGATGGAACCGTAAGACATGGCGCCAGTGCAGAAGCGTCGGACGATGTCAGTCCAAGGCTCGACCTGGTCGATGGGAACAGGAGTGCAGTCCTCAAACTTGAAGTCAAGAAGACCACGGAGGGTACAGTTCTTGATCTGCTCATATTCGGAGCGGGAGTAGGCCTCGTAGGACTTGTCGTTCTTGGTGCGAACGGCGTCCTGGATGTTGGCAATCGAGGTAGGGTCGTTGACGTGGGGCTCACCACCATCTCGCCAGTGGTACTCGCCAGACTCGGGAAGACCAGAGGGGAGGATAGTCTCGCGGGTGGGGAAACCACGCTCATGGAATCGGAAAGCCTCCTCAGCAATGAGCTCGAAAGTCATACCCTGGATACGAGAAGCAGTACCCCTGAAGCATCGCTCAACAACTGTCTCATCAAGACCCAGAATTTCGAAGATCTGGGCACCCTTGTAAGAGGCAAGAGTAGAAATACCCATCTTGCTCATAACCTTGAGAATACCACCGTCGCAGGAGTGTTTGTAGTTACGGATAAGAGTCTCGTTGGTAGTCTTCTTCTTGATGAGACCCTCGCGGTTCAGCTTGAGAATGCACTCCATGGCAAGGTAAGGGTTGATGGCATCAGCACCGTAACCGAGGAGGACACACATGTGGTGAACCTCACGAGCCTCAGCAGTCTCGACAACAAGAGCAACCATGGATCGCCACTTGTTGCTGACAAGGTGATGGTGAACCATAGCAGAAGCGAGGACAGCGGAAACAGGCACGCGGTCAGCCGAGGTATTGCGGTCGGAAAGGACAATGACACGGTCGCGAGACTCGATGGCGGCGGAGGCCTCGTTACAGATCTCATCGAGGTGCTTGATATAGCCCTGGATACCTTGGTTCTTGGGGAAGGTCAGATCAATAGTCTTGACAGTCCACTCAGAGTACTTGTTGGACATGTTCTTGACGGCATTAAACTCCTCGATGGAGAGGATGGGGCTGGGAAGCAGCAGACGACCACACTGGGAAGCGTCCATCTCCAGCAGGTTACCCTGGGGACCAACATAACACTCAAGAGACATGACAATGGACTCTCGGATAGGATCAATGGGAGGGTTAGTGACCTGAGCGAAGAGTTGTCGGAAGTAATCATAGAGGAGACGAGGAGCCTGGGTCAAGCAGGCAAGGGGAGCATCGTTACCCATGGAACCAAGAGCTTCCTTCTCATCAGCGGCCATAGGAGCGAGCAGCAAGGAAACCTGCTCGTGGGTATAACCGTAAGAGAGGAGAAGGGGGTCAGCCTGGATAGCCTTGTCATCAAGCTTGGGTGCAAGGTCCAGGGCCTGCTCCATGATCTCAACGACCTTGGGCAGAGTAATCAATTCACTATCGAGCCAGGCTCGGAAATCATATCGACTCGAGACAGCCTCCTTCAATTCCTTGTCATCAATGATACGACCAGCCTGTGTATCGACCAACAACATACGGCCGGGCTGAAGACGACCCTTCTGGATGACGGTCTCGGGCTCGACGGGGATAGTTCCGACCTCGGAAGCACAGATGATACGGTCATCGTCCATCACGTAGAAACGGCAAGGTCGGAGACCATTTCGGTCAAGGTTGGCACCGCAGTATCGGCCATCAGCGAATGTGAACAGAGCAGGGCCATCCCAAGGCTCCATCTGGCAAGCAGCCCACTCGTAGAATGCAGCCTTCTTGGGGTCCATGTGCTGGTTGCCTTGCCAAGCCTCAGGAACCATGAGCATAACAGCTTCGGGAAGAGAGAGAACACCGTTGATGGTAAGAAGCTCGAGAACGTTATCGAAAGCAGCAGAATCGGAACCACCATCCTCGACAACAGGGTACATCTGCTCAAGCTCCTCCTTGAAGATATCAGACTGCATCACACCCTCACGGGCGCGCATCCAGTTCTTGTTTCCTCGTAGTGTGTTAATTTCACCGTTGTGGGCAGCCCATCGGAGAGGCTGAGCACGGTCCCATGAGGGGAATGTGTTTGTAGAGAAACGAGAGTGCACCAGAGCAAAGTGAGCCTCGTAATCAGCGTTGACAAGATCATGATAGTAAGAGTAAACCTGGACGGGAGCGAGCTGACCCTTGTAAACAATGTTCTTGTTTGAAAGGGAGCAGAGGTAGAACCAGTTGTGAAGGCCAATGCTCTGAGTGGCACGCTTTCGAAGGATGTACAGCTGTCTCTCAAACAAGCGTTCGTCAAACTTCTCAGGGTCGGTCATCTCAGGAGCATTTCCAGTACCGTAGGCAGAGGCCAGGACAACAAAAGGCTGAGCGATGATGGGCTCACGCGATTTGGCGGCAGGTCCTAGAAGAGTCGAGTCGACAGGAGGCCTTCGCCATCCTAGGACTCGGAGGCCCAGCGACTCGGCAACATCTTCCAGCTGCCTCTTGGACTCTTGAAGAGTCTCCTCGTCGGGCTTAAAAAACAGGTTTCCCACGGCGTACTGGCCCAGGGGAGGCAGTTTAATGTCCTCCTCCTTCTCAAAGTTCTTGATGAAGAACCGGTGGGGGATGGATGTCATGACACCAGCACCATCACCATCTCGTGCATCAGATCCCACGGCACCACGGTGGGTCATGTTGCAGAGCAGGTTACGGGCATCGCTGACAATCTTGTGGCTAGGCTTGCCCTTGATGTGGCTATGAACATGTTAGCAAGGTTATGATGGTGATCTGAGGAGTAACTGACCAAGCAAAGCCGACACCGCAAGCATCCTTCTCATAAGAAGGGTCATAGAGACCCTGCTTCACCGGCAAGGCACCAGCCCACGAGTCATTGTTCTCAGTCTGATACTCATAAGGTATGTATGGTTGTTGCTCGGCTTCGGTTTGAATATGTCGGTCGTCGAAGTCCTCGTTTAGGCCCATGCTAGGCAAGGATTCGATCGAACTCGGGTGGGGTTGTGGGGGAGTTCGGTGGGCGACGTAGGATCGCGGGGCGCGTTGGTAAGAGCAGCTGTAGCCACTCTAACGGAGATCTAGCATTCAATTAATTAGCACGGGTAAAAGGAAGATATGGTGATTAAACGCGCTCCGTGTAACAGGCTGCAGGACCAGTTCCGATGAGCTCAAACAGGTTCCGAAAGGTTGTCCGAGGCAGTCCAGGGTTTGCTGCTCATTGAGGGGTCGCTAATGAAAAAAAACGTTGGTGGCTCCGGCATCGGGTAGAGATAAGGAAGTCTGACGATAACTCAAATCACCAGAGAATATGCCCCGCCAAGTTGCGCCCGCAGCTCTCACTACAGCCTCTATTCCTGGCTGAATGGTTTTGCGTAGCATTGTCGAGCGAACAGCGCCATGACAATGCTGAAGTGTCCATTTCATAACATCCACTTCCAAGACAATGCAGGCTCTCGACCAAGCTTCTGAGCTGTCTTATTTGGACCATCGACCCACCAAATTATCGGCGGTCTGCCGAGCGGGGCCCTTGTCCTGGCTGCATTGGAGTGGGATGTTTAGAGCAACAGGGCCAATGATGGACTGTGCAATGCTAACAACCTAACCATGCAGCCATGCGGCTAAGACAAGGGGGGCCGAAGAGGCGCCTGGGGATGGACGTCACTGCAGCGATGCCACCAACAGTTGGAAATGGAAACAAATGCCACCAATGCCAGAGGAGCGCAATCGGAGAGGCCCGTCAAGCTAGTCCGCTGGAAATGCTGCCTTCACTTGTCGTCTGAGACATGTGATTTCGGTATGTCGCCAGTTCAGGTCTCAAGAATAAGCAGCGATGGCCCGAAGATCGTTTATCCAGGTAGTTCAGTGTCGAGCAGCTGCACCAGGTGTCGTAGGAGATGCAGAAGTGAATCCAGTTCGGCTCCAGGCGGGAAACCGTTGCTTTCGATAGGGAGTACTCATAACAAACTTACCAGGTGGTGGTCCTCTTCACCAAAGAGGTTATTCGTGAAACGAAAGGGTATCAAAAGGCGACTGGCTTGCAGTGCAGTAGCAGGTAGTAGGCACGTTAGATTCTAAGGAGAGGCGAACGCGAGAGGACAGAGCAGTGGCAGTAGGAGGAAGAGATCAAGAGGAGAGAAGAAGTTGGAGGGGGAGGGCAACAGCTCTGCTTTTATGAATGGGCGGGAGATGAGTGGGAGCGAGAGTGAGAGTCGAAGTGGAGGGCACGGGAGAAAGGGAATTGATGTCCGAAGCCGTCCAGCAAAAGAAGGCCAGTCCAATAGCAGCTCGAGTAACTATAGCAGTAATAGTGACAGCTCAATGGTTCACTGCCTCTTTTTCTCGAGTCAATCCAACTGGGTCCAGCTTCGGAGCAGCTCAGGGAAAAAAAGCCCCACGAAAGGGAAAATGAACAAGCGAACACCAAAAAAAAAAATCCAATGGAGCGGCTACGGCGTGCGTGGAGGGGAGGAACCCGCCAGGGAGAGGGGTGTACATGAGGGGGAAAGCTAGTTCGGTAGGGGTGTGTATCTTGAATAGGGCTTGGAAAGAGTCTATGGTCGAGGCCGAGAATGCGGCGTCAGAGCGAGATACCGGGGTTGTGCATAGCGCAGTGGGGGGACCGATGATGTTGATGATGTTGATGGCTTGAGGAGCACTCTCTGTAGACACAAAGGTCACTAAGGTATGATGGACGTCAGGAAATGGTATTTCACATGAAATTTGACTTTCATTAATTCCTCTGTGTATTGCTCAGCTCTGCTTTTTTTTTAATCTCATCCTGACAACAATTCCAGAAGAATAACAGTCCTCACAAGCCATCATTCACCTATAATTCTTTTGAGAGTTTGTCTTCGGCGTGCTGGCTCCGAACTCGAGGTGGGCGAACGGCATGGACCCTACCGTGGCCCCATTTCCCTACCGTTTCCCCCATAGACGGGAATTGGGGCACAGCAGGAGGAGGAGGAGGAGGAGGAAAACGCACATGCCAGGAAACAGCCGCAAGCAAATGAGGTTACAGGCATTTGTACGACGCTCCCATCATTGACATGCCACTGTTCGAGCAACATCCCCTTTCGAATGTATCAGCATTAGGAAGCTCAGGACTTCTCGTCTCACCTCTTACTTTCGGCATCTCTTCCGCTGACATGTTGGTTACACAAGTTGTAAGGGTTGCTAAAGCCTAGGGATGACCTATTGCTAAGTATCGTGTTATTCTCCAAATTTCCCATGCTATACATGCCGTTCCATACTCCGCGATTCGTTCAACACTTTGCTTCCTTGTATCAAACCCCATCTATCCATACCATTATCCCTTATTTCTCTGTACTTTTTATTCAGAATCATCTTACGGGCTTCCCGTTCTCACGCTTCGGAAATTCCTCCGAACTCACTTTTGAAGCCCTCGACTTAAGCCTTGGGGTGCGCCCGTCCGTGTTCCGCTCACCCTCCTCCGTAGATCGGCCTGCATCCTCGGCAGATTCCTCTTTGGAGGCGAAAGGAGACGCGCACATCTTTTTTTTTTTGAATATCACTGTGCTAGGAGATGCACAACGCAGCATATTAGACGAGTCAGAATAGGAAATGTGTTGCCGCAGCCCTCTATTTCTGATCTACAGTCTTGGAGGGTTGAGATCTGCCAACAACTACGTCTTCGAAAAAAGGGCACACGTCGTTCAATCAAATAGTGGCAAGATGTATCTGTTTCGATACATGCGGTATCATAATTAATTAACAGGGTACTCCGTAATTCCCCATGGATCCCCTCATAATAGTATTGACTCCCCGCGTTGTGAATCAACCCACTCCATGATCATTGCCTGACTTTTGAACATCCTTCGACCTGACCTGACGCGTTCCATCTGCAACCCCGTAAGATTGTAGTTTAGCGGTCAGTAGCTCGGTCAGCGTCCTACAGCCAGTCAATTCGTTTCTAATACAAATATCAACCTTCATGAATGGCCTCATTTGCTGTTGTTTCCTCTCCGACGTTCCCACCCTGGACCATAGCCGCAATAACCTCCGCCGCTCCTGTTTTCCGTTGAAATCGCTCCTCTCCGCTATGCTCCGCTCTCCGCATTCATGGAGCCTAATCTGATCTGTTTAACCGACGTGGAAAGGTGTGTTCTCGTCATTGCGTCCAATCAAGCACAGGCTAATAGGCAGCTACAGCTACTATTATCGCATATCTATCCGCCAAGCTGTCAATCTGTGAATGGCTTTGCAACATGGTTTCGTGTAAGAGAAATACGGCCGAGGGATGGACTGCTTTGCCGCTAACGACGAGCCAACCACTTACGACCGCACTCTGACTCCCGACGAGCGCTTCGAGTTCATGGATCAGGGTGTCTAGAGTGCCAGGGTTTGAATGGATGGCGCCGAATGGCTGGAAGATGCTGCGAATCCGTGCGACGCCGGCTGGAACGTTAAACCTTCCTCTGCAGGGATCAGCTCAACCTCCAACTTGCGACACCAATCATGGCTTGCCATTTTCAAAGCCCAGCTAGTCCGATGTCGCGCCCACGTTGTCTCGTCTCTACGAGCAGCATTGAGGAGCCATGAGGCATGAGCATCAGCGTCCTTGTGAACCTGGGGCGGGACCTTTGACGTACAGATGCTGCGCGGGGGAGCTTGGGATGGGCCTGATTCGTCTATCAACCCCCATCTTGCACTACCTACACTGCACTTCAGTCCGAGTAGCTGGATGCTGGTGTTGCATCTGGATTCTCTGTGCGAGATTCGAGATGTGATTCCGTCCGTGTGCCACTCACTACCTTAACCATTGTCCCTACGTACATGCAAACGCTAGATTATTGCTACGTTATACTCATATGTTGTAATTTGGTGTGGTACATACGTGAAGTGAATATCATTTAGGCTCTAGGCTGGCTGTGATCTTCCACCTTGTCTTGCCTGTCTCTACCTGCCAGTATACCACGTCGACGCAAGCATTACAACGTTTGAGATAATTAGAGTCGCTTCCCTGTCCTGTTATTTGCCTCAACCACGGCCATTGCCGTTATGGAATATCCCTCCTGGACTCGCGTGAGAAGCAGGCCACACTGCATAGTGGAGTTGAATTTTGAAATTGTGCCCTGGGATCTCGGGATGTTTCTGAGAGTCGCCGAGCGCATCTCAGAGCCAGCCGAGGACATGGACCCCCAACGTGAGCGTTTTTGGTTCTCGGAGTCAGAGTCAGCGCCTTGGATCGTTGATGCGAGGCACTTACACGTGTGATGTTCATCGCCGTCACCTCATTATCTCACAGATTCACAGTCAAAAGATGGACAACATAAAATTGGGAGAGGCGACCAATCAGGGCTTCCAAAGTCAAGTCGTTTCTTATCTCGAGCCAACCACCGTTTACTATGTCTCCAGGTGCACTAAAACGGAACAAGCTCGTGCCGTGCACACCACACACACGGCAGCCAAAGCGTGCCAAGGGTAGAAGATCGTCTAGCGCCGTCTTTAGTCGACGCCATCGCGCAGATGCACCTGTCTCACCATGCTTCGGGAGTCCCTGCGGGGACCCTGCCTGCGAGGTTAGGTTCTGTGAAGTGTTGCAGTTGCAGTGGGCTTGCATGAAAGACGTCACTGAGATGGGCAATTCGAACCGGTACAACACTGAGAGGCCAATGGTTGCAAGGGCTGTAAAAACATGTGGTCTGGGGAAAGACAGACAACATTTGAGGAGTTTTGCACGGATCTCAAGTCACTGCTCCCCGATGCATGACGAGTACGGTCTTTGTCCTCCGTTAGACATGACAGCATATGTCTTTCACAAATACGTACGACGCTCTCAACTCGTCTTGGCCGCATTACAGTCAAGACTCAGGAGGATCCAGTCCAATGCTACCAGATCTCGTTCGCGTTGGCCGTATTTCCTAGCGCGGGGAGCCACAATTGCTTATCTCTCGGCGTTGATACCGCATATAAAATATACTAAAACGGCGGCGGGCGAATGGATCCTGAAAGGAGCTCAAATCAAGAGTTGAGAGATTATAAATAAAAGCGAGTTGCTGGCTCGTTTGCCTTGAGCGGAGACTGCCTGTGGACCACAGCGAGTTCGGCGGTGCTAAACGGCATCTCATGTAACTTGTGCTGCTCTTATTGCTGCTGCCGCTGTGGCCTACATTGCTAGGCTGGGCCGTCTGCAGTAAGTGCAGTGCATCTCCATTACGGGCTTGCGGAGCCGTCAATCCGTAGACATAGCCTCGTTCAGTCTATGAACCAGAGATGCCCAGAGTCCAACTTCCCGATCCCCGAAAATCCAGAGCAAAAACAAAAAATCTCATTCAGTTCGAGGCCGACGGAGAGAAGCCGACGGTCTTTGCGGCCAAATTCCGGAGTTGCTATGGTTGCTTTGCTGTGCTCACTACTGGCTAGGGAGCCTCCCACTCCTGATTCCGACTTCTTCCGATGTCCAACTCGAGTTTTGCTACAGGTAATTTACGAGCTACTTTACCTACCAAGGTATGGAACGAATTCTTTGCATGAAGCAAGGGTCTAGCGCTGTACGGTACAGGGCAGTAATGCAAGCGAGTTGCAGGAGTTTGTCGAGATACCATCCATCCAATGCTGAAGCAGCACAAGGCACAGCACACGGCAGTCGAAGATTTAGTTACCAAACAAAATGAATAAACCACCGACTCTTCCTGCAGCCTCATTGTTGATCGTATCAGAAAGTCTCCGAAAGGAGATCATATGCTTGGCTCCAGGCGGTGAGTTCAGTTCAATTTCAGATCGACAGAGTTGCAGTCGCTCTTTGGGGGTTTCATTTCCCAGATCAGAGACATGAGTCTAGAACAAGCAAGGTGTTGCCCTCTGCTGTAAACCGCTCATGTCAAGCCGACCCAGCCGCTGGAAAATATTCAGCCGTATTTGAGGTAGTGTTTAGTCGACCGGAGATGTTCACAGCCAGCCAAACTCAGGTTTCATAATTCACATATCACTTTTTGATCAACAACCCTGTTAATTCCTTTAACTCATTAACGTTTTGTGAAGCTCGTAATGTTGCATTGTTTCGACAACGGGTTCCCACCAATGGCGGCTATTAGGCGCTGAAGCGCGTTTATGGCGGGAACTGCCCCGCCATTTCGTAAGAGGAGACTTAAGGTTGTTGTCCTGGAAATGTCAAGTCAATACAACATCAATAGCTACACCTAACAGCTTGACGCGACCGCGTCTTGACCTGGCTGTCATGTTCACTACACTACCAGATTTCACACCGCGAGACGTAAGGCTGTTGCGGACGTAGTTAACTACAAATGCTAATGTACTTAGTCGCATTCTTTGTGGTACAGATCTTCTCGCAGTCCTTACACCCCACCTGGACCTCTCGACGACTTTAGCGGTGATACACATAACATTCAACATGGCGCAAACCAGGCCCGACAACGAACAAAGCTCATTGAACGATCAGCTCTCGCTCGGCTGGCCGCAGACGAACAGTACATGCAAAGAAGACGACTGAACGTTCAAAATTATGGCAGTGGCTGGCTGAAACCCCCAGGTGTTCCTAAGACATTGCACCAGATGCGTGAGGAGAAGCGGGAGCAAGAGGAGCACCAAGAAGCAATGCGCCGAGAACAACTAGCTCAAGAACTAGCTGAAGCTGAAGCGGAGGGTATGCCTGGCGAGGGTACTATGGATGATGTCCAGCTTGACGGAGCTCAAGATTTAGACGATGAAATTCCTGATGCTGATGAAGAAGGATATGCTTTTGGCGACGAAGATGAGGACGATGACGAAGAGGACGAGGAAGAGGATGAGGATGAAGAGGATGGTGAAGAAACAGATGATGAGGCTCTGAGAGCAGAGCGCCAGAACGATCTCATGCAAGCACGTATGAGGATGGGCGACGACGCTTTTCGTGAGGCCCTGGTCCGCGGTGAGCCGGATGCTAACGATATGTACGGCGACACCGAAGAGCTCGAAGAAGAAGAGGATAACGGCCATCTTCTCGACGAGGAAGACTTCGCTCAAGACGATGACCTTGGCATGGATATGGATGCCGATCTTGACGAAGATATCCCCGAGGCTGAGAGCGGCGGCTACGAGCATACCGACTCCGAGGCCGAAATCTCCAGTAGCGAACAAGAGTCATCCAGTGACGACGAGGACGATGATGAAGACGACGTTGACGTTAGTTTCGCACCTCGCTCTGCAACCCTCCCTCGTCCTATGTCGCCTACTTTCCAGGGCCGTTCTAGCATGGCACATCCACGCGCCAGCATGGATCTAAGTAACCTTCTCTCTCAAGACGGCAGCAGTTTTATGCAGAGCAGTCCCGCTGGACGACGAGCCCGTCACGGCTAGCACTTTACGACTAATGCGACACGATCAATAGATAGACTAGTTCAGACAGCAGTGTTATATACCCATTCATTGTTCATTATCAAAGCAGAATTGAAGTTGAGCGCTTCCCGTCTTTCGATATGTAAGTGAAAGATGGGTTGCTAGCCACAGGCTTGCCCAGAAGTGTGATTACAACCTTTGTAGAGGGCAACTTGATCGTTGCGTGATGTGATGCTTCTCCCGTGTCTGCCAAGATCACCGATTATCATGCATTATTGTAAATTGCAAAACGCCCATCCAAACGCCATTTCAGAATGCACATCGTACTGCTCTTTTTCTTTTTCTCAGTCAATCAATGTCTCCGTGCTCTTCAGTCGATGATTCGAGTCGTGTCATGTGAAGACCTCGACATTAAAATAGCCAAACGTAGATGAAAAGCATGATCACAGCGGCGAAGAAGATGAGCCAGACCTTCCAGCCAACACCAGTTCGCTGAGCCATAACAAGCATGCGGTTCATAGTGCCACGAAGTCGCAGGCGTGTCGAGTCGAAACTATCGTTCATCTTCTCCGCCAGCGCCGAGGACTCACGGATCTCGTCTCCAATCGCAACCGTCATCTATCAACCAACTGTCAGCTCCTCCACCACCAGCATCCCTTGGAAAGGAGTAAAACTCACGTCCTTCAACACCTTGACCTTGCCAAGAATACCCTCCACCTGCGCATCGTTCTGGCTCTCAAGCTCATTGAGCACCGCATCGCTATACTGGCCCCTCTTGTTCGGCGTCGCAGAGCGGAACGAACCAGGTCTCGATGCATCGAAACCTCCCTGTCCAAGGGGCGAAGGCGAGGGGGCTCCGTAGCCGCCGTAGCCGTATCCTCGGTTTGGACTGGCGCTAACGGGTCGTCGAGATGCTGCGTCGCCGTTGTAGCCCTCGAAGAGAGCGCTGCGAGAGTCGCGCTGATGAAGCGACGATGCACCGAATCTATGATGCGCTGTCAATACTTTGTCTCGAATCGATTGTTCGGGTTCTGATGATGCGATTTGCCACCATCTGCAAAGGAGCGTCGTACCGTTGCGCCATGACTATTCTGTCGAGACCAGATAGTCGGGGGGCAAACCAAGAAAGGGTTTGTGTATAAAGGAGATGAAGATTAAAAAATTATCGAGGGGTTCGCGAATCTTGGGTCCTCCCCCCTACGATACCCTGGTTGTTTTTCTTAGGTGTTCTCTTAGCTGATGACAGCGGTCTGGCTCATTGGATTGGGGAGGACGGAGGATACGTACCGAGGGGCTGTCCAATCCCGTGTCATAGTCTGGAGTTTGATGTTGAATTTCGACTTGAGGACAAGTCACAATTAAGTTGATATGTTGTTGAGATAGGCACTTAATTACGTATACAATGACGGGCATGATGGTTTACTATGGATGGTAGGCATAAGTGAGTCAAACATGGCACATGAGCTTAGAGCAGGCAGAGCTTCAGCACAGCTATAATTTCTCAAATCAGCGCGTGATAAACACCGCAACATTGATGTTGCACAGGGATTTTGACTGTATTAATGCCATCTCAAATTGCTCATAAATGCATGTAACTGCACACGTACAGTACATATGCAAAGCGGTTGAATGCTAAAGGTGGCTGATGCTATCCACGACTCCGTGCCGCCTAGATCCCCAAGCCCAGAGCCTGGGTAAACAGGTATAATCATCCGCGCCCACGCCGTTTTATTTTTGCTCAGTTCCAAAATTCATAACATCGTACTATCTCCTCCATAAACACCCATAAGATCAGGGCATGGCGTGCATTTAGTCAGACATCTTGGTGTCCTCGTTGGGGGGCTGGAAGTCTTCATCGTCTTCCTCATCCTCGTCGTCGGCAGGGACTTGCTCGGCGGCCTTGGCGAAGTCAATTTGGGCACCTCGAGTACGGCGACCTTGGACGATGTTGTTGGGGTCAATCTCCTCCAAGCCATCTTCCTCATCTGGGCGCGTGGGTTAGCTTGATTCATGGTCTGAATTTTACAGTGCATGTAATTACCGGCTTCGGGGACCTAAGAAAATCAATGTTAGCAATTGTCGAGAACCAAGTATCGGAGGACGGCAGCCATACCTCCTCATCATCATCATCGTCGCTGTCATCGTCGTCATCCTCATCCATAGTGGTGTCCTCAGTCATCTGCTCAGCAGGAGCCTTTCCCTTTCCCTTCTCCTCGGCAAAGGTAGCGCCCTGGACCTGGGAAGGATCCTGGGGAAGAGTAGCGTTGTTGTCGGCCATCGTTGCGTTGGTATTGCTTTTATGAAAAGCTAAGTAGTGAAAAGTGCGATGTTGTTTGGCAGCGGTGTGAATGCAGAGAGGTGAACGAAGTGGATGTATGCAAAGGTTGAAATGCGGCGCGAGCTGCGGGTGCTGAGCTGCAAGTGCGACCCAGATCTCGTTCCCTTAATATCCATGGCAACCAGAGGATGAGCTGATGGATCTAGCCCGATATAGACTAGGTAGTAGACCAAGCGGGTATCTACCTACCTACCTATGCTAAGTCTCCCACGTGATCTGCTGGAGATCACTCAATACTGTCTTCAAGGTTGATAGGCAATGCGAGGTGAGAAAACTGTAAACCTCTTTTCTATGTACCTAAGGTAGTTAATGAAAAGACTTAGGTAAGTTCAGTATGTCTTAGGCATTTCGATCAGCATTGTAGCTTTCTTATTTAGGACTAGAAGCTTTCCGACTCGCTCACAATATGCCTACTTTGTTAGTCTACAATGCCTTTTCTCATTAACAGATTGCTCTCTTACTCAAGTGTGATCACATATCTGTTCTAGAGATATGGTACACAATACCATCCGACAAAGCAAGTTGTATGATGATATCACCATTAGACTCGATCGACTTAGGATCCAAAAACTCCTACTGGGGAATGAGAGTGTCCTTAAAACTCGTTCCCATGCCTCTGTAACACGAGGTTGGATGTACGTCTTCTAAGTGCTCTGCCATATCATAGACGCATCACTCTTGCGGTAAGAAGCCTGCTGCGATGCCTTTTTGCTCATTCCATAATGCAAACGGGCTGCAGCTTCGGCATACTAGGGGCAACTCGCTAGCCATACATATAAGTTCACTGATCTATTCGTTGCTCGAACAGGGAGCAAGCGAGGCAAGACTCAGACTTATCGATTCTAAGTGCTGCCATCCCCAGCTTTCTGATAGGCGTTGAAGAAGTCCCGAGCATCGATCATGGATGAGATATAAAGCCGTAAGAATCTCGAACTTCCACTGCGGCAACTCCAGGATCTGCCATGAGACGAATATGATTGAGGGGGTATGGGTGGCCAGCGCCATAGGCAAATGCTACATTGAAGCCCTCGAAAACAAGTAAGTCCTTGAGCTACAGTGGTAAATTACCTAGTACCGAAAAGAGATACAAGCTCCATTACACGTCAGATGAATAGCGATAATATAGCTCTCAATGGATTGGAAACTTACTTTCGCCATGAATTTTGTAGCCTGCTGTCCTTGGCCAACACTGCAAACAATCTTCCCAGATATCCCCAGTACTCTGGCTCTTCAGGGCTGAGTTTGCTACGCAACTTCGGTGGCCCTTGTGACATACTCGATTTCTGAGTTTTCTTTTCTACCGAAGTGAAGGTGCGAATACCGACAATGCGAGTCGCTTGGAGACTAAATAGTGAACTCCAAGATCAAAGAATACTCCTCGTTGAAGCCACCCAATGTGGGGAGGGCTTTGAAATGGAGTTTATGACAACTGTGTAGTCTAGTCTTGATTTCATGGCGCTCGTCGTCCAAGCCAAGCTGCTATCCAGACGCTGGAAGCTCAATGTGTTGCCAAACGTACTAAATTAGTTCTCTGTAACGTCAACGTATGAGGAACCCGAACTTTTGGAAGAACTTTGAGTTCAACGCAACTCTCTTCCCACTCGTTTCGTATATCGGGAATCATTAGTCATTTATATGCCATAGGAAGACCTTGCCATAGCAAGAGGTTCACCGAGCTTTTTAACTTGTTCTAACAATAAGAGCTCATCTTTGTACAAAGGAATGCGATATTTGGCAAGATCAAGGATCTGGAACCGAATCTCCAGCAGCAAAGTCCTCCAGCAAGATGAAGTCATACTGGGCGATGCTGATGATAAGTCCGATTACTTCCCTTCCCCTTTTTCCCTCCGGCTTACCTTAGCTATAAAGTCTAAGCAGAGGCATATGAAAGGAAGAAAGAGCTAGGGAGACCTAGATCTTCCTTGACCGGTAATCTTATAATGCTATCGTGAGATGATCCCCGTTTCTGGGTCATCCCCAACCTTACGGCCAAGATCATCACGTTCCCGGAGGCGCAGACACACGCGCAACCCACAGACCCAAATGCCTGAGTCGCCACTAATATAAGTCACGATGATATGAGGAATACAATTGGCATAGAATGGTTGGTTAGCGCGTATGCAAGTCTATTTCTCGTTTCCACCAGCCATCGACATGACAACCACGATAGCAATAAGCCACCAATACCTATCCAATCGTTAGCATTTCACCCTCTTATTTCGATTCAACAATACTTACTTTTGCAAAAGAGACTTGGGCTCCTCCTCAGCTGCCTTTTTACCATTTGGTGACAGCACAACCGGCTTGTTCAACTCAGGCTGGGCCCCCTTCTTCTCCGCGATAACAACAGCCTTGGGTCCAAAGTCTCTTGTCTGGCCAGCATCGACTCTCACACCCTTAAGCGCCACACTGCGCACATCGCCGCTCTCGTCTACAGAGAGTAACATCGTAGGCGCGTAACCGCGGTCAAAGTTCTCCGTTGAGGCAGCAGTTGTACCAGCGATCCAGCGCGAAGACTTGGGGTCGTAGATGCCAACACGGACGAGGGATGCAGACTCGGGCAGCTCAGGGGCCTCGTAGGAGACGATCTCAGTGGAGATGAGTGAGGCGGCGTCGTAGGCGACTTCAGCTAGGATCTGAGGTGTCGAGGGTGAGGATAGGATAGGTTGGATGTAAACTTGAGCTGTGCGCTGCTCAGCTGCCACGAGCGCAGCGGCGCAGATGGTTGATAGGAAGGTTGTGATCCTCATTGCAAGCAGTGGGCAATGATGCGCCTTTGACTGGTGATGTGGTTGATGGATGGTGAGTATGGCAGCTCTGGAGCTTAGAAACGACACATGGGTACCTCCCAGTAGCAGTAGCTTCAGTATGAGGCGGTAGATTGTCGGCTAATTTATTTCAACGAGCAATGGGCATGCACAGTTTAAGATCATCTATATAAGGCAAAACAGGCAAAGTTCTGATCTCTTTGACCAGGAAGTTTTTAATCATGAAATGCAGCAGTGAATGCTCACAGTTGAGTCTAGACGCTCTCGTACAAAAAGTTTGACATAATACAACCCTTGCATTCCATCCCATCCGTGTACCGTTTCAATATAATCGGAATAAACCCGCCCTTATCCCCAACGCCTGTAAATGCAGTGCTATGCAGAATCAACTCTTTTCCTCTCGTCATGGTTCCGTTAATGAAATTAGTGAAAAAGCTCCTGGCTGCACAGCCAGCTCGGTTGAGTAGTCCTAGAAATTGGAAGGATTGTTGGCCTCGATACTAAATAAAGGACCAATTGGTGTCAAGACTAACTGTCCGAAGGCTCATTCTCTCCGTCTTCGGGGTCATCATCCTCATCTTCGTCTTCGTCGTCTGAACCATCCGATTCTAAAACATAGCCAGGGGTTCGTTCCACTAGACCCTTGTAATATACCACGAGGACTTCAGGGTTTGGAACAATTTTCCAATCGACTCGGTAGAGAAATTCCAACTCTAGTAATTTGAGTTCTGCTACTCGAACGCCACCGACCCTAGCATAAGTGGTATTGTTCCAGAAAGAGTCGGATAACCCTTTAGCAGCGACTGTAGCTGCAGTGATTAAAAATCGATGCACAGTCAACGTATTGATGGTGAATTCTTGGTACATGGCGCATAGCCGATCAATGTAGTAAACCATGGCCAGGAGAAGCGGTGGTGTTAGGGTCGCATGTCTAGCCAAACGATGGAGGTAATCTCGAACCGAGATTCCAGGTGCGGTTCTGTATCCTGTTAGCTAAATCCATTAAATCCGAATGAGCAGAGCCGCAATCTACCTTGAGTGAAAGCGAGTCAATCCGCCATTCGAAATTCGGATGGCGTCATTCGTAGCGATCAACTCTGCCAACATATGCGCAACCAACTCTACCATATCCTCTACAGCACAGAGCTCATAACGATCTGGTAACACTTTTGGTGGCGGCGTAGCAGGTTTGGCACGTTTACTCGTCTGTGGTGAAGAGTTCGCAGCAGCAACAGCATCTGGATTGGTCGGGGTGGGAGAGCTTCGACGTTTAGTTGGCGACACCCCGCTTGGTGCTTGGCCTTGGCCTTGCTGCACAGTCTGATCCTGAGAAGGGCGTGAGGGGGCAGGTGATTGTGCAGGATGCGCAGAGGCTTTTTGAGAAATTGATGACGGCGGTCGTTGGACTTCGGGTGAGCCATGTATACCAGAGTCATTCGCGACATACTGTCTCGGACGCTGTATCGGAGAAGACTTCATAGCGTCGGCGGATGATGGAGTGTCGGAGCGGGTAGAAGGCCGTCGCCGGAGAGCTGGCGAAGGCTTTGAGGAGTGCTGAGGGGACGACGTCGCATATCGAAAAGCGGTAGGCGAGGCATTGGCGGAGGCGGACAAGGCTGGAGACGTCTTCAGCATGATTTGCGGCGCATCGTCGAGCTGTCGGTTCGTCGGGACGGTTGTAGGATCGAGGGGTTTTGGGCCAGTTGAAGTAGTAGTGTGCGATTGGCTAAGGTTGGGTTGCGTTGTGTTGCGTTTTTGGTAGGGCTGAAAAGTTGCGATGTTGAATGTCGGTAAAGCAAGACAAGGGTCTTTCAAGATTGAAAAATGGCAACGAAGGAGTCGAAGTTGGAGGTTGAACTCAATACGGTAGATAAATCAAGTATGGGGTTAGTGGAATCGCGAATTAGATCATGGCGTTTGATCGATTCAGTCCATGTGGGCGCGACACTGGCGCAATCTGCAGTGTCAGGAACTGCGCTATGGACAAGAACGCTCACCGAAGGATACCAAGCTAGAGGGTTAGCAAGAGATCCTAAAGTGGCCTGGGCTGTTCAAGGTGGTATGGATGGTATGGTATGGCACGGTAACTAGAGGGTGGTATGGTATTTGAGAGCGTGGCAGCTGTTTGTCAGATACGATACGACACGCGCACAAAGAGTTTGGGATGACGAAGGCGGGCTAGCAAGCCTAGCATTGGTAGGTGAAAGTGAGGTGAGTGGGTAATAAATCAACCGGACAAGCCCGAGGCCGGGGGTCCACAGGTCAAGATATGGGTACATAGCAGATGTTACAGCACGTAGACTTTTCTAAGCAACTGTACAACTTTGCTCCAGATGGAGACCGGACCGCGCTCTCACTCTCTCAGGTCGGCTGCCCTGCAGAATTTCTCTCCAGTGGAGGCCTGGTTGTTAGTCACTGGCTCAACGGCCTAGCAGGCTCATCTGCTCACTGGACGAGGCCTTGGCAGACCTTGGCAGAATGACTCGGGTCGGATGGCAAACTGAACAGCAAATCTTTCAATAGGTCCAGGCCCGAGATGGGTGAATCCTTTCTCAAAGCTTGATGATTCCCCCTCTCCAGGGGTCTCAAGCGAGAGAAGAAGCCTGAACCAACGCCAGCCACTAGCCGGGGTGATTGGTTAAATAGAATTTGCATGTATGTCTTGACCACGGTGAATCCCTTAGTGGTGTAAGAATGGCGTCAGTGTGTGTTTGAGCAAACCAGATCCAGACAAAGGCAAGTATCGTGACTGTAGGCAAAGTGCTCTTGTGATTGACCATTGACCTCTTCCCAGAGCAATATCAAGTTCGGGGACTGTGCACTCAGCTATGGCATGGCATGATCAGCACAATAGCAAAACACGGCACATAATGAGGATATACGGCTCGAGCACTAGACCACTCAGACACCTGAAAGGTCTGCTTAGACGAAGGAGGTTTACGTTACCCCAGATGCACCTCATGCCCCAGAAAGAGCCTCGTACAGCCTGGCCCTGTATTTCGACGTTCGTGAGCCACTCAAACCACAACGTGGACGGAACGACAAGCCGTCAGAGGTTGGAGCATATCTCCACAGCCCAGATCATCGCTCAAATGCCGCGAGCGGATCATTCCAAAATCGGAGCTCGGTCAAGGATAGATTGAGTTTGCGGAGACATTGCGATGTTGTTGCTACGAAACAGTCGGTCTAAGATGTTAACGCGGCTAGCTGTGATGAAAGAGGAAGGTTTTACTCCGTATAGTGTTGTCTTAAAGGCGCCTCCATTGTGGGTTTGATACCTGTCATAAGATTAACAGAAATTGATCGAGTCATTACGAACATGATTGACTATCGAGACACTCCTTTTATGATGAGGCAACATGGAAGATAAGCCTAGGTTCATGCATGGCATCTCGTAAGTCTCATTTCATTTCATTTCCCTTTCAAGTCAACTCAGTGTCCAATTGAATTTATTGGTATGTGAAACTATGATCCAGGCGATCATGCGTCATCATAGTGCATCACCAGTATTAGTACCTTTCGAATCCACCAAGGAAAGGCCTTGCTGAAGTTCTCGAAAACGATGGCTCCATGACTATATATTATTCAATACGCGGTTCAAACAGTGGTTGTGAAACCAACGGCTATCATACCAAAGTGGTAGATTGATGTGGCACAAATGGATGAGAATATCGTCCTCGATACTGTGTAGTCACAAAAAGATCGCACTTGAGCTAAAATTATTTGGCTTCTTTGAGGTTCTGATTCAATTAACGGATATAAGTCACTTGACGGGATAAACATCAAGACTTGACTTGAGAGGGCTTGGGCAGACAATTGCGTTTACCATACCTTACTGATCAGGTCAAATTGTCCCACGTTTCTCAAACAGTAAAATAGAAAGAAACCGAGCTCCACGTTTCTTGAAATGCAAACCAGTTACACAAAGCCATAAAAGCTCGGCTGAAACCTATGAATTTGAAGAGAAAAAGCTAAATCAGACAAACTAGAAGAGGACTCATGATAGCTTCAACATCATGTCTTGCACCAGGCTTAACACAGTGGCCCACGACCAGCGTTGTGGCTGCTCAAGCCACAGTGCTATTCGATCAATTTCTTCATCACTGCGATAAGATAGAAGCACGTGCCATCTTTCGGAGTCCGCCTTACTTGACGTGATCTACGACGCCATGTTTCCCCGGACTGGCTTTGATAGTAACTCGCATGTTTCTTAAACAGTCGACAACTTGAATTTCAGCAGCATCAAACCCCAATTTCCTCACTTATCATATCGTCATCGGCCAATCTTAATCACTTCGTCCCCGATTCTTCCCTTCTCAAGCAAGTCCCAGGAGTTATCAGCGCATACTGTTTCTTTGGATGTGAAGGCGTCAACATCATTCAGTGTCCTCGGGTTCTAGGTTCCCCCCATTGAATAGCAGCCACAGCTACGTAATTCCGTCCAGCTACATACGAACCCCCTCCTCGACGCCGTTCTCTTGCGACTCCAAATTCTCAACCTATCTTCTTTTAATACAAAAACCCGTCATCATGGCTCGAGCGCAAAGCCACCCGATTCTGGCTCAGTTGCGGAACGCTAGAACATTGCCCGAGCAGACTGACGCCTTAAGAGCTCTCAAGAATGAAATTATCGGCCATGTACAAAGAAAAGAGCAGTGGGTTGGCTTGGGTGTTCTTGATCCAATTGTCAGAACATTAGCCTCGGCCAGGTCACCAGCGAAGCCAAACGGGAAGGACTCTCGATATCCTTTACCACAGAGGCCGTTATCGGAAGATGAGAATGTGAGGTTACAGGCGCTTCAATTGGTGGCGAGCTTCGCGAACGGTATGTTCTCAACAAAGTGCTCGACATCGCCTGGTTATAGTTACTGATGGACATGATTAGGAGGACCTACTTTCCTTGCGCCCCTTCATGCGGCACGCGCAATTCCCTCCCTCATGGCCAACGTATCGCCGTTCACCAACGCACCGCAACTCGTCATCGCAGCCCTCAAGGCATTGACCGATATAGCTGATGCTTCTGCCCTGGCGGCGCCATCTTCGCCCATCGATGTGGAATCTCTAGCGGATACCGTATTCTCTGCCCAATATCTCGATTCGTTCGGGGCAATGCTCTCTAATACTTCTACGAATATCCTCCTACAATCGCAAGTTTCGCTCGCATCAGGCTTGATATCTCGACTTTGCCGTGAAGAGCGTCATCAACAAGCTTTGGCAACATCCGGAGTATTAGATGCGCTAGCGACCCGTTTAGCAAGCGTTGCGGTCCTTCGTGGAGAGGTTGTTCCAGGGGCTGATGCTTCAGCAAAGAGCGATGGGCTCTTTGAGGCTTTCCCCGAGCCGGCGCCCCAAGCATTAAGATTGGATTCGATACTTGAGGCTATCGGTGCCATTCTGGGAGATTCAAAATATCGGGCAAATAGACTGGCAAATTCTCCTTCTATTCTTGCTGTGTTCCCGCCAATCAAATTTGAGCCTGCAGTAAACCCGGACCTCGAGCAAACAGGCCCTAACAGCATGCGTCAGCATTCAGTGACTGCGATGGAGTATATGCTTCCCATCAACTTGCCCCGAAACCAATCTACATCCCCCTACGGCTCCGTACCACCAGGTGGCTCCTCGGATTCGCAATCATCTAGCCGATCTTCTCTGAGCAGGTTCAGCTCGTCTGCTATATGGGATTCACCTCGATTTCAAACCACGAGCTCGAGTCCTGAAGACACTGAGGAGATCGAGAGCCCCTTTATTCCCTGGCTGGTCCGGCTCGTGAGGCGCTCAGGTGAATATGAGCGCCTTCTTGCCTCTGATATTCTTGCTGCCCTCATCAAAGGCGGAGTAGCAAGCAAAGGGCTGAGAGAAGCGAGCCTAGGACTTCTCGTGGTACCGCTTCTCGTCCGCATGATAGCAAAAAATGACAAAGACGTCTCAGATGTCAATGAGGTTGACAATACGGTCAAACGCACTATTTTGGAGCGCGCACCAGTGGTTTTGGCACGCATGATTACAGACAGCGAGTATCTCCAGAAGGCAGCCTACGAATGTGAAGCCGTGCCTGTGTTGAGTCGGCTTCTTAAACGCGCCTACACTCCTGTAAAGGAAGGCACACGGCCCTATTACTGGTCGCCTCACGCAGATGTCGATATGGAGGTCGAGAACAACTCCCCAGTGGCCCAACTTGGTCAGGAGGGTCAGAATGAGCTCTTGGTTCACCGACTCAAAGTGCGCGAAAGCACGTTGAAGGCCATCGCAGCTCTCGCAGGGGGTAAAGAAGACTACAGAAAGGCATTTGTGGCCGAAGATGTGGTTTCCTACGTTGCCGAGTCCCTTTCGGAGTATCCCAGAAAACCCCAGAGTGCAAAGGAGCGAGGCTCAGAAAAGCCAAGCGCCGACACTACCAGAAAGGGGGAAACGGCAGGATATGGTGCCAATCCTTCTTCCGTGATCGTTGCCGGATGTCATGTTGTTCGAATGCTCTCGAGATCAGTCAGCATTCTGCGAACATCTTTAGTTGACCACGGAGTTGCGCTGCCCGTCTTCCGCTTCATGAAACACTCGGACGTCAATGTTCAAATCGCTGCTACTGGGGCTATCTGCAACCTGGTCCTGGAGGTCAGCCCAGTACGAGAGGTATGTTTTAAGAAACCGTCTTGGTGGAGTATAGACACTAACTGTCACAGCTTCTTGCCGAGAATGGCGTTGTGACTGTTCTTTGCGAGCACGCCCACTCACAAAACCCGGCTCTTCGCTTGAACGGATTGTGGGCACTCAAACACTTTGTAGATGCCGTTGGACCCAACCTGAAGAAAGCATGCCTGGCTGAGCTTGGATCTCACTGGCTACAGCAGTTGGTTTGCGACGACACGGAAGACGTGGCCTTGCAGTTGGCGAAGGAACGGGAAGCGTCGGGACTGGATATGGACGACGATGTGGATATGCAACCATCAGACGAACCCCATCGGTGGATTTACGGATCAAACGGAATGCTTCGAGAACTCAACGCCGCCGACTCTTCAAGGCTGAGACAAGTTGAAGACAAGCTCGCAGCAGTGCGAGAATCCGAATTAAACCCGGTCCGGAGAGCACGGAATGACGATGTAGCGATCCAGGAACAAGGGCTGGATATGATTCGGAACCTGATTGGAAGGCCTCGAAGTGGTCTGTCACCAGAGACAACGAATGAGACAACGGAGATGATCGACTTTTTGCTGCATGAATTCGGAAGCGAACGGCTATTCGAGATACTATCATCCAAACTGCGACCCAAGGTGCATAGACCTTTTTCCCGTCGAGTTACAAGTGGCCGAGAGCCCAGGATGTTCCACCCACAGAGCAAGATTATTGTGGCCGTTATATACATCCTAACGCATATCGCGGCGAGCATCTCACGACATCAGCAGATGATCATTGCGCAAACAGATCTTTTGAAACTTCTGGCGCAGCAGGCCAGCAGCAAAGATCGAGAAGTCCGTGTAGCGCTATGTCACTTGATTATCAATCTGACTTATAAGGATGACGATGGTGAGACTCAAGCATGTGCTCTCAGGGCGCACGAATTACGAAAGCTTGGGTTCTACTCCAAAATGGAGGCTCTCACAAAGCAAGATGGAGATTTGGATGTGCGGGAGCGAGCAAAAACAGCAGCGTATCAGATGGAGCAGGCGGGATATTGAGGTGTGTCTCCAGGTAATGGCGGAGAAAACATGGTGGTGTCGGAAGGCGTTGATTGGAATGGCGTGTTGTATACTAGACCACAAAGGCCATTGATGTAACCTATATTATGCTTCTTCTTGACATAGCGTGGTTGAATAATGATATCTGATGGGGGAATTGCGGTAAGCTTGCAGTCACAGTCACAATTTCCGTCGCATAGAGTCACATTGCCTTGGGTGATATGCTGGAATTAACGGCAGACGCTGGATCTGCCGGGGCTAAGAGGCCAAGAGGGGCAAGGGTGCATTGCTCGTGACTGATATGCTACAAGGGTGTATGAATGGGCTGGATCAAGTTCATGACGGAGGGTTGCCATGCAATGAAACGTGGAATGACACGGTGAAGGGAGAATGACGGTGGTTTATGAAGAGTATCAGTACATTATCACCCCAAGAGAAACATCATCATCAAAAATGAGGAATCTCGATACCCACGAGCCTATCTAGATATGCGAATACGTAGCAGATGTTGAGCGCGTGATGTGTTGTGAGAATAAGGTAGACATTGAAATAACCTTGTATAAGACATGCAGTCACTTTGACGTCAATTAATCAGCCCTGTCTGTGTAAATGCTCCGGCTTCGAGCGGGACCTCTCCTCTTGTGAGTCTTCTTTTGGGTTCTGCAGGGTTGAGACTAGGCATGGAAAGTGATCGACTGTAGGGTTTAGTACATGGAAACACATGACAACTCGGAAGCCACGGAATTAAACGACTTGATATGATAGTGGCATGACATGCTTTTTGTTTTGGTGTTTGTTACTGTTACCTCGTTGTTGGTGACGATGATTCACTGAGAATGATACTGAAAATCTGACTGGCAAAGAGGATTCTTGTCCTCAGATTCATGATTGTTTCTTGAATTAATCGCCAAGTTAAACCCATCGACAGGTGAAGGCTTGGCTGACAGTTCGACCGTGTCATGTTGAGTATCGCCAAGGATGTTTACATACCCAGCAGAGCCTCGTCCATCCAATCCATGCACATCTAAGTAAGTACCCGATACACAACGAGACTCTTTCACGTCATTCCCCGAGAGAGAAAAGAAGAAGTGCAACGCTCTGAGGGTTTCTTTGCTTCTTCTCACTAGCCAATGGGATTCGATGGATGATGTAAACTTGACCAGGTGGAATTAATGATTCCTCAGATTGGGCGAAATGTGTTGAGGCATCGACGATGTCCACTGGGTGATGAGATCTTGGGTGTCTTCTATATAAGAGTGTGTCTCCTCTCGCTTTGGATTTTCGTTTTCTCGTTCTTCACTGGAGATATAAAAGCATACAAGCTACCGATCAATTGTACAAGAGTTTGCCAAAAGTTATAAGGCTTCGTTGTTGGTTGCATTCAATATGCCTGCTGTCATCTTTGCACGAAACGATGCTCTCGACGTCAATCCCCAATCGGGTGACGCTCGTCTCTCTGATGCTGGTTCAGACTGGCTCTGGGCTGTAACAGCTATCTACATCGTCAGCTTCGTATGTCTCCCCCTACCTATTCTTACATCACCACATAGTACTAACATACATCAGCTCGCCTACTTTGCTCTCAGCTTCAAGCCTCGCAACAACGAGAGAATCTTCCACTACCTCTTCACGATCGCCCTCTTCGTCGGGGCAATCGCTTACTTCTCCATCGCCTCTGGAATTGCCTACTCTGTTATTCCCACGCAGCGTAACCTCGGCCGTGCTCTCTCATATCAGATCTACTTTGCCAAGTATATCAACTGGGTTGTTGCATTCCCTATTATCATTCTGGCTTTGGGACTCATGAGTGGTGTGAGCTGGGCTACTATCCTGTTTAACATCTTCCTCGCCTGGATCTGGTAAGTCATTCCTCACTGCAATAAACGTACAGATACTAACAGCAGCAGGATCATCTCGTACCTTTGCTCCGCATACACCACAACCTCGTACAAATGGGGATTCTTCGGTTTCGGCACATTCGCCTATCTCATGCTTGCCTTCCAGACTCTCCATCCCGGCCGAACATCCGCTGCTCGCCTGGGCCTATCTCGGGACTATCTCATGCTCGCAGGCTGGGTGAACCTCCTCTGGATGCTGTACCCCATCGCCTATGGTATCTCTGATGGTGGTAACGTGGTTGGTGTCACTGGAAGCTTCATCTTCTTTGGCATCCTCGACGTCCTTTTGATTCCCGGGCTCGCTTTTGCCTTCATGTTCTTGTCTAAGCGCTGGGACTACGGCGCGCTGAACTTGCACTTCACGCAGTATGGTCGCGTCAATGCTGGCAATGGTGTCTTCCCTGAGAAGAGGGCTCCTGTTGCTCCTGCATCTGAACAGCCTATTCCTGCTACTGCTACGGCTGCGGTCTAAGATGTGTCAATCATGTTTGATTTGACTGAGAAGACCAGCATCTCCTTGTTGGATGCAATGATGAGTGTGTTTATGAATAACGTGACGATGAGGACACTCGTTTCAAAAATGGCTAAGGTATGGGGGGAAATAATGGTGAGGATTCTGGGGGAATTCAAGAGATATCTTTCGAGTTGGATTGTTTTGAGATACCCTCATTGAACGGGAGTCGGATACTCTTTGGTTGTTGATGTTGTTGACGTAACTTAATAACTAATCATCATTAATATTGTCATTCTCTCATACTCGTATTGATAACTGGAAGTCATTAACTGCTGAGATTATCTATAGAGTTCATATTACATACATAGACAACCAAATAAAAACACTCATTAGTATCACAGTTCCAATATTATAATCATCATAGAAGGAGTTATACGCACTAACTTCGTTCTCGTCAACAGCGACATTCATCGATCGTGAACCTTCGTTTTTGAGACTACCCTAAACCAACCAAATCAGCACAACGAGGTAAGCACATGTCTCACTCCGGAACTTCCAATGCGGCCAAAGCCTGTTCCTCTTTACACCTTCAATAAAACCAAGACAAACCAAGTCTAGTCTATCCCTGCCAAGCGGGATCATCGTCACTTCTATCCCCACGATAAGCCACTTCGCTCTTTCGCGCTCTCGCGGTTGCCAAGTAACATTTAAAGCTTCATGCCTAGATTTTGCGTTACATCGTTCTTATGTTGTGGCTTGCGCAAGGGATGAGATCGTCACCCAGCTCTGAGACATACGCCCCGAGAAAAGGGAACCTGGTAGCCTGGTATGCCAGCTCCACGTGGGCAGGGAGTACTAAGGTTAACTACCAGGGATTGAAGATGGAGGCTGTGACTGCTATGAGATCCTGGGGAAATGGCTGAGCCCGGAGGTTTTGGACCCGAGATTCAGACGTCATTGCTCTTTGAATTAGAAGAGGTCGGCAAAAGGCTGCTAAAGGACACTGGAGTCTTTTACAGAGGGATAGCAGATCCGTTGATTGCCATGGAAGTGACAGTTACCATGTACACCTCAGTATCACCTGTCAAGTTAGACGTCTCCCAGCAACTCGACGGATACTCACTCACTGTGCCATCTCTCATCGGCCCATTCTTTCGTCCCACAGTGCAACATACCATGCCTGTCAAACTACGAGTCCCCCCAGAGCCTGCCGACGTGGAACAGCGAGAGTAGACACGACTCTGCAGAGCGTCAGAGTTGACGTGATAGTTTGCGGGTTGCTGCATGGTTGCTGATCTACACGACCTTTTCTAACAACTGAAGGCTTCTTCGACATGTACCAATGCTATATGCAAAGGATAGCACTCCGGATATGTGAGCATTGGACTGCGTATTCGTGTGAGGAGATGCACTGTGGCTGTTTCAGCCGTGTGATTGACTTTGTTAGACTGGCTTGGCTATAATAAGCAAAACCAGTATCTCATCCTCGACACTTGTCAAGACATCGACGTAACTGGAAAGCTTGTAGATAGATGACAGGCCACTCACTCATCATTAATAGCGAAAAAAGAAAGGCGCCACTGGCTCAATTCACTTCGTGGCATGTGCAGGGCGGTCAATCGAACCGGAGGATATGTCCGGTATGCTGCAAGTGGCGTCCAATATCATCGAAGCCAAAACTTCTCATAAAGAAGACGGACCTGTGAGCTGGTAATGCCAACGGCCCGCAGATGCCCAACAGCGGGGAAACGCTGGCTCCCCGCCCCGGCTCCCTTACACAACAAACTCGATAAGAGACATTGGACCAAGACAGGTTTACCGTGATACGAGAAGCTGGTGTTACCAAGAAGAGGGGTAAATCAGAGTCCAGGCTGTGAGACAGAAACTGGATTGTGGCCTGCAATGGGCAACCATAGACGAGAGCGAGCAAAAAAGCAAAGGCCATGTCTGGAATCTACAAGTTGGTGTGTGCCTTGGCTTCTGGGCTCAAGTGACAAAGAAGACAGAAGGGAAAGTATCCGATCGACAGGTAAGCCCGCGTCAAGTTGTGCCGCGCCATGTTGAGACAACGACCAACAAGATCGGCAGTGCAGGGAGAAAAGGGATAGCCTACTGAAGCTTAGTATGTAGCTAAGCCTCGACATCTAGAGTTGAGCCTTGTGCGGGTATCGTCAACGGTGTGAGTTGTGATATGATCAGTCCCGATTGAAGGGAGGATTTGCGTTGAAACGGCTTGTCTCAGGAGCATATCTTCCTCAGAGCCTATTTTCGAAAACACAGGCCTCTTGGCTGGGAGATGGGGAAAATGGTCTGATGTCTCAAAGTCAATATTATTGGAATGCCCCGCAGGAATGGTCTGGAGGCTTGCGTCCCCTAGGCGGGTAAATGCGTGGAAATTCAGAAATTTGTCACTCAAAAGCAAAGACAATAACGTCCCAGGGCTTCCAGCCTGATGCGGTGTTCCCTTCATTCTGTGATCAAGATATTTGACTAGGCTGGGGTAGATGACTGTGTTGGTGGCGTACGGCAGATCGAGACAAACAATTTCAGTGGATGAGACTTGGTGGACCTCCTGCGAGGAGCTGAGCACTGCGGGCGTTGCAGACATGGTGGTAAGTGCAAGTACACAGTAAGAACGGCTGTGATTCATCGTTATTTGCTGAGAATAAACACTTTCATATGAAAGTGTAAGTGATGTGCGGTGTTGTTGGTGATGATGAACAATGAATCACAATCAACCTTGCAAGGCTGTATTCGTCCCGTCCGGCCCGTTCCCCGCTGACAAGGTAAATCGAGAGGAGATCCCCCTTCTGCAAGACGTTAACTGTTACCTATTTCTGGTTAATGCAGGGAGGGAATCGAGAGCGTGGCAATTTAACGGCACAGAGAGACATGATCTGATCTGGCTTGTCTGGACCTGGCATGTCCAATACCGGATGAAACCTCTCCCGAGAGATAATCCTTGAAACGAAACCAACACTGAATATGAAAAATCCAGGAACCAACAGAACCTTTTTACGCACGGTGAATTTCTGGAGGAGACCGGAATGCAGCAAAATGGTACCCGCAGCGCCGTGGCCAGGGAGTTGGGTTTCTTTGTTCTGATAGACTTCGTGATGGAGCGAATGCCGTGATGCAGTTGGTCAGCGCATTGTGGCTACCTGCGAACGTCTGATGTTTTTGACAGCTAGGCAGTTTCGAATAAAGTACCGAGATGAGTTGACATGACTTGTGAAATGTCAAGGATGGTAGGCAACATGACTCTGCCGGAGCCCATGTCCGGGCAATGCGACCCTCGAGGTTGTATTAAACGATCAAGTATCCATAACTGAACATGGATGGGTTGTGTGAGCCGAGGAATAATCGACTGAAACAACCAGTCTTAGCTGGCGGTTAACAACGTGGATTTGGAGTACGTACGTATGTATTCCATTGCCGCTGACAGTTGATGCTCGGCACAAGAGAAAGTGGTGTGGTGCACAGCATTTGAAGGGCTGCCTACAACTGGCAGCCAATCTTGAAACATAGATGCATCAGGTCGTATTCCAGATATGCTGGACCAAGCATTTGGATTGTCGAGTTGGGCATGCACATCGTACAGTTGGCCACTGACAGTCAAGGACAGAGAATGCGTGGCTGGAGATTAGTCGTGGGTATCCCTGGCATAACCCACGTTAGTGTGTTGCTGTTGCATCAGTTGCATCAGCCTATGTGCATATGTGCATATGCATTGCACAAACAAACATTTTCAACGCAAGTCGCCTGCCTTTGCGGAAGAGTTATACTTGAAACCAGCCAGAGATATAGAGTTAGTTGATGGTTGGCGGTCTTTTAGGTCCTCCTCTGGGCCAGTGTTTAATGGATATTGTTCTGGCGGTGTCAGTGCTCGTCACAGTATGAGAGGGAGATGAGCAGCACGGTACGGGACGGCAAGATTCAAGTGAGGAAAGAGGAGACAAGCCGTGACCCTTGAGACGCAAATGGCCTAGCGCCGAGAGATCCATGAGGGTTCCCGCCCACCGGGTCCTGCATCCCGCATGTATAGCCTGGCGCTAAAGCAAGAGAGCGGAGAAGGTTGAGGAGCCATGCCGAGAAGGGCCAAGGTTGATCAAGGTTGGTGGATGTGTTTTTCCTTGAGATGACGTGAGGAGATGGAGAATAACGATGAACAACCCGAATTTAGAGGTTGACAACAACGGCAGTGACATGTCAAATAAGCGAGATGATATTTCAAGGGCAATGATAGGAATCGGAGTCACCAGAGGATAGGTACTCGGCTGGGAAAGTGTAAAAAGGTCTCGAAGACGAAGAGCAAATGTTGAACTATTGCGCCCGCCGCATCGTATAATGAGACATGGCGCACCTTGAAATTGATCTGTATGTACATACTTTTCACATCTCGGTTCCCGTCTGTCCGAAGCAAGCTTCCTTTGCATAAAGGAAAGGGTAGCACGGCAACATACAGCATCGGAATCCAAGATATGCATGTACTCTTAACAATGATTTGCAACATGGTTTTATGCCGTGGTTTTTCTTTTTTCTTTTCTTGTCATTCATCTTCCTCCTCGTCAAGTATCGTATCCCTTCAGAAATCGTCTGGTTGTTGGGCTGGGATCTGGCTCCTTTAGTGTGGGATGGTGGGCGCGGGATAACCAGTCACACCTATCCTTGGCGATGCCACTGCGTGCTTCTGCTTCGCTTGCACCGTCGAATGCAAATGCAACTGCAGCTGCAACTGTGATAGGTCGAGGCTGCAAAACCAATCCCAGACGAATGTGCTGTTGTCGCCCGGAGCACTTCGCCTTTACGGGTACGTATTCCCGTTGCCGAACCCGGGCTGCAACGCTACAGTTGCACTTTTGCTCTGCCAAATCTGAAAGTACCAGCAGGCAAAGCAGGTGAAGGAGAGATTTGCAGTATCCGTAGAACAGAAATGCTCCGACCCGAAATCTCACATCACATCACATCATGCCCCTTTCCAAGCCGCAAGTGGATTGTAACTGTAACCGTCCCTGTCGTATTCTGTGCCTGCCAGGATATTCAAGGCTACCTAGCACTGTACAGGCGCACGCCACTGATGAGATTGATCGTCTCAGCTGAATCTACCCAGAACAAGGTCCCCGGGAGCCCGTACTAAAGTCTACAAAGCCACGAGCCTTGACGCCCTTGAACTCTAACGAATCCGTCAACACACGAGATCACCAGTGACAGGTTGAGAATTCCAGAAGAAAGAAAAAAAAAAAACCTGAATCGTGAAGGTTGAAGTTAATTTTTGACTGGATCTCGGAACCTGGGTCTTCCACCCAAGCCTCCCGTCTTGTCTTTTCCCCTCCAAGGTTGCATTCGACCAACAACAGCTTCTTATTGGGCCGATCCCAAGTCCCGTCTCCTTGGCCATGGACGAACACCCTCCCAACAATGGGACCCCGAGACCAAAGATCCCAGGCGATCAGCCTGTTCCTCTTGGCCAGTCTCAGTGGCCTACAGGGCGTTTTGAGGGCGTCCGTGGGCGGTTCGAGTCAGCTGTAGCCACCTGAGCCAGGCTCCTGGGCCTAGGGAATTAAGCCACGGTCCTCGTTATTCACTTCATTCATTATTATCCCTGTTCTTGTCTGCGCCCACGGAGGTTCAAGGGACCCTTCCCTAAGACATCACACACACACACCTCGAATGGATCTCCTATCATCATCATCTTTTCGCTCTCTCGCGTTCTGTCAAGTGCCCGAATGCTTAGTCTAACCTTAACTATCACCCTGCCCTATTTAGAAACAACTCCGCCATTTCCTGGTTCTGCCTGCCTCTAGTGATTGATCTAGTTTTACTTCAATCAGCGAGCGACGTATTTACCCGCGGAGCCGCGGGCTTTTAGCATAACAAGATCACGCACTGTACTCGCTTGCATCCAATCTACTAGCCCATCCATTCTCTCGTCCAAATCTGCATGCACTGACTGCACTGGACCGACGGGAATAGTGCTTGTACGGTATCTACGTACCTACCTAGGTACCTTACCTTGCCTGCTTGCTGTTGTTCTGGCCTGTTCAGCTTGTATCTTTAGCTCCACTCAGCCAACTTTGGACGTTCTTTGCTGGCTGGGAATGGGCCTTGCTTCCATTGCATCTTTCCAGTTTAAAGTCCCCTGCACAGGCTTGTTCGCTAGTGTCTCTTAGCGACCTGCGCTATCCATACGCTAAGGTACTTGTCTACGGTCCTGGGTCTGGGTCTGCCTCTTCAACGGCCTCTGCCCCCGGCCTCTCGCTTCCCCTTCTTCTTCTTGTTCACTCCCCCCTACTTGTTCATACACTTGTCCGGAGTACCTACCTACCTCACTCCTCCTCCTCTTCCTCCCTCTGGTCTAATTCTCGTATGTCGCGTTGAGGTCTCGCTCTCTTTCTCTTCACCTCGACAAGGTCTACCGTCTTCAATCACGGTCGTCGCTCTCCGTCCGTGAATTAATTGACAAACTAGAATACACTCGCACGCAATTTCCATATTGAACTCTACGCTGCCGGACCCGATATTTTTAATTCACGGGCGTCTCACATTGAGGGTGAGTTCCCTGCCAGAAGCCAACCAACCATTCATTACCTCCCAACGTCCAAAACCCTTCTTTCAACCGTTTGAACAATTAACTTATTTAATGCCAATCGAGTGGTTCTGTTCGCTTGCATGACCGCTCGGCCCGTGTGATTCAACTGTCAACCGTCGATTTGGGTCTCAAACTGACAACATCTGATTGATAGGCTTGGCTTGACTTTACTTCAATTCTCAATCGTTCTCTTCATCAGCGCGTTCTCACACGCGTGATTAATATTCAATATGGCTACACCATCCTCGATTCCTGCTGAGCCAAAGCGCGATGTTGTCAACAGGATTCACAGAGTTACAAGAGGGAATCGCAGCCTCTGGTATCAGATGACTGTTCTGCAGCAACCTGAGCGTGCCCGAGCCTGTGGTTCTGGTTCAAAAGGTAAGTTGACTGACATAGGAATGGGGGCTTTGATTGCGCGCTGGCGTCTTGTCTCTCATTCTTGTTACGTACTTTCCGTGCTGACCATTTATAGCCAACAGTGATCGCCGACCTGTTGATCCTCCCCCCGTTGTCGAGCTTCGGATTATCGAGGGACCTAGTGTGGAAGAGGGCAAGGACATCACTTTTGACTACAACGCCAATTTCTTTCTATATGCCAGTCTGGAGCATGCCCGTCCACTTGCGCGCGGTCGGGTTAATACTCCAGCTGCTGGTAACCCACCCATTCTGACTGGTGTCCCTGCTTCTGGCATGGCCTATCTCGACCGCCCCACTGAAGCTGGTTATTTCATCTTTCCCGATCTTTCTGTCCGCCACGAGGGCCTTTACATACTGACCTTCAGTTTGTTCGAGACTACTAAGGAGGAAAGGGACTTTGATCTGGAACCTGCCGATGGCGATCTTCCACCCGGAGTTGACTACAGAATGGAAATCAAGACCGACCCTTTCAGCGTCTATAGCGCTAAGAAGTTTCCTGGTTTGATGGAGAGTACTCAACTCAGCAAGACTGTTGCCGACCAGGGCTGCCAAGTTCGAATTCGACGAGATGTTCGTATGAGGAAGCGGGAAAGCAAGCCTGGTGCTGGCAACAGCAACAGTGGTGGAAACGGTTTCGAACGTCGGGAAGAGGACTTTGGTCGCAGAAGGACTATCACTCCAGCATCAGAAGACCCCCACAGTATCCGAAACCGATCTCACAGTAACTCGAGCGAACAACGAACTCCTTATACCGACGCTTCTCGCCGACCTTCGATGGTGGATTCTTATCCGCCCCCACCACCACCTCCCTCCTATGAGCCTGCTCCTTCTGCATCACGTCATCTCGACTTTGGAGATTCTTCTGCTGCTCAATACCCAACACCACGACAATATGCTCACCAACCTGGCCTGCAAATAACGCCCGGTCCTCCTAGTGGTTCTTATGCCCCTACAGCTCAGTCTCCGTACTCCAAGACGGATGCGCCTTACGGTTACGTCAACCGTAATATTCCTCCCTCGTGCCCTTCACCAGCTCCCTCTGTTAAGCACGACTTGTATGACCGCAGACAATCTACCAGCTCCTACGTTCCCCCTTCCCCTTCAGTCTACTCTACCGAAGGCCACCATCGCCGAGACTCGCGGCCGTCATACCCGCCCACGCCAGTTGCTGCACCTCGTCCTCGACCTATGCACAGCCAGACTTCCCTCCCGGCTCTCAAGATAGACCAGCTCGTCTCTCCTGTTTCCCCGCTACCTCCTATTGAGCCACAGACTGGCCCTGCCCCTGAACTACCTCCTATCAATGTTGGTGGCAAGCGCAAGCACGAGAGCGTCTTCGCCCAGAGCACCCGTCCACTCCACAATGGTCAGCGACAAGTGGATCCTCACTACGGTCGATCTCACCGTGGTTATAGCCCCGATCATGACCAAGGCTGGTACTCTCGAGCCGATGGTCAAATCAGCTCCGTCCAGTTCAACCGGTATTATGACGAATAGATACCTACAACTTCAACCTCACTGGAAAAGTATCGATTCTGGCGTTCTAGTGTTATGTATTTCTATCTATTGGGCGATTTTGGAATGACGGAAGACGCATGAAACCGCAATGTTGAGGAGTTCGGGCGCAATTATGTGGACTTTGAAGTCTGGGGAATGGCAGACTTATTGGACCCGGATTATTTCATCCCGCAAAGATTTCCTTATGCAGAATCATCCTTGGGTACGAAGGATTTTGTTAACAATGATCACAAACGATCACCCACTACGACGCTATTTTTCTTTATCATTACTTACATTGATCTACTTTGAATATTGGTCCTACTGAGGCCTTTACGTGCGTTCATCTCTTTTACTTTCTGCTTATTCTATCTCGCTTCACAATCTGCGACGTTTGTCTAGGACAGTGTGACTTGACTTGGAGTAACAATGCTGGGATACCGGGGTAAATTCGAAGCAGACTTCATGGATGGGGTTGGTAGCACACGACGATAGATTTTATCCATGCAAGTCCTTAGTAGGGAAGCGGGATGTTGTCTGGGTTTTGGGAAAGGGTTTGGTATTCAACAGGCGTTATCACCAACAACCATATCGTTCATTGATTCATGCCGTATTTGGTCCAGTGTCATGTGAAGCATAGTTACCAATCTGTCGGTGCGGAAGATGAGAAAGAAATTCTCGACCAGTTATCCATGTCTAGCGTGTATAGTCGGATCGACATAACTTGTGCTTGCTCCACAGACTTATTCTTCTGGAATTTAAATTCGCTTTGGACAATCGAGGCCAGCACTGATGGAATGGACAAGCAGCTTGGCAGGAATAAGATGTGAATATAGTTCTAGCTCAACGGTGGAAATATGCCAAGTCACAAGGTAATTTATGCTCCAAGATCACATTTCCAAAGCTGAAATCGACGATTCGAGTTACTCGACCCCTTGTTCGTCTCAAACAAAGGAAATTAAATCTCCGTTTCGGTAATTCCTCTGGAGCTGTATTTCCACTTTTGGCTTCCCGACGATTAAAGTACCCTTGTACCTCCTTCCATTCCAGGTCAGTGCTCTCGCTACTGCTGCAGGTACGTTGCATCCCCACTCCTTCTTGCTCGTTGCTGTGGTGAAATCACGTGTACTCCAATGTCAACAAATCCTCCGCTTTCTAAGGTATCCAAGCTACCTTACTTACCAGACCAGACCGACTCTGCGCCTTTACAGATGCGTCTTGTTTGTTCAGCCACCTTTTTACTCATCTTGTAAACTCGTCATGCTGTGTTGAGTTTACACCTTCAACGTTTTCCCTACCCGTACCCATCGTTGAGGGGAAAAAACGACGTAATCGTGCTTAAGACTGTATCACAACTTATACGCCATACGCATACAAAACCTTCCCAATGGGTCGGCCAAAAAGTCGACGCGCACTCAGTGCGAGTCGATTTCAGGAAGGCTCTATGAATGATAGGACTTCTGCTGCGCCCCCAGTGCACTTTCTGGGCCCTGAAGAGCGCGCTGCTCTGGAGCGACCTGCTCTGACGAACATCAAATCCAATAATTCGCGACCGATGAGCGATGACTTCTCCGATAAGCAGGTCAAGCGAGGAAGGCTTCTGGGTCAAGTCTGGGATGAGGTGAGAGGCAGACTGGGATTTAAGAGGGATAATGAAGAAGAGAGAGGGACAAGGAAGAGGTCGAGGAGCCGTAAGCGAGATCAGTCTGAACAACGAGGCAGACAAAGGGAGAGGGAGAATGGTTCTAGAGATAGACCTGCGGAGCTGAAGACCGCTGAAGACACTCCCAGGGAGGATATGCCCAGCCGAGAAGAGATATTGGCCAACTATCACAATTTGATGGCTTCGGGTTTCTTCTCGTCTCATGCTATTCAGTCTACTCGACAGCCACCTCCCGGTTCTATTCAGGCCTCACACCACCTATCTGCCCCTCCTCATCCGACATCTCTTAGAGACGCTTTATCTCGAGCCACCACACCTCAAGATGGTATTCCTCGGGCCCCAAACTATGATGCACCTTCACCACCCAAGTCACCTACCAAGATCAAGCACTTGCAAAAACACCACTTACGCCCCGATGGTCCAGGAGCTGCTACTTATGAAGAGCTCGTTGCATCTGGATTCTTCACTCCTCCAATCTCTGACAGTGCTCCACCACCAACTCCTATTGGAGCTGCCCCAGCCCCAACTGTTTATACCGGGCGTATGTCGCGAGACTATCTTCAGCCGCCTCGACAGACCAGAGGATCTCGAGCAGCAACGCCCTCAGCTTCTCGTGCTCCTTCTCCTATTCGATCACCTGCCAGCGCCTCCTCCCGAGGAACAAAGCGCGCGGCAGCTGACTCAAACTCTGAGGACGAAGAGGAGAATGCATCTCGTGACCCTCCAACCCCAAAGAAGAAGCTACGTAAGTCTGCTTCTCGAGATATCACCCTACCGAAACTGCGAAATGTCGCTTCTCGCCGCAACATGCTCTCATCACGACGTAGTGTGTCGGGGCCTCATGGAGCTAGCAAGGAGTATAACACACTCGCTCGCCGTGTCCTAGGCCGTCTTCCTGGAGGCGGTGGTCGAGGCTCCCTGGACATCGACCGCCGGCCTGCTTCTGCTTCTAGAAGGAGCATCGAAGAGTCTAGACAGCCACTGCAAGAGGTCCAATACACGCGAATCCTACGTTCGCGAAAGAGCGCTGCGGAAGGACTCAGTGTTGTACCAAATGCTAACAGGGGCATCCCAAAGGTTCCTAATATTCCTGAAAAGTTTGCCGCCTACGATGAAGATGCTGAGAACACGGCTCCAGCAATTCGCTCTCGTTATTAGTCTGATGTTGGCGTCTTTGACTTTTCACTATATTGTTAACATACAACAGCACGCGAGACACTTATGGACAGCGGATAATGTCAGTGGTGAGATGGAAGCATGAGCTCAGAAGCTCTGCAGCGGCGGATCGAACGACTCTTGACGCGGCCACGACCTTGTTTTTGTTTCTGGGACTTTTACGAACGAATTACTCTTTGTATATTCTCGTGGGAGATATCCATGATGACATGTGACATGATTGATTTTCTGATGTCTCCTCATCCGTTGGAGAGGCTTCCTGCACTTGGGATATCGGTTGGGAAGGGGGTATAGGTTTTGATCTTGGGGGAAAAAGGGAACAGTGGTGGAATACGGTCCTTGTCTGATAAGTAGCCTGCGCTCTTGGTATCAAGGCCGACGAAAGGTAACGGCGTTAGGGGTATATGTATTAATTAACGATTCTCCCATGACATGATGCTGTGTGTGTGATGTATCGAAGCAGATCAAGTGAAGATGAAATACACAGGCAATATTGCAAGAGTGCCCTACCTATGAGGGTTCGTGTGCTTATTGGGACCACCAACGTACACAATGAAATCTGATAGACGATCAAGGGATATCAATCAATTAAGCCAGTTCATTCGTGCCTTTTCGATTATACCTATATACATATACAGTCTCCTTACATTCCACCAAAATCTCAACCACTTCATTCACTAGAGGTCCATAACCAGAAAACACCAACACCTCATATTCCCTAATCACCCATCTGCCCAGGAGACTTCCCATAGTTGTGTGTTAAAACAGTTGATGAAACCCGATTTCAAAGTCCACCTCTATTGCCCGTCCAAGTTCATCTCAGGAAAATTTGCTCAAGAAAAGACTCTCTGTTCGTATCGACCCGCCGGGCGCTTCGTATGTCTGATGGAAATCTCCAAGTTCCATCCCAAGTTGGTCGCATGGAACATCATGTAGCACCCCTGGAAGATATAATAGTTCTGTGTAAGCTGGGACCCAACAGGCCTGAACGAACGACAATAGTGTAAAGGAGAAACAGGTTGTATCGGTCATAAGTGGTAAAACAAATAATAAACGCCCAATCCGTAGAAGAAATAAATACGCTTTGGGATTGTGAACAAGTGATGAGGAACACCATCATAAATCATCAAACTTCAATACCTTCAAGAACCCGCTCTGGTAGGTTTTGTTGAAGTAGTTGCTGTGTTTTGGTGAGCCCGTTCTGATACAATGAGCGAACAAAAGCCCAGGCAAACGTGAAGAGCCAAGGGAAGTAGCTATATAGCATGCCGCAAATCATTACGAGGAGGAGGGGGATCTGTATCTTGGTTAGTTCTGGGATGCATGTTAAGATAGACTTCGAGGTGACTTACCCAGATGAAGAACAGATTGTGGTCACTGCTAATCCTCTTCATCTTGACTTCATGTGCTCGGCGGAATTGCTCTTGCTGCTCCTTGGTGATGGCGTTCTTTCGGCCAATTTTGAGGACCCCTGGCTCTTCAGTCTTGATTTCAGTCACTTCAGTGACTTCGGTAATATCAGCCGACTCGGTTTCAGTAGATGTGGTCTGGTCGAATAAGGCCGCGCATTTTTGATCAGCCTCAGCCTCCACAGCAGCTCGGGCAGCTGACTCATGCTTTTGGTCAAGGCTTTCCTGGGGGAAGATCTCCTCGTAAGCCGGAGGTGCTGGCGCGGCTGCCTTGGAAGACGAATCCCACCAGCGCTGAGGCTGCTCGCCATCAGCACGGGGACCTGCCATACCTGGCATCAACTGCTGGACTCGTCGCATGAAGGGTGCTTGGTAGCCAGGCATGTTAGGCAATGCAGGCATTTGAGGCATCTGTGGGAAATGTGGGAAATTCTGGAACTGCATAGCAATCGACTGTTGGAACTGCTGGAATTGGTGGACCTGTTGCTGGAACTGCTCCTTGAGAGCAGCCATTGTTGTAGCAGGTGGTGCAAGTTCCTCCTCCATTTCGCTAGTCTGCTGGCGGCGAAGATTGGGTCTCTCACGATCTTGCCTGAAGCCACTGGACCTTCTCATGCTCAAGTAGGAATCCTCGTCAGGATCCTCATCCTCGAAATCTCCCGATGTGTACTCCGGGCTCTCCTCGCTAGAATCAGGTGAGATTGGCTCTTCATGACTGTGTATCTTAGTCATAGGCTCCCAGAGCGATCGGAGCGAAGTGGCACTGCTGGCTCGGCTGTGAAGAGAACCGGAGCCACCGCTGCTGCGGGATCGGGCATGTCGCTGAGAACGGCGGATGGCGTGGATTACAGCACGCGACTGAGCAATATCGGAGGCGGAAAGTCCAGACACGCTTCTGATGGTTGGGTCGGCACCGTTAAGCATGAGCCTTCTAACGATCTCAGGGTGGTTGTGGATCGATGCGATGTGAAGAGGTGTGAAGCCACCCCTATCTCTAGCATCAGGGTTTGCACCTCTGGCCAGCAAGGCTGCAACTAAGCGATGGTAGCCTAGCGAACAAGAGAGGTGAAGCATAGTGTGACCGGTGGGTCTCTTGAGATCCAGGCGAGTTCTGTGCATGCTGTCATCGAGGTCAATGAGGTCCAGGCACTTTAGGAGCTGAGATTCGAGATGAGCATAAGGGGCATGGCTGAACATGGCTCCGCCCGATGAGGAACCACCCTGAGCACCATCAGAACCGCCAGACCAGTGGCTTCCATTTCCGTTATCCAGAATTCTTCTGGCGACATCCATGGCATCAATCATTTGACCCGACATCTTATGCCCCAGTACAGACAGAGCAGCTCGAATCAGCTTGTCCTCGCCATCGTCCAAGTAATTGAAAGTAGGCGGCTGTTTGGCTGTGTTTAAGAAAGCTTGGCCGGCCTGAGGGTTCTGATTCTTGAAGGTGACCGGCACAGGTCCAGGGCCAGGAGCAGGTGGCAGTAGACAGACAACTGATGATTCGCCCCAGAACGTAGTAGTCGTGGCTTTGTGGTTGCCAAACCAGATTTCGAGCCCCTGGAAAAAGGCAGCACCCAAAACTGTCACTTCAATACCTCCCACCGTAGGACCCTCATTGGGAATGATCTTGTGAATGACTGGAGGTGCTCGAAGTGGCGTCATGCCTGTAGGCACACTGAAGGTGCTGGCAAGTGCCTGGGCAAATTGGTTCTGGGGGTTGCCAACGATACTGTTTCGAAGGCCATTGGGACTGGGAGCACGGCTCGGGTGTCCTGAAGCAGGTGCTGAGTAAAGTTGCGCCATGGCCATATTATCCATACTCGCGGAGCGGTGATTGGCGTAGAATCCTGGTAGCTCGTTGCTGGGTGTAGGAGGACCCGTGGTGAAGGCCATTGCTTGCTGTCCAAACATCGGATCGGCTTGAGAAAAGGCAGCGAGGCTAGGTGTAAAAGGAGATGTAGCGTTAGATAGCTGATTGACATCCGCGCCTGGAGAAGGTGACGTATCCAGGCGGGTCATGGTAAGTCCGTTGGGAACTCTCGAAGCGCTGGACTTTCTCTTCTTTGCCATTGGGCCACCAAGAGTTGGCGAAGCTGGGCGTGAGAGTATCCTGCCGAGATTACCAGTAGACGAGGCTTTAGATTGGTATGAGGCCTGGCTGCTTCGATGCATATTCGACAAATCGCCGTTAGATGGCGACATGCGGAAGGGTCCATTGGCAGTTGGTGGTAGAAGGACGTTGTTCTCAGTACTTGCTTGAGGTACGGATGGCATGGGAGGCTCTGGAATCGCTGGCTGCTGAGCCGCGACCTGCGCAATCGGGTGAGTCTTGTGGTCGTCAGTGATCATAATTGGGTTAGACATGGCCTGAGCGACGACTCTGTCTTGGAAATCTTTAATGGTGAAGATAACATTGAATCCCATCTTTTCTCCATGGTGTCGACAATAGCAAGCAATGCGCATCGCAGCATCAACCTGCATGGTACCCTCGGGAACAGTTGACTCCATGACGCCGCTGGGAGGTTGCCAGTCCTTGACTTCTTGTGTGTTGAAGACAATGACACGGCGCTCTTCGTCTTCCAACCAGACCTTCTCTTCCTCTGGCTTCTTGATCTTTTTCCGAGCCGCGCGCTTTCGCTCTCTCGTTATGCAGCCTGGGCAAATACGTACATCGCCGCCTTTTGGTTGAGAACCGTTGTTGTCTGGCAGAGGCGGAAGATAGCCTTGAGGGTGTGATGCCGCCCGTTTGAGCGCGGCTTCTTTGACGCCAGGCTCATCCATGGCACTCGTGCAAACTAATGAGACATGCAACTCGAGCATGTCCGGAGACTTCTCAGGCGTTGGCTTCGACAACAGCTTAGGCTTTGAGATGGTGTGGGGTGGCAGATGCAGTTTGGTGACCCCAGGCGGCAATGGCCACAGGGTCATTTTGATAGGGATCTGGGTCTCGACCCTCGACTTGAGAGGCGTAGGCATGATTTTTAATTGGCATCGTCCATTGAAGTTGAATTGTGCGGGCATTGACATCTGGTGCGGCATAGGCATAGGCTGGTTCATCTGACCGCTAAAATGCATAGGCAAGCCGTCGGGTACAGGTTGCGCTGCCACGTCGATTTTGTTTGGCCACACATGCTGTGCTCCCACTCCTCCATTCACAACTCTGGAGAAATCAATTTGAGTATTAGGTGAGGGAGAATTAAAGAGAGGCGCTGGAGAACTGCCATGGCTCAGCACCATGTTGGACATTGGCGAAACCTCTCGTGATGCTGATGTTTTCAATCCATTCATTGCTGAAGACACCGAGTATTGCTTCAAGTTCGTTAACAAAGGGCTCGTTTGGTTGAAAAAATTGTGCGATGAACATACTGAAGAGGCTTTCTGGTGACCCTGTGCTTTCTTCCTCTTAGGTGTTGCATCTTTGATAGTGGCTTTCGTGCTGACTGTGGGCATCTGAGATGTGAGAGCTGGTTGCTCTGTATTTAAGCCTTCCGGGCTACTAGAAGCGGTGTCCATATCGTAGGGATGCTCGAGGATAGACTCTCCAGGTTCGCCAAAAGGGTACATTTCCATCGAAGCATCGTCATGGTTTTGACCAAAAACAAAGTGGTCATCGTCGTTGAAAAAGCTGTTTCCCCATTCCACCTTCATTTCGTCTTCCTCCAACATCGCTTCAGCGGGGTGCATGGTGGCCTTGGAGGTTGGGGTTGCAGTGCGTTTAGAGGAGGCCGTTTCAGATGATGAGTCTTGGTAGGAACCGTTCGGAGAATCAGGAAGAGGTGCCCCTGTTAATTCTTGGGGTGTGAGAAATGTTTTCGCGTCGTTTCCTCCGAGCGACTCGAATGACTGGAGAGTATCTGGGCTATTAGAAAAGTCGAAGAGGTTTGAAGCGCCAAGCTCTTCATCGGAAAAATCGTTGAAATCGCCGCCCGACATAGCAGCTCCTGCGATCAGAGGGCTACCTGGGCCGGTAGGAGCGGGCGTCATGACCAGCGAAGAGAGGCTGGAACGACCCGTAGGCGTCGGTGGACAACGGGAAAAGTGGTGATCGGTAGGTTCAATTGAAATTTGGCGTTGCAGAATACTGTTGGCGTCGCGCGGGGGAGTCGGCAAAAAGCGTTCAAGGCATCAAACACACGTAGATTCAATTGCGGGCTCGAGTAAAAATGTCAGTATTGGTAGTAGGCGAAAATGCGATGTTGTTCTGTTCGGGAACAGAGTGTGTTGCTGACGAGTTTGGGCGTCGAATCGATAACCAGAGAAATCGGCAATCCGTGATTGTTGGGGCAGGATCGTAATATGGATGGATGGGCGAGCCCCTAGTGGTTTGGGTTTGGGTTGGATTGGATTGGATTGATTTGGGTTGGTATTGGATGGTACGGAGTAGACGCACGCGAACACAGCGGGCACAGTCGGCAGGCGCCAGCAGGTCAAGCAGGCCAGGCAGGTCGGTCAATGGAAAAACGAGACGGGACGGGCGAGACGGTCAGGGTCCTGTGCTGTCAAATACCCCTGGTCCAGGTGCGTGTTCGCAGCCAAAAGGTGTGTAGGTAGGTAGGTACTGCGTTATGTGTGCGTGTGGCGAGTGAGGAAGAAGGAGATTACAATTTTCGTATAGTGAGGGGGATAAGGAAGGGATGATGATGGTGATAAGAGAGGATGAGGAGAAATAGAATAGGTAGGTAGGCAGGTAAGTAGCGAGGCAAAGAGATGGATGGGATTGATTGATTGACTTGATTGATGCGCCGAGTCTCCAGATGGTCTGTCTGGCCTGTCTGGTCTGGGCTAGCAGGAGAGGCTGTTACTAGCTGGTGTGGAGATGAATGAACAGAGACAGCATAAGCGACAGTGCAGGCATTTGCTGGTTGAGATGACTTGAACTGTGCTAATGTAGTAGTTTCGCGGGTGATGAAATGCTCTTGTTCTGTACCTTGGCTGGGCCTCTCGGGGTCGGTTGTTTACCCAGCGAGTCCCTCTTCCACACTTTGGTCAGAATGTGTGTGAAAACGTGGAGACTGGGACTGATCTTGCAGGCAAATGGTGGTAGAGATATGGTAACTTAGTGGTGTGGGCTCAGTCACTTGGCGAGTCTGCAAGTTCATTCCCAGTGGCGGGGGCTGGTATCTGATCCGAGATGTACCTACAGGACCGAGTGGGTCCCGTTGTCGGCGCAAAACAGTGCGGTTGAGGAGATTTTTACACGGCTACTTTGTTGTTTCTTTATGCGGTCCGTACAGTATCGGCGCCGGTCTCGCACTTATCGGGGCTACATGGCCGGTCTTCCGCTGGATCTCCCTAGCATTTGGAGACACTGGCACAATCGCACAGTACGATACCAAGCTGCTCTGTGTGCAGATCCACCTCAAGCTTGACAAGCAGATCTCCGGTGGCAGCAGACACCGACACTGATTGACAGTAAGACACAGTAAACAATGACGATATGAAATTGGTTGTATAGAGCGAGGTAGTGTGTTGATTGATACGCACTCAAGAACACTCCCAAAATTAACTTATTAACGGGAAGCGGGGAATGATGATGGACGACGCTATCATCCTTGTATCGAGCAACTCATCAAAAACCCCAAAAACCATCTGAGGCCTCTCGCGTATTACGCAAGCTGTGACTCTTAAAACGACAGATTAACAGATACTCGGCGGCTATAGAATGGACAGCCTGTCTTCATCTCAACTATTCTACGGACTCGGACAAGGCAATCGTCCCGTCGGATGAGTATGGTTGTTGATTACAATTAGAGGGTGCCATGCCTGGGCCTTAGCAGGACCATGACCCAATGATACAAGGGTTAAGCAAGCTTCCAGTAAGAAATAGTTGGTACCTGATGACCTAGGCCTGTTAGTGGACGCGCTGACAAGTCCTTCCCCTCCCCTAGACTATCGATCATCAATTGACTCACGGGGCTTTATCATGGGATATCCAGGTGTCCATGCGCCAGATACCTTCACCTCGTGCTCCTACATCTTGATCTTGGTTTAAGCAGAACCAGTGTTGCCTCTTCCCACAACGCCGCCTTACGTAGACACAACCAAGACAAGAAACTGTCTCGTTATAAGTGGAGTTCAAGACATTGATGGAGGTGGGCGAGACATCCTCCACTGGAAGAAAGGACCCTGTAGATCCAATGGATGGATTAAGCCCAGCCCAGCCCAGCCCAGCCCAGTTCTCAGACTCCCCCTTCCCATTCCCCTGGAGTCCCACGTCCAAGCATAAGCGAATCACCACCATTCAAGCCTCAGTCGCAAGTTTCAATGAGGCTTTGCCCTCCCACGCAGTACGTACATGCTGATTCTGCAGCATGAGGCACCTTGTCAGGCTTGTACAGAGTAAGCTTGCTGAGATTATTGTCCTCCCAGTGGATGCTGCGGCCTCCGCGGGCAAACCTCCCAGCTTTCCCCAGGCTTTTGCGTAACAGTCCCAAAGGGGAAATACAAATATGTAAGTTGTTATCTTGATGAACTCAACAAACTGCAACTTCCTGGTCGGTTCATACATGACATACATACTTGGCCCAGCTTGGCCTGGTCCGCGTTATCCGTATGACGACGATTGATGAGGGGGAAACAGGTTTAATCATAAACATAACTTGTAATGGCCTATTGATTTCCCAGAATCCATTAGAAGTGTTTCAGTGTTAAAAAGAAAAGAAATCTGTCGGATTGGGTGTTATTGTGCTTGTCAGTTCTCCATTTGGCCATCGTATAAAGAAGCTTGCGTAGTTTGAGCTACGCCAAGTGTAAGTGAGGTGTGCTTAGGGTTATCAAAACCAGTATCACGTCAACGGCAACAACCATTTTGTCTTGGATATGCCAACGGCACCTAAACGACCCTACCAGATAAAGCACAGCAGAAACATGGTGGAATGAGGAATATCCCTTTGCAGAATTGTGACTACTGCTGCATCTATTCCCGGAGAATCGTACCAGTGGCTTACATTTGGGGTTCGGGGAAAAGCGTAGCTCTGCAGGTTGCATAGAGGTGGGGGATTAAACTCTGATGATGATGTTTTCAGTATGGATTGGATGCTCGTTTATCACATAGGCTATTCTAGTCGACAATGAGAGATTTTTTTTCTCGCAGGTCTCGCCTTGCGATATACGGCAGATCAACTAACGCAGGCGATCGAATAAGATCAAACATATAAGTTTCCTTACTCGGTAGTCTAATTCTCCAGCTTTAAACCCCAACTAGAAGCGGCCCGAGTACTTAGATCGGCCCGGTGAGTTAGGCAAACATAATCCTCGAGTCTCGGTCTGCATATACCGAGACAGGTGAGGCATAACTGGTAGAAAACTAGTAGGGTAGTAGTTACAGCAACAGTGACAGACTAGAACTGGGGATATGGCACCATAGTTGCTTGCTATCATAAAACTAAACCTACCGGCTGCAACCTATAATTAGTGTGATGTCAGGATGACTATTCAGAAACGCCTCGTTTGCTGCAGAGTTGATTCAATTGAGTAAAGAAAGAGATTAGGAGGGATAGTTGAGGTGTTTTCTCTCCCACTCCAACTACTCGGAGTGTAGCCGGAGGTGGATCGTCTATCAGCACATATCAAGGATGGCAAAGTCGCTCATATCATACTCAAGGAACCGTAAAGCCACATCAAAACTTTCCGATGTCGCATCCTCGCGGCCGAACGTTGTTGTAGAATGTAACCAAAAGCCCATATTTGGCTTCGATATGGTTGGTGGTTGTACCGCATTATCTCTCAGTGTGCCTCACAAGGTTGGCGAGGCGTGGTTGAAAGCTGACCCAATTGGTATAGATGCAGCCGCAATCTTGCATCTGTAACAAAATGTTACGGAAACATCCCGGCCGATAAGTGATTAAACAGGAAGTATAGCAGTTTTCTTTAGTAACTACTTCGAAGGGAAATTGCCTCTGGAATGGCTTGGGGTATGTGATCGAGATGCGTTATCTGAGCGTCAACGGTTGCATGCTGTGTAACAACAATTCATACTAAAGACCCCTGTTTCATAAGCCATTTGCCGCGTGTCCTCAAGAGAACTAGACATTAGTAGGAGACAGAAGGGTTTGTGGCTTCAGGTTGAACATACATAGATATCTCGGTGGCCTCCATAGCGTAGCATTGGTCAAGAGTGAATTGTATATATGTTGTGCGCCACCAGATAACGGTTCCTCTTGCCAATACGAGGCCTCGATCAGTACATGAGAGAGACACTTGTCATGCTACTAGCGTTGATCAGACATTCTGCATATAACGGTCCAAGGCAAGGGCGCCTAATTGCGTCAAGCCAACGCCCGCACGTTGCGGGATGGCAGGATAGGAATTGACTGTTAGAAATCCTCAGGCTGTTTGGACTCAGCTTGATTGGCTCTAGTACGTCTTTCGAGACAGCTCTTGATGATTATCTGTGCATGTTTCTGACTCTCCCAGCTGAAAAGACTAGTCGGGGCAGCTTTGCATCATTGAGAAGCCAATGAGGTTATACGCAAGGGATACAACAACCAACGTGGTATAAGTGGCGGTCTAGGAGATACAGAACAAGAAGAAATAAAAAGCAAGTCCAAGACAATGATGAATTTTCAAGCTCAAGATTAGATTCTAGGCGCGGGAATAGATGTTTTTTATCTCCCTTAATTGGCATGTCTTAGATAAAACACTTCGACTTAACACACTGACACGATCATCTATCAAAAACCCTCGGACTGACTAGCAGCGTCGATCAGCGATTCAACCTCCTCATCGCCCTTTCCTTCACCACCAAACCCCCTGAGCCTCTTCATACATCCACGTCTCCCATTCCTCTGAGGTTCACTTATTCTTGGGAAACTCTGCAACCCACTTTTCAATCTGATCAATGCCAGCCTCCTGGATGGCATTGACCTCTGGCCAAATAGTACCAGCATTGCGATACGTATCTGTGCAGTGATTGCCCAAGGGGTTCAAAAAGTGCTTGATGTAGGTGCTGTTGCCGAGCACACCTCCAGGTCTTTGCGAAGAAGAAAATCCCGCTGCCCGCCAAGGATCATACAGACCATCAACCAAGACAGTCCTCTTCACATACGCAGAAGGGTCGCTCCAGCCTCCGTAGTGAGCGCTCCATGATTCTGTCGTCTTTCCCTTGGCCAGGCCGTAGGTCTCTCCATTAGGGCCGGGAGGGAAATAGCGCGCACATGTCTTCCTGAAGTACTCCCTGTTCACCAAGCGTGAGACCAGTGTCGGTGTACCCTCTGGTGAACCTGTCTGCCAGTACTCTTCAGGCTCGTTACAGAGGAGCCATTGGAGTTGCAGCGTCTCTGCAATGCCTGAACTGGCCAATGTCTTATTGGCGTAGACCAAGCTGTCAGCGTCGCCAAAGTTGAAGCAGCCCGTGTTGTTCACCCCCTTCCAGGGACCTCGATCCTCACATTTCCCAGGGATGTAGACCTCTTTGGTCCAGCGGGCATATCCTTCCAGTGCCTTTTTCAGACCAACGCCTCCTGAGTCTGGAAGCTTAGACTTGTCTGTAACACCAACGGCATTCTCGACGTAGTCGCAAAACTCCCACGTATCGTGTATGCGTAAAGAAGCGCCCTGATAAGACTGTGGTCCATAGTTGAGGAGGTTCATAAAATCATCGTTGTGTTTGAGATCAGGAGCCCCGAAGTCTTCCTTGATTTGCTGGATTTCATTTGCCGAGCCTATCGAGTGCGTTAGTACCATGGCGCTTTTCAATATTCCGGCGCTATCTACCGTTAAGCATGACATTGTCCAGATGTTCAATGACCTTCTCGACATCTGCTGTACAGTTCTTGGGCAGATATGCTTTGGCAGCGTCAAAGTACCTCCAGTAGTCAGAGATCGCTTGTGGTGGTGCACTTGACGCCCAGCTTGCCCAGAATGTACCTGGAGACAGTTTCTGCGTGAACAAGACTCGGTTTCCCTGTCCCGAGCACCCTGTGTGAACCCAAGGCACCTTGGCCGGCCTGGCACTACCATTTTTCGCGAATGGTAGTTTGACATTTTCAGCAAAGTATACCTTATCGCGCATCATCTGATCCTCGGTGTAGTACTTTATATTCTCAGTTGTGAGTTGCTGATATGGCGACGACTGACCGAAATATCGATCCTCAAGCAGCAGCATCACAGCCCCAATGCGTCGTGCAATCATACCACCAATGACATAGTCATCGTGCAACCAAAACTTCACTTGTTCAGCCTCAGCATCGAGGGGGGATATGAACACGACAGGGGGGTTCGTGCCATTTGCATAATTAAGGCTGTACCAGTACCGTTGCTTGAAGGTGCCTCGAGAAGGTTCATCGTGATCAATCAGTTGGTCGAATGTGCCCCCAATAACGCCCGTCGTGTCGTCATCCCGTTTGGCTAGATGAGATGTCGGTGAAGTTTCAAAGTGCGTTACTTGTCGCGGATTGAATCCGTAGACTTGCTGAAGCAAGACGGCGGCGGTTACGACCCTGCTGAAAAGACGCATCTTGAGTTGTTGTCTCGCAGAACGTGTCCGCCGGGACGAGAGCAGTCGGTAACGGCATTATATCCTCTTTTGAGCCGTAAAAAATACATGTAGGCCAGGGGATCTCAAGACTGGAGATCCGACATCCGGGCAGCCCCGTGTCATTTGATTGCTGTCGTGTCATGTAAACTCAGTGTGTCGTATTGTATAAACTCTGGGGAGGAGAACAGGGCAACGAGTCTCTTTAGTATGAAAGCATATATCCTGGCTATTCCGTAAAGAGTAAATACCAGGGACTTTTACAATGACAGCCCTGTCCATGTTGCTGAGAAAGTGGTATTCAACCCCTGTCGAACGTGATCTAATCGTCCTATTGTGATCAAATTTGGACAATCGCTTAACTCGTCGTTGAATATCGCCAGACAGCACCAAGTAATTAATACCAGGTTGGCTATTGGTGGATTAAAGAAAATATATAAATAGAGCCGAAGAGAGGAGTCGAATAGGTTTGAACTTCACCGTCCCAAGAACACATGTGACGGGATGAGTTTACTGTGAACACAAGCGTATGACGCGGCTAGAACCATGGTTGGGAAACATTGAATAGAGAGTCCATAGAGGCATATGGTTTATAGACAGACATTCAGGAATAAAAGTCATGCCAGGCACATCGGCTCCGAACTCTGCCCACCAGGACTCAAGTTACCAGAAGTGAGTTTGTAGAGAGCCCTTAAGTTCGTCTCGCTATTGAATTGACCATATGGAGACTTGTGTTGTTCAACCCAGTCCTTCATAATGGTGTCCAAAGGTGGCCCATTAGATTTGTCCTAAAATAGCCGCATCAACAGTTTCTCTATTATGAGGGACATCGCACAACAGACATGACAGGAGACTGACAGCGGAAAGTATACGAGGTAAATACGTACCATGACACTATAACAGCTTCCTTAAACAAACAGGAGCTCGAAACAGCATCATCATGAATCTCATCATCAAAACAAAAACTCTATCGTAAGCAGAGGTGAGAATATGAACAAGTTTAATTCATTCGTGACCCGATATGAGCTGTATCAGGCAGGTATCATGACAAAATAAAACAGACCAAAAGGATACCACAGCAATAAAGGCAACCGATCAGACTCCAAATGTCCACACCAAGCCGCAAGAGTTAATAGACCTGTGCCTTCAAGCTCAGGCCTTTTGATAACCTCGGGCAGAATAGACCCGACGAATAGCTTTCGAAACCATCGACTAAAGTCGACCCCAAGAGAGAAGAGCTATATTATCGTAGCAGACCAATTTTCTTGGGAAGCTCTCGGTCAAGGAACTGGAGGCTTTCTGGCCCCTTCATTCGCCAGGTCATCTGCTCGGTGATTCCCAAAATCACTGGCGTGTCCTTTCACCCATTGGAAAGAGGTTTTTGAACCGGCTGCATCGCGTGCTTTTATCCTTGCTAATACGCTGCTCACAATGTCCTGGTTCTTGATTGGTCCCCCTGCCGCATTCTTCCATCCATTCTGCTCCCAGCCGGGGCCCCATTGTGTCACACACTTGATGGAATACTGACTGTCAGAAACAATCTCAACGTCCTGTGCTGAAGGCGCAATCTCTAGTGCACGAAGTATCGCCATCAGTTCAGCACGCTGATTAGTCTGAAGCTCGCCCGGAAGACGCTCCGCAAGGTTACGCTCGTCATTAGGACCAAAGTAAACTCCAAGGCCAGCACGAGAGCCAGCCTGGCCGTTGGCAAGACTGCTGCCGTCAGTCCAAATCGTGAGTACATTTCCGTTGTTTTCATGATGGGGCTCGGCGCGAGGTGCAGCTTTTGGTCTTCGTGTAGGCTCAGCCTTGACCTTTTTGGTAGATGCTTCTACAGGTTCAAAAGCAGCCCCAGTGTACTCTTGCGTCTTCTCAAGTGATATACCCAGACGTCGGCAGGTCTCAGGGCTGGCGTTCTGTCTAATAAAATCTTCCGCGTCTGCTTGCGTATTGAACCTCTTGTGCTTGGGTCCAGCGACCTCTGTGACTTGTGGTTGGGTCTCATCCCAGGTATGATAGATACCTGGAACATGGCCTACGGCCACGGCATAGAACTTCGGGCGGTCCCTATCCGCCGATGGGTTCTCATGGCCCGCGACGTAGGCCTGGGCATCCTCTCTTGTTAGGAATGACTTGACTAGATATTGGTCAATTAATCTGTTTGCAACGGCCTAGGTTTTCGCATTTGCGTAGGATCGTTACTCACATTTCGCACCTGGGAACCCGGTGGTTTGTGCTTGACATTCATCATAATTCGAATAGACGCCAGGCTCCCTTCCCTTTTGGACAGCGTAGAACTTTGTAGCGTTTGCCGTTTTCCTCATCTTGGACGATGAACCTGCCCCGAACCCACCACTGGGGGCATTGCGCTTCTTGACCATTTCGGCGTCGTGTTCGTCTAGAGGATCTGCGTAATCGGTGCTGCAACTGTCTCGATCGAAAGCCCTGACCGTGGGGGTAGTGAGGAGAAAGTTGAAAATCGATAGGTCAACAGGGCCTCTGCTCGCGGTAGGTGCAGATGCAGGTCGTCGCGAGGCGTATATGTACCTGTCGTAGTGGTCTGCTGCTTCTTTAACAGAGCGAGTGAAGCTACGGGTGGCCGTCAATGCAGCGTTAACTCCAACGCCAGGACTGTCGCGACAAGCGACGGCACAAGAGGAAAATCGGCGGCCAACGAGTCATAGAAGATGCATGTTGATGGTCAAAGTAGCAACAAACAGACAAGACTGCCCCCTGCTTATCGATAATCTCGAAAGACCCACGGAGCTGGCGAGCTTCTTGACGAAGAAAGGCTAAGGTATGTGTTGGGTCTTTTGGTTTGAAAGGTCAAAGGTGCAGGGTGCAGCACGGATACAAAGAGGGGCAGGTCCTGAAGCGCGTGGAGCAAGGGTCCCTCCACATCAGGCACTCCCGCCTTTTAGTAACGGAAGTACATTACATTGCATTACATCAATGAATCAATGCAAAGGCTACCTAACCAGGAGGCAGGCAATATTCCAGATAAGAAAAAGTCAATTGATACATGTCATGTTGCGTAAATGAAGCTAGCATGCTACAATGAGTTCCACGTCCGACTTCTTCCAATGCTTTCTCCTCCATGCCCAAGCTATTGTTACAAGACCAACGCCAATATTTGTTAATCGACTCCTCACCTGGTATGTAAAGAGCTATCTAAACCCTTTGTGTGTTGTCCAGCCAATGCAACAGCTGTAAGTAAGTCCATAAAACGCACCCTGCCAGGCAGTGGTAGATAATCGTAATCATGTTGTCGGCCTGGGTCATTGTTGTCCACAGGCAGTATCGTGCGGCACGTAATACTCTATCATTGCTCTCTGGAAGCTTTGCTGTCACTTTAACTTCGCGTGTATAGCAACGGAGCCGATGAGTCTTATATCGACCTCGGAGGTGGTAATCCTAAACATGAGTGATGGGGTCAAGAGGAGGCAAGTTGGGTACGCCATCACGTTCCCATTCCCAGGCCATCAAGCTCCAGTTGAGCTCTCGTCTCCAGAAGAGCCCCAGTCCTCGTCCACCTCCATCCGGACGATCGTCTGAGCTCAATCCTCCGCTGCGAGGCATGTGTGTAGCAAAAACAGCCTTTCCCATTCGAGAGTGAAGGATGCCCATAGAGCAGGACACACAAGGCTCATGGGTAACATAGAGCTCGAGCCCGTGGCAGAGATAACCATCTTTGTTCGGATGCTCTTGTTCGAAGCATTGCTTCTCTATCTCGAGCAAAGGACCGTCTTGGAATGCGTCATATTCGAGATTGGGTGCCATGAAAGGCAGGCCGGCGGCTCGTCTCTCGTGTCGAACAAGTTTCTGGGCGACCATGCTTATAGCACGAACAACACAGTGCGTCATGGGGTTGCTGGTCCCCTCCAGCAGGCCGCACTCCTGATGCCAGCGAGCATCTCCAGCAACCCCGACAAGTTCGACTTTTCCTCCCTCCCTCTGGACAATCACAGCTCCGACAGCTTCGCCGATCCCGGTTTCTTTAGCTTGTAAAGCAACACGATGGGCTAGTGCCATCCATACGGAGGCGTCGTCCTTGATATCTTCAGTTCCCCGGGCTACTATACTAGGGTGTGGACCCAAAGGGTTGTTCTTCCGATATACTGTTGGCCAAAATTGAGAAGACCACATGGCCGCTTGTATTTGAGATGTTGGTGCAAGTAGTGGAATGGGGATCTTCTCGATGAAGAGGTCGGTCTCCGCGCCCTCGACAATGGAAAGAACCTCCACTAGTTCCTCTCGGGTAAAATCTTTAACTTCTCCAATTATGATGTAAATCCATGTTGATTTGGCTGTATGAATTTGTCGACCAACTGAACTGTCATTCATGAACTGAGTCTTCAGGTGGGCTGGAAGATCACCGGGTTTGGAGCATCTGCGCAGATGAGGCAGGGGGTTAGCGCTGTTATCATCTGGTCGCATGTTACGCAAGGCCCTATATAGTTTCGGTAGTTAGTATCAAATCCATAATTTATTTGGCACACTTGGGGTCTTGAGAATGGCGTACGTGATGACATCGTTGGCTTGTTTGGTAGGTGCCCGCGTGATGTACGCATGAGTGATTGTGTGATCCTGCCGAACCTCCTGAGTTGTTTTGAGGGGGATCAAGACACCACGGCGGGTGTGTCCTTCCTTCAAGTCATCGATCAGGGGGTTCGAGAGAATCTCAGATGGGCCGCGATGTTCGATCTTTGTGGGTGCAGACGCCTCAACAGGCTCAGGAGTTTGGCAGACCTCACTAGACGGCCCGGCCGCCGAGTTGTCTTGAATTGTATCCATCTGTGGCCCTGGTTATCGCCTATTGACTGTGGTTAGCTACCGACCCAAACAGATACAACAAGTTGACGACATACTAAGCGTGGTCTTCGTGCCTGTGAAGAACTCGGATGGAAGTAAGCGCGATGTTTTCGGGTTGCAGCGGTGTTACGGTAGATGATGGCGAAGTTTCCAAGATCAGTTGCGTGTTGAGAAGAGAGAGTTGAGAGAGTTGAGTTTGGAGGAGACGATGAAGAGACGACGAATGCTGTTACGATGCGAGGTCTCGTGACGAAAGAAGGCGCAACTTGGGACGAATTTAGGCAAGAGCGCACCACTCTTCACTTCTGACTCCCCTAAGGTACCTATCTCTCGTTCTTTCTCCTGTTTAAGCACTTTTATCAGTGACTGTCCCCAACTAACTCAGGTTAATAACAACCATTTGCAGTGGGCACTTACCCTTTACTATGTTCTTCGAAAACAAGTCTCTAGGTATGAAAGATCAGAGATAAATAAGTGTTTGAAAGCAAAAGAGTAATGATCTTAAAATCAGATGGAGGCCTAATGAGCAAGTCTTGTGCGTATTTCGCTACCATTCGAGGTGAACGATTCTGCACTTGATTCTGGCAGTGGCAGCACCTGGCAAGGAACTATCAAGTAAATGTCTGCAGTAACGCCCAATGAATAGCGATTTCTTTGACAATACACTTCCAAGGTAGATGACCAGTTGATCCTTATTAATTCCAGGCTGTGAATGAATGAGCTTTTCGCTTTCACTTTCCAAATGAATCAACTCTTTCACTGCCTTGGCAGGATCTTCAAAAGGCCTGCTACAAACAGAGCCCTTTTGCGATCGCGAGCAGCTTTGATCGAGCTTTCCACGCCTAAATTCTCTTTGTAAGCACACGAAACATCGACATGGGAGTTGTCGTGTTTTTCTGTATCGTCCACTTGGACTGTGCCTTCAGAAAGTCCTGTATCCCCATTAACTCGTTGGCATTGAAGTTGACGACAAGTTCTGTCAATCCTGTGGATCAATTGTGGCGGGGACCTGCATATGTGGCTTGGGGTCTGTAAGCCACTTCTTTCGGCTTACCCTATATAATTTGACTTGTGCCATCACCATTGTGTAAGACAATATAATACACCAGGCAATTATTGTGATTCGGGGCTGTTCTTTCGCAGCTTGCTGACTGGTACCCAAAATCTTGGCTATGTGTATTGGACAGTCATTTCGTCCGCGTGAGGCAGGTAACAGCATGGCTGTCATCCAATTGAACATACCAAGGGTTGAGCATGACAACACAATCATGAGCTTTGACATTCGATTAACCTACTAGTGCAAAACAACTATCACATGAAGTTCATACACAACTACGCATCTACAATCACTTATTTCAGAGTACCATGGGAGACAAACATGTCATATCAACCCCGCGTCTCCCCACCAGACGTTACGTTAATTGAGAGCGATTCATCCTGTTGGTTCGGATATGCCCCCGAATATCACCATAAACAGATGAATGGCCGCTTTCGTGGGGAATAGGTTCTAAGGCTGCCTCTTTTGGCAACTGAATCTTGCATTCCCCATACTTTGAATATGCGGAGAGATCACTCCGCGTAAAGCATCTGATGCCAATGCACCGGCGTACCGGGCTGTCAACCGATCAAGGCTGTAGTTACAGTCACGGTATGAAGTACTGAATGGGGCCATACACACAAGTGAACAATAGACGGTTGCCTGCATATACTATAAAGGGGCAGTGTTTGGTGCTCCGTCAATCAAAGTGAGCTATCATGTTGCTTGGGCTGCTGACAATGCCAAACGTGCGTAAAGCTCACAGCTTGGCTGAACGTCCCCTAGACGTCACATGCTGTACGCCCCGAGCATACTCTTTCGGTGGCCCAGAATGAGAGCATTTTACCGGAGCCATAATTCGGAGCTTTGGGGGCAGTCTTCGGGACAAGGATAGACCATCCGGCGGCAGTCGAATTCAACTTTGCACTTACACTGGGCTCACCTACTAGGTGCGTAGTAGGATCCATAGCAGCAATACTGGTCTCTAGCTGGAGCATGCATTGACCGCGCTTGACTGACAGTAACAAATAAAAGAACACTACAGTCTTGCATTGTACTCATAGTTTCTGAACTAAGACATGGTTTCAGGAGTCGGAGAATAATAGGATCGTTGGGATTTGAGCATAAAGAGCTTACATGTTGTCACGGGGCATTGTATTACGGTGTCTACCTACCTATGCATTACTGACGATAGGCCACTGGGAAGCAAGCCAGCCACAGTCGGTACATGTACGATAAGACAAAAGGCCAGAAAAGCCGAGCAGGGAGAGAAATGACCTATCGGGACCATCCCCGCGTTGCAGTTTGTACTGGCCTGTGCTCTCTTATAATGGCAATGAAAAAAGTCGAGGACAAGGAGTATCCTTTGTTGAGGTGTCATGATGCATGGTTCGATAGACATGAATGAAACACGGACAAAATAAGAAATGCAGTCAACAGAGCCAAGGTCGTGTAATATTCGCATGATTGATAAGAGTCATACTGAGACTCGTATCAAGCCATGGAACGACAGGGACAGCGGCACAACGCGAAGGTTTCTGATTGATAGTTTATGATATCCAAGGCTTTGCTCGAATGATATTCAGGGCCAGTGCGCCAGGGAGACAAAAAGTGACTGGGACCCCACGGACGAATTTATGACGCCCAAGCGCCTACGGGTAAACATGATTCGTAGTGGAATAGGAGTTGAAAGGGGATGCAATGATAGATTGGACGGCATTCATGCGAGATGACTGTCGCATTATTGGTCTCACCTCTATCGTACCGGGCGATGAGATGAAAGGACACGAGCAAGGAGCCAAGCGCTGAGCTGTAAAGCAAGGTCAGGGTGAGAGTGACGGTGACGGTGACAGGTCAGCCGCGAATCGAATCTCACATGTTGCATGAGAAAATGAGGCGCCTCTTTTGCAACATCGACCAAGTCTTACGCATATTGTGAGGGTAATTCTGTATCTCTACCAACTGCAGAAACCGCAAGAAGACCAAAGATAACGGTGGGGGTAAGTTGACTGTCCCCCTCATGCAACGCGATGCATGTGCAGAAGCGAGTTTAGTTTTTGCTCATCGCTTGCTTCGCTCTGCTTTGCTTGTGAAGGTTCCCCCGCGGCGAGATCGGAGAAAGCTGCACTAGGGATGACTCCTTTTGGGTTGAGGTGAAAGGAAGCAAGGATCTCATACCTTGCAGGAGCTTCCAGCGCTGGAGAAGAAGGTCTTGGACGTGCAGTAGCGCGGCGTCTGTTTCTTTGAGCGAGAAGAACTATTGGAGCTTGACCTGATGTGGTCTAAAACCGCGTATGTTTGGTAGGGGTGCCATGCATAGCTGCGAACAGAGGTTCGGGGGTTTAAAGTACCGCCGGTTTAAGTGCACATTTTTCGAGATGAGAGACATGAAATTTAAGCTTGAAAATCACAATTTTATAGTAACAGGCCTTCAAGATTCGTTTCCGCTCTGACAGTGATGATCTTGATACTCAGACTAGAAGAAACTGACTGCCAGACAGAGTTAATGTGTTTGTGTGGCTTGCAGGGGTAAAAGCATCCATGGATGAAAGAGACCCAAGCTACGGAGGACTTTGAGCTCTGATTTTCTGTAAGGGAAGTCTATCATCGGAAACGACAGTTTATTGAGATAGACTTGTCGTATAACTCAAGTAAGGTTTTGGTTGCAAGATAAACATTTTAACGGGTGTTATTTACAGTGATAATAAACTTCCAAAAGAAGAAAAAAACAATTCATACTTATTCAAGAAAATTGTGATAGATGCTTAAAATTTAGAGCATGCGTTCCACCAGGACGGACTGGGTTGTCGCCTGACGCGCATGTCATCTCCAAAGCGTTGTAACACAGATGAGACTTATTACGACTAATTCACAAGCTTTATCCCTTCCAGTCCTCAACAGCTTCAGGAGAGACAAGCACCAGCACAACAAGACAGCTCGGTCAGTTAGAGATTCATTAGTACGAGTGTTCCAACAAGGGCCAAGCGCCACCGTCCCGTGTCTCAAAGGCTCTGCTGAACCATTCAAAGCCAAAAAGCTTGGCGGAATTTGAGGGCTTGTAGAAAGCTTCCTCACTGGAATCTTGTGTAGGGAGAGTTAACAAAAAGAACCAAAAATGGCCACGGAGTCGTGAATCCGAAGTCCCTTGAAACTCAGCCGCTAGATTTACTGCAAAGGGACGAATCCGAGAGGTGCGTTGAAAATACATGCAGCATATCTCGGATTTGTGATACCGCCAGATGTCGTAGATTTGGGCAACCTTGTCCTGGACACGTAAGGCCACGACATGCCATACTATATTATTATATGGCGGGATTATCGGTACATGATTAATTGAAGGAGCTGGCAGGTGTTGAACTAAAGCAAAAGGAGGCCCAGCTGGGCGGTACATATGCTCAAGGATCTCGGGTCCCGGGACATGTTATTTCATCTAAGATGCACATACAGTGCCTCAACCAGACCATATTGTTGAGAATGAGCCTATAGCTGTTGCCTGCCTGGAACGTGCTTTCGTATACAAACCCAAAGGGGGTGGAAGTGACTTGGGATCTTGATGCAAAGTCGCAGGGCATCCTGTACCTGAAAGCCAGTTGGTGTGTAGGATGCACAGCTGAGGTTGGCTGGTTGGTTGGAAAAGTACAATGATGTAAGATGTAAGTCGGTACAAACAAGACCGAGGGATCGATCCAATGTAATGCAGCGCCACCCAAGGGCGACGAGTCTCACGAGCCACTATCTCCAGGCCAGCAGACACACCTTGGCTTGACTTTCTGACCTTTCAGGCTTTCACCATAGGTACATACAGTTTCTGACGATTGACTATTCCCACACGTTATTATTGGCCCCGAAATTTACATCGCAGTACAGTAGAAATGGATTTTCCCGCACACCTCGTTAGCTCAAAGCCTGAAGTGCCTGTCTGGGCATTGGGGGGGGGTTTGACTTTTGACTTGACTCTGCGGCCATTTACTCGGGGCTCCAGCTCCTCGCCCGTCTGTTAATAAAACCATCGACACGGGCCCTCAACCACCTGGGCTCACATCACCTCACATTGCCTTGCTGCTCTCCTGATATTCTTTCAAGCGTACCAGCAACCCTAGTCAGGGCAACCAAAATACCCAAGCAACACATTTCGAGGCTACCAGTATAATAATTGCAACCTGCTGCGTTTCGATCTGCAGACCCTCTAATGGGCACAGCCTATTCTGGGTGACGTATAACAGACAGACACAACCAGCAAAAAGACAGGAAAAAAACCGACTGCGCCAAGCACACGAAGCAACAAGCCTCAGCTCAGATTGTAGGAAGACGAGGCATACAGCACAGCACAATTACAACACAGAACGTTACAACACACGGAGTTTATCGACTCATTGACACCGAACATCAAGAGACTGGAAAAAAACAGTAGGGCAAGGGCTCAAGCTCAACAACTCCAAAAAAGGAAAGATCTCTATCAAGCCAGACCTCAACTTCATTTTATCCCATCAGGGCCTGGGCTCTTACAAAAACAAACCATCCACCCAGCATCCATTGATTCAACAAGTTCCCGCGGGATTAGACCCTCAACCCTCCACTCCCACTCCAAGCCAACCTTACCTGAACCTGGACGACATTAGCTTAGGCTAAGTCTGTGAAGAAGCCAGCAAGCAACAGCCAGCGCCACTACCGCAACTTTTTAGGGTCCTGCATTCTTCCCCACTGCTAGTCGCGGCACGGCACCACCGAGCCCACCAACGACGACACCCCCAAGACCTCCAAGTCAGCCTCCAACTGCACTGGGACTGGGCTGCTTGCGACCTGGTGGAGGCCCCTCCAAGTCTACCATCCATCCTTTCAGTTCACCTCACCTCTCCAAAACTCGACTCGACTCGACTCAGATTCAGACTCACCTCCGGTCAAAGGTCAAGAAAGCGAAGCTAGTGGACGTCCCGAGCACCCCGACAGATTGACGCCACTGAAAGGTACAGTAGCGGAGGAAGAGGGACCCCTCCCTCAAAGGAAGCACACACCAAAGTCCACTGAGGAGCCCCTGTGGACCACTACGCCGGGCCTCGCTGGGGCGATTTTCATTGTTTATTGGTCGGCGTGTTCCTTGAAGAGTCAGAGCCTGTCGCCAATTGCTCGATTTGGAGTTTAGTCTCCCTCGTTACTCAGATGCCTTCAGCGATTCCGGTGGCCCCTGCAGGTACGTACATGGCGGTAGTTTCCTTGTCCTTGCCTTGTTTCTTAACAGCTTCTTCCAACAATGACTACGTATTTGCCCTGCCATTCTCCCATGCTTTATTAGCCATTCAACTGCTGCTACACATCCAATCTTTCCTGTTGCTCTTCTTCTCCTCATACAAACTTTGAGTCTCCAAAAAGATCTTCGACATCCATTGCTACCTTGTTGTTTTTGATCAAATCACATTGTTTCAATTCTGTTTATCATAACTCGAACCCCTTATACCTGCGCGATCGCATCTAGCACTTCAAGACACCAAACAATCAACTATACACGTATCTAAAATTAAGACGCAGGTCGCCGACAATCAAAACAGTCCGGACTGTTAAAATCTGTGATGCATAACCTTCTCGGTGTATCACCTCCTTCCCCAGCGTTCCCAGCGCAACATTCGTCTGCGGCGCAACAGACATCCTTAGATTCTCTACCACCTACATCGAATCCTAGCTCGAATCCGACGTCACACCCAACTTCAGACCCTTCCTCGAATCCAAACAATCCAAATAACTACGCGGTTCTTCCTCCACCAGCCGACGGTGACCATGATCATCTTCCTCCTCCAGCAAATGCACCTTCTTCGTTGGCTGTGGCGCTGCGATCGCTAAACGATTTGACCGAAACCCCCACATATGCGCGAAGCGTCACTTCAACAGCGCCGAGCTCGCCACGCATGTAAGTGCCGTCATTTTTTTCTCTTTTTTTCCACAGTTGGGGTCGCGAACCACATATCCACCACCTTCGGCCCTTTTAGTACTGGCGATCCCGCTTTTAGAACCCCTCAATTGACGTATGGAAACAGTCCTCCGCTAAGACAGAATTCTGGACATCAAACACCACGAGTCCGGCCACATGCGACAACGCTCAACATCCCGGGCATGACCCGGTCAAGAGTCTCACCTGATGGAAGAATTCCTTCTCGTGATGTTGCCGCAAAGCTTGTTATTGTCATGGTTGGCTTGCCAGCCCGAGGAAAGTCTTACATTACCAAGAAGCTTCAAAGGTATCTTTCTTGGCAGCAGCATGATTCTCGCATCTTCAATGTTGGAAACCGAAGACGTGTAGCTGCCGGACGCAGAGTTTCTGTCCACCCAAAGTTGCAACCTGAGCCGGAACACATGGATCCTCCTGTGCATGCCGCTTCTATTTTGCTAAATGGTAACCCGGCACCGTTTGGTCCCGAACAGGCTGAGCCGGAGAAGCTTGATTTGAATGATGCCGCTCAATCCGAGGTGGACCAGTCCGCTACATTCTTCGATCCCAAGAATCAGACTGCCGCGGCCATGCGTGAGCAGTGTGCTATGGATACTTTGGACGAGCTGTTGGACTACCTTCTCGATGGAGGTGGCGCTGTTGGCATTCTCGATGCCACAAACAGCACTATTGAGCGAAGAAAGAACATCACCAATCGCATCAAGCAGAGGGAGCCCAAGCTGGGTATTCTTTTCATTGAGAGTATCTGTCAAGATCCTACTCTCCTGGAGGCGAACATGCGGCTGAAGCTCTCTGGTCCTGACTATCGTGACAAGGACCCTCAGAAGTCACTGGAAGATTTTAAGAAGCGAGTCGCTGCATACGAGAGTGCGTATGTTCCTCTTGGCGAATATGAGGAAAAGCACGACTTGCAATACATCCAGGTTTGTGGAATTCGTAATGATTTTGAGAATCAGCAGCTGACCAAATCGTAGATGGTTGATGTTGGGCGAAAACTAATCCAGCACCGTCTCAAGGGTTTCCTCAGTAGTGGTATTAGCACTTACCTCGCTAGTTTCAATCTTGCTCCTCGACAGATCTGGATTACCCGACATGGCCAGAGCGTCGATAACGAGCTTGGAAGATTGGGTGGAAACTCACCACTTACCGAGCGCGGCCATTGCTACGGCCAAGCTCTTCACAACTTCATCACCTACCAGCGTAAGCACTGGCTTATTGAACAGAAGAGCAAGAAAGCTCAGGCTACTTTCCCTCCCGTACCCGGTGACAACACACCTCCCTATCCTGAGATGTACCGGGAGATTGAGGACAAGAACTTTTGTGTCTGGACTTCGATGCTCGATCGCAGCGTGGACACAGCTGAGTATTTCGAGGCCGACGATGATTACGATGTGAAGAACTGGGAGATGCTCAACGAAATGAACTCGGGCCAGTTCGAAGGTATGACATATGCGGAAATCGCAAAGAAGGAGCCCGAGGAATTTGCCAAGCGAGCGCAGGACAAGCTCAACTACATCTATCCTGGAGTCGGAGGCGAAGGCTATCTGCAGGTTGTGAGCCGTCTCCGCGACATGGTTCGAGAGGTTGAGCGTATTGAAGACCATCTTCTTATCATTGGACATCGCTCTGTGTGTAGAGTCCTGATGGCCTATTTCATGGACCTGTCCCTGGCGGACATCACAGACATGGACATTCCTCTTGGCATGCTCTACTCTATTGAGCCCAAGCCTTACGGTCTAGACTTCCATGCTTACCGATACAACGAAGATCAGGGGTGGTTTGACGAGCTCCCCAACTACAAACCTACAAAGACGGCCCGCAATAGCATCATCAAGCCACAGCATTAATCATTTCCGGCTGTTTGCCGGAATCAACCGGCTTGTACATCATATTTACTACGATTTGACATTTCCTCCATGTACTTTTTTCCCCCTTTGGCGTTATAGCGGGGTATGATATTATACGAATGACGCGCAAAAAGAGGGACTATCCACACTATCAATGGAACGGAATGGCATCATACACAAAACAACAAAGGAAGGGCTGGCGTTTTCCGTTCGATTGATAAAGAGAGATACCTCCGATGTTGCGACGCAATTATTCGCATCGGCTATTTCATTTTGGCGTTTTGGGAGCAAGGTTTCTCCTCATATTGAATGATCGAGATTGTATGGATTTGGGCGGTTCTGGTCGAGTCATGTACCAGCTTATATTTGGAAGGTGTCGGTCTCGACCTACGGTGTTGCGTGTTGTGTTTTATCCCTATTGTCTCCTTGCCGCAGGCGATGAAGGACTGAACAGAGATTCTTAGATGGGATTTGGAATGAGATGGATAGATACACAGCACGACGCTCACGCCGACGGATATGCCGCTCATGGGAAACTTGAAGTTTTGAGTACTTGTTCGAAAGGGACCTTTTACTGTCTAGATCTGATAGTTACGAGAAATTCACGTTTAGATATATATCCTCCTTCAGTCTGTTGCCTACCTGATGTCCAGCTTTAATGAAATCAATGTCGAATGTTTATGACATCTTGCACTGAGGCTTGCCTATGAATACGAATGGTATATTCTTCAATAAAGTCATCTAGATTACCCATGAATAGACGACCTGAACGCCTTGCAATGCCCTTCCGTGCCTTTGTAATCCCACTGAACTTTTCTCATTGCTGCAACTATTTAGACTCGTTGCACCTCCCTTACTTCTCTCTCGCCAGAATCATCTTTTCTCTCTCTCCCCTACGCCTCTCAAACTGTTTCTTAGTATGACGACGCTCATTCTCTTCGCGGCGCTTAATGCTCTTGAGCTCCTCAGCCTTAATCTCACCGGCCTTCTTGAGGACCTTGGGCACATGACGGTGACGATGAATGCGGCGAACCTCAGGCATGTGCTGATAACGCTCGATAAGAGCTTCGTTGTACTCCAGGGCTTGTCGTTGACGAGCTGACTTGACGCCTTCGCGGCGAGAGGCGTTAGCGCGCCAGAGTCGAACGTTACCATCGTCGGATCCAGAGAGAATGTAGCGCGCGTCAGGGGTCCAGCTGGCTGCTGTAACACGCTGCATGCGCTTGGTGTGGTAGATATCCCGCGAGTGACCGCGGTCTCGGTTCCAGAGACGAACGGTTCGGTCCCAAGATGCGGATACAAGCTCTTCACCAGTTGGAGACCATTCGACATCCATGACGGCGGCGACGTGATCCTTGAGAACGTTGAGAGCACGGTCAAACTTGCGCATGTCGAAGAGGTAGATGTTGTGATCTTCAGAAGCAGCAGCCAGGTTGAAAGCCTCCATAGGGGACCAAGATAGGCGGTTGCTGGCGAACTTGAGGACGGTCTTTGTGACAGGTGTAGATGTGCGGAGGTCGTAGATGACGATGGAGCGGTCGTTGGAGCATGATCCCAAGATTGAAGTCTCGACGTAGTTGAAGGCAACGTCGGTGATGGTGTCGATAGATGTAGGCCACTTGAGAACTTCAGGAGCAGCGGTGTGACGTTCGAGATCGTAGATGTTGATCACACTGGAAGCAGCAGCAAACGAGTTCTTGGAGCGATGGTGCGACAAGCTGGTAAAAGCACCATTTCCAAGCCATGATGATATAGGAGCCGCTTCGCTAGGTGTGTTATAAGGGTCAAACAGCTTGATCGTTCTGTCGGCCGCACAGGTCAAGAGCTTTTGATCGCGAGTCCATTCTAGACCCTTGACGATATTCTCATGAGCTGTCGCATGCCATATCTCGTCTCTATCGGCTAGGTCCCAGACCTTGACAACGCCGTCACCACTACCACTAGCAAAGTGCTCAAGAGAGCTGGGATCCTTGGCGATAGAATAGACACCGTCGACATGACCCCGTCCTAGCTGGCCTACGAAAGGCTGCGCATGCATTCGCTCGAGCTTGACGGCATTGAGGGCTCGCTGGTACTCGCGTGCGCGCTCAAAAGGATGGAGGGCGGAATCGAGGTTTCGTGGTTGCTTTGTAACATCTGAGCCGGCTGCTTGTTGAGCCGACACGGGGCGACTGAGGGCCTTGATCTTCATGTCGAATGGCCCTGTATAGTTGAATTTATTGACTGTACCTGTTCGAGGCTGGTAATTTTGGCGGGGACTGAAGCAATGGATATTTTTTTCTGTTATCGTTGAAGCACCCCTGTCAAACCGGACGATAAGAGCGGGATTACTAATGTTCCGGGCACGAGCCAGGTACACCAGCAGATCGCATATGCACGTCTGAAGTGAGGGCCTCAGTTCGCATTGTTGCGAAAACTCACCCTCTTTATTCCATTTACGCCTTCACCTTTTGATCCCCGCAGTTTCCAATCCTTTTTCCTTTCCGCACGTCGACTTTTCAATAACGCCTTTGCTGTTTGCGATACTGCGCCCAATTTGCTAGTTGATTCTTTCAGGCGCGCGACGCTTGCAAATATGGACGGAATGGATTATGACCCGATGGTGATGGATGGGGAGCCAGAGCAGCCCCAAGTGAAGATCTCTGCGGTATGAGAAGGCTCCCGAACCCTTTTTCTTTCTGGGGACACTCAACTGATGTGATTTGATGCAACTCAGGCCGATCACACCCACGTCGATTTCGAGCTATCAAAGACGAACCTTGCGTTCGCCAATGCCGTGCGGCGGATCATCCAGGCAGAAGTGCCCACGATCGCCATTGACCTGGTCGAGATCGAGACAAACAGCTCCGTGCTGGCCGACGAGTTCATCGCCCACCGCCTGGGTCTGATTCCTCTCGATTCGAAAGGAGTTGACGAGCTCAACTACTCACGAGACTGCGACTGCGAGCAGTACTGCGAACAATGCAGCGTCACTCTGACACTGCACGCGAAGTGCACGTCCGACGAGATTATGAAGGTGTATGCGAGGGATCTTGTGGTGGATGGTCGTCATATGAATGGAGTGGGAAGCCCCGTGATCACAGATCCAGAGGGTTACGGCTGCTTGATCGCGAAGCTGCGTAAGGGCCAGGAGTTGAAGATTAGCTGCATTGCCAAGAAGGGAATCGCAAAGGAGCACGCCAAGTGGATGCCTACATCTGCGGTCGGCTTTGAGTATGATCCTCATAACAAGCTGCATCACATTGACTGGTGGTTTGAAAACGACACAGACCCTGCTGTCGAATGGTGAGTTCTATGAACAAGTGTCGAGGGTATGGCTAACGTTGTACTCCAGGCCTAAGAGCAAATACGCTGAATGGGAGGAGCCTCCTCAAGAAGGCGAACCATTCGACTACGATGCAGTTCCAAATAGGTTCTACTTCGAGGTTGAAACGTCAGGGAGCATGGAGCCTGACCAAATCGTACAAAACGGTATTAGAGTCTTGCAACAAAAGATCGGTGGTCTTCTCAAGGGCCTCGACCCTAGGAAGTATGGCGGCGACGAAGCTGAGTTTGATGGTCCTCGAAGTCCTGATATGAACATGGACGGCGGTACCACACCTTGGCAGGATGGAGGGTACACTACGCCTTACGGTGGTGGCGGCGGCCAGACGGCGTACGGAGGGGGCATGACAGCCTACGGAACAACACCGTATGGGGGATCTTCTTGGCAGTAAGGAGCAGAGGCGTTTGATGGGTTAGGCAATTCGTAATCAAGAAAGGTTTGGAGGTATAAACAGGGGGTGATCTGGAAACTAGTAACAGTCTCGAAAAAAAAAGCATAGCACGGACTTAGAATGGGATCTTTTTTCAGGAGACAAATCATGGTACGACGTATACATTTTAGTGCTGTGAACGACAATGCTAACTTCTATACCCGCCTTTATCCTCCTCTATGATGAGTATGTTTTGCAAACCAGGTTCCCACACAGGAATCTCGTGCAAGAGATCTTGAGTAACAAAGCAGTAACGCCAACAGGGTGATCACCGCTCTTGAGCGACGAAACGACAAAACGACAACGCCAAAACATGCTCATCTTCCTGGTCTATCATGTCATGTCAAGTCTACAGGTTAGTATCCAAGCCCTTAACCTTGCGGTAGGCCTTTCGGTGCATCTCTAAAAAGACAAATGTACAAATGGTTTGTCTGCGAGAGCGTTAGGTGGGATTTGACACAGAGAAAGGAGGTACGTACGGTCCGAGTCGGAGGAAGCTTGGAACCCAGCCCTTGAACATCCACATAAGACCGTCAGTCCGGTGAATGTCACGAATCAGGTGCAAGATGTTGTGATCATATGCTGAAGACATAACACGAGTCTTGATGACGTCGATAGGGCTTGTTACAGTAGCAGCGACCAGACCAGCGATGAACGAAGAAGTAAAGTGAGTCTTGAGGTTATCTTCCATGGGCGTATACTGGAGAAGCAAACTCTTTGAAACGTCGTAGCTGGCAAGCTGACCAGCAGTCATGAACATGGCACGGCCACTGTTGGGCAACCATCCACGGAACATACTCTTAGGCCCCTCCTCACGCGCCATACGGACCATGCCGTCAAAAGCGTGACGATAGTTTCGGCGCTCAGCAGGAGGAAGCGCAGCATCGTGTTGCATGCGCACGTTGAGAACATCGGCAAAGTTTCCAGCAATGCCTCCTACGAAACCAGATCCAGCGGCTAGGGCAACGAGTGTCATAAAAGATGGATCGCGGCCTTCGTTACGGCGTGTGAGACGTGTCTTGACCTCTTCGTAGACGCCGAATCGCACGGTTGAATATGTCATCTGGCGCAGGAGAGAGGCGGATATGCCGCTGTAAAGACCGAGGGGACCATCGTGACGGAGAATGTGGACGAATGTACCGACCATGTTCTTGGGCGCATTGCCTGTGCGCATTTGAAGACGAACCTAGAAGAGAGTCAGAATTTGTTACACTGTCACGAGAGGTTGCGAAGAGTTACCTTGACTGTTCAATGTTAGCTGAAGTTCGTCATATTTCGAGATCGCAAAACGCACCAAGATCCAAAGGATGTGTAACGCAAGCTGCCATGCTACTGGCACTTCCGCCAAACCAAAAGGGATATCTTATCGTCGTCTTCTTCGCATCAGCCGTCGCCTTTCCTGTCTTTACAGGCGCCGTCTCCGTCGTTTTGCTCATTGCGTCCTGACTGGTAGCCATGACGTGCGCTGGTTTTTTTAGTTTCACAAGCCAAAGCAAAGACTGGGAAATAAGGACGAGTTTAGCTTAGACTATCTAAAGTTAAGCTGCTCAATGTCGATCAACTGAAGGTTCCATAACTTGACTTGACTTGTAAGTAACTAAAGTTAGGCCAAGTTGAGATGAGAATGGAAGTGGATGATGTGGGAAGGTGAAAAAAGAAAAAGGTCGGTTAGTTATGATTACTACTACAGCAAGGGTTCACTTTTTTAAGTGCATGAGCCTCAGCTGTTGCTACCGACATCGCGGAAAGTTATCAATTGGCCCGGTGTTTAGCTACTGTAACCGGACAATCGGAGCGGGATCGGCTGTCAAGTCGCCGAAGCGAAGCAAGAATAGCGCTAGATTGCAATGCTATCTTTATGCGAGGCCGTTGGAGAAGAGCTGAAGTTGAAGTTAATTGTGAGTGAATTGGATTGGATTGGTTATATCCGGAGGAGCTGTAAGGCCGAACGCCGAACAGTTTTGCAGTTTTGGTGATACAACCAACCAATCGTGGAACCCCTCTCGGCGTTCGAGTATTCAATTTACGATAAATCGATCAGCCATTGGCGTCTACTGCGTGGCCCGCTCGGCCTGTAATGTAATTGTCGAGCTTCACAAGTCACCAGAATGAGACTCTACATCCAGGGCATGCGGTGCCTGAGGGCTTCTGCCCCGCGACCTGTCCAGCTTCCCCGGAGCTCTATTCTCCTACGAACAGCTTGCGCCGCGAGGACTTACTCGTCGGGTCGGTCTACTTCCAGTCAATTACTTGCATGGGCGTCTCGCTGACTGGTTCGGCCTTGTTGCAGCACGCCCGACGGGAACTCCAGGCTCCGTGACTATCCGCGACCAGACCATCAAGACTGATCCTCAATGGTTCAACGTACCCGACAACGTCCTCGACGCCACTACAAGGAAACTTCACCTATTGAAAGATCACCCTGTGTCTATCACCCGCCAGATTATCCAGGCCAACTTCCCTGAGCCGACGTTCAAGTATCACAATGAGTTCAGCCCTGTGGTATCAACAGCCCAGAACTTCGATTCGCTAGGATTTCCCGCGAATCATCCCGGTCGCGCCCTGTCCGATACATATTACTTGAATAGCGAAACACTACTGCGAACACATACGAGTGCTCACCAGGCCGACACATTCCGAGCTAACGAGAGCGCGGGGTACCTTGTGTCTGCCGATGTATACAGACGGGATGCCATTGACCGCAGTCACTATCCTGTGTTCCATCAGATGGAGGGTGCAATGTCATGGGATCGTACTAAAGTTCCTAATGGCGATGTTGCTACTGCGGTATGGAAGGACTTTGAGAAGCTACCCATTCATGGGGTCAAGGTCGATGACCCAAACCCTCCTATGCATCCTGAGACAAACCCTCTCCAAGATGCTCACCACACAGCTGCTGAGGCTGAGGCTATCGGTGCTCATCTCAAGAGGTCATTAGAAAACATGGTCGTCGATATCTTCTCCCGGGCCAAGGCTACTGCGATCAAAGATGACCCCAACTTCGTGGATGAGCCTCTGCAAATGCGATGGGTAGAAGCTTACTTCCCCTTTACCAGCCCCTCATGGGAGCTGGAGGTCTACTATGCCGGCGACTGGCTCGAGGTCCTGGGCTGTGGTGTGGTCAAGCAGGATATCTACATCAACGCTGGTGTACCTAACCAACTGGGTTGGGCTTTTGGCATTGGCATCGACCGCATTGCCATGCTTCTCTTCAAGATCCCCGACATTCGCCTCTTCTGGTCAAAAGACAAGCGCTTCCTATCCCAATTCGAGGGCGTGACCGACAATCTCGACAACCTGAAGCGCTTCGTCCCCTTTTCCAAGTATCCTCCCTGTCCCAAGGACGTGTCCTTTTGGCTTAGCTCCACGACAGCAGCAGGTGGCAACACCAAGGGCACATTCCATGAAAACGACGTTATGGAAATTGTCCGTAACGTGGCGGGTGACGTGGTCGAGGATGTGCGCCTGATCGATGAGTTCACCCACCCCAAGACGGGCCGCAAGAGCATGGCGTATCGAATTGTTTACCGCAGCTTGGAGCGGACTCTGACTAACGATGAGGCCGTAGCTTTCCACGAGGATGTGCGCAAAGCCTTGGTCAAGGAGCTGGGCGTTGAGCTTCGATAGACTGGGTCAGAGCTAGGGTAGCTAAGCTGAAATAAACATGTGGAGAAGCTGGAGCTTTTGGGCCCAGCTCGGCATGGCAGCTTGGACCCTTGATTGCCTTGAGCTAGTTGTGTTGTGAGGCTGTATGAATTTGTAGACTAGTCGCATCTGTATAGTATCCGCCGTATGAATCAACAAAAAGTCCGACGCTCACGAGCTTAGCTCTCCTCTGACGTCGTCAAACTGAACTATCACGAGCCCAGCTGCTGCGCCATTGTAGAATCACGGGCTTCATTTCCATAAGCCAAGCCACGAATCAAGCGTGGTTATTTGCAAATTGCAGGATTCATGAATGGCTTTGCTCGAGTGACGTTATTGTTGATCTGAGCCACGTCTGGTCCGGGCTCTGGGTTCCTTGCATGGATAAGCTGAACTGAGCTGCCTCCCGGCGGGGCGGCATCGAGAACAGGGATGAGGCGGGTGGCTTGTGCGCTGTGGCGTTGCTGGTTTCGGAGCTTTAGAGATTTGGAGGCCGACGAGTTATTGAATTCCTCGGTGTCGGACAGATGAGAAGATCATTAGGTTTTGGTATTGGTATTGATTAGCACTGAATATAGATTCTCGTTTCAGACTTTCAATTGTACCATGGCCACATCTGCGAGAGATATCTGATTCGACCATCAAGCCTTTGGTCAGGAACCGTGACCAATAATCCGAGGTCTTTAAGTAGATCCCATGGATAGGTATCCTCACATAATCGTCTTGTTATCTTGATTACAGAATATCATAGCTTGTACTACCAATCAATCGCTCTTTCGAGAGTCACCTCAGACCTCGCCTAAAGTCCTTCATCGTGTCAATGTTTGGACTTCCCAATCGGGAAGGTATAGGAAGACTTTTTGACTCTTAGTAGTTGGTGTTGAGATAACTGCCCTCAGGGAGAAAGAAAACACTGGACCTTGATATAGGGGGTCAAAATAAACCCAGCAAAAGATATCCTAAATTTATGCAAATTTACCTAAGTCTTTTTGCCATCTAGGATCAAGGTCCAGAGTTTTCTTTCCTCCCCTAGACTGCCCGTCAGAATATCCCTGCAAGGGTTTCGATTTTGTATGTCACTGGATAAAGCAGGGGACAATTGTAAGGCTTGGCAAAATTGAGGAGTCGTTGGTCTAAAGACATCGATCGATAGGTATGTTGGCATATTCTGGACCAATGTTGGCTTGAGGCGTATGGGTTTAGTTGATTCAAAGAATAGTCGTCAAGAACAGCATTGAATCGGATCTCGTGACTAGACGATCGACGAGCTGCCTCTTTCTCCTGTATCGGAATGTAGGCATTGCACGAGTTGGCAAAAGTGACGACATTGACGATAGTCTCACCAAGAGTTGGCCAAGGCCTCACCCACGAAACGAAGCCCCGCTCGGCATAGAGACCTCCATATCCCGAGGCCATTCCCTGGATTATGGGGTTGGACTAGGTAGACTATGCCGTCGGTTTCGGGACGACCCCAGTCTAGTAAAGAGGGCGGAGGTTTACCGCAATCTCGCCAAAAGATATAGCCACAAGACCAAAGCTGGAGGCAGTACATACATAAAAGATTGATACTAGTAGGAGGCGTTCTAGGCTTTATTGTATGGGCTTAGGCCTTAGGATCACACTTGAGGATCTCATCGTGTTCGGGAGGCTCGGACGAAAGAGGAATGAGCTCGCTCAAAGATTGGGATTCAAATTGTTGTTTCTCCTCTTGCACAGCCCCCTTGGCCTTTGATGTTTTGAGAAGTCATCGGGTGTTTAAGAGCTGTGACTGGCTGCATCTGATATGCCGTGGGGGATCCTCGCGTTTAGATAGGGAGTCTTGTTAACAGTTCAATCGATGTCTTGGAACATTTGCTATTGCAAACTGATTATGAATAGGACAGCACGCTTTTGAATGAACATAGTATTCGTAAAGCACACTTTGTTCACGGTAAATATTGATCTTGTGTTGTGCAATCTCTTGTAACACCTGTTCATGGCAAAAAGTCTATCGAGGTTGAATGTCCGGGGTCAAAATGCAATACACTGCAGTAGCGCCATGCAGGTTTCCAGGGGGTGGGTGTGTCAAATTCATGGTTGGATCGATTCATGAGCGGTAAAACATTAGATGGCTTGGATGGAGTTTGAAGATGGCATTTCGAGACATATGATCAGACAAGTCAACCTTTGGTACGAGGGCTGTCATAGATTATTAACATGACAACCCACCAGTTTCCACAAGACGTTAGTTTTGTCTTTTCTCAAGATGACCGTATGATTCGAGGAATTATAGACTTCCTATTCTAAAAACATAAAAACATGGAATACCTTGAATTGGAGCAAACTTGGCCTACCAGGTTCTGTTTGATAGCCATGAGTCTCTAGTCCACAGGACCATCATTAGTCGAGACGGAGCAAGACAAGATAACAACAACCTTTTCTATAGAGACAAACCAAACATGAGTCAAGATGGCATTGGCATTTCTTAACACAGCCCTCACAAATCTCCTCAACAGAAAAAAAAGGGATACAGGGCTTTGCTCGTTTTGACTGATCGCAGGAGGGGGGAAAAAGCTTAACGTTCTGGCCCGGACCAGATGGAATCGCCATCGCCAAAGCCGTCAAGGCCTCACTGGCCCAAAAGAGGCAAAATACTGGGACCTTGCAGTGCACAGCCCCCAAACTCCATGAACAACACCCCCTGTGAGTCCGCTAGCCCTGTTAGGTTCTGTTCTGTGCGTGCGTGCCCTGGCCACCCGCCTGAACAAGAGCGAGGAGCGAGTTCCCCAGCCGCCGGGAGGCTTAGTTGACTTGTCGTCGTGTTCCTGAGGCGGGAGGCGGCGCTTCCATTGGAAAGTGGAAAACCATAGAAATATAATAGACACCGACCTTCGCACTTTTTGTCTTATTCATTCAGCTCAACTCAGCAACACTCAGAAGCACTCTAGAGAAACAACATTTCAATCTCAATACTCGATTCAAATATCGACAGATCGACAGGAACACCCCGCAGATCTTGCACTGTTTACATCTCCATCTCTACCAACATCATCCAGAGCCAGTTATCATCATAACTGCTCTTCAACCTCACCTCTACATCTACCTTCACAACAACCGCCTTCAAAATGGAGACCTCACCGCAACACTCCCGATCTTCCTCCTCCGCTTCGCGCCGCTCAAACCTCACCCTCGACCTTTCTAATATCCCACCCATGACCCCGCCTACGCCTCCTTCAAACACCCTCCTCTTCACCAACCTCACCGACCCGGCCATCTTCCTCCCCGAGAACCTCCAGGTCATCCGCGATCTCATCACCCACTCCGCACCCATTCACGCTTTCGCGCCGCTAAAATCCTTCCGCCGTATCGTTGTCTCCTTCTTCGACGAGCAGGCTGCTATCGCCGTTCGCCAAGTATGGGATAACGAGGCCATCATGGGTCAGCAGTGCCGTGTCTACTTTGGCATGCCTACACCTGTCGACAAGCGCGATGAGCACCTTGCTCTTCCTGATGCTGGCAAGCTCTTCTTCATCTCGCCACCACCTAGCCCTCCCCATGGCTGGGAGATGCGCCTCGAGGATGCGCCCAACAAGCTGGTCCACGCTGAGGATCTCGCTGATGCGCTTGCTAAGCTGCACCACCGTCCAGGACCTATGGATGAGGACCAAGACTCACCTGTCACTCCTCCCGACTCTGCGCTGCCTGGCCGAACCCGCTCGCGCTCTTCTACTCTCATCTACAAGCCTGAGGATGCGGCAAGCACCATGCCTGCCGTCATCGTCGACGACATGACGGATGAACCCGAAGAAGTCAGCCCTGTGGAGCAGTCCAAGCCCATCTTGGCGCACACTGCCCGACCTCCTGTCGAGCTTATGCACCATGCTTAAGCTTGTCGCAGTCGAACCTTTTCAATCATATTGTGAATTCTCTGGCGTTAAGGATACGGATAAGGCTAATTGGGGATCGGTGATGGCATGATTGAGCGGTCGGTCTACCTAGGTTTACAATGGAGCATTGCATCCTCTTCAGCATGTGTTGTAGGAGTTGGTAAAATATGTCTTTTGGGGTTACTATCACGGAAATGGCGGTAAATGTGCCACACATCGTTGGCTTTTACCTACTGGCGCAACTGTATAAAATAGCTAGTGGCTTAATAGCAGTTCTGAAATCAGAATGATACCACACATATTGTTTTCAACCTCGCCCAAATGATTTGACTTATTGACGACCTTTCCTAGTAAGTGATCAAAACGCAGTACTAATCAGCCCAGATGAGGCTTTGCTGCGCCAAGACAGCCGAGAGTAAATGGCGCGGTATGTTCGATACGCCCACGAATCTGACGAGGCTCACCGCCGTAATAGCTCCAAGAATCGTGCCGACCAAGAGCACTGCCCTCCTCGAGATGGCCATACTCTTGGAGAAGTCCGCTGACGTTGTCCTTTCTGCCTCAAGGTCCTTGCGCACGCCTAGTTCAGTGAGCATACCGAGGCGCGGGAGATACTGGAACTCAAAAGTGCTCGATTCACCAAGACCGCCCGCTTTATGATTGTGGATCATAAAATACGCAAAGTTTTTGAATCTCTGTTACACGGCGTCAGCCACAAGGCTCTCGGGTTCGTATTGACCGTGGATATAAGGGGGTGAGAGATGAATACGTACTTGTTCTTGTCGCTTCTGCATGTGAGTGGGCATCCAGGGGTAGCTATAGCTTATGAACAAGAGAATAGTGCATTGCATCCATACGACAAGCCGGGATCGCAAGTCAGGCTTTTCGATACCGAGTGCGCTGGCGAATTCGTCCCCGTTGAGTCTGTATGCGTGTGCGGCGAGTACCTCGCGTGGCATGTTCAGTGGCGGAGCTCGAGCTTCTGCCGTGAGAATATTGTTTGCGAGGATTTGGGAGTTCGCTGATGGAGCTACTTCAGATACTGCTATCGACTCCAGCATGGCTTTGGCTTGTTGTGATGTAGCCATCCAGTCCACAGGTGTTCCAAGCAAATAGCCAACATAACGCCATAAAGCAAGATAGTCTGCAGTTTGTTGCTCAGATAAGTAGATCCCTTGTCTGGGAAGAGCCATATAGACAATAGCAGCGGAATATGCTGAAATAGTGGCGATTGTGTGCAAGTCGTTGATAGGAACTCCCCATTTCTCCATATCGAAGTATCCTGGGTTTTGATGCTCAAGTTGCATAAGCCGTCTTCTAACTGAAGCATGTAAGAGACGCACTCGTACTGAAGAAACATAGCCTTTTCCTCCGGGCTTTATTGCATCGAGATCGTCGACGACTTCCATGAAATGCTGGAGGGTTTCTAGAAGTCGTCGCCTAGTGACATTGATGCCGAAACCACCAGTTCGAGAAAGAGTCTCGACAATTCGGTATGCCCCCATTCCGCCCAATAATGACTTATACATGAGCTTGCAAGATAGTCAGTAAATTCGCTTCTTGATAGAGGTTTCATGACTTACACCGAAGAGAATCTGTCCACTGAACTGATACACGACCTGCTGTCCACGCTGAATCTGATCCCAGTCAACCCATTCAGGGATCGTAGAGACTTCTTCCCATAATTGACCCAGTAGTTCATCAGAATTAGCATGATTCTTCAATAGTTCGTAAATATCTCTCTCGCCCGGGCCAGAACCATGAGGACACTTCCATCCCTTTGTCGTAGGTGGCGAGATCAGGTCTAGACGATCGAGAGCATCTGTGGCCAGCTTGTCGTATGAATAAAGATAGTGGTCAAGCTCCTCTGTGGTCTTATGTCCGGAAGTCCAGTTGAATCTATGGCCACCGATGATTCTGCTGTCTTTGAAGAAAAATGGGTAGCGGTAGTCCATGGTTAGTTGTGCCATGGATCATGAAAAAAGCCTGGCGTAGATTTCATAAACAAAGAGCCAAGAATATACTAAATCCGATCTAAGTTACGAGATGAGGTTGTTGTTTATTCTCAATTTTGTCAAGAATTGCGCTTTCGACTTGACGCACCACGGCCCATGATGCTTCGAAAGGCCTTTACGGTACTCCTGCACAGGCTGTAGTGGCCCCAGCGCGGATATACAGTATTAAAACACCATTGGAACTCTCCCATGACGAGGACAATATACCGAATAGCAGCACATGATGAGGGATAGTCTCTGCCACATCAACATACACTCCATCTCGGATCGAATGACAAGGGCACTAAGATGATCGGCTCGACTTTTACTTCAACGAACATGTTGTTGGCACGTTAGAGAGAACAAAGAAGCCCAATGAGATGCAGAAAAAAAGCAAAATGTGTAAATCGGAGCGGGGAACAACACATTCCCATACATGCCTTAGCCAAGACAAGTCTATAATGGTTCAGAGAACATGTTAGCTTCACTTTTACCCGGAAGAAGCTCCGGCCCCCGCCATGTTCCATCGTTGTTGATGAGAGATGTTTCATAATGACACTGCGTTGACATTAACAGTCATAGATACTTCAGCAAAGCCAAGGCTTCATCGACTCTGAAGTGGGCGCAAGACAAACGAAGTTGATAGTGAAGCCTAGTTCCTGGGCGTTCGATGCACGACCAGATACACTAGAGGTTCGCCTCTTGATCATCCCGTTAGTTAGCAAGCTAGACAGATTCTTGCGTAGCCAATGGCAATGCTATTGACATACTCGAGGAAGTGTAATGGTTGAGTGGATGGATGGGGCATGTTTGACAGCGTGGCTCGAGCAACGGTTTTCATTATCCGGCATTTGTATCGACACGAGTAAACGAAAGTATCTCGACTTGTTAGATGCATATAACAATGTATCTTAAGTGAGGAGGAGTGACTCCGAAGATGAAGTGGCGAGACTTTATGCAACACACCAACACCACGAATGGAGGATGGTTTCCTTTTTAGCGTCCCTGGAATGGGAATTCAAGTTGTGAGGGGGATCAATGACAATGACATCTCAATGGTAGTTTGGGTAGTATTGGAGAATAGTTGGGGCGCATGTGATACAGCATCGGGCTCATCGATAAACCCGATACTGGAGACTATGGGATTTCGAAGGAAATGAAAGAGGATCTGCAACGTATCATACGACTTATACCTGAAGGAGAAAGCAATGAGGCGGCTTTCGAGCATTATATCAAGTCACCATGGAAAATTAGGACAGTATAGTTGAGTGCCATATCGATTTATAGCTAGAAAATACCTGTGCGCTCATTAGTACAAAGAGATATTTGAACTCCTATGATGCCTCCTATAAACAAAGTTGATGCAGCATTACACTGACTCTTGGCGTAGTGTAAGAGAGACACTTCATTCTCTGGCTGGTATAGTAGATCCAAGTCACATTGTTTTCGATCATTGACGGTTATATGCCGAGTATCAGCATCGATCTAAGATCATATGTCAAAAATATCTAAACTCCAAATCCAAAATTGTTGACGTCTCCTGAAATCATGAAACAATCATGTCGCAAGAAGAGGTTTGGGGAGATGCGGGCCAACGTAAGTCCGTCGCACCAAATCGAGTCAAGCCCGTAATCTTCGGCCCCACTTCCGGACCCTTGCTCCCATCATGAAGCCTCTTTCCATTGACCAAATTTGGTTCACATTTTCTTGTCACCCTCGGGATCGCACTCGCCGATCCAACTTATCATGATGAGCTGTACATGTCGAGTCACGCCTCTAAAGATATTCGTACAAGGCCTATCTCAAGTTCATAAAGTCGACGCATCGCCTACCCTTCTCCGTCTGCCGATCCGCACTCGACCGGCGTTGTACCAGAATAATTTTGCCTTGGCGCGACAGGCCCGATCTTTACATTTTTCAAAAGCTTTACAAGATGCTTCCGGAGAAGCCGCTAGAGATGATGACCCTCTTTCTCAAATTCGGCCAGAAGATGAAAACCGAGCGGTGAAAAACGACGACCCTTTCGCTACAGACGAAAATCCGGAGTCTATACCATGGAAGGCACAACCAGGCACCAATAACGAGGCCCAAAAGCCTCGGAGGAGGAGAAGAGAAACGCCAGAAGATTTTACGACCCTGAACTATCGCCGAAACCAGAGCGTGAGACAGCAACTAGAAGACGATGAGGAGGCAAACGACCACAATAGCAGTCGCAACCGACGAATGAAGGGTCCTTCTTCGTTACAACCACAACCCAAAGAGAATTACTGGAAAATCCAAAAAGCGGCTCTGAAGGAGAAATTCCCAGAAGGCTGGCGTCCTCGAAAGCGTCTTTCTCCTGATGCTCTGGCCGGTATCCGGGCTCTCAACGCCCAGTTTCCCGATGTCTACACCACCGAAGCCCTATCGAACAAATTCGAAGTATCACCCGAGGCTATCCGTCGTATTCTGAGGAGCAAGTGGCAAGCCAATCCTGACGAGGAAGAGAAGCGAAACGCGCGATGGTTCCGTCGTGGAAAGGAAGTCTGGGAGCAGAAGGCTGCGCTGGGTATCAAGCCGCCGCAGAAGTGGCGACGTGAGGGCATCACACGAGATCCCAGCTACCATGACTGGAAGAAAGAGGCGGTTGAGCGAAACCGTGAGAGAGAGGAGCGGGATGACGTGGAGATTAGGGGTCAGAATGCCCCTCGTCGACGTGCTTATGCCCCTCGATCTGAAGGTTATACTCCCCGTTCAGCTCCTCGATCTGAGGGCTATACGTCTCGTCCTGGTACTCGATCTGAAGTTTATACTCCTCGAGCTCGTATTCCTCGAACCGGCGACTATACCCCTCAACCGGTCCCTCGAACTGGACGAGGAAGATCTTAAAAAATGGCGAATGTACGATGGCATGATGAGGCTTTGCATATAGATCGGCGCTGGTGCATTGTACTATAGTTGTAAACTAACTCTACTATTTAAATGAATTATGCATGTTGGAAATGTATGTATGTCATGATGTAGCTTTGCAGGGTACTGGGTAGGAGGAATTCAGGTATATAAACAATCAGTATAAATCAGGGCATATAAACAACGCACCAGGAGTGTTTCTACCAATGACTTGTTCATCACTATCACACTTTGCTGAATTTTCTCCTTGTCAATGGAGGCTCTCGTTTAAGAGCCTCGGCGAGGTGGGCTCATGGTGACAGGGGTAATCGTGTTTTGTAGCAAGCTGGGCGCTTAAGTTAGAGATGGGTTTCACTGCCACATGCTAACGTTTATCGAGTCTTGGCTAACTTGACCACTCTCTGGCCTTTTCGTTTCTCTCATAAAAGGTTCATCTTGAACTCTGCACTCATTCAATTCCTTCGCAGATATACAATACTCACCTAATTCTTACTTGTGTATCATCCTCATCAGTCATACACCATGCCCACACAATACCCCCGGCCCCCGCAGCGTGAATCGTGGTTTGCGCCACTCTCCATTGATCTCTTCCTTAAGGTCCTCAACACAACACTTCTTCACCCGTTCGTCTGCTGGATCATACCGCTATGCTTCCGTGCGCAGACAGTGAAATGGGAAGCGCCGCCTATGGTGGCCTCTATTGCGTGGGCTACCATTGTGACGCTATTCTGGATGGCCAATGTGGTCAACCAGCGCATTGCTCACGGGATCCCGCGTGAGGTTGACCTCAGCGAGGAGGTAATTGTCATTACTGGAGGCGCAAGTGGAATGGGTCTGCTCGTTGCTGAGGTTTATGGCATGCGCGGCGCGACAGTGGCTGTGCTGGATGTGAACGAGATGGAGAATACTGAGGCGAGAGGCGTCACGTATTACAAGTGTGATGTTGGCGACAAGGATCAGGTTGCAAAGGTTGCGCTCGAGATTGAAAAAGATGTAAGTCTTGAGCTTCTGGGACTATGAGATTTGTTACTAATGAAATACCAGCTCGGCACGCCAACTGTGCTTATCAACAACGCGGCTATTGTTATTGGGAAAACTCTATTGGATCTGTCGCTTGATGAGATTGACAAGAGTCTTACGACTAACCTCCTCGGACCATTCTACTGCCTCAAAACTTTCTTACCTGCCATCATTCGCGGTGGAAGGGGCGGTACCATCGTCAACGTCTCCTCTGTCATTGGCACGGTTGGTGCCGCACAGCTGACCGACTACGCTGCTGCAAAGGCCGGTCTCACAGCCATGCACCGATCTCTGACAGCGGAACTACGTGAGAGCCATCCCGAGATCCGAACAGTGTTGGTTACACCTGGTCAAGTGAGCACGCCGCTCTTCTATGGGGTCCAGACACCCAACTCCTTCATCGCGCCGGTTGTTGAGCCCGTGGATGTTGCCAAGGAGATTGTGGCTGCCATTGATAGTGGAAAGGGTGCTACAGTTGCTATGCCACTATACGCCCGTTGGGTTGACTGGCTTAACGTGTTGCCTGTGGGAGTGCAAACCATTGCGCGATGGGCAGCGGGAGTGGACCGTGGGATGAAGACGTTTGTGGGGAGAGAGGGACAAAAGCTTGAGTGAACTTGACGCTGGCGTCAGTTTGATGAATATGAAGAGTGTAAAGTTTCGACAGGATGAAAAACAATAATGTGAAATTAGATGATGTATCTTTATTGGAGCATTAATACACATAGAGTCAGCACAAGCGGTGACCTGGGGAAGTGATCCTGAGGAACTTTTTGGCTGAATGAGAATACGATATTCAACTCATGGAGTTCTATGGATAGCCAATGGAGCATATGCCGATTCTAGTTGACAGGCTTCTTGACTCTTGTAAAGTCTGTCGGAAGAGGACCGATCCATATTATCTCTTATAGGCAAATCATTCATGAGAACATGTCGTAGCCTACCACTCAACTTGCGTGACAACCTAAGCGAAAACAACTTCTAAGCTTACAAATGCATGAAACATGCAATAGACCTTGAGGGAGAACGAAATCCTATAGGAGGAGAAAGGGGATCGAGCGACTGACCCCTGGCTAACCGGGCTTTAGACAATTTAATACCGTTGACAGCTCTGGACAGGTCGGGTTGAGCGGCCGGGTGCAGAGAACCGCATCGCATCATGAGTTGGAGAGATGGAAGAGGCATTGTGCAGCTCTGCGGGCGCTATTTAGGTTACTGTACGGCCGTTGGCCACATGGGATTTGCTTGTCGCTTGGACATACCGGTAAAGGTTAGGAATGGTTCATGGTGAGAGCTCTATACGGGGTGAGACTGTTGCCTGTACTTATTGTTGAGTCTGAGGAGTTGCTGAGAAGAGAGTAGACGGTACAATATGTGTAGTAAGAATTGTATGTATGTATGTATGTATGTATGTAGGACACAGGAATGAATGTTTCAGCCCTGGTTCTCCTTCGGTGACGGAAATGACATTGCGCCCGTTACTACGGAAGAAGCGAGGCCGGGTGAGGTTTCATGGAATTGACCCGAGAGTGTGGAAAGTTTGCAAGCCTAATGAAGTCTCTTTCTGCCCGTGATGCTGTCTTTGTAAGTGATGAGAACCTAAAGAGAGGCTGCTGGTACTGGTTTACTGTCCTGTAGGTGTAGGTTGGTTGTCAGTCAGTGGTTGTGGGGATAACAGACCCTGCTTGGCGGGGGGGAAAACACCTAAACGTCATGTCACTTGAGCCTTGTCTACGCCCGCAGAAGCTGCACCTTGATCCATTGACGGGTGGATAGATTTGGGAAGTATTTTCAGCAGGTGTACATACCCAGGTACACTCGAGATGTGAATCGATCGAGTGCCTGTCATTGTGTCTGGCTGATATTGATTGAATTGTTTAGTACTATAGCTAGGTAGTCTATCAACGTTGGATCCGATATTGGAACATGAGCACGCGACAATTAAGCATTGAATCAAAGCCCCTGCTTCCCTTGGCTGCAAGATTAATTACTACTAACTACAAACTACTTATAAATCGAATCGGGACCGACGACCCGTTGTGCTGTAATACGCCCGCTGGTTCCGTTGCTTTGCGACATAAAACGCCCGCTACAGCTAGACCCAGGAGTTACAGAGTTGGTTAATCCTTTGAGAGATGTTCATGATCATCTGAAATCAGACAATCGTCTAGTCACACAGCAAGCCACTGCATCATACATGGCACAACACACTCTCTGTCTGTAATGCTGCTGCAGTTTGACAAGATGATTTGCCCTATGCCAACTCGATCTTCAAAAGTGTCACCCAAGTCTCCCCCGAGAGAGACACTAAAAAAAGGTGCTTGCACTTCACTTTAGAGGCTAGACCTACCTTATCTGACCCTTCTCCACCAATCCAATCACGCCGCCATCACATTCTGCACCCAGCCCAGGCCAGCCCGCAGCCACGGAGCGGGCAATCCCACTTTGGCTGCAGAGATAAGCCAGTCCATGCCAGTCCAAGCCAGTCCAACCCGTCCTCCATTTTCTCCCACGCCCTTTTCTTACATTCATTGCAACTACAACTCCTCCAGCTTGAAGAATCCAATTGCAGCTCACTTGTCACTCAGTTCTGGGCCTACCTAGCCATGCCCATGCGTGTTCGTGTCACGCCTTGAACCATGAGGCGAACCCTGATACTTTATCCCTTATCCCTGAACATCACATACAGTACAACTCAACTCAACTCAAACTGAATCATACATGCTTTCATATGAAACTACTCAGGTCCCCTGCTCCTAGCCTGTCAACTGTCTGTCAACTGCAACTGCAACTATAACTTACTGCAACTACTGCCACTGTCACTGTCACTGCTACCGTCTCGCCGAGTATTCTGACCTATCAAACTCTCATACTGCTTAAACTCAACCGTCAACCTAGGTAGTCGCCGAGACATACACTTTATTAGTGTCCGTCACCTTATGAGAGACTCAATCAACTGCTATATAATCGGCCCCCAACTTCTCTATCGACAACCACAGATGCAGTTCTAAATCACAAACATCGCACCGCAAGGGGTCTTCTCCTACCTTTCATCTCATCAAGTGAGCCGTTTCGACAATGGGACAGTGGTGGGTTGACTCTCGCATCGAAGCTACCGTTACCCGGTCCTATGTCGCCAGCCAACTCCTCCCGGATGAGATTGAGCGCCTAGATCGTCCAGTCGCATTTGGCGGCGAGGACTTGACAGAGCGCACCTACTGGGAGAGCATTCGAAATGATGCGCCTCGCTTGTTCCTCATTCTTGTCGACCTTGGTGTGCCGGATCAGATCTTTGGTGTTGTCGACGATGGCTGGGATGACGCTGAGCTACCGATTGCCCTCGAGGACGTGGATCGCCTCTTGTTGACAGCAACTCGTGATGAGAAAGTCGAAAAGAAGTTTTACCAACGCCAGTTTCATTACCTCCTTAAGCCCCTGCAGCGAGGGAACCATGTGGCGTACAAGGACAACGAAGTAGTACCTCTAGACGTCGTCGAGAAGCCTTCATTACCAACGCACAAGTCGCACGGAAACGATAAGGTCAGACTTCCAAATGTTCCAGGGGAGGTCTTTTATCGAAGACGATACGTGCTGGGTAACGGACCTGGGACTATGCGCGTGCAAGACTTTCTCGATGCTGTCCATGGGATCAAGGGTCTGCAGAACGAGCACATGATCTCGTATTGGGCATCGTATACGCAGCATGGATATGGATACGTTTTGTTTACGCCAGCAGGTGACTTTACTCTAAAGTCATTCTTGGCGACGACACCATCACAGTTCAAACATCTTGCTAAGGCTCGTCGGAGGGAGCTTGTCATGAACTGGATTTTGTGTCTTGTCGACACACTCTGTGACTTCCACGGAAAGAATCAATCGCATGGATACATCAAACCTTCAACCATCTTCTTTACCAACCAAAATCACGTCTTTTACTCCGACTCAACACGACTCACCCCCGACAACGTGATTCTTCACACTGATAAATCGTCGTTTGATCGTGAACGGTACGACTATGCCGCGCCAGAACTGTGGTCTCGACCTGCAGGAGCGACGAGCCCAACCTATAGATTCCCGTCTGATGAGCATTTCCCTATGGTGCAGACGTACGACCCGAGCGGCTCACCAACAGCCATGTTCATTGCGCCAAATCCTCAGTTGAGCGGACAGCAAGCCGACATTTTCTCAGTAGGCTGCATCATCCTGGAGCTTTTATCATTTCTAGTCAAACGGACGACGAGCAAGTTTGCGACCTTTCGATCAGCGAAACACAAGACGGCCGGCCGAGGCGGTGCAGTGTTGGATACGTCTTTCCACAAGAACCTAGGACAGGTGGAAGCGTGGATGTCAGGTCTTGCCAAAGATGCGTCTCGAAAGTCATCGTCGAGCAAAGATGGCGCGAATATTCTCAAGGGTGTAACACCTATGCTCCACGTCGTGACGGGTATGCTGGCGATGAATCCATACGACCGACCTCCGGCGATTGAAGTGCAACAGCGCATTTATCAGATTCTGACTGAAGTGTGTGGTATCTCAGAGCCACACTGCGTACATCAGTACGCGCACGATCTCGAGTCCTCGTTCGGGGGGTTGCAGATTCAGGCTGCTGGTGATGGCATGATGGGCGTCAGTCCGCCTGGAGGATCCAACACCACTTATGGGATACCACGGACGTATGAACACAGCCGAAATGGCAGCAGTGGAGGATATTCACAAGTAAGCCGGACGACAGGAAGCAGCGAAACCGACATGGATGCTATACACAGCGTAGGGTCAGTCGGTCTTCAACAGATACGGACTCAGGGTTCATGGCCTCGCAATATCGCGTACACGCAGCACACGGGCGTAGCGCAATACCCCGTGGGCCAATGGGATTCCACGTGAAGACATGTGGTGTTCTCCTGGGATGATGACTTTGATGAGCTTGTGGGGACCGAATTCTTTTTATTAGGATTGGGGAGATGAAACGAGATGGCATTTATTACCTTCTGTTTGCATCACGCATGCGGTCAGCAAATTTGTGCTTCATTTATCTGAGGCAGGGCTGATTTCACGGCATGTGAGGCTGACTTATACCAACATTGAATTTATTTGCCGGAGCAGGTGGGAATGGAAAAAGAAATTATCATGATCAACTTTTGATGAAACGAGGTTGGTTATTAGGATTAGGATTAGGATTAGGATTGGTCATGCGGAATTATGCACGATTTACGATTGAATGAGACTTCAATTTCAATTTTATCATATCATTAGCTAACCTGACTTTACGTCGACATTGATTGACTGACTGACTGGAATCACTGGAATGCATGCATGGAATTTATGCAGGGTTCAGCTTCGCTTCAGCTTCGCTTCAGCTCAAAGGGTCCTGTCTGCCTCACGTTGGTTGTATGTGTGTTTGAGACAAGCGTGGAAGTGAAACACTTGAAGGATTCGAGACTTTCGATGTCTTGACTAATAAGAAAAACATCAACGCAGCAGTAGGAAACAACGCATGATATTTTCATAATTACGATATCTTGCCGATTTTCGGGCCTTGCCGAGTTAAGCATCATGCAAGACCGTTTCAAGACATCCATGGATGGGATAGGACAAACAACCCCTTGAGGAGACGTACTGCACTGTACGTTTACATGTGCCAAGAATATCCTGCAAGCTGTGACTTTGACAGTTTTCTTGTGATACAGATGCAGATAGAGATCACCATTATTACAACGTTTATCCTCCGACAGATCGCTACTACTGGGTATGTACATATTCACCAGACCAGACACAAACTCAGTCAGGATGCCCTGGTCTGTAAGTTACGGGTCATCCAATCGGCGCAATAGTGGGACCGTGTTGCAATTTTTCGAGGCGTACGTCATGACCTATGGGAATGTGGGGGATTAGACTGGTCTGGATGGAAGAGGAGTATGTAAGGTAAGTAGGCAGAGAAGAAACAGGAGAAACTTTGAGAGGAGAGAGAGGGGAGAGGACACGCGGTAATCGCGCAGTCAGTCATAGGACAGAGGCAGAGAGAGGGAGAGGGCGACAAAGCTAAAAAGAGGGTCAACATGAGGGGTTTTGTTTATGTTGACGTTTCTTTGGCTTGGTTTGACAGCTAGAGATCAGCCTCGTCTCCTGGTTCGGGCCAGTGGGCAGCAGCGCCAGTAGTTCAGGGGCCTTGTGGCAAAACAAGTGCTTTGTGTGTAGTGCTATGAGTCGTCAAACCTCCTGAGGCTTTACCTACTATGTACTGTACCTTACCCGAGGGACTTTCTCAATAGACTACAGTCTGTATGCCCACGATAACACAGAAACGAGACCTGTTCTGCTTGATCAAGAAATGCCCGAACGTTGAATGTGTCGTCAGTATGCAACTCAGCGTTACATTGGCACAATCCCAGCCCTGTTCGATCCCTCGATCCCCTGCTCTCCAAGCTGTAGAACTTCTTCCTCTTCCATCCCATGCAAGGCTGCCCGCCCAACCAAAGAACGCATCTGACTCAACTTCAGTAGCACGTCCCACTAAAAGGAAAACACTAGCACAAGGCTTGCTTGCTTGCTTGCTTGGTCTTTCTAGCGCCGTAAAGGGTTTTTCTTGGTACGAAATCAGGAAAAAGAGAGGAAGAAGACTCGAGAGTGTCCAATCGGTTGAAACTGTTTTATCGGGATACCAAACTGGAAATGGCCATGGGATGATCCACTTGAGCTTTAGCTTAGAAGGCTGCATACTGGTACATATGCAAACTTGCGTAGCTTGAATCAAGGAAAGGGATGCGGATAAAAATGGTGCAGAGCAGAGCTTGCAGGGGGGTCGATCCAATATTGATTGACGGGCAGTATGTACAGTAATGAATGAAGAAGATGAGGATAAGGGTCAACCAACATCCATCATAAAATCTAATCCACTTCTTTATTAAAAACAAGGAGAGCAAGCGAAAAAGCTTGAACTACTTTAATATCTGACTCTCCCTTACCCTTCCTTCCCCAGTCCGATCGATCAATTGATTATTCGTTCCTCGCATTATCATCCTCCTTTTCGTCATCAACAACAAATTGACTTCTCCTCCTTGAAGCTTATCAGGAAGCTCTTTTCGCCTTCTCCCAATCAGCTCACTCCCGATAAAGAAAAAAGGCCTCTAAGCAGGACCCGAATCACCCCCCCACGATCGGAACGCCCACACACACTCCTCAGCTCATCACACCTCTTTCTAAGCCGTCGTACGCGTGGCCGGCCCGTCCAATCGTTTTCTCTTCAACTTCCTTTACGGTTTTACGGTTATTCAGCTCGGGCTGCGCGCACCAGCGAGGCTACCAGGAGGGAATACCCACCCGCTTCGAACAAGGACTTTTTGAGTCGGGGGCCTCGTCACCTTTCGTTACAAACAACCCAACCTTCGTTACAGTTTTTTTTTTTTTTGGCTTTTGTCGTAGTCTAAGGGACAGGAAACCTTGGAAGGAAGGGAGACATAAAGGGTCAATTGCCTTGTCGATCGATCGTTTGCGACATAAAGCTCTCTTGTCTTGGATCACTATCTTTATACTACACCCTATCCGTTCGATCTTTTTTTCTTTCTGAAAAGCTTCTGATATCGTTTATATCGGCCCACGATGCGCTCGCCAATCTCGCTTCTCATCTTGCTCTGCGCATTTATGGCTTTGGCATGTGCTACTGAAGTTCACATCTCGAATAACAGAGCTCCCACATCTCAATTCGCGACACATGGTGAGATACTCCAATCGCGCGTTCTTTAAGCTTAAAACACTAACATCGTCTAGGTGTTGCTTCCCAATTACCTAACCGCGACCGAGACATTCACGCCCAAGACCGCGCGCGACAAATCGCCTTATCGCAAATGATCGACTCAAGCGCAAAAGTATCCATCGTAGAGACCGCGTCTCTCAATGTCAAGGCCTTTGCGCATGGCGGCATGAGCTTCCTCTTCGGCCTAGCATCTTCTTCCAACGACGTACTCGATTACATCAACAACGGCACCAGCTCTGTATTTTCACGATCTGTTACCAGCGAAGAAGGCAGTGGAGCTTCAGGGCGGAAACACGTTGCTTATACCAGCATTGCCCTGGTCCTTGTCATGCTCTTCTTTGCTGTGTGGATGTGAAAGAAAAACAAATGCACAGAGATACAGCACTTGCTCTTTTTTTCGCGCGCATATTATGATACCCCTACCGGATTTGGCGTTTCATCTGGGTCGGCTTTTTTGCATTTAATATTTACTCATTATTTCCTTTCTTGCACTTCGGTGCTGCTCCCTGGAGTGGATGCTGGTTCACGGTTTGGACATACATTCCTTGGTGGAGCTGGGCAGCTGTGCTGCATCCGGAAGAGAGTGTTGGTCGAATGAATGGATGGACGGATGAATGATTATGGTTTGATAACTAATTAATGATGGCTACGTAATGACGTGTTTGGAATATGATGTACATCGCATCAAGGGTTAGGTTGGGCATATCTCTAAGAGACAGAAAGCTTGCAACATCTAGCCAGGATGCCAAAATAAACTGGTCTCAAGGCCTACCAAGATATATCAAACTTGCCTCAGTTAATTATTCACTTAAACAGAGATCCTGCATTTTCTTACCTCCACTAGACGTATTCCAAGGAATACCGATAGATTACGTGGGAGGAAATCAAGCACAGGGTTGCAGTCAGTTTCTTGGCGTTTTGATAGAGCTTTAATATTAAGGTCTACTCAAATAATACATATTGAGTTTCGGCGTCCTCCACTGAAAACATGTAGGATCGGCTAGTAATGACTGCGACGCACTCGACTTGGGGCAGTCATATTCTTCTCCAACAACCTCGTTAACTCGGAACCTGGCGATGAGGGGACGACGTCTATGCCGAGACAGATGCCCGCTGCTTTTTGGTATCCAGAAGTTACCTACATAGCGAGTCAGGTTAGCTAGTTACGCTTGTGTTTGATGATGAGAATGAAACGGACCGGTTTTGATTGATGTCGTTGAAGTTCTTGACGAAGACAACTAGCATGGTAACTGAAGTCCCGATAAAAACGACGAAGAAGATGAGCAGCAAAGCGATATACATGACCTTCTTAAACCGTCCGGTACCCCTGTCTGGCCCGTGGCTTCGTCCGAGATAGACAGGATGTGGGTGACGTGGTGCTATCACAGGAGGTGGTATAATAGCGCCGCTGCTGCCGCATGACATGATGATTGCGTTATATGCTCGATGGGGATGCCGTCAGGGTTATAGAATGGTTATAGTAATTTTAGATGTGAGTTCCAAGTCTGGCTCAAAGAAAGAAAATGATGATGGAGCTGTCAAGTCAAGCATTGCTCCTCTCGCTGAGGTGAATAAACAAAAGCCCATGCCATCTCTTTCCTCAAAGTCGAGGACGAAACCAACAACCTTCAGCTTTGGGTCGGTAGGTTGGTAGGTAAGGCAAGCTCGGGTGGCCGTTAACACGAGATGATTTAATTGAGCAGGTGCAGAGTCGAGGTAGGGCGGATTGCAGTCTATGACTGCCTTGTCTTCTGGCCTGAGGCTGGGAGACCCGGAACTATTTTCGAAGTGGTATGAAGAGTTCATGCACCTTGAATCATTCTGACCACAGGCCTCTTTGCCGCTAAGGAGAGACATGAATGTTGTCATCGACGCTAGGTACCGTATACAATCTGCTTTAACAGGTTGTTATTTCATGATTACTTGTCACCATTATGAAGAACGAACAACACAGAACGCGAAGCAATCAAGAAGAAGTAAAGCTAGCCTAAAGAGAAAGTCTATACTCACACTCGATAGCGAGAACTTCCACGGTTTCTCTGCTTGGTTCGGAGCATCATCTTGCTTCCCACTCCAGGATGTTATCAGCATCTTTCGCAGCAGCAGCTTCAACTCTTTATCTGAGAATGGTAAACTAGACCAAAAACAAACGTATAGCTCAGAGATCGCGAGAGATACTTAGACAACTGTACGTCTGCCCCAACGATTCAGAGCCGGCTACACTTCACCGTCACCTCCACACCGTGATAGACCCCGTCAGCTGTTGAGTTTCCTATCATCAACTTCTACCTTTCGCTATATATTATAGGTATGATGAAACCCCTGAAAATATGGCTACGGACAAATGAGAGAAGATGCATCAGCACTGCTTCGCTATTCCTATCGCCACCCCTATTGCCATGAACGACGATTCGGCCATGAGTAAAACTTGTTAACTACAAAATAGCACCACTAGGAGTATATGGTTTCCGAAATAATGTCCCTTTCTACCTGTCTACTATAGAGACACTGGTGCACCTGTAACCGATTCCCATACTCACGACTACGGCTACCAGCACCGGTTCCCAGTTCCTGGGCTGTCTTCTGTCCCGCTCTTTGACACGAAGTACATGGCAAAGAGATGACAAGAATAATCCTGACACTTCTGTTTCTTAATACTCCTAACGTCTTTTTCTCGAGGCATAGAGTACTCCTGAACATAGCCACAGTTGCCTCCCCTTAGGCCCAGGCCCTCGAATAACGAAGGCCGCTTTCATGCCCAGTTCAATAAGTCGTTCAATCAGGGAAGCACCGGATATCCTCAAAGGCACATACTATTCTGTCGTTGGAAGATTCCTCCTGAGGAATTGCAAGACCAGAAATGATCGGCACAGTCCAACGTACCCCGTTGAATATCCCTCTATGTAGGTAGTGCAATGAGCAAGAAAGTGTAGGGATACTCTTTGTGAATCTTCCACTTCTTCACGGCTTCAAGCTTGGGGGTAAAGGCGGCAACCTATAGACGGCTTCACTTACACGGACAAGTATGGCCAATCACGTCTCTTGTATTGAACTTAAGATCGCAGTTTTCAACAAAGCTTTTCCATGGAGAGCTTGGCCTCTTTGTAACCAATGAAACCTCGGAATCCCAATCCCCAGCCATTGTCTCCATTAATCTAAATCGGCGCTGGTAATGGCCGATCCCCGCCTTCCCATATCAAAAAATCTTCAGTTGAGGCAAGTATTGGCCAATCTTTGACGGACCTACCAGAAAAGCATAATTTTTTGATCCAAGAACAACATAATTGGACACAAACATGAACCTTCAGTGATTCAGCGAAACGCCAGCTTGATACTTGCCCTCATTGCATGCATACATCACCGAGGTTCTTCTGTTTTGAGGTGACTTCTTGGAGTTTTGCCGCCCCAGTTTTCTTCTGTGTATCGATAGTAGATTTCGTAGGGCCGTTTTGGAGGGCAAAAACTTCCAACAATCATCATCCGCCGTATCGACGACTACGCCGCCGCGCCGAACAGCACCACGCCTCGCGCCCATCCCTGAGAGATACTCTAAATCTACCATTGGACACTGCTTTCATTGCTTATGCTTTAGTGAAGTCGAAATAATGGCTGAGCCTGGCCAGCCAGAGCTCAACGCGGGAATGTCCCCGACGGGTGCGTACATGTCCCGCTGCTTCCCGGCAGACATCTGTCGCGACGGACGAACCTTGCTCAATGCTGACTGTAGTGACTCTAGGGATCAAGAAGGAGCCCACTAATGAAGCTGACATTCTCGAGGGCCTCGGGCTCGACCTCGATTCCATCATGCAAGCTGCGACTAAACGACCATTCGAAGACGAGTCTAACGGCGACGACCCATCTAAGAGGGTGAAGACTGAAGCCGAACCTACCTCTGAGAATGCACTCGATCTTCCCCAAGGCGCTGAAGAAGAACTCGAAGATGGCCTTGCGCTTCTCGTACAGAATGCGCTCAGCAATGTCAATGACTTCGTCTTTGGTACCTCGAACGACCCTATGGAGATTGATGGCATTACCGACCATAACCTGCCTCCACCACCACCTCCGCCTTCTCCTCCCCCAGTCTCGTTCTTCTCCGACCCTCAGAAGTATTTGCGCAAAGCCAGTCGACATGCGCTTGGCAACTTGGTAGGTGGCGCGACCTGAGAGATACCACAGCGCTTACATGGGTGGGATAGGCACTTTCTGTCCTCCTCTTATTCTCGCAATCATTCGACGACTCGATAAAACCTATCCAAGATGTCGATTCACAACATGCCAAGTCATTTCGCGACCTCCAAGCTTCTTTTGCGCAGATCAAGCAAATATATTCTTCGGGGCCAATTCTATCAGCCGACGACCCAGACCTCCACGACCACGAATCCCGTACGATTCTCGATCTAGCGAACCTTGCTCAATTCGGTATTTGGTTATTACAAACCACGCCATCCTATTCCGAAGCTCATCGGCACTTCCATTCCATCTTCAGAGGCCAAGTTTCAGACCTTGGTTCGGATGCGCTCGATCTATACCTTTCCCTCAAAACCCAAGTGGCCATTGATGCGCTTGCTACAAAAACCCAGGAACAATCCAAGGAGCAAGTTTTGGAAGAGGCGCTAATCAAGGGCATGGAGGAAAAGCTACGGGGGCTTCATAACGGGCTCGATCTTACGCCTGCCGATTCTGAGTTCATCACTTCCGTCCGAGCGAGGAAAACGTCTATTGAAGGTGAAGCTTCTACCGAATCTGGTGAGTGATTTGTCGGCAACGAAGTAGAGCTTCTTACTCACCAGTACTAGCTGTTTTGAGAGAAAAGTATAAGGTCGACGATTTATTGCGTCAAGTCTCGACATGTGTAAAGACACGGCTCGCATTGATGTCAGACCTTGGATCAAGATTAGGCCATCCTATGCGATCTAGCGAAGAGACTGCGGTCGACCTCTTGGGCGATACGACTGGTGATGCGAATCTCGACTTGGACGATCTCTCATCCTTCTTTGAGAAGACAGCTTCTGGACTTGTTCAAGATGCTTTGGCTGGACTGACTGAAGATACCACTGCCACCCCTGCCGAGGCAAATCCTCAACCCGAGCAAGCATCCACAGTCACCGAAACAATCGAACCGCCAGCCGTGGTCGAGCCTACCAAGAGCCCCGAGAAGGAACCTACCTTGACCCCTCAGACAAACGGCAAAGTGGAATGCACTCAACAAGATTACAAGGAGCTGGAGGCGCTGGTAGCCCAAAGCACAGATCACTATGTCAAGACTACACTACATGGCTTGTCGCCGGTACCCTATCAACCTACAGTCCCAACAAGCACGAGTGAGTTAGGTCTCAGAAGAAGACAAAGATTATTGGCTAATGTGAACGCAGCCCAAACATATCTCAATCAGCTCCAACAACAACAAGCCCAGAACCCGTACTATACATCATTTACGCAAAGTATCCCTGAGCCACAACCACCACCTCAAGAACCGGGTCATCAGCTGCCACCACATCAAACCTGCTCAAGTGCACTGCTGTACGATAAGGCTCGTCAAGCAGCGCTCTCCAAGAATGCTTCTCATACAAGAAGAGAAGGTATCCACTCAACACGTCGGCCGTGGACTCAGGACGAAGAGAAGGCTCTCATGGCAGGCTTGGACTTGGTCAAAGGGCCCCACTGGAGTCAGATACTCACCTTGTTTGGGGCGCAGGGCACGGTATCAGATATACTCAAAGATCGGACACAAGTCCAGCTCAAGGACAAGGCTCGTAACCTCAAATTGTTCTTCCTCAAGACCAACTCTGAGATGCCATACTATCTCCAGGCAGTCACTGGAGAACTCAAGACACGAGCTCCCACACAGGCAGCGAGAAAGGAGGCTGAAGAACGCGCAAGGATGACCTCGGAGGAGGACCAGGCCAAGATTCAGGGAATCATGACACTGGCTGGAGGGTTGCATAACTCTCCACAGGGGCAGGGAAGGGCTGCAGGAACACCAGCATCAGCCGTTGGTTCAGGAGTTATGACGCCTGCTCAAAATGCGGCCCAGGCAGGGTCGTCGCAGCAAAGCCAGGTGCACAATCAAGCAGCTGCCCATTCGTATAACCCAGCCACTTCATCGGGATATCCACCGTCGACTTTGCCGCAGTCAAGGCCAAGCGTTATGTCGGCAACACAACAGTCGCCCCATCAAGCAGCGCATCCTCAATCACAAATGTCTATGTCACCTCAGACGCCGCGATCCCAGCAGCAGCAACTACCTCAGCAGCAGCACAGTGCTATGCACTCTCCCGCCCACGCTCAGGCTGCTGCTCAAGCTCGTTCCCATACGTCGACACCCGTCGGACAGCTACATCACTCCCCGCCGCCACAACATACACCAACTCCTCAACCAGCTACTCAACACCATCCTCAGCCTCATTTCCCGCCTGCTCCGCATACTCAGCTCACGTTCCCATCTCCTCCTCCACCTGCAAATGCTACGCCTAATTTACCCGCACATGGTCAGGTGCCGGTTCCAGATACGCAAACACAGATGGATCAACACATGCACGACAATGCTGCGGAGGCCGCACTGTTGCAAGGACTTCAGGCAGCAGTGGCAGAGTCTATGTAACACAACGTTACACAATATGCTTGAAAAGACGACCACATAGAGTGGGATTCTTTTATGCACAACCTTGTTAGGCTCAAAGAACTGTTTGATGTTTCTGTTTACTTTTCCCATGCCTATAAATTTTGATTTTGACGGTGGACCAGTTGCTCTATAGCGAGCCATGGCAACTAGGTAGGTACGCATCAGAGGGTGCTAGGCGCAGTTGGCTATATTCTTTTCCGCGCGAACAAAAAGTTTAATTCTTCTATAGATAAGAAAGCCTCGATGGCTGAATTAAAGGAAAGAGGAGGGAGGGGGAGAGAGACGAGAGTGATAGAGACAGTGTAGTGAAGTGGAGGTCTGGCTGGGAATGATACCACGAATTAGGAGGTGAAATGATAGATGAGGACTGGAAACAGCGGGAGATAGACAATTGAATCACCCCTAACCTTCAACAAACATTTTACTCTGGTACTGTGATATGCCGTGCTACTGACGATGAGTCAAGATTGAAGATTGCCATCGTGGGTGAGGTTACTCATGCCACAAGGTTGAAATGCCTGAGTCGCCTATTCGCAATCTTGCAGCCGGGAGCTTGCAAGGGCATCCCGGTGGTTCGTTTCACGATGCAGCTCGCCGTGTGTCCTGCATCGGTAGTGATACAGATCCACGTTGGTGGCAGCCCATGACTCCGGCTCTCTATCTTGTGATACGTGCCGTGGACGTTCAGGCCAAGGCAGAGCCGCATGAGAACGATAAATGAGGTTATAAATTGACGCCTTCGTCCTGATTTTTGGGCTTGGGCCTGAAGTGCTGCGAGACAATACACTTTACCCCTTTTCAACATGTATCACATACCATATGAACTAAGGCGCGGCTGGGATTCGACCTGTGCGGCGTCAGGGACTATATGTCGCAATCCTGCAGTCAGAATTCAGGTGAATGGGCGGATGTATCCGTCGATTTATTGCGAGTTCCATGCGTGCTGGCAAATTCAGAACGGGCGAGCATGCCTTGAGCAGAAGTTACCCAGAGCCTCTGTTTGCGCTCGGCGTGAGTTGTTATCACCAATTTCTAACCAGGGTCAAATGGCTAATAACTAGGTAGATCTTCATTGTCAGGCAATAGACAATGGAACGAGATGTACTTTGGATGTCAAGCAAGGGGATATGTTGGCATACAGATACTGCCCACAGCTTCGTAAGACAGTCCTCGCACTCTTTGACTTCAAAGCTAAAAACTACAGATCTTTGTGAATATCAAGATTGTCAGAATCTGAGATCACGACATCATGATCAATACCTCCCGCTCTGCGACGACCACCGCTGCCAATACGACAGCTGTCGGAATCCTAGAGACGGCGGCGCTGGTGTGTTCTGTCGATCTCACACTTGTAACGAGCCTTACTGCGGTGCCTTTGCTCCAGGCACAGATCCAGACGATCCTCAACGCTTCTGCGAACGTCATCGTCAATGTCTTAGACCGCACTGTCCACGCCTCTGCCATACTCGCGAGAACGGACATCCCACACCTTTCTGTGGTGCGCACTATTGCGAAGCACATGACTGCGACGATGGTCGCGAGAGGGGTGCTTTCTGCCAAGCGCATACGTGTGTCGAGCCAGGCTGTGTAAGAGGGAGGCAGACGCCTGGTGAGTATTGCAGGGAGCATACGTGCCGGACTTGGAACTGCCGCATGAGAAAGATTGGGAGGGAGTTTTGTCCGCAGCACGAGTGTGCCTATGATGGCTGTGACGCTGAAGTGGAGGAGGGTAGGTTTTGCGGTTGTCACTATAGTAGACATATTGGGGCTAGATATGGAGGAAGAAGATATCCGGCCCCAGGGATGAGATATCCCATCTACGACGACGGTGAGTTCACTTGATCGATTCTGTTAGAGCTGCTGACTCGGATTTCAAGGGATAGATCCCTATGATATGTGTCCAGGCATCCAAGACAGAAGAGGATGTGGCCGAAGACCTGAACACGACAGTCCATTCTGCCAACACCACGTCTGTCACGTCCCCAACTGTCCAGCCCCTAGGACCCGATCATCCCAGTTTTGCGTTGGTCACGAGTGTCCTATAGAAGGGTGTCCTCGCCCAAGGAATACACGGCCCCGCGGGATTAGAGATGGCGACTCGCGATTTTGCGATGAACATACCTGCAGCCATCCTGGTTGTCCTATGCATGCTGATGAAGGCTCAGATAGATGCATGCTTCATGGGCATGGTATGCCTATGTATAGGAATAGGAACAGGAATAGGATGGGGGATGGCGATGGGGCCAGACTGGGAAGAATTCCTCGAGGTTTCCGGAACCGAAACTACGATGATGAGGATGAAGATGAGGATGGGCTCCCGTTTCGTCAACGACAGTTTGGATGGGCTCAGCCAAGAAGCAATCAATTCGCAGCATGGGGTAGAGCAGTATAATAGCACCAAGGGGTGGCTCATTTTAGCCAGACACTCAGCCACGGGTGACAAGGACTGGTTTGTTGGGGGCCGTCTTTGGTAGGTAGGATATATTAGTACTTAAAGTAGGATGTAAATTGAGGCTATTCACAAAGACATTCGCGATTGTGGATGCAGGCAAGGTCTCGACCGTGGCTGGGCCGAGCCGAAGAATAAAGTGCTTGCATTTGGATTTCCGCAAGGGCAAGCGGAAATGCAAGGGGTCCCGTGGTGACAATGATGCCTATTTTTGAAGATGATGGTGTTGAAGAGGAGAGACTGGAGGCCTGATGTACCTGTCATGCGGACAAACACAGTCATTAACAGATTCTACACTGTATATCTTGCACTAATGGTATGGCTGTTCACAGTGTCATTATCCTGTATGTACAGTCCCCTCTAGGTCTCTTGACTATCAGCCCAACCACGCGATGTCCCGCTCACGCTCATCAGGAACCAACACCTGCACATGCACGTCACTCAGCTAAAGATGCACGACACATGGCGATTTTGATCTTCTATAGGTGCCCTTTCTTTAGTAGCATTCATTAGCCGCAGCCGCCAGCGCTTTAATCTCGTTGATCTCTTTGACGCGCTTTGACAACTTCATTAATACATTGACCTATCAGTTCAACTCCTCGCCAAAGAACTTACAAGCTCCGATCAATGCATAGACGCAGCATTGTCTATTACAAGTCTTGTCTCGTCAAACTATTGTATCTGGTTGAGTCCTCTGGGCGTTTGCTGACTTCCTCTGTCTGTCTGTCTGTCTGTCTGCCTGCTCTGTAAAATGACCACCATCATCAATGAGACAAAATCAACAGATGGCCACGCGCCACTCCAAGGACTCCAAAATATTCATGTTGGTTCTTCTTTTTCAACCTAAACTAATTTTAAAGTCCCATACTATGTAAATGCCCTGCCACAGTTTGAGTCCTACGCTCCGACTCAGACACTCACTTACACTTTACCACATCATACGCTTCTATAAGCCACGATGTTGAGGATTTCACGTCCGCGTGCTTCTCAAAGTGGAACATTCAAAAGTCAGAATTTCTTTAATGCGAGTTCTCTGTGATTGTTTCATCATAAGTGATTGCTTATAAAAACCATTTGCTCCTCACGGGCATAATTCCCTTGTTCAAACACTTCTGACCTTCTTTGATCACCTGCATTGACCCGACTGTCTCTTTCAACTGTCATTCTTTATATCTGTGGGAGCTATTTCGAGACAATAATAGGTCATTCATATCACTGCCAGACCTTTTTATAAGTCTCAACTCATCGAGACACTCTCCTTATATTTTCCATCATACCCAACTATCTTAAACCCGGAACTTCTGTCTTCTAAACTTGACGCAACCCTCGACTATCTCGACTATCCAACACAAAAAGAAACTCAGTGAAACGAAACATCGATCGACATGTCTCGCCGCTGTTATGTCGAGACCAGTCCTGATGGACGTCCTCAACTCGTAACCATCAAGCGCTCCCGATCTTACCACCACTCCCACCGCCATCCATGCGACTACTACAAAGTCAGCCGCGAAGAATGGAGGACACTTGTACGACAGAACGAACTTCTCGATGAGGCCAACCAAGCATACGCTTCCCAGAACGAAACCCTTCGATCTCGGCTTCACAGCTCCGAGGCAGAGACTCATCGACTATGCCACGTCGTCATCCCTTCTCTAAACGACCAAATCGCCAAACTCTCTCGCGAGAACGAATGTCTTCGTCGTGCAGCCGAAAAGCCCTGTGATCCCCCAGTTCACACCTATCACTTCGAGCGGGAGACGCTGCGCGCCAAGATATGCAGACTTGAAAAGGAGAACAAGACTCTACGAGATGACAATGGAGATCTTCGCTTTAGAGTACGCGAGCTGTCTAAGCAGATCGACCAGAGCATCAGTCGTAGAGTTGCAGACTTGACTAAGCAGATCGAGTACTGGACGAACCAGTCTGGATTCTGGAAGAAGAAGTACGATGAACTACGCGAGCGACATCTTGGTCTCATTACAATTGTCGAGTCCAAGACTGAGAAGATGGAGTATTACGATGATGTTCTGAAGCGACGGCGCGTTTGTTAATGTCTTATTCGGCCTTTCTTTACAACCTTGAATGATTTTGTTATGAGTATCATGATATTATTTAAATAGAACAATAGTCAAGGTCCAGACGGGTCCTTGCTCCCACCTTTGTTAACACCGCCATCATCTGGCACTATTCCCTTTCGCGATTCCTTTCTTCCATAGAGGCCTTGTTCTTTTATTGCCAAGGTATGAAGAAGCCTCTCAATCTCATTTAATGGTTTACTGACACTCTGCAGTTGGATATTCCCCTTTCTGGATAGAGGTTAGGTTTCAGGTCATATGAACCCAAGGTAACCTATGTCTTCTGCCATGGTTACATTCTACTACAAGAGGAGGTACAGCAATACGTTAGACGGAGTTGGTTCATACACAGATACTCTATGTGGCTGAATAGAGAGAATGATAGCCTCCCACTAAGAACAACTTGCACCCTTCATGGATTGACAAACATAACTATTCTATGTGGCCGCGTGGCCAAGATAGACTGCATAAGTGCTATCTCGTGACGCACGAGTCCCAACGTAAACAAAAAGGAGGGAATGGTCATGGGAACTCGACTCAACTCAGGGTAGTATCCAGATATAAAATGTCTTAGGAGCTTCACTTTTGCAAAGACACTAAGCATCAGGTAAGCAAACTAGCAACACAAAAATATCGCTAGGGATCTACAGTTCCTTCTAAGCTTGACAGAAGCAAGAGGAACAGGCTGGATTGTAATTGTTTGAGCGTTCTGCACTGCCATGGCGTAATGTGGCATGATGGCAGTGCATTTGAGCCGCAATAATCGCATGCTTTGTAAGACGAATGTTCTCGACGGCTCGATATGCACACAGGTGCCTTGCTGTCTCCTGGCGAACCATACTAAACTCTGCGTTTTTGTTTGTAATGAGCCGAGCACTCTACGCGGTGGAACGCGATATCCCGTGGTATCGCGCATCTTATCCCGAAACTCGTGGGGCATGTCAAAGATAACGACGACATGAAATGGAGGGGCAGGCGAGGCAACCAAGGAGAGAGGGGTAATGACTGAATGACCAATAGAGGCGGCCTCAAAGTTAGAAAACAGGCGGGAAATGGTGAAAAAAAAAAGTCCTATTCTAGGCAGAAGGGGACTTTGGCACCATAAGGATTGGTCGCCTGGTTTAAGTGGAAAAAGGCGACCAGGGTAACCTTTGGGGGCCGACAAGACATTGGACGTTGATGTGTGGAACTGGTGGAGGAGCGGTTTGAGAATACGCATGCATATATGGCAGTGCCTTGATCCGTGAAAGGACAGTCTGGTGAGGGTGTGGTAGCAAGGGGAAATGGCTGCACACCGAACTACCTAGTATCGAGGTTTGAGGGACCGTTCCGTACCGTGAATGAAGGGTGTGGAGTGGACGGGAGGGACCCGTAGTGGTGGTATCGTGACGGATGTGGAGGAAGTCGAGCATGACATGAAAGCGCCAAGAGGTGTGAGTCTGAAAGCGGGTGACCAGTGCGAAGAGGTTGCGAGGCCTGGCTCGAGGTTGCCTGGGTGAAGTAAAGTTGGTCTAGTAGCTGGGGTGCAGTATTTTCACATGACCTTTCCTAACAGCATTATCCAGTTGACTCACATGGAGGGCCTCAGAATAAATTGGTCGCGCTTATCAAAACAGGGGCTGTGTAGAGTGTAGAATCTAGGAATGACAAGCAATTTGATCAACAAATTGCATTGTAAAAAAACGGCATCCCTTGACCTCGAGTGTGCGTGACTTGAAAAGGCGATATCGCAATTTGATACGCCTTGGGTTGAGAATCGCCAGCAAGCGGGTAGATCCGTAGTTTAATTGGCGATGCCACAGTAAAAGGTTTGACGTCTACTTTCCGAGTTTGGAAATCCCATCGAAGCCAGCCTGTCGACCGTCTTAAACCCGCATTGCAAGCCATTTAGCGACCGTTACCATTACCGTTATAGGCAAACGAAACCTGGAGGTGGATGTGGAGGTGGACGGGAGCAGCCTCCCGCTGGGTCGGTAAGGCAGTACGTACTAGGCTAGGCTTGGGGCTCAAGACCTCGAGTCCGTACACAAAATTCCGCATCTGAAATTGGTCAAAAAGCAGTCAAATTCAGGGGGTGGGAGTTCAAACGCACGCAATAAAGCATAAGGAGCTAGGGCTGGAAACGTGGTAACGGGGTAGCTTGGCGACGGAATGCGGGAATGCAAGGAGAGCCCACGATAATGACGGAGCTCGCTCAACTCAATCCACAAAAAAGCTCATAATCAAGCATTGAATGCCAGCAAGAGTCAAACTAGCTCGAGGCCACCTCACGAGCCGAAAATAAAGGGGGGCGCTTATCAGTCTAATGACCCAGCCCCAGTCAATATCAGACACTCCATTCCCGCCGAGTCAGAATTTTCTATTCTGCCCCAATTTTGTTCTGACAAGCGGGTAGGGAATGAAGCTCGAGCGTTTAGGTTATTAAACCCCCAGGAGCGGGAGGCCCTCCCGGCGGATGTCCCCCGGGTCCGGGCCCAGGCGACCGGCGATGGACGGCGGGCGGCTTCTCGAGGACTAGGGCATGGGTCTTGACTTGAAATGGTTTTGCTCTCCACACACAAGCTCTTCCATTCCGGCCTGATGAGCGATGTCTCCCCACGATTATGATGGAATACCAACTAGAAGCGCAGCACGATATCGTACCTACATAGGTAGTGTAAATCGCTTCCCTCCATTCATGATGCGCATGATATCGCACATCCTGCAGAATACATCATGGGTTACCAACCGAAGCCATGCTGCCGCTCATCTGCTCCCGGATGCAAGAAAGCGACCTGAAAGGGTTGGGCGACCAAAGATAAACGAACAAGGGGGGTTTCACACGCATCACATCTATGGCTGCCCTGGTCCAGAGTAACGCACCACGGGAGTTGAAGTTGGATGGATGTTTGCACACACACACGAATTGATTGTAAAGCTTTCTTTCCATGTGCCGAATAAGTCTCATTGACGACAAGGGTGACGGCGCAGAAACGCAACCAACGATACGGCGAAACTTCCATGTTAGCACGTTGCACGTCAAGCGAGCCCCTTCCCTCCGCCAGCCCGATGAGTCACTCTCCTATAGCTTCCGTCCAAAACGGACTCTTTTGGGTGCTTTGTGGGCAGCGGAGGCGCTCCAGGGGCGGCGTAAGAAGTGACTTGGTCGCTCGCTCAGATGGCGGTGTCCGCACCGGTGACGGTACTTAGCCACGAAGCGGCATGAAGCGGAGTCGTCGGCCAGCAAATAATCAACAACACGACCTTTTGTCGAAAATAGGTTGATATTGGCGAACCAGTATTGCAAACGTTGCGACGATGTGAATCATAATTTCCTCCGTATCCTTTTTTGGAGGGTGGTTAGTGGGAGGAATGTAAAATATTCGTGGATATCATGACAATCATCGGAAGTGAAACTGGCTGTTTCCGGCCCCCCCCCCCCCCCCCCCTCGTCTGTCATCCAGGGTGTCTGGCTGATGCCTGGGGGTAGCTTTTAAAGACGGTGACGATGTCGGCAACGCTTTTCTAAGCCCTCTTCTTTGTCTAGGCCTTTTCTCGTTGCTTTTCCGCTGCAGGTGTTTTCTTTTGCTCTGCCTAGGTTACGGCGTAGCACAGACCAGGGATAATAATACCAATATCCCATATCATGCCCCTTTTTCGGCGATATGAGGGATTCAGGAATCAATGTCCAAGTAAAGAGCCGGGGGTGGTATAAGAGCACAAAAAGACCAGAATTTAGAAGCCGAACCGGCAGAGAAACAGAAAAGGACCCCGGCTTTGACAGGGGTTTAACGTTTGGAGGTGTGGGCGAAGTGGGCATTGGGCTCTAGTCGGCTCCCCTTGGGCACTGAGTGTTGGTTGCGGTCCCTGGTGTTGGCGTCACAGCGCTTTCGCTCATCGACTTTGCGCATACCGCACTGGCGGGTTTAATGTGTTGAGAAAGGATCCATGGCTTGTCTGAAGCGCAAATGCGAGTCTGAGTGTGTGCGCCAGGCCCAGTTTCCATTTACAATGTCTCTAATGTTCCAATCACGAGGTTGGAAAAAGAGTTCCCCTTCACTCCCTCTTTAGTGGTTCTCACACCCTCAACTCCCTTTATTTCTCTCAGTCTGAACAGGGGTTGATGCTATTTTGTAACGCAGTGATGAGGATGGGAGAGGAAGAAAATGGCTGTTCACTATTCCTCGGGTGCATGTGCGGTGCGGGTGTGTATAGTACCGCATACCTAGGTACCTTAGTATGTAGGATCAGAGGAGGAGTCTGCATTCTGTCTGTCCCTTTCCCGTCTCTCCGTCTCTCTCCGCGTTTGCGTGCACCGTAATGTACCGACTCTGCATAGACGTGCAGCTGAGTATGTATAGGTGAGACCATAGCAGACCGCAGACAATCGTCTCCTCATCTGCGTTTTGTCGTCATCTGTCCATGTTGAGCATAGATCAAAGAAGAATGAGTGAGTGTATGGATGTAAGTGTTTAAGACGATAGCTGAAAAAGCAGGGAATTCTCCCATAAACTCTGAGGCAGACACAGACGACAACAACCATGTCTTAGAAGGAGCACCTCATTCACTTCAATTTCCTTTCTTTCCATATTCATACTCTATCCCCTGCCTCTGTGTCTGCCTACCTGCCTTGCTTTGTCTTAGGCCTGGCCCTTCCTTTATTGCGCCCCCCTTCTATAGCCCACCCCCCATTCCAGACAACTAAGACACCTGTAGCCTGTAGGCCTTTTCTTTTTTTTCTCTCCCACAGCCGAGTTTGACAAATCCCATATCAACCCGAATATTCTACTTTTTCCCTCTTCTGCCTGCACCTGAACTCACTTCTCTTTTCACCACACACAGGTTTATTCCAACCTTTCTCTCGAATATTCTATTCTACTCTGTACTGTGCTACAGGAAGGATATCTATCTAGCGTCTTTGTTTTACTTGTTGGCAAAGCAATAGTTGACAACTAACTTGAGTTTCCACCTCAATTCATCTCTCTTAACTCGACGTCACCTTTTTTTTGCCTTTGTGGCCCCTCGCGCTCCCGCTCCCGTTCCCGCTACCACCCCTCCAGTAGAGAGCCTCCAGCCAAAAACGCACGCGCTCTTCTACCCGCCTGCCAGACCAAATTACACCGCTGGTCGTTGGGCAGAGCTGCACCGCAGCGAACAGAGTTGACACCACAAAATAACCACGAACACACATTATCGAGACGACTTTGGCGTCACTTCTCGCCTCTTCTCTATTTCTTCTTTCTTGTTGTTGGCGATCGTAAACAGTCCAAACCGACGCCATGCCTCTCCACCAGCGGACTTCTGCTAGCCCATCCAAGAGGAGCAGCTCCTCTGTTAGGAGCACTGTCTCCGCCAGAAGCACTAACTCTTCCTCTTCCTCCAAGTCAAGGGCCTTGACTGGTATGTTCAATGGTCGCCTTTCAAGTTCCCCGACTCAGCCGACTAACCCAGTTTTTCCTTTTGTAGTGCAAGACCATGACTACGAATATGAATTCGATATCGAATCCGAGCTGCGCGACGATCTTCAAAAGGCCAACACAGAACTCAACAAGGCCAATGCCGAGAACGACAAATTGAGCGCCCAGAACGACAAGCTCAAGGCCACCATCGAGCAGCTCACCCGCAAGTTGAACGAGTCCAAGACATCACTCGAAGAGACCACCCGCAAGCTCAATGAGTCTACAATCTCATGCCGTGAGCTCAAGGCCCAGATCGAGGGTGTACGTTCTGAGGCTGATGTCCTGCGAGAGGACAACCGCCGTCTCAACACCGACTTCGAGGAACTCAAGGGCGATAAGCGCCGCCTGAACAATGAGTGTGATGAACTCAAAGAGGAGAAGGAGGCCCTCAAGGAGGAGAATGAGCGCGTAAAGTTCGAGCATCATGATCTTGAGCAGCGCTTCATCGGTCTCCAGGCCAAGCATGAGAACCTGACCATGCGCCACAATGCTGTAAGCAGCCAAACTCCCTCGTCTGCCATGACGAGCCCCATGTCCAGCCCAATGCCCAGTCCTCTTCCCGCCCCTATTCAAGAGGGCCGTAAGAACCCCTCCCGTCCTTCCAGCAAGGCTTCTAGCAAGGCCTCTAGCAAGGTTTCTACCAAGTCATCCAGCAAGCGAGAGCCTCGCGAGGACCGCCACCGTGAGCAGGAGGATCGTCACCAGTCTGAGCGGGAGGAGAGCTCTCGTGAGGAGCATACTCGTGAGAGACGTCACCGGGATGATCGCGAGCGCCGCGACCGCGACCGTGAGGATCGAGGACGCCCCCAGCGCAGCGAAAAGCCTAAGGACAAGGAAAGATTTGAGGCCAAGGAACGCTTGTCGAAGCGGTTTGACGAGCGCCCTGCCGTGGCACCTCGTCAGACCAGCTTCATCGAGCCATGGGGTCCCGGAGGTTGGTCTCCTCGTTATGATGCCCCTTCAAGCGACTTTGACGCTTACGGCCATATGGCAACAGGACGCAAGGCCGCCAGTGTTGTGTCTAGCGGGGCTTATTCCAATGTTCCTCGCACGACCAGCATTGTCAATGGTCACTTCAGCAGCGACAGCAGCGCATACGATGATGAGCGGTATGAGGATGGTTCTTACCATGCCTACCCCATCCCTAACTAATCATTCTTTGCTCTTGTTTGACCTGCCATTCTCAAGACTACGTGGTCTCTGACTGTATTCCACCAAAGAGAATGGACCACAGGTCAGAACAAGATGTTCATGGGGATCGGCATGATTCACATGAGCACGCTCCCTCCTCGAGACGCCCTCGAGGAGTGAGATCCTAGTAGGTAGGGCTTAACACCAAGCTCCACCTCTTATCTCTTCCAATTGTTACCGATGATCGGATTCTGGCCAGTCACCTTCCTATTATGACTCAATTCCAATGGCGAGTTGTTCCCGGCCTAGTCTACTAATGTGTCGCCTTTCCCCCGCATGGAATATGGTTACCGACGCCGGCCGAGATATTTAAGCTCCCCACAGGATTATCCAATCCCACTCGCAGCATCCCAACTTAGACTTACATTTGTTTTTCTGTTGGTTTTTGCAGCTATACACAGACCTCAATCGAGTTGATTGGGATCTCTGCTTTTCATATATACGTTTTACATCATCGCCATGAAGCTTTACCCTTCCATTTCCGAGGACCTCGCCACCTGGGTGCAACAGCAACCAGTATTCTTCACAGGCTCTGCTCCTACTCACGGCTCTCATATCAATGTCTCTCCCAAAGGCCTTTCAGACTCGCATTTTGCTGTTCTTGGACCCAACCAGTGTGCCTATATCGACCGCACTGGTTCCGGATGTGAGACTATTGCCCATTCCTACGATAATGGCCGTCTGTGTTTGATGTTTATGAGCTTCGGTCCCGCCCCTCGGATTGTCCGCTTCTTTTGCCGGTCCAGGATTATCGAGTGGGATGACCCAGCCTTCCCAGATCTGGTCCGTCGAATCTCCAAGGGAAAGCGTTCTACATTTGATGGCGCCAGAGCCATCATTCTGGCTGATGTGTTTGAAGCCCAGACAAGCTGTGGCTTCGGTGTTCCCCGGGTGAAGAGGGGTATATATGCACCTGATGAGACCTCTGAGAAGAACTTGTCTCTTGAGCAAGTTCTTCAGGAGGGTGTGGATGGTAAAGTGAATGAGCTGGCTGTGTTTGAGGAGAGGCCCACAATGGATATGTGGGTGGCAAAGCGAGTTGAAAACAATACGTTGTTGGATTATCATAAGGAAACCAACGTGCTGAGCATGGACGGTTTGCCTGGACTCAGAGCTGCTCGTCGGAGCGTGGGAGAGACGTTATGGTTTACGGATGCGAAGGCACATGCAAGGAAGGTTTTTGCTCAGAGCGAAGCGATTGCAGTTGGATTTGTTCTTGCATTGTTGTTGTACGTTGTCATGGTTTCACTTGGAGCGATTTCAGCGTCATGGCCAAGGACTCAGGCTTGAGTGATATAGGAACGGCGCAATTTTCGGTTTTGGGATACCAAAAAGTACAGTGTTGTTTGGCTTTCAAAAAAGGTGTTCCCTCAAAGGGATTGGATTTCTTTATTTCTTTACTTGACTTTTTGTTCTTCTTGTTCCTCTTTTCTTCTCTAGATACACATTTCCGCTTTTCCTGTTTGTCATACCAGATAGATTTGTAACGCGTTTGCTACAGGATGCAGGTCCAACAGCCTGTGTAGGAACGATACCACCCATGTTAGGATAGTTTATTAGTATTAGTAGCACTAGAGTCTATGATTTGAATGTTCTTTTAAAACACTTGCCTCCTCTTCTACCTTGGTGAATCCGAGTTGAATATCTGGTTTTCCCCTCACTTTCTTGACGCCTCGTGAGTCATAATGGACTCTCCGCACTTGATTCAGGGGTTACGCTCCCATGTGCGCCATGGCCAACTGCATGACGGCATTCACCAAAGAGGTTCTTGCGGGATTTATCTGATATTATGGTAATGATTGAAGCCCCTTTCCTGGTTCATGCAAGATCAACTATCTGCATTGTTCAGGAGGCGGGTATTGAGAAAGCTCAAGAGGCATCTGCATTTGACATTTTATCCCAAGACCGCACCGCACATCTAACCAATACTCAATGTAATCACTTGTCAACACGAACTGTAGACGCAAAAGTCATATTGCTGCTTCGATCTCTGAACCTAGCATAATCACCCCCTTCCTCGCTATGCCACCTGTCGCTTCCTCAAACGCCACTTCCGTTGGAGTAATTGTCTATCAAAAGATCGACTCTGCATTGGATTCGTAGCATGCGCGCGCAAGGCAAAGGCACAAAGACTATAAACCAGCCGTGCTCTTATCCGCTTGCAATAGTTCAGCTGCTCTGATGCCCGACTCCTGGCTGCGTAGTGTCCATGCTTTGAGATAAGTTGGACTTGTTAAGCAACTGGGTTGCACATTAGGCTCATAACAGCGGCACAACGGCGCAGATTAGGCTGTTCGCTAGAGGGGTAAGATGTTCGAGAAAAGTCCGGGAAAACATCTCTTTACACTCAGCCGCCAGCATTGGCTGGAGCAGGAGCAGGAGGAGCAGTTCCTTGATTGTTAGGACCAGAATCCTTTGCCTTATTACCTCCACCTCGTCCACGTCGGCCACGGCCAGATGCCTTTTCCGGTGCCGCAGATCCAGCAACTGGGGTTGGTGCTGTCGTTGCCGCATTTGCGTTCGTGTTGGCAGGCTTCTTGTCCTTGCGCTCCAAAACTTGCACAGTGCCCTGTGCAACAGTGATAGGACTGGCTGTAACAGCCTTCACAAGACCCTCGTGTTCAGCAAAGTCAACATAGGCAAACCCCTTTCTCTTGTCAATTTCAACAAAGGTAATTGTGCCAAAACTTGAGAGTGTTTGTTTAAGCAATGCCTCAGTAACGCCTTGAGAGGGGTTGGCATGCTTGACAAAGCCACGAGTAGCATCAGGAGAAACAGTAGGGGGTTTCTTCTGAGCATTAGAGCCCTTATTGGGTCCGCTTTTGGAGCCACCGGCTGCGTTGTCTGCTTTCGATCTCCCCCCCTGTGCGGCCGGCGCTTGTGTTGTGGCATTCGCTGGCTTCGCCGGGGGGTTGGGCTCGGCATCAGTGGCCTTTTTCTTGAGGAGCACAATTGGAGGGTTGGGAGCTGGCTGACTCGATGTGCTCTCCTTAACTTTCTCCTTCTCTTTGCTGTTTTCTTTGCCCTTTTCCTTTTGGTTGCTCTTTTCGGCGTTCTTTCCGCCTCGAGTTCTGCGGTTTGATTGCTGCTGTTTGTTGGCATTTGCAGCACCTCGTTCCTTCGGTTCTGGTGTTTCGGCCTCGGCTGATTTTGCAGGTGTAGATGGGCTTTCAGAAGCACTAGCCTTTGCTTCGGCAGTAGATATGTTCTCCTTTTCTGGTGTCTTTGCATCTGCATCTGCTTTGGCAGCGTCTTGACGTGCCTTTCTATGGGCACTTCCGGGACTGAGACCAAGATCTCGTTGAAGGATCCTTGCTGCAGCCAAAATTCCCGCACGTCGGCTCTTGGGTGCAGCTTCCTGGGCGCTGGAGTCATTGGGCTGGCTTTTAGCATTGGTCTTCGAGGTCTCCGCATTCGGCTCAGAAGTCGCCTTCTTGGTGAGGATCTTGACGGTTTCCTTGGGAGTCTTTTCTCCCCTTTCGGCCTTGGACTCTTTGCCCTTCTTCTTACCCGAGTCTTCATCCTTGGACGAGTTCTTCCCCTTAGCGTTCCTAGAATCCTGCCCATGTTTGGAATTTTTGGAGGATGAGCTCTCTTTGGCTTTGCTTGCCTTCTTCTCCTTAAGGTACTCGATGAGTGGCGTAGTGGTGACTTTAGCCTCCGCCTTACCAAGGTCGTCGCCCTCTTCTCCTTCGACGGTTTCTTTTGGTGGTGCCGGGTTCGCCAATTCCTCCAAGAAGGCCATGAATTCAGGATCCTGATCGATCGTTCCCTGTCGAGCATCGGTGCGCTTCTTATTGCTTGGAACCTTCTTGTAGATAGCAAACTCAACTGAAGGGGGACCAATCAAAGAAGGGCTATTAAAAGATGCCTTCGCATCCTCCCAGACAGCGTTTCGCACAGCATCGCTCAGAGGCAAGATATCATCCTTTTTCATAACATGAACGTAGGCGCGGCCAGGCCGTGATGGTTTCGAGGGGCTTTGGATGACGTTAGTAATGCAAAACTCGGCTGCAATGTTCAGTGCCATACTCAGTAGAAATCTTTCCTCCAGCGAAGGAAAACCAGTCGACCTTGCCCTTACCCAACTCCCACTCGCTTCCAAGAATTGATACAAATTCTGCCTGGGTCATCCCAGGAGGTAGACGACGTATTACGAGCTTTTCGCCCTCATTATGAGCCTTGGTTTTGGTGGGTTTTGGAGTTTCGCTCTCATTCGCATGCTTTCATCATAGTTAGTCAGAGTGTCGTCGTTTCTCACGAATCTCGTCAAGTCACCTTATTGGCCTCGGTAGATCTTGCATTAGAGCCTCTCCCTCTAGCTTTTCCATGAGAACTGTTCTCGTGTGACCCCTTTCCCTGAAACAGGTCAGATATCTATGTCCCTTGCTCCCGAACATCACTAATCACCTTTGTTGGTTCTGAGGTCTGATTTGACGATGTCTGAGGACCTCCGTTTGCCCGTCGAGACAGGACTTGTGGTGCTTTAGCTGACATCTCGCATACCGCAAACACCCCGGGTTGTAACTGATGATACCGTTATGTTGATCGATATAGCGAAAGGCTCAAGTGAGTGCTGTAAGGCTTGATGAGTCGCGGCCTTGCTGCCCCGCCAGTGGCAGTGGGGCGATACTGGAGAGATATGCGATTATCCACCGAATGATGAATTTCTCACGTGTAGTCTCTGTTATAAGTTCGTATGATATTTTGAAAGGTGAAAGGGAATATGTAAGTTAGTAAAAGAGGAATATTGAAGTGGGTAAGAATCATCTATAAGATTAACCAAAACAGCAGGTGAATATCGCAACCAAAGTTTCTCTCTCTGGTCATGGCCGAAGAATTCCCGGCGTTTCACTATCGCACCCCTCCATAGCAAGGCAAGCAGGCCTAAGCATAAGCCCCACCCGATTCGCCGCATGTGTACCAGTACTACGACCAACACCTCACATATCGCAGGACAGGCTTCGCTGGGCTGGCATATCTCTCCCCGCCATCATACTCCCACACAGACCTTCCATTGAAGGGGCATGCTAGATCATGGCTTCAGGCGTACCTCGACCGGGCCCTGCGAACCTGGGGCCCAATGCCGGCCTTGATGAGTGGCTAGAGGAGGCCAAACAATGTCATTACTTACCTGAGCGCGCTATGAAGGAGTTGTGTGAGAAGGTTAAGGAGATTTTGATGGAAGGTGAAGACCGCCAGACTCAGATGCACCGCTGACCTGCTGACTCGGTACCTCAGAATCCAACATTCAGCCAGTCTGCACCCCCGTCACTGTGTGCGGCGACATCCATGGCCAGTTTTACGACCTTCTTGAGCTCTTCCGAGTATCTGGCGGTATGCCAGGCGAGTCCAACGTGCAGGCGCCGAAGACATCTACCACCGTCATTACCTCGGACGATATCGAGCCACCAACAGAGATCACAAACCCCAAGTTGAGGAAGAAGATAAAGTCTTCGGGCGAGAATGCAACGGCCAGCGGCGCGGAGGAGACCGAGGCAGTCGAGGCAGAAGAGGATCCTGATTCCACAATGGCGGACCAGACCGAATCTGGTGTCACAGTGAACAAGTCAAGTCAAAGTGCTGATACTCGATACATTTTCCTGGGAGATTTCGTGGATAGAGGTTACTTCAGTCTGGAGACATTCACATTACTAATGTGCCTGAAGGCGAAGTAAGCACCCTCTGGTACTGGTCGCGTGTCTTGGCTAACCATATCCCACAGATACCCTGACAGAATAGTGCTTGTTCGTGGTAACCACGAGTCTCGACAAATTACCCAGGTGTATGGATTCTACGAAGAGTGTCAGCAAAAGTACGGTAACGCCTCTGTCTGGAAGGCTTGCTGTCATGTGTTCGATTTCCTTGTCCTTGCCGCCATCATCGACGGTGAGATTCTCTGCGTCCACGGTGGTTTGAGTCCTGAGATTAGGACGATTGATCAAATCCGAGTTGTTGCCCGTGCGCAAGAGATTCCCCACGAGGGCGCGTTCTGTGACTTGGTGTGGTCAGATCCAGAAGATGTCGAAACGTGGGCTATCAGCCCTCGTGGCGCTGGATGGCTATTCGGAGACAAAGTCGCAACTGAATTCAACCATGTCAACGGTTTGAAATTGATTGCCCGAGCCCATCAGCTCGTTAACGAGGGTTACAAGGTATTTAGCGTCATTATATCTCGACAAGGGTTGTACTAACGATGATCAGTATCATTTCCCAGAGAACTCAGTAGTGACTGTCTGGTCGGCACCCAATTACTGCTACCGCTGTGGTAATGTTGCTTCTATCATGGCTGTGGATAAGGACTTGAACCCCAGGTTTAGCATTTTCTCTGCCGTTCCTGACGATCAGAGACATGTCCCGGCAAACAGGAGGGGGCCTGGTGATTACTTCCTGTGATGAAGAACGGTGTACGTATAACGGACTTAATGGCATGTGTTGCATGTAGAATAGCATAGGGTCAAAATACCCATGGTCCATCGGTGATTTTAGTGGGAATGTAAATGGATGGTTATGGGTTGGGTAGAGTTGGTATCTCAATTACGAGCAAGGATGATCACTTCATTTATTAGATTTGTGACATTCGTGATTTGTCTTGGCTGTTCCAGTGAACAATAACTTGTTTCTACAGTATCTCATAGTTCCCCATATGACACCGACAACTCTGTTTTGGTAGACGTTATCTGAACCCTTCTCGGTGGATCACTCACCAAACTCCACCTCCCACCAACATGCCAAAACCAAAGGCCCCCAAGGGCAATCCTATACAAAACGCCATCAACGAATGGTTTGGCTCAGGGCTAGTCTCCGAAAAAGACACAGATCAAGAATGGAAAGCCCAGCTCTTGAACAGCGCACCCAAGCGGTTTACCATTTATGAACCCATGGTCTTGCTACCCACAGGAAGCTTCACATCCTTACCCTGGACAACCACATTACAAGACACCGGCCCAGATTCATGCCAACAACTCTGGTCCAAGATCCTAGCACAATTGTCGACACAGGCAAAGGAGCCATTAACTCATCTTGCCGTGAATGAAGGCATCCCCCTACACAAGGCAGGTGAGGAGGCGGATGAGAATGTGAGAAGAAGTCCAAGTGGGCTGCGCACTCTCTGCGGAGATTTTGGATCTTTAGATGCCTCGGCGGATGAACCTTCTGAAGAGGATTTTGAAAAGACTTTATGGGTTTCGACGAAGCAAAACGGGATATTCCAAACCTGGGCACCCAGATGGACAATGTTTAGTCGGGGAAATGTCAAAGAGAAAGCAAGACTGTTGGATATGGGAAATAAGACGCTTCAGGGCTCATGGGCGGTTGACCTCTACGCTGGAATCGGCTACTTTGTTTTTTCATATGCTCGACTTGGCATGAGAGTCTTATGCTGGGAGATCAATCCATGGAGTGTCGAAGGTCTACGGCGTGGCGCCAAGGCAAACCGATGGAGCGTTCGAATCGTCCAAGGTGAAGACTTGGCCCTACCAGACGAAGACATCGTAAGCGGAGGAGAGCAGATCATCGTATTCCTGGAGAGCAACGAGAAAGCTCCACAGAGGATACAGTCGCTACAGGGTAATGGCATGGCACAAGACATACGGCATATCAACTGTGGTTTTCTACCAACAAGCGAATCAACTTGGAGAGACACATGGGATATTTCCTCTCCAGCCAGTGAGACATGGCTGCATCTTCACGAAAACGTTGGCTCAAACGATACAGAAGCAAGACGCCAGGAGATACAGCGCAAATTCGACGACTGGAGCCAAGGAACAGATCGGACAGCCAAGGCCGAGCATATCGAGCTTGTCAAGACATTCGCACCAGGCGTCTGGCACTGCGTCTTTGACGTTCATGTTTACAAGATCTAGCTATATCGCGCATCATGCTTATTATCCCAATAATATCGAGTACATAGAATTTCAGTTTCATCCATCATGATGTCATGCGCCCCTATCACACACGCCCCGAGTCCCTGCCCCAGTCATGGTATTCTAGGTAAAGTAAAATACAGTTCGGCATCGCGTTCTATCGTCTATTGTCGTCGGAACTTTTGAGGAATGTTGGCCTCGACGATGGAGAGCTTCTGCATTGCTTCGAGGCGTTCCTGGGCATCCTCCATCTCGTCGTGTTTCTTAAAATGCTCAATGTCTTCGGGGTGTGTCAGGTCCTCGAGCTTGGTGTTGTCGTCGTGGTACTTCTCCCAATGATGGATCTCATACTCGTACTCGTCATCGCCGTGGTGGCCGGGACCAGTGTTGAGGTCCGGGAGTGTCTTTCCAGACTTGATAAAGTCCATCCACTCCTGGCGACTGACAGAGGAGTCGCCGTCCTTATCGAGAAGGCCCAGCAGGACATCGCGGACCTCGTCCTTCTTCTTCTCGGTCATACCCTTGTTTGATTCGTCGAAGAGACCGTATGTTCGCATCAACTCAGCAGCTTGCCACCAGCCGTCGCTGTTGTAATCGTGGAGGGTGAAGAAGGAGTCGGCGTCCCAGCCTTGAACATGATGCTCCTCTGGAAGTATGATGTCAGTATGTTTGCAGCGCAGTTTAAGGGGATCAAGAGAGTAACGTACCCGCCATATGTTTGGTCATCCAGTCCGCATTGGCATCAACAACGGGCTTCTGCGAGTGAGCGCCGCCATGTGCAACGACGGTGGTCGCAAAAGCGACACTAAGCAAGACACCGGTGCGCATTGTATTATAGACCTGGCGCGAGAAATACAGAAGAAGAGCAAGAAGTCTAGACTTGTGCGACGCAGTTATAACAAGGCAATTGACGTTGGGAGAAGCCGACTTTAAAGGAGTGAAGTTCCAATCTGAAAGGACCTGGCAACGACTCAAGCGAACGTGGTCCCTACCTACTGATCTGGATTTGGAGGTGGGCTGCCAGGGGTCTGGAAGCGCTGAGCCACTAAAAGCTTATCTCCCAGGTACAACGTTATGGCTGTTGGATGGCCGCAACGCTGAGTATCAATAACATGGGCTGGATCGTTCTTTGAACTTTGGAGGTATGTAAATTAACTTTATGTCTTCCATGGCCGATTTAGAACAGGCACATTCTTCTTGTAAGATCAATCCCATAACTAAGCTTCGGGTTGACCTCTATGGAACTTCCCTTCATCAATCCCTACAAACTCATCTCTATTCCTTGTCGTACCGAGGGATCTACAAGCAATATTTGGTGGGGGGTTCTAATTAAAGAGTCCACATCCCGTGATTTGGCGTCAGAAATAAACCACTGTCTAACGCGTCTCCATATCAATCGCGTTCTCCATCTAAATATTGACTTCTTGTTATCAAGCTACATCAAACCTGGCGGCACAATAACCTAAACCTCAACATGAGTCGTCAAATTGAGCAAGCACTGCTCTCATTAATGCCAACACATGGTTCTGATCTACCTCCAGCACTCGTTGAACTTGCAGGTTCTTTGCTTGCCCAGTCTCGGCACCAAGCAAGTACCCTGAAGGCAGATGAAGAGATTGCTAGAACATATGCTTGCGCAAACATCGCGTGTGATCGGTATGTAGTATGAGATCAATTTGGGATATAAAGCTGACAATGGCAGCCTAAAAATCACACTTGACCTTCCACCCATCGAACCAAGACCGCCAATTCCTCCTCGTATCTACAAGCGTCTCTACACTCATCTTGATAACATTCTGCGCAGCAACTCAACTCCTACAAGAGCTACTCCAGGACGAACAAGAACACCAGGTTCAAGATTCCGCGATGCCGATAACTCGCCCGCCTCTGGCTCACGACCACTACCATCAAGAGCAACACCAACAAAAGAGCAAAGTTTAGCGCAGTTTAGGACACCAACAAAGGGGGCTACCGATACACCGACGAAATCTACTCGCAAGAAGGAAGCTTTCGCCAGAGTCAATCTTCAAGCATGGATTCATCCTACCACAAGATGGGTATGTGCAGAAACTGACCACAAGAAGCTGGCTCCTACGATTTTGGCTGGTATGGAGAACATCATAACACCTGCAGGTCGACGAACAGATGACGAGTGGGTTCTGCAGAATCCAACGGCTTTGTTTGCCGCCATCTACTTTTTCGTAACTATGCGGGTCAAGGCTCTTGCTTCTGGCGAAGGTATTGATAGGGAAGGATATGTCCCTCTTCGAAAAGAGATCCTTGCTCTACTCGCCAGAGCACGAAGTGAAGTTACAGTTAAGGATCTGGCGGAGGAGGATGCTTGGGAAGGTTGGTCGACCGTCAAGTCCAAGGATTTCGACGATGCGGTTGCCAAAGTCAACGAACGAGCATGGCTCACGGGCGACTGGTATCAAGGAATCGCCGATGTCGTCAAGCTGTCCCAAAGAAGCCATCTCGAAGACGTCGAGATGCAAAATGAGGAGACGATCCCAAAGATGCAAATCAAGAAGGCAGACACCATGTTTCAAGACAAGTACGACTTTCTCAGCGAGGGGAAACGGACAAAGTACATGCACTGGAAGGAAGATATGTTCACCAAAATTGCTCTATCGACAGCTCAAGGTGCTGCCATGGAGGTAGATACATAGTGAAGTGCTAAGCCCTGCTTTTCACCCAAGAATTATATGAACACGAACTATCCTCTTCATTTCCCAAACATGGAAGACCCATCAAAATCGTTGTCTATTCAACATGAATCCGTTTACTGAGAGGATCGAGCTCGCTTCTGGAAGCCTCCGTTCTGGCCATCGCCACCACCGAAGCCTTGGCCGGGGCCAGCGACGAAGGTTGGGATAGTACCGCTGGGCTGGCTTCCACCTAGACCACCACCAGGCTGGTTTCCGCTTCCAGGAGTCTGAATGGGAGTGCTAGGGGTGCTAGGGCTGTTGCCGTCACCGAAACCGTTTCCTGGTCCAGCAACGAAGGTAGGAATGGCACCACTGGGAGCAGTGCCTGGGCCCTCGAGCCCACTGCCTGGGGTAGGGACAAGAGTGGGAGCGACAGGAGCCTCAGTGGCATCGCCGTTTCCTCCGTTTCCTCCATTGCCACTCCCGCCGAAACCGTTACCAGGTCCGGCAGAGAAGGTAGGGATGGCACCGCTCGGCTGGCTTCCACCGAGGCCACCACCGTTTCCACCCTGAGAGTTACCACTGCCTCCAGGGATCGAAGGCGAGTCTTGGTTGCGAGATCGACCACGGCCTCGGAAGGACGCACCTTGTACACCACCCCCGGTGCCCGGGGTTTGAATCGGAGCGGGAACAGAAGCACCACCACCGGTGTTGCCATCATTTCCTCCAGGCAGACCACCGCTTGGAGCTGCGGCGGGGGGAGTATTGGTGTTACCGCCACCGCCGAAGAAGCCACCTCCGTTACCTCCTCCAAAGAATGGGAGGTTGCCAAGGCCGGGAATACCACCACCGCTGCCACCACCAAAGAAGCCACCACCAGAGCCTGGAGTGGTAGCAGGAGCATCATTACCACTGCCGCTGCCGGGCAAGTTGAAGCCACTGCCAGGGGTTGGGATGGCGCCTCCGTTGCCGCCTCCTAGGCTGGGAAGGCCAGAAGGAATGAGGCCAGAGCCACCACTGGGAAGGGCAGTGGGGAGAGCGCCGCCGAGGCCAGCGCCGGGTGTTTGGGCATCGCCGCCGTTGCCAAACTGTGGGCGAGGTCGGGCCATGGCCGGAGAAGAAAGGGCCAAAGCCAAAGTGACAAGGTTAAGGACAGCCATTTTGATCTTGAAGGAAGAATATAATGTACTCGAAGGAAATAAAAGAGGGAAAAGATCGTGGGGAAAAGACTGACCACAGATGCCTGCAACTGAAAGTCTAGTGATGAAAGAAAAGAGCGAGGGAAAGTGGCGATGGAGAGAACCAGAAGCTGAGCAGAAAGACAGAGAAACGGACGTTTATATACAATGTGCCTCGAAACGAGAACATGGGACGGTCGTTAAAGTCTGTCAACTACTCCTATTACCGAACGTAACCCAGAACTCGCGTAGACGTTCCATATTGACGCCAGCGGATCCCAGCTCCGATGGCAAGCTGATGGTTTCAAGATCCAGAGGCTCTGACAAACACAAGCAGGGAGTTGATTAACCACGATTGGATCCCCTGGCGATCTCTGCAAGGGACAAGGGGTAAGCTTTTGACTGCATTAGTGGAAAGATCTGATGGATTGAGTTTGTTAGTCTGCAGGAAAAAAAGGCCGATGGATAAGGCTAACAAGCTCAAGTTTCGTGTTTAGAGACCTTGTCGATAATTGATATATCGGGGGCCGATGTGGGCGTCTATCCGTAAGTCTTGGCCTCATTGGCAGTCGATGCTGAAGATGACGCGGCTCATGTTTATCAATCGCGTTTTTGGAGAATGTTTCCTTGCTGTTGCATGGATTGAAGCTCCGTTGATCAAGGGTTTCTCCGTCGTTGGGTGTTTCAGGATCTTTTAAGGGGCCATCTTGATGTTTGAGTCAGGATTTGGTTTCGACTAGAGCCGTACTCCGAAACTTGAGGCTCCATATTTTTAGTCGACGGACATGTTTAAGTCAAACGAAACGACATATAGATCATACCATCCCTTGAGTTAATGGGGATTTAGAGATGGGCGTTGGTGGATTATTGCGTTTTGGTGATGGTGTGACGGAGAATTCCAGAAGTTTAAAGTTGTCCTGATGGTGTCATTCGGTGATCTTTGTTTGATCCAAGGTTATAGTTATTCGGCAGTAACAACGGCAGGTAAACAAAGGCAATGATCAGCTTGTGCCTTGAGAGCAATTGGCGCGTTGTCATAGATCTATTCTGTATACATTGTCGTGAACAGTAAGCACCACATATTGATGCGGAATACGGGGAGGATAAAGATAGTTGAGAGCGGCTATCACAGCGAGAGAAAAAGCTGGAAAACACGTGAGAATATTGAATAAGGGCAGAAATAGAAACAGTATCTGCGTCGAGTTGCCAAACAAACATCACATCTTGCTCGATCATGATGCGATTGGTAGACACTTCAGTTTCATCGGAAAACTCATCACATCCAAGTAGTTGGACTCGCGGAGGTTACCGCCTGAGTTAAGAGTTGCGTTAATCTTGGGAGGAGTTTCGATGCAAACACGTCGCTATTTATTAGCGGTTCAACTTGATTAGTTTGATGGGCGTAGGGAGTATATCTTGTGTTCAGATATTGGCTTAATGCAACAAATAGCACAGATTCACATAAAAACACTCCGAGGTAAGGAGGATTAAAGTTGGATACAGAAACCAATGAGTAAAGTAGAATGCTCGTAGATGACGTGAGTATTCGGAAACGCTGTAATATGAGCTGAAATGCGAGTGTCTACTCATGAAACCCAGTGTCGTGGGTGGTATGGTATAACAGAGCTGAACTATACTCCCCCCTGACAGACAATCAGCCCAGTTTTCCAGGGACAAAGGGGTGCCCAGCACTCAGCCCTCCATCTACTGCCCATGCCTGTCCATTAACATAACTACTCTCATCACTTCCCAAGAAGAGCGCAACACGAGCGATCTCATCGGCATGGCCGCCTCTCTTCATAGGGTTCAACTGTCCGATCTTCTTCTCACTTCCACGAGCCCTCGCGGCTTCATAAACAGGCGCTGTCATGCCAGTCTCGATGAGGCCTGGGCAGATGGCGTTCATACGTACACCTGTTCCGGCGAGCTGGTATGATATCGTCTGGGCGAGAGATACCACGGCTGCTTTGGAGGCTGAGTACGGTGTGGATCCGGCATTGGAGCGAATTCCTGCTACAGACGCTGTACCGATGATACTGCCGCTGGCTTGAGGCTTGTCGGCAGAAGTTTGCATCATAGCTGGTGCCGCGTACTTGGCAGCTAGAAAGACACTGTAATATAATTTAGATGATACTGATCCAGGATATAATGTGGGGAAATTCGCATACCTTGACGTGTTGGTGTTGAGTATCGACATAAACTCATCTTTGCTAAAGTCAGAGAACAGCGTGGTTCGACCGACGACTCCAGCATTAGCAAAGAAGACGTCCAAGCGACCGTAGCGTTGGATCGCGTCATCGACTACCTCCTTGACCTTGTCCTCATCCGCGGCATCGAAACGCCTCGTGTGTATTTCCACCTTGGGAAACGCAGCGTTGATCTCCTTCTTGTGAGACTCAAGGTGCGTATCGTCAAAGTCGCAGAGATACAATGCTCGGGCCCCGCTCTCAGCGTATTGATGCGCTGTAGCACGGCCGATACCCAGCGGTGAGTTTGTGCCTGTACCGAGTCAGCGATATTCATTAAAGGAGTCTCTCGCGTGCCATTACCTGTTATGATGACGACTTTGCCCTCGACGCGGAGCTTACTTGATCCCGGAGCTACCTTGTTGATAGGTGGAAGAAGTTGCTTGCCAATGGCATTGATACGACTCTGCGCCTTGTCAGACATGGCGTGAGTCTGTCTAGTCTAGTCTACCTGCAACTGTGGTGTTATGGCAAGTAGATTGAGATTACGAAAAAGGCGGGTTTTGATGCCATTAATGTCTTTATCATGGAGCCGAGGCTTGGAGTTCTTGTATCTGGGGTATGCCTCTGTTGGGTAAGAAGCTTCCCCGGCTAAAGTGGAGCCATGAGGGGAGTCCACCCCGGAGCCGAGGCTCGGGGAATCTACTCAGGTCTTCCGGACTTTCTTCCGCTGAGTCACGTGTACCCTTACATATATTCTTATACACTCCTTCGTTACGGAGTACTCATATTGCTTATCAGAGTCAGACATCGCTAGCTGATAGTTACACAAAGCCTACTCCGCTTCAACGACATCGTAAATTGGAATCATCTCCAAAAGCGTCGCCTCTAACATCTCCTTTTGCTCCTGAAGAAACTCCCTTACAGCGTCGGGATTGAACTTGATACCCGCAGCTTGCTGCTCGCGAAGCTTCTTGGCGTGTTCTCGAAATCGTATCTCAAGAACGTCTGCTCGGTAGGTGCAGTAGTCATATACAAGTTCTGACTGGTTGCTTATGGGTCGAGAACCCGTGAGGACTATCTCGTCCCTGACAAAGGGAGACTTGGGACGGAATGCTGTGATGAACGAGAGGCGTTCCTTGCCGATGGCCTTGAGTGCGGCGTGTTGGACGTAGCGACCTTGAAGGATCACCGCAGTGCCCTACAAAGTATCAGTTTATACGTCCTTGTTGAGTGTCCATGTAACTCACCATGGTTGGACCGCGAACTTTGAGAACTTGACCATCACCTTTGAGGACCGCAGTCTCGCCACCCTCCATATCCGAACAGTCTGAAAGCATTGTAACACATACAAAAGGAAAGCTATCATAGTGCCAAGAAAAGCCAACGTTGTCACTAGCCCCCTTCTTCTCGTCTTCGCCATCGCTGAAGAACAGGTTGCAATGGCCGATCTCATACTCGAATGCGTGAACTAGATCAATACCAGCCACTTTTGAAACCGCTTGCTGAACTTCGGGACTCTTGCACAGAGCGTGAGCAAAGGGTGCTTGTCTGTAATCTGTCAGCTAAACAATCTATCATTGTGTCTGGAGACATGTACTTTTGAGTATATCCTCGAATCTGGTTCTTTGTAAAAGCCGAAGCATACTGGCACGTTCGTAAAACATCCTCACTGAGAAGTTCACGTCGGACTTGCTTGACAGCGGCTTCAGTGAAAAGAGAGAAAGGGTCGGAGGCAGCGATAGGAGAGACGCCCTGGCTCTCGTATCCCCATTCCTTCATAGTGTAAGTCCGCTTGGGGAACTCGAAGTTTACATGCTTCTTGGCATCGAACTCTTCGACGGGTGTGGCTTGAGCTGTGTCGATGACATCTTGAGGGATCTTGTTGGTAGGTCGGAAAGGGGCTTTGTTGGTTGGGCCAACAACGAACGGTGCCGGTTTTTGGACCGGAAGGGAGGTATGTGTGTTGCAAATTAATGAAGGCATAGTAACTAGAATTTATAGAGATTCGATACTCGTCTTCAGTGTAGATGAAGTCCCGGTTGAGATGAGTGTATGTATCTTTCCTGAATTGTAGAGCTCAAGATAAGAAGGGCAAGGCATGAAGAAGCTCCAACGTTTTATATCTAGAATGCTCCTATATGCCCTCCAGTCGACTACGCTAGATAAACGAGATTGTCCAATGAGAAGGGTGATCTCTATCATACATACATTGTTGAGGGGAAGGGTGTATATCGAGCTACCATTCTTTGGTCAAGTGATCATGAACATCATTAGTCTATACCAAATACCGATGCAAGTAGGGGGATAAACATGTCAATAGTTGAACCGATTGCCCAAAATAGACTGATATCCCGGATCTTGACCTTCTAGTGTTTCTGTTACTCCTGGGGCTCATGCTTCTGTTGCACCATCTTGTCGAGTTTGGTGATGGTTCGGTTCAGCTGGTGTGTAGGTCGGATATAGTTCCCGCGACAAGGGAGCCTGGTCTTCGGTTATAGGTAGATAATGGTAGATGTGATCAATGACATGAGTCCATTTGATATCAGACTTGATCTTTGTACATAGAATATGCAAGGCGAAGAGCTTGCGCTTACGAAAATACCTACTGGGTATGAAGAAAACAACAGTGATCAAAGAGTTGACGGCCACAATATAAGACACAAAGATGGACGAAGCATTAAGGCTACTATCCAGATGATCACTCCCAGATCACTGGCTCAGCATTCACAAACATCCGGTCACTATTGTGCCATTGCAATAACAGCCTGTTTCTTGGGAAACTAGATGAAACCAAAAATTACAAGGTGTAGCGGTTGAGCTTCTACATACCAGACATTGATACCACACCCCGAGCATTATCAATATGAGATCCATGTTGCAACTACGTACTTTCGTGTTTCTTGACAACACTCACCTGCATACAGTGACAATATGGGATTTAGATATCTATCAAGGTCTTTACTCGTATGGCTTCTCCACCAGGTCTCTTGACTTGTATGAGAAATACCAAAAAAAGGGGTGGAAGTTTAGATGACATGAATTCTGATATCTGTCCCCTTCTTGTCTTGCCATGATCGTGTGACACCTTATCTCGGCAATATAGTTCCGTATTTCTGGCTAGCCTTCTTACGTTTATCATTGTAGGTGTCTTTTTTCAAACTGAGATGCCTTCCTCCATGACAAGTAACGCGTATGTTTGTTGACATACATCGACACCCCATACAAAACTCTTCTTAGATAACTACATGAAATCTTAAATCATGCATAGATATTGTCAATTATCTTCAAGTCTGTCAGCTTTGACGATCCTTTCGGGTTATCTGGTACAGCATAAACTTATCATCAGCTTTCCCATGACGCTTCCACTTGTGTGTATCATATCGATAGCTTCACATACCGATCCCCCTTCACCTTGACTCTCATGCAAGACTTGTAAAGAAGTTTCCTTGGGGGGAATGGTGCACGGCTGAGGTAGTATCTTGATAGTTGATCCCGAGCTCACTGGCCATTAGACCGTGCTGGCCGTATCTAGGCTCGGCTTCGATTCCGATCGGGTCTGAAGCCCGAAATCCTATCGCGAGCGCAACTTTCGAAGAGCCGAATTCAATTCTTGGGGTAGAGAGAGGAAGCAATGTTGGAGAAGGACCCCAAAACATTTGGGCTCGGTTCCTGGCCCCAACGTCATGATAAGTTGGCCCTGGGGCTCAGAACTTTGCTTGATACGAGAATGCCATAATTGGAAAAAGGCGTCTTTATAACGGCGTGTTCAGTTTCCATTTCCTCCTCAGATATAACGACGACAACATTCATGGAACGTTGGAGGATAGTGAATTTGGCATTGGGCCTGGCCCACGATGTTAAATATATATACGAATCGTCTCAATGAATTATATGTCGCCTGGAGTTGCTGATCTGAGTCTCGCATCATCCAAGGCACAACAACTCACACCTCCCAACTCCCAACTCCCAACTCCGCCGTAAACTAGGTAGGCAACCGTCATGCCCAACTCATAGCTATCAGACGCCCAATCTACACTTCTATCTTTGTCTCTATCGCCACGGATCTCGCCCATGGCGGCCAGGGAAGTCTTTTTCTCTCTTACACCTTATACTCTGTCATGGTAGGCCTTGTCAGTAACTGCATCGCTGAGATAGCAGTGCATTTATCAGAACGGCGGAACATTGGGTTGAACTTCTTTCTTTATTTAAGCTCTTTTTGGTGTCGTTCGAGAAATGGGCCTTGAATGCTATGTACAAGTTTTGGAGAGATGATATACCTGTTGCAGCAGTTGAGCTTAAGCTACGTACTCTATTTGATTCCTATTAACATGCAAATCGTCGTCTTATCAACGCAGGTCCCGTGAACAGACGGAGATCTTGGAAGGTTTCAGGGGTTCTTCGGCTCCATCTGGACAGCCACTTTCACCTGTGTTGGCCCTGAGTTTGTCTCCATGATCGTGGGAGAGGCCAAGTTCCGCGCGTTCATCTCAAGAATGCCTTCAAAAACATACACATCCGGTTCGGTATCTTTTTTATCCCGCCATCTCTATGTGTTGGTATCATTCTCTTTTGCAGCTACCCTACCCTTATAGGTATTGTCAACGGAGGTGACAGTGTTGGAATAGGAGCTGCCTCTCCCTATGTTATCACCATGGGGAATCTTGGAATAGGACTTCTTCCTCATATCGTCAATGGCCTTCTCTTCTCAAGCGTCTTCTCCGCTGGAAACGCCCTGACACATCATGGCACCCGGTCCTTTACGGCCTGGCTCCTGAGGAACAAGCCTAAATTCTTGCTCAAATGCACATCCTTCGGCCTCTGTTTTGTTTGTCTAGGTATCGAATGGAAATTATCTCAATGCTCGACCACATGAGGAATAAAAAGAGTGGCACAGCGTGAACATATTTAAGGAATCACATTTAATCATAACTGTGTAATCATTGCTTCATCTATAGGCTGAACTTTTGAAAGGAAAAACACGAAAGGGGAATTATATCAAGTGCTACCTCTCAGCGGTAGTCTCGGCCTCCTTTCCCTCCTCCTGCTCTCCATAGTTCTCCAACTTCATGTCCTTGAGACCAAGCTCCTCCTCTTCCTCATCTGTGCGGATATAGTTCTCACGGTGAATCTTGGGGTCCGGGGCAGGGGGGTCTACGAGAGGCTGAACGTAGCTGCTGGCGAAGGGGTCGGTAAGGACAATTGTGAAGGGCTTCTCGCCACGGATGGCGGCATCAAGACCGTCAAAGAAGGCGGTCCACTGAGACTTCTCGTCGCTGGCAAGTGAGTCACCACCCTGGCCCGAGCCGTCGGCCTCGAAGATCTGAGAGTGAAGATCACCACGGACCTGGGTCAGGAGACCTTCAACAGTAGTGAAGCGGCCACCCAGGGTACCAGGGTTGACCTGGAGCTTAAGCTCTGGGCACTCAAGGCCACAAGTCTCACTCTTGAGAATATCACGTGCCAGGTCGGCGCCGTCGCTGACTTCCAGGATAATTTTCTCGCCCTTCTCAGGAATCTCACCACCTGTCTTGACATCGTTGGAGCGGTAGCCGCAGTCGTCACACACGGTGGACATGAGAACAACCTGCTTGAAGTGGGGAATATCAACCATCTTCATGTGTGTCGTGCAAGGATGCATGCAGCCAGGGCATGTCGCGGGGAAGCTGTAGACTTCGTTGGGGATGATTTCACCATCAGCATCCAAGCCAGGGTTTTGCGGTTGCTGAGCGTTGGCATCTGAGTCGGAGAGTCCAAGGGCGGCGTTCTGTTCAGCAGTTCGGGCATACTCGTGCTTCTCCCACTTTCCAACACCATCCTTGAGATCAGGGGCAATGAACGAGTTTCCGGCAGGGTCATCGACCCAGACACGGAAGGGAAAGGCGTCGCCCAACAACATGGCGCGGCCTTTGGCGATAATCTCAGCGACCTTAACATACACTTCAGGAGCCTGCTCCTTTCGCGCCTCTTGTCCCATCTCGAGATCCTCGATGACAGTGGTCAGGAGACCCTCGACATTTGTAAGCTGGCCACGACCAGCAGGAATCTCGAGATCCAGCTCGATGAACTTGACGGTGGAGGTATCGGACTTGACAACCTGCCGCGAGAAGTCGGCGAGGTTTGTCAAACGCAGCTCGTAGTGGGTTCCCTTGGGCTGGACGGTTCCGGCAGCCTGTATCTCGTTGTTCTGGGTATGGCAGTGCTCGCAAGAGAAAGACATGATAACAACTTCGCGGAAGTATGGGATCGCAGTGAGAAGAAGTCTGGTGACACCCTATACAGCTCTGTTAGCTAGATTCCAATGCGACTTGTTCGATGATGTGTTGACTCACATTCTTGCCGCAGTTCATGCACAGAGACTCAATCTCTTCGACAGCGCGCTCGTCATCGTCGGCATTTTGGGCATCAACAGCAGCAGGCGCAAGTTTGTTAACCTTGTCACCGATGCTCTGGAAGAATTCCTCGGGAGTAAGCTTGGTTGTGTCTTCGGTGGCCATTTTCAATTTCTTGTCTGCTGGGATCGAATCTTGAAAATCCAATCGTCTTTTGGTGGTTGAATCCATGGAGGGGTCACGAAATTTTTGGAGGGGCAAGCCCAGTTATGTATGTCATGGGGTCCAGGGTGCAGACTTTGGCGGCGGGCAGGCACTAGAACGTTCGGGACACACCTACGGCGATGACTCAGGATAGCGGGCCTAGATTCATCCGATAGGGCCTAACCATGAGATGGATAGAAGTCATGATGGCAAGTCGTCCACTGATATTTCTCATTTCATAAAGTGAGAAAGACTGAGTGGATTCGTTGTTTGTTGCTTTTGTCCTGAAAGCAAAGCTTGTAAGCCGGCCTTTCGATTTTTGGCTCTTTTCTTGCTGCTAGCATTCGAGGTTTGTTTGGGCTGCTCAATAGGTGTAGAAACTTTCTTGACTTTCGACTGTGCTGTTTTTCGCCTCACAGCTGGTCCTGGAGGCGGCATAACAATCTTGGTATCTCGTTGGCAGTTGTCGCAGTGCAAAATCTTGCAGGGTCCCTGAAGATCTTCTGTTGCTTTAGGGGTCGAGTTGCCGCTTGGCTTCTTGCTCTTGGCCTTCTTCCTCTTGGCCTTCTTCCTCTGCAGACTTTTTCGAGCATCTAACTTCAGTGTTGCCTCTTGACCTGGGATCATGATAATTCCACAGCCTCCACATACGTGTTGTCGCTGAAAATCTGACAGTGTTACGCCATGTTGTTGAAGAAGATGACCGCGTTGGCTCATGAGATGAGCAGAAGTCTCTGGGGCTGTGGCCCGTAGGAGATGTGCTGCATCGGTTAGAAAATCGATAGTTCCGGGAAGTTCTGATACCGCCATTTTGGAAAGCTGGGGCTTCAGAATCTTTTGATTGTTGGAGTAAATTCGAGATTGAAGCTCAGGTCGCTTGAAAGAACCTTTACGGACAACCTGAGGTAGACATGATAGTGAAAGCGGGTCTGATAAGATACATTATGGGGATATGATTGGCCAACTCGTCGACTACCTACAAAGTATTCAGCAGGGGATAATCAACCATCAACTTATATCTTTCACATTCGAAACTAGTTTACTTATGACTATATTGTAGAGCAATCTCGTTCCTCGAGCCAACTCGAATGCATGTCGCTTATATGGCTGTTCTATCCTATCCGAATAACACAACATCTCTGTCCCCACTCTCCAAACACCAAACAGCTCAATTCACCATCAACACATATCGAACTTCAAGTCATCTTACGACCGGCGGACTTCCCATTTGACATCATTGATGCTGACTTCCTCGTTAGACTTCTCGTCGTATTCGAACCACTCGCCCTCCTCCAAGTCGATGCCAGTAAACTTGGTCCCCGTCTCGAGGCCTTCGGCCAACCATTCGCCCTAACAGATCGTTAATATGGTCTTCATCTATTTGGTAACTCACATACCTCAGCCTTGAACTCAGTGAATTCGAGTCCTCTGCAGTCGAACTCGAGGATCTTTTGAGGCTTGGCTGGTTCAGTTTGCTCATAAGGAAAAGGTCCAGCCTTGACAGAGGCTGACGATTCTCGCTTTGCATAATATTAGTGAGATGAAAATAACTCGGCATCAAATAACTTACCTTGCAGTTCTTGCACTTCCATACAAAGTTGGCCTCTCCTCGACTCCCACTCATCTCATTGGTCTCCTTCATAAGATATTAGTACATCGGTTCCAATTTGACGGGCCATTACGTACAAATCGGTTGATTCCAACATGATTGGCATGAGTCTCTCGACAAGAAGTACACTGAACCTTGAACATATACCAAAAAGGGTTGTCTTGAGTATCGTCAGGGCGCAAGTTTGTGACCCTGTCATATCGGAATTGCCCCTCACGTCAGTAAAGCTCGCTTGTGTTGGTGAAAAGCTTTTAGTGCATACCCTTGCAAGTCAGCTGTGAGATACAGAGCAAACATGCTGTGTAATGTGAGAAGAAACCGCGATGGTAAATTTTGTAAATGGGTATGGAATTCTTAGATGTTGGAGACTTTAGAAGCAAAATCCAGTCGTTTCAAAGAGCTCCAGCATCGATGAGTGGCTAGTGGGATGTGGTGGGGTGTGACGATAGCGCATTCCAGCTGCACCCGCGGTAAACCCCACGTGATTTCAATAATCGAATGATCTGTGACTGGCCAATTTCTTGATTGATGATGGTTCCATGAAACACCTCAATTGAACGATTGCCGACAGCAACCACCCTCAATCGCTCCAGAGCGATGTCCTGAGCTTCAGACCGTCACTTAAAATGCAGGCTTTGTGGTCGAGGGCCGGCCAGGTCCATCGCTGCGGATGTCGCGCCTGCGAATCCGTCGTGAGCTCTCTCGGCCGGAGAGTGACAACCGCGGCTCGACCACGAAAAGTCACCTTTGCCGATATCTTCACAGCATGCTACAGCTCCATGTTTGCGACTGCCGCCATTGTCGATGCCGTACGAAAGGAGGACCGAAGGCAGGAGTTGGACCGGCAATTGGAGGAGACGAGGCGTGAATTGGCACAGCTGCAACTCCGGAACCTCGAAGCAAGCCAGACGACGAATGGCATTGACTCCGCCCAGAATGAAGTGACTCTACACCAGATGGATCAATTGTGGGGGGCCATCAAGAGTCTATACACAAACCGACCATATATGAAGGAGATTTACAAACCTGCTACCATCCGAATCGACGAATTCTTAAACCGAGTACATGCTGAGGAATACGAGTGCCCCGACCAAGCAACGATGGATGCTCTTAGGCGTACGGACTATGATCACCTTGAGCAAGTCATTATCCGCGAAGAAACAGATGTCAGCATCCGTCAAAGAACTCCGTTAAATACCAAACAGCTCCATAACGCCGGACGCACACTCAGCCATCTCGTTCAACAATTACTCAAACGTGCCAATGCCCATGACAAGTCCAATTTACCGAGCCCCAGCTTCGACGAGGCCATGCAACTGGCAAATGACAGGACTTCTTTCAGATATCTTGTGGAGAATGATCCTGAGAGGGTGATAAAGAACCGGGTCGATCTGAACTCTGATCTTCGCAAAGTCGTGGGTTCAGCACTGAGCCTCAAGGAGAAGGTGGGTAGAGTGTGTTATAATCTGCTTGTATCTGCATATCCAGCCGATATGCACACGTACAATACCTTGATCGTTGCTTTTGATAAGCATGGTTACAAGTATCTATCAGAGCCAGTGGTCAACTCCTTCTACTACTACCGCCGACTGAGACCAACTCCATCTACGTTTGTCGCCATCTTGAATCACTACAAGAATTCAGGCAACCATGGTCGCTTCTTGCGCAGTCTTGCAAGTCTCGCCGGTCTCGATGGCGAGACAGGTGCCAAACTGAGACGAAGACTGGCGGACGAAACATACGATGGAGCAGTTGATGAAAGGCGCAAGAGCTACAAGGTTCAGACATGGACCCAGACGGGCGACTATTTCTGGGAGCATGCGCCACTGGACAAGCCTCTCATTGAGGCTGCTATTCAAGGCCTTTTACACATGAAGCTCTTTGATCAGGCTGCCGAGTTCTTCGTGACGTGCATGAAGGCCAAGGTTGCTCTTAGCACGCATGTGATCAGGCAGTTGTTTGATGAGTGTATAGTGGCTCTTGACTGGAGATCTGCCGTGCGCCTCATCCAAGGTTTCACCAACTGTTCAGTTACATGGCCTTCAATGCTTCTCGGAAGAGATCAGGACACTTCTTACCTGATCAGTCGAGTACGGGTTCTTCTCGACCTTGCTGGTCTTCGAGATGCAAGCGGCGAAGTGCCCACATCGACTCTCGACAATTTGTCTATATCACGTTACGATTTCTGCAAGTTCCTGAGTGATCTGGCGAGCGCAGACTTGACATCTCAAATCGATATGCAAGGGTCAAGTGCACAGACTCGGGATTCGGCTTCAGACCCTGTCAGCGCTTCAAAAAGAAGGCTACTCCAGATCGAAGCACTTTGGAAAGAGCAAGACTTGGTTGGAAAGGCAACACGCTCCGTCGAGAGCAAACTACTCTATCCTGAATTTTCACCTGAGTTCCGTATGTCAATGGCCTTCCACATTGGAAACGCCGCGGCGGATCAAACAGTGGAGTTGGATGGGGAAATCATGGAAGTTATGTCACAGCTTCCTCTTTCAGAACGTGTGGAGAGAGGTATTACGGAATGCAGGTCCTTTGAAGATTCGAATAATAGCCGCGCTGAGAGCGGTAATATCGTTGAGGAGGAGCAAGACTTAAGGCGAGATACATCAGATGAACAAGGTAAGGAACAAGCCGGGAGGTTATTACGAGATGAGGAGCTGGATATAATCTCGGCTCAAAAGGCGATACCGGTTAAGCGGATGAATGCAAATACAGCAGAACGCACGTTGAGAGCAAGGCCAATGCGGCTAACGGCATGGCCTGTGACTGAGCAGCAAGTGGGATATTTGCAGAGGGCGAGTTTTGGGTAGGAATTGAAAGCGATGAGCCGCATGTACCATACTTTTGATTGTCTCACTTACCTGCATTCCTTTTGTGTGCTGTATTGTATTGCACCAGCATATTAGAACCTGCATCAGCATAGAACATAAGTTATAAACGTACTTTATCATGGCATACTTTGAGAAGCTTATCATTCCCAGTAGTTAAAGAGGTAGGTAAGGTAGCATACCTTCTTATCATAAGTTTGCTTGGTCGGTCTCGTAACAGTGACCTCGGTCGCGCCCGAGTTGACAATGCGTGAGTGTGCAGCCAAAAGCGCCGCCACTAAGCGTTTCCGTTCGTCATCGTGGGCAAACCCCTGGTCATGAGTTGACAATTGGTGTTTGTAGCACAGTATCTAACACTCATTGAGAAAAGAGCCCAGCCGACAATGGCGGTCTGCAACCTTAACTGCGGTCTATAGTGAGTTTCCTCGTCAGCTGACACTGTATTCATTTCCAGCCGCATTGTCCGTCCCTTGGAACTTGACAGGTTCCAAGGGGTCACGATGCGACCGCTTCAGTGGGCGCGCCCTGGATCGTGCCGTCCAGTCACGAGGCCGAGAGGGGTCCACGGGGCCAATTGGATTGGCGGGCCCGACTCCATTTTCTTAGGGGTCCTGGTGCAGCCCGGTACAGCCTAGCTACAGCAGAGCAAGTACGAGGCGGTACTTTGAACTACCCCAACATATCAGTGCGACAAGCAGGTACCTTCTCCCCCACATTGGATGGATCACATCAAATCCATGGATCCATCATATATCGGATCGACGAATGTTGTTTCAAGAATCAGTTTGGCCTTGTTCTTTTTTTGTTTCTAGGCTTTGTTCTTAATAAGATTCTGCTTGTGTGAGTGAGCGAGCGAGCGAGCAAGCGAGGGAGAATTGGATCCAGTCAGTCCCAGTCATTTCTCCATCGCATATCTCCAGTCGCTTCGTCATTCTGCTCTTTTTCTTTCTTTCTTCCTCTTCTTCGACATCTTTGTCATACCCTCTTGGTGTCTCGAGGAGGTTCCCATGAGTTATACGTCACTTGCTCTGTCACCTCTTGGTCAAGTCAAGTCGCCGGGTACTCTTGATTGTGCACTACGCGCAACTTACTTTGACGTCACTGGCCTGCGAGGACAAGCATTTGTGTTGCATTTGACCGGGAAAGACGAAAAAAAACCCTTTTATCAGCTTGGTTGTTGACACGGTTTCTGTGATTGCGTCTTGCGACAAGAAGCTTTCTGTGTTGGACACCTATAAACTGTCGAAACGCGGTGTGCTGTGAAAGCAAGCTCTCCTACACCAACACAACCTTTCCGCGCTACGGTCGCGTTACCTCCCCATCGATTTTTCTTATCTTCTTTGTTACTCCGATTAGCGATTTACACAGCATGAAGTTCGGAAGAAAGTGAGTACTGATGCAACATGCGCTTTTCTTAACACAACCGGCTCACTGCTCTCACTAGTCTACCGCGCAACCAAGTCCCCGAGTGGGCAGGCTCGTATATCAACTACAAGGGCCTCAAGAAGCTTGTAAAAGCGGCAGCAGAGAAAGCAAGGAATGGAGAAAAGGTGGATCCTGCAGGTGGGCGGCTTTGACGACTCTTTGTGTCGCACACTGAGCCTCTCCCCTAACCCTCGATGCAGAATTCTTTTTCGCGCTTGATCGAAACCTCGAAGATGTCGACTTTTTCTACAACAAGAAATACGCAGAGTTTTGTCGCCGCCTGAACCTCCTCCAGAACCGATATGGACGCACCGCCGACGTAGTCGCTACCCTGGATCAGGATGAAATGGAGGAAGTTATGGGAGCTCTACTTGAGCTGAGAAGTCAATTCAGAAATTTGCAATGGTTTGGTGAGATTAACCATAAGGGCTTCGTCAAGATCACAAAGAAGCTCGACAAGAAGGTTCCGGACCTTGTCACACAGGGTCCTTATATTGATACCAAGGTCAAGGTCAAGCCTTTCGCCAAACAAGCAAACACCACAAGACTTCTCGATGAGATTAACAAGTGGATGTCTGTGCTGTCTGAAGCCCAGACTTTTGATGACACAATGTCTGAGCACTCGACTCGCTCCCTGGGTCGTGCTTCAGCTAAGGGTATGCTGAGCCTGCCTCAAGCCCAGCTCGATGCCCTTGACCAGGCTGTACGCAACGACGATGTTCCTGCTCTTGAGGCCGGCCTCAAAACAAGCAATGTCGTTGAGGAAGGCGCCCAGCCGCTGATGCTGGGTCTCTTACAGCGATCGATTTCCTCGCGTTCAAAAGCATGTCTCGCGTTTCTACTAAGCAACCTCAAGAGCCTGGATGAGCCAGATGATATCAACTCTCGTAACTGTATCCATCGTCTGGTAATTCACATTGGCAGGACTAAATCCGTTCTTGAAGGAGAACAGGTCTCAAAGTCTCGACCCGTCCCTGCAGGCTCACAATTCAGTAACAAGCACCTCGAACCTGGTCTGGCAACTTCCAAGGCTCCCAAGTCACTGAACCAGAAGGAGTCTTTACTTTTGACCAAGGACGACGAGGCTGTCCAGCTATTTATCTTCTTGCTTGAGCAATTGCGCCCAGAGCAGAGGGTTGCGCTCAAGAGCCGTGACTCCTTTGGGCGCATGCCGCTCCATCACGCAGCTCAGTTTGGCATTGTGGTTGTGTGTCAAATCATTATGTCCAAGATGCAGCAATGGGACCAATTCCACGTCAAGGATGGAATTGATACACCTGAGTGGCAGGATAACGATGGCTATGCACCCCTCCATCTCAGCGTTGTTGGGGGCCATCCATTGACCACTCAAGCTCTGCTACAGGGCGAGAATTGGGAGGGAAGCAGCCCGTACAAGGCCGAAATTCGAAAATCTATCTCCAAATCGGGCGCTGTGCTGGCCATCGCTACCAAGTCCAACTACAGTGTCATCGTGCAGCTTCTGATTGATGCCGGCGTTGATATCAACTGGAGGGACAAGACAGACGAGACTGCTCTTCACGTCGCAGCTAGATTCGGGCATGAAGAGTGTGCTCGGATTATCCTGAAGGGAACCGCGGATCAAAAGGCAGATCTTGAAGCTACAGAGAGCACCTACTCATGGACTCCTCTTCATGTTGCCGCTGTGGATGGCAAGTACAACGTTGCAGAACTTCTGGTAGAAGCTGGAGCGGATATCACCCGTCTTGATTCTTCAGGCTGGACGGCGAGAGAGCATGCTGCGCTGAGAGGTCATATGGATATTGCGCGACTGCTCAAGACCAACGATGTTGAGATCGAATCGCCCCCAACCCGTCCTGTCGACGCATTGCAGCCAACTCCCTCGGACATGTCATCTATCGGCGAACGTCGGTCGAATGGTAACGGAATCAACAATGGCTCGCGTGCTCCTGATGCTGCTATCAAGAGCTTCGGCCATCGATACTTGACCAATGAGAGCCTTGTACTTGTCAGTCTTGGATCGATGGACATGCGAAAGAACATTGAACCCGTCAGTTTGGATCGTGTTCCACTTACCGAAGCTCATAACACGCAACTTGACACCGCTCTATCGATCGTTGTATCTGCTACTGGTGCCAGTGGTGAGCCCACCATCATCGATCTCCCGGTGCATGATAGCATTGCTACTGAACCTGTCGTTTTCACGACAACAGATGCGGCCAAGGTGAAACTCCTTTTCGATATCGTCCCGACTTACTCGGGCAACGACAAGCACAAGGTTGGACGCGCCGTGGCGCTCTTGTCTTCTGTCAGACAAACCCTGGGATCTAGCCGCATGAACCTGCAGGGAGATGTTTGCGTTCCCATCATGTCAAGCAGCTTCGATGTTATTGGAACCGTCAATTTCAACTTCTTGGTCATCACCCCTTTCCACCACCCAAACATGGAAATCACATCGAGACAGACGTACTGGAAGAAGCTGGAGTCAACCATGGTAATTGGTCACCGTGGACTCGGCAAGAACTTGACAAGTAACAGGTCTCTCCAGTTAGGAGAGAATACTCTGCCATCCTTCATTGCTGCGGCTAATCTTGGAGCTCAATATGTCGAGTTTGATGTTCAACTGACCAAGGACCATGTTCCGGTCATCTATCACGACTTCCTCGTCAGTGAGACAGGTATTGATGCACCAGTCCATACCTTGACACTGGAGCAATTCTTGCACATCAACCCTGACAAGAATCGAGATTCCAAACAACAATCGAGAAAGAAGCCTGTACCCACGGGTGAGCCAGGTGATTTCCGGGCTCGTAGCAACAGCCTAGCACCTAAACGCTCGCAATCTATGGGGTTCGCTGGCAGTGGACCTGATGAGTTGGATGAACGCATGAAGCACACAAAGGACTTCAAGGATAAGGGCTTCAAGGGCAACACGAGAGGAAACTTTATTCAAGCTCCTTTCGCCACGCTTGAGGAACTCTTCAGAGAACTTCCTCAAGAAACTGGCTTCAACATCGAGATGAAGTACCCTATGCTTCACGAGAGCGAAGAGCATGAGATGGACACTTATGCAGTAGAGCTCAACTCATTCTGTGACACAGTACTCTCCAAGGTCTACGACCTTGCTGGAGAACGTCACATCATCTTCAGCTCTTTCAACCCCGACATCTGCCTCTGTCTGAGTTATAAGCAGCCTTCCATCCCCATCCTTTTCTTGACAGACGCAGGCTGCTGTGAAGTTTGTGATATACGCGCGTCATCCTTACAGGAGGCCATTCGATTCGCCAGACGCTGGAACCTGTTGGGTATTGTTGCTGCCGCAGAGCCTTTCGTCAACAGCCCTCGCCTCATCAAGATCGTCAAGGAGAACGGAATCGTCTGCTTCAGCTATGGCACACTAAATAACGATCCTGAAATGGTTCGGGTAAGTCTAAGCACACACAAACAGGTGCATGTCGATTTTACTAACCGTCATTGCAGCGTCAAGTCAAGCAAGGCATCGATGCTGTCATCGTTGACAGTGTCCTTGCCATCAGAAAGGGGTTGACTAGCGGGGAAACGCCCACTGAGCCCGTCAACGGCGAGAATGGATCAAACGGTACCCTCAAGCCGGATCACGAGCTCAAGGAGAAGCTGGACGAGTTGACGATCAATGGCGGCGGCCCCTGAGGACAACAGAACCGATAGTAAGCGCTGCTAGATGGATAGATAGAAAGAAGTAAGACGAACACGACCTTCAACGGTTGGCTTCCACAGAAAGACAGAAGATTCGCTCAACCCTGTTCGGGAGTGAGCTTGCAAATGGCATCTATGACACTATGGCCACGAGTGATACCCCTATCATCATTTCGAGATGACATTTGACGCCTATCATTCGTCCATGAACAAGAGTCGTGTTTGGTTAACGGGTATTGACCAAGTCTTGACGTAAAAGAGTAATCAATGTGTAACTGCCGCCTATGCAGTGTGGGTGGTATTGTGATGACAACGGCTCAAACACCCCCAGCCCATCACTTCGCTTCTCTTCAGATAAGAAGACTCGTGGGTGCAGCCCAACTGCAAGTCGTACGATTCTGCAGTCACTGACAGAAAGCCATGTCTCATAAGCCAGCCTATCGCTGCTATCACGTATTCCATCCTATCTCGCGCCGCGGAAATCAGATCTGCAGCAACGCCGCATCGTTTGGAGAAGGTTACAGTGACTGGGGTGCAAACTCTACATAGTTGCCGTGCTGATCTTCAAGGTTCCTCTACCAGGGCCCATGTTTTGTTCTCAGGCAGGGAGAAGAGCGAGGACAAAGATGAGGCGGAAATAGTCAACCGGCGGCTGTTCTAGGCCACAGTCTAGGTTGTCATTCACGCATGTTCCTGTTCGTGCTGGATCCCCATGCATGAGAGAGGAGATGGACTCCTGTGCAATATGTATGTCGTGCCCGGAATGGGAAGCGGCATTCTCGTTTGGGATAGTTTTGTTTCATACCCTTCCTCAAGCCCGTAACCGTTACGTGAACGACAAACGTTATCCAGTGAAGTATTGCTTCGGAGCCGGCGGGATTAGACACGCAGAAGACATGTCTCAAGATCTGCCTGATCCTGGCACGCACACTGTAGGGTTCGCTCTCATCCGAATAGCGTGTGATGGCTGATCATGGTGCATTGCAAAGCAGGGTGAGGGTGACAGAGTACAGGCATCTTCGACTCACTTACTCAATCAGTAGTAGCCTGTTATTTCAACTTGGACCAACTAAATGTCGAGATACGCCAAGGAGTCTGCTGTAGTTCTGGGCCAGCAAGGGTAGAAAGGAAGGTAACTTGACGACTTCCTCGACACTAGAACCTGTAGTAAGGTTTAGAGCATGTCTCAGTCTAAAGTTTTATCAAAAGTGCCAGCCTATCTCACCGTTTCCAAGATTTATTACATCGAAATTCGATAGATCGATGTCTTGACCTGGAGGCTTTGGTCCGAACTAAAGCAAACAAGTTCGGTCTGGATATGCCGTTGATCGTCAAACAGCCTGTTAGATTGGTTGCGTCCGTCTCCTCAACTACCGATAGTTTCAGGGAAAAGAAAAACAGGGTTGACAGGAAACCGGGAAACTTGCGCGTTGTTGGTGACGAGTCAAGCTGTCAAACGGTGAGATTGCGGCATGATCGTCCTTTAGTGGGCTTAGCTGGTCAATTGGCAGCTGAATATAGGAGCTAGAGAGCTCGCGATGTGACCCAGAAGGATTCGTGGTGGAATATCATAATCGACAACTCATGCTTGATTCAGGTAACCACGCGGTCAGTTGAGAAGACACAAGTCTCTCACACCTGATTAACCAACACCCTTGGGAAGCGCACGAAGGATAAGGCAGTGAGGGATCATGAGGAATCAAGGGAGAGCTCACCGATTCGTTTCCATTTCCTAGTCAGGACGAAGGCAGCTCCAACAATTTGATTTAGCGAATTTAATATTGCGGTTCCGCATAGGACTGGGTATATGTAAACCAAGGAGACCTGATAGACAAGGAAATCCCTAGTTCGCAGATAATAATTTACGCTCAATATAGTCAATACAGAGGCATCCAGGCACCAATATGGTTGACCATATACCGACTGTTATTCAGGGGATGTGAAGATGGCGAGGCGAACGAGACGTCGTAGAGCAGATAGAACAGGGCGTCATGGTAGGCAGCGGTATAGCTACCATGGCAAAGGCTAACTCCGAGCCGCTTAGCCCCCCTACGATGTAACGCAGAGTATGGGCTCCCCACAAGTGTCAGGGGCAAATGTCTGTGAGCTCGACTCGGCCGATTGCTCATCTCATCGGGATCAAACGATCAGCAGCAACCCAGCTGCCATGTCACGCCAAAGCAGAGATCCATTTAGGATGACAGGGAACAGACAGTGCGTTGCCGCGCTAAGAGCGAGGTTGCCGCAGGTTGGAAGTTTTGTAAGCCTTCACTCCTCTTCGTATTGCTTGAGGCAGATGATGGATTTTAACACAACCCCTGCTTCCTTTCCCTTTCAATGTGATACCCTGTGACTGCAGGGCAATTGCTCTCTATTTGCAAGCATTATATGGCTACAATGTCGATAAAAGTGTTGATGAGCACCCATTCTCTTGCTCGGAAGTTGATCAGCACCAGCAGGTTGATGATTTACCGCCGTCGCCGCGGTATTTGAACTGGTCCCACGCCTGCGCCATGCAGATGCCGGCGGCATCACATAAATTTCACCCAAGGGTCTCGATACATCCGCTGGTCCTCTTTTTTTATTGTCATTTCGTAAGGAGGGTCGCTCCATCGGCAATGAGTCGGGTGGTGACAGTCATCCTACGGTCCGCTCCGTGCCTCGGTTTGTTCCAGTGTCGAACACGCTGCAATCCTGGTGCCGTTCACCTCAAGGGATATGTTCGTGCGTTATTCCAGACACAAATTGGTGTAAATATGCTCCAGGTCCGCGGCTTAGCGTAATATCAAACGCTTGAATGACTCGAGCTGTCTGGAACTTGTGACGGACCAGCGTACTGATAGATCCACGATAAGGTCAGTCCGGTCCTGCATGGAATGAATCGATATGGATACCGTGTCCCGATGTTGCCGATTGGACCTTTCATTTCTCGGTCCTGAGAGCCACGTGTGGTGTTTCAACGGTAGGGCTTAAAAGAGATCATCGTGCAATGCACTGCCGAGACTGCCTTTAGTACACTCGCGTCAATCGTTGAACGGCAGTTGTTGCGTAGTATTTGTTCCGGTTACGCACGACCATCGAGCTACTGTCTTTCATGATGAATGATCAACATACATCTGACAAAATTTGTCCCGTCATCTCGCCCACAGTATTCGAAGCTAGTAGACCATGGTGGCGAAGATTTGCACAATCAACAATAATCCGGGGTGCTTGTCGAAAACTTTACTACTGATACGACCTTAAGTCCATACTGTTATTCGTTCAGTCATGAGGCTCCAACGTCGCAGTCACACAACGGTCACAAACCGGCAGTCAGACATAAGATTTCCGACATGGTTGAAGTTGACACCCTTGTCGTTCTTGAGAGTTTTGTACCCCTGGTGCAAAACCAGGTCCCAACCTTGTTGGCCAGCGCCCAAAAAGGACCTAGTTTGCGAGCTGAAGTTACACTCGTGACTTGATTCGAGTTGGGGATATGATCGTCAGGTTGGAGATCACCCGAACCAGGACCCTGTTCAAGAGCCGAAACACAGAGTAAGCCCCCACCTGTCAGTTCGGCTATGATTGCTAGTGGTTCAGCTGGATCCCTGCTATTGCACACGACGTCCCGCCAAGCTGGTCACGATTCAGACTTTAGATAAGCCTGTCCATCGCTGATATCCTTCATCGGCAATGCAACTCTATAAAATAGCCAGGATTGCTTCGTCAGCCTGGCATGTTGGAAGTAAATAGCAGCGAGATTTGCACTCCAGCGTGTAGCATCCCTGCATATGATCTTTTGTGGGGGTTCCAGGCACAAGACTGAATGAGTGGCTGGCTCTCGACGTTAACCAAGAACGACTCCATGGGCCGTAAAAAGGCGCCAATAAAGGTCCAGTATTGTAACTTGGGTCGAGAAATTGAGTGCAGCAGAAGTTCCGTGTCTAAAGTTTTCCAATAGACAAGACTCGTTTCAAGGCATTATCTAGCCACTATGCCCCCTGATCACGTTTGATCAATCTGCCATAGCTCTTAAGGATGAATTTGTGAAGACCAGGGAAGAAAAATGCTTTAGGTTTTTGTGAAACGATGACATAAGGTCTCGGGAGCTGAAGTCTTCAGTCTCGTGGGCCAAATGTCGTGATCCTGATCCACTAACAGACCTCATAACTTGGGGCACCTGAGTCATGTCGGTACCAATTCCATGGTCGTTCCGCACCCAAGTAACAAATAAACATGAAGATCGAGATCGTTGCTGAAACATCTTTGACGGTGCTTGATTAGTGTCGGTCAGGGCCCAGGGCATTTCGCCTCGGCTGACAGCTTAAAGGTTCGGTCCCTGGAACCAGCAGGTAGTGCACGATACCATCGTCTTGGTCTCGGAGATGAGAGACAATCTTGGAACTATTGGCCCGTGCCTCATTGGCCGTGTTTGTTTCTTGCCTGAACCAGTGAGTGGCCGCCAAGACAACTTGAGAATGGGCACGGGAAAAAAAAAGAAAGGGAAGCAAACAATGAAACCCAAATACGAGCGGCTTCGAGTAGCCAATTTCAACTAATGGGCCGCCAAGGAGAGCGAGCCGTTAGGCAGCCAAATTATCAAACCATGCGAGCGAGTTCATGATAATTCCAGTGCCCCTGGCCTTGTTTGCCAATGACAGGCCAGTGCTTTGCTGTACATTGTCCTCTTGTCTCTTTCCAACACTCACTCGAAAATAGAAACATTCAGGTCAATGCAAAAGAGAGCTCAGGCTCATTGACGATCTGACCGGCTCCTGTGGACGGTTCCTTCCGATTGGCGTGGACAGGCATGTGGCACGTGGCAGCCAGTCAATGCTAAATCCACCGTTGTTTCGAACTGGTCTCAAATCAGTTCATGACCCAGAGCCTGGAGTTTGCAGGGCTGAGATTGACGTAGACTAGACGCACCTCAACGCTCTTCTCAGCCAGAAAGGCGCTTCAGACCTGACCCTGCATGTGATTTCTGTGGGCTTGGTGACATGTAACGACAACGCACGGTAGTTGGGGTTAAAAAAAGATCAACGTAAAACAAACGCTGCACTTTAAGTCTGTGCATGCCGGTCGCACGGAATCTGTATGTACGGCTATCGGATCAATGCTTTTGAGGCCCTCGCCGAGCCAGGAGAAGCCCAGAAAGTGATGACGGTATCATTTGCTGCTGTTGGTGATGACTTGTATGAAGACGAATCTGCTTGCCTCCCTTCGTCTGCAAGGTAGGTACTTACCAACTGAAACTTGGAAGAGCACCTCCTGAACCCGTGACATGTCCGCCTCAGGCTCAAACGTCATTATCTGGCAACCCATAGACCGGATCGATAGTTCCTGCTAATGGATGGATGTTCATGCTTCCCTGGCCCGAATATCATTACATTGGCACAGATCATTCAACCTCAAATACAGTACGCCACAGCCACAAGCATAACTAGTATGTCCTCAATCTCCGGGGAGATGCTTTCTTTCTTCCGGAGTTGAGGCTTGTTCAGATGGCATCGTTGGCATCATGCTTCCCGCACTAGTGTTAGCAACTCACAGACTGCATTCAAAGCGTCATGCACTGTAGATATGCTCAACATCTGTCAAAGCGCATCGAGGATCTCGCGCTTATCGGCATAATAGAGGTCATCACAGACGTGCCTGAGTGCTGTGCGTTAGTTTAGCTACGAAGTTGAGTGTTTCAGATGCTGATGATGATGAAAGTCATCCGACATGAACAAGCCACAGAACGATCTGGCCAGAACAGGACTCAAAACAGGATAAACCCGTAAGCGAACAGAGTCAAGAGACCTATCAGAAAATCCTAACGACATGCAACGGCTAAAACAAAAACATATGCTCATTTCTCGAATCAGCCGTACCGGAACGCCCATAATAGACCGCCCTCAGTTAGCTCAAGATAATAATACAGCCGCATTACAGCTGAGCCGCAGCCCTCAGGAGGGAATGACAGCGGGCACAACTGAGGATGGATTGCGCCACTGAGTACTCGAACCAAGAACATGTTCTCAACTCGACACCACTGAAAAATGTGCCGTTTGAACCAACAATCTCCAGCCTGTAAGATCCTTGGCGAATGTCTTATTCAATCATCGAAACTAGCGTGGCGGATATGCATTGATAATTCCCGCAGAGTGTCTGCACCAATCTCCCCAGAGCTCGGGACATCACATCACGAGCGCCTCTCTGGTGCTGCAGGATCGAGGGCACAGGTGCAGGTGGCCGTGGGAAGCGGTGAGATGGAGTCCCCGTAAGCAACTGCAGCTATCGAGAGTCGAAGGCATCGCTACCGTTACATCGCAAGGTGAGCCATTCAGGGTCATGCCTCGCAAATCTGGCAGGGTGTTGCCGGTCCAGTGATCTTCACGGGCATGTTACGGAAGGCCAGGGCTCCCCTCACTGAATTGTTTCAATGCACGTTTTGCACAAGTTGCTTTCGGAAACAAACTCGGCCGAGGAACGAGTTGTGCAAAGCGGAGCAGGAGCAGGGTCCCCGGGTACGACACTGCGAGCCTCACGGTCTAGTCCAGATGATCAGCGCATTGCGTCTTCTGGGTTGACCCTGGAAGGGTCGGAGAATGAATTTGTGTTGGTCCTGTAGAACTCTCGGTCCGCAAACCAAGCCGACTGGTGATGAGCCAAGCATGTGGGGTCGATAAATGCAACCGTAGCCAGCCTCTTCCCCCAATTCTAAACTCTAATCCAGGGTTGAAGGGCGTCTATCACTGTCTTTCTCCTGGTGTAGAGGTAGCCTCGAAAACACGTTGCTAGCCTGCCTCTGGCACTTATCCATGACTTGCGGACTATAGTAACTCCTATTATTATCTGTCAATGCTGGGGGGGATAGACATAGGAAGAAACAAACATAGCTTGCGAGATCGCAAGCATACCCTGGATATGGATGTTTACACGGAGGAACCGAAGAAATCACTGCCACTTTTGACATCTCGTTTCCTATGCCTGGTTTTCTTCGAGTAATGATACAATGCCTTCTGTTTCAGACTCATGCTTCTGCTACCCCGGGGCATAGTTAACGCCTACCTTGATTATCGGAGTGGCGCCTTGGTGAACAGTCGTCATTTTCCCATCAACTCTTCATGCTTCTGGCCCAAAAGGAACACACCATACCCCAAATATTCGATGATCAACTGAACAGGGAATGCTCAATAGTCTGGCCTGTACTGTCGAGGCTCGCTACAATGCGGCTTTGTCTACCCCTCAGAGCTGCCATTACCTAGACCGCTGACTTGGCGCCAGGGGAGGTGAGAGGGCTGTGCAAGCATCGCCAGCTGATCAGCACTCAAAAGCTAGCAGCCATATTTAATGCAAATACTCCGGAGAGACGGTGTTGTACTCTGAGAGGCTGTTGATCACTTGGTCTTGTCGAAGGAGAGCAGGGTTGCATTGATGTCTTCACCTCAACAGCCAGCTTCAGCCCTGAGGATGAAAATGAGACAGGTCAGCTGCCCAGACCCTGCTGCGTGTCAATTGAGATAGGCTGGGCTGGGTGACTTCTGTCAAATCTTAGTCCAAAGGGATCAACGCTTGGGATTAATTTCATTCTTCAGTTGTTGGCTGAGCGATGTGGAGGAGGCGTTCGAAACGTTGGGGTCTCAGAGAGAGTAATTCGACAAATCAGCATCAACGTAGCCCACTCTCAACTATCAACCACAAACACTTAATCTCATTGCACTACCAGGCCATACGGACAAACCTTCAACAATTTTAACATTTCAAGGGGCGAGAGGATTAGAGATGAGATGACATGGCATGAGGAGATCGCGCTTCAGTAGTAGGTAGCAAAGATGGTGTGTGAGTTGTGCATTGATAGTAAAACTCAGGAAATAAACAGAGGCTGTAGGGTTTGATCCGCGTTGAGGAGGCGCTCAAGGGTGCGGTAACCGGCATGCAGGATGCTGTATTGTAACAGGGGATCGCGTTGATAGTGGGAGCTCAGTTGAGGCCCCTGCGTTGCGTGGCTTTCAAGTTGGAGCCAGGAGCGTGGGCGAGGCTTGATTGATTTATGGACTTTGGCTTAGAGACAAGGATTAGACAAAGGTTGGGCAGGTCACTGCTTGTGTAGCGCTGCGTGTAAAGAGCCAAGTCAGGAACGGCGTGAACAATCAGCCGGGTTTGACAAGGGTATGCACTGTGGGTGGTGGAGCAGAGATCTTGGTAGGTTTTATGGCCTGGCGTTTTGTCCATTTCAGGGTAGGAAATACGTATTTTGCACGTCATGGTTCCTCCTCAACTCAATGCAATGTTGTCCACCCTCCCTTGGAATGCTCATGTTGATGGCTTGTTCTGTGGCCTTTTGCAGTTGGAAATTGCTTCACTCAGACTCCGTATCGTGAGCCTCTAAGCACTTGCAGAAAGGTTAATCTGTGTCTCCGGATCTGAACGCCGTTACCTGTTCGGGCCTCTGCTCGGACGTCTTTAGGCCAGGAATGGACGTTGGTGAACGAAACGAGGTGTGACACGAGCGCCCAGGACCGGCACGAACCCTTAGGCCCATGCTGGTGAAGTGCTGGTGCTGTTGCTGGTGTTGACTGATTGCCAACATTATTGGATCCCCGCCGTTTGGTTCAACTCCCGTCTTGTCCAACGTCCCAAGTGCCGTGAGAGGCAAGTTTATTTAATCGCCGACGACACCTGTCAGAAGGATTTGTCGAGTCATGGTGCATGGGAATACTGGCTGGATATAAGAGATAGCGATAATCACCTGCTCACCGACGATCCTCTCTTTTCTGATGTAATTGATTTTACCCTCGACTCGACTCTGAAAGAGGAGTTACTGGCAACATGTCTTTGGCGGGGGAATGTCTGGTCAAGCAGAACCCCTGTTTTCTTCTTAACAGTGGCTGATCATTGCAACTGCCTGCATAGGAGCCCCTGTCCTCGTACTGACGGACATGGATATGCCGACTTTGGAGGTCTTTGGTTGCGATAAGGCATCAAGAGAGGCTTGAAGGTACATATGAGGACTTGGCGCGTGCCGGCTATAGACTGTCAGGCTCTGTACCATCAAAGTAGGTGGCTTGCTCGATTACCAAGTTCTATCTCCAGTGGCAGAAGCCAGAACCAGAGGAGAGCCAGAGCCAGAGCCAGAGCCAGAGCCAGAGAGTAACGTTGGACGCTAGACTAGCATTTCAGAGTTATGAAATCCAGCCAAGAACCCGTCTGTGATCGACCTTTACAGTGGACGGATCCACTAGCTGTTATCCACCTGTTCATTTTCTTCCCAATCTCCAATGCTCCGGTGAGCTGGTCAGGCTGGTCCATCCCGTCCGTCTTGTCTTGTCTCTCAGAAAGAAGACCGCAAGGACCACTATTGCACTCTGATCTAGCTTCATTTATCGTGGAAATACCCACTAAAGAGTAGGGAGGGAGGGGCCCTGCGGGCTGAGCCTGAGCCTGCCCGACCCCGGCCGCGGCGCTTTCCCAAGCCAAGCCAAGAGCCTGGGTCCCCCCGTCTCAGTCTCAGCAAGTAATGGACCTCGGTGGTATCCACTTTGGATCGCATCTCATACACCCACGATGACCCTCTCTCTGTCTCTGTCTCTACAACACGCCCACACTCTTTGGCTCCTCTGGCCAATGCCTCATCTCGGACCTCAAACGCAACCGCAGGACGAGCCAATGTTACAGGTTAAGCACCCTTCGGCTCCAACCGGAGTCTGTGGTGCTGCAAGACGGAGGCAACTCAAATTTTGGGTTCCCTCTTCTCGATCTGTAACCAGGTGTCTGGTCGTCCGTCTGTCCTTGGAGGCGGTCCGGTCCCCTCTTTCTCCGCCACAGATTCCAAGCAGCTGGCTCAATAACCGTCAACCTGGATATGGGTCGTCCGTTTTCACTAAATCCTGATCCCATTCCCGATGGACAATTCTACTAGCGTTGATTCATGCACACTGCACTGTATGTGTAGCCAGTCAGTCAGTCGTTATTCAGCCTTCCAGCCAGTGACCGCTCCCACTTCCACCTCCGCAGAGCAACAGATAGCGGTGCGTTTAAAGGGATCTGCCATCCCTTGCCTTGACGCCCCAAACCCGACGCCATCAACTGGTTTAGACTCCTCGGCTTCTGCCCCCCTTGTCCCCGTCTCCATCCGTCGCCGTAGACTGGTTCAACGTCCTGGAACTTGCAGAGGAGAGGGTGCCTCTACGGTAGTGCATGCCAAAATGTCCCTCCCCTCTAATGTGCTCTAACCTGGACTAGCGGGTCTGGCTAATGCTTTTGGAATAATGACAAAACCAAAAAAAAAAAAAAAAACACCCAATGACCCCAAGGAAAAAGCCTTGTAACATGGGGCAGAACGACTACCAGATAGCCCCTACACAATTACACCGAACGGCAAGTTGCCAAAGCTAAGGCGAGTTGCAGCGAAGTACAGTAATGGGACCAGAGCGTTAGTAGCCCACAAGCGCACTAAGAGACTGGATAGCGGCCGGCACTACACCACCTCGGATCATTATTCGAGTTGGTACATTCATAGAACACACCATGCAATGCCATTTTTATACGGTACAAGAAACGAGACTATGTCTTTGAGGACGGTACAGAGGCGCTATTTGCACTTCTAAGCCCACATTGGAAACTACTATGCGCCGCCATCGACACAAACCAAGGTAGCCCAGAGAGGTATCGACGGATGGATGCTACTGTACTCAATGTTGGAAAAGGAATACCTCGTCTCAGTTCTGGTGTTAGTGCCAGCCCTTTTCTCCATATCTTGCCTTGCCTTACCTGACCTTGCTTTGCTTTATTTTGCTTCGCTCGTCATCCCTGACCCTGGATACGTCTCTCTTTATCTCCCTCTTTTATCAGCCTCCCTCTACTTCCTTTCGTCACGCTCATCCACCCTCCACCTGCCGTCCTCTCTCAGTCCCTTATCTGTGCCCCCCAGTTCACTCGTTGCCGGATGGGACCCACTGAAGCCCGCTGTTGCAGTGCAGGGGTCCCTTGACTTCTCTGATCTCCTGCGTGGTTCCTTGATAGCCCTGGTGTATGTATACCATGCTCGCTGCACGCCTACAACTGGAGTCAGATTTGCGACGGCCCATCCTTCGAGCTTGGGTTATTCAGTCTGGTATTTAGCATCTGCATGGCCCTGGCTATTTTACACTACACTGCACTACATCACACTATCCTCTTCGTCTCCCAAGCACTCCTGATCTCCACTGCCCTTATCCAGCGGGACCGGACATAAACCCATAACCCAGTGACGACCGTTGTTGATATCTGTCGCCGAACCCCCAGTACTGTCTGGCTTGAATGGACCTGTATCAACTGTCTACCTGACTCGAATCACATCAACTAGACGTCAAATAGCTTGTTTTCACGACTCAACACTCTCAGGCGAACCTCGGAGTCCAGTCATATTATCGACTCGTGCTCGCTCCGAGTCCAATCAACTATAAGCTTCAATATTCCCCTGGCTCGTCTACTTGGTCTCTGGTATTATCCCTCAAAAACCACCACCACAGCCATAAAGCTCTCCCCCAACCCCAGCCAAATCTCTTCCCGATCCACTAGGCAATACTTGGACCGCCTGCATTAACACGGCACGCCCTGTTAAGACTTAAGCACTCAGCTCCCACACAACCTGGCTTCTAGATTCTCAACTTCACACGTCTTTTTATATATCCCACCTTCAGCTTTTTATATACAGACAGTCGCACAACTTCTTCACCCCTTCAACAGTGTAGACACTCTTCGATTGTCAGATCAGAACTTATACGTCACTTTATAATCGCCGATTCATTTACAATTGGATCTCACCGCCGCCTCTTATACCCTAATCCAAGGCCTTTGGCAAACGTTGACCTGTCACTCCTTCAGCAAGTCTAGGCAACATCTCCTGCATCGGATCTTCAACTCTTCCCCAGCGAGCCTCTGAAATTATTATGCTGTGACAAGTCAACATCTTGCCAACAACTATTTCCGCCTTATCTCTGCATCCTACACAAGCATTGCCTTAGAGGCACGTCCAAGTTTTAACAAAATCATGGAACTTATGGAACTAGTCGAGAACGAGCCCACAGCTCGTCCCTTCCAGTGTGACTGGCAATCGTGCACAAAGGTTTGTTGCCAGAATGATCCGCGGCCGTAGGACTTGACTGACTTCTGTTGCAGAGCTTTAATCGAAAGTCCGATCTACAGAGGCATTATCGTATACATACTAATGAAAGACCATACGCTTGTTCTATTCCTGGGTGTGGGAAGAGCTTTATCCAACGGAGTGCTCTGACTGTTCATATTCGGACACACACAGGAGAGAAGCCTCATCAATGCCAGCACATCGGTTGTGGGAAGCGTTTCTCGGATGTAAGTGTAGACCAAGCCAATGGTTTGAATGGGATTAACAGATAACACAGTCATCAAGTCTGGCTCGTCATAGACGAATTCACACCGGAAAGCGTCCATATAAATGCGCTCACGATGGATGCTCCAAGAGGTAGGCCGCAACATAACCATCGAACCCATCACGTACTAACCCGACCTCAGCTTTTGCCGCAAAACAACCATGGTCAAGCACCAACGGAGATCCCACCAGCAAGGAATGAACCCTAACGACATCGACGACTGCTCCTCGGATTCTGACGATGACGAGTCTCCCTCCACTCCTCAGCACTCCTCGATGCCTTGGTCACCTCATGAGATGGTTTCCATGAACCAGGGTGCACCCAGCGGGCCCTTACATCGTGCCTCCTCTTACGCTGATTTTGAATCACAAGTCCATGGCCACCACATGCACCAGCATTACGGCAACCGGCAAGGCATCCCCGCCAATGTTCCTCATGAGTACCACGGTACTCCCGTCCCCGAACAACACCCACACGTTCAGCTCGTCCATCGAGCAGCAACTATGCCGAGACAGGCTTACTATGTCACCGAGGCAGGAAATCCAGGTGTTGCTACCATGACAAGCACTGTACCACCTCATTACCAGCTATCGCAGCAAGTGGAACGACCTCCCATGGAGCTTCCATATTCAGCACCCGGAATTGCGACCTCAATTCAAAGCAGCCCAAGCACCTTTTCTGCTACATCAGTCCCTAGCCCTATGATTCCTGAGGGCTTTTACGCACATCAACCTGGAAGCCAGCCAGCATACACAACAGCCGAATCTCAGCCGGCAATGATTCAATACCAGCAACCTATCCAACACCATATGGCTCAGCCACAGCAGCCAGTGGTATCCCAAGCGCAGCATATTCCTCCAACGGCCGGGCACTACGCTCCACCGTCAGCCCACCCACAGCAAGAGCAGTGGCCACACTATGACCCGCCGATCGAAGTTACAACCATCGGACAGTTACCTGCATATGGAACTGCAGTTTATGATATTTACGGGCCAAAGATTGAGTTTGAGGACCCTTCATTGCAACTACCCAGCAGCAGACTGGCGAGCATGTGATGGATGACTGCTTGAATCACGCTATGTTTTACGAACGCCATATTCAACACGTTAAGCAATTACCCCTTTCCATTTACGATAATCACTTGTAACATAACGATCATACCGAGGCTGGACCACACAACGATCTCTGTTCCATGAACTTAATTATTATTCTTGAAGAGGATATACCCATCGGGACATTGTTGGAGGAAATGTACTGTTCTATTGCATCCTCGAGCATATCTCTAGAACACATGAAAGATGTCATCTGCGATTCGAAAAGCATGTCATTTGGCGTTTCTGTCTTGCTTCTTGCCATTAGTGGAATTCTGAGAGCAATTTGCCTTTTGCAGCCAATGTTCTTCCAGCTTCACATTTCTGATATTGGATGGTTGGCATTGCAGCACCCTGTGTCATCTATCCTTGATAGCTCGGATTGTACTAATGACACTATGTTTTCGGAACTTTCTCTACTCTTGTTGGCATTCACTTTCTTTTTTATTCAGCATTGAACAGCACCTATACCCTTTGAGAGAATTGTGTCGATATTGGATTAGACAGATAATTTGTAAGGGGTGAGGGGGGGAAGACCACTGGGGATAGCATTTTGAGAAGGCATAACAGGGTTTCATGAAGATTCAAGAGGACAAGAAGGTTTTTACCGGGGATTTTGGGGGCGATAGGGGCCATGGGAGACAATGAGAATACCCACGCATGACAGACATGGAGAAAGTAAACGAAGCTCCTTATTCACATCTAATATACCCACGGAGATATCCATCCATGAGATCTAAGAAACCTGGAAAACGCCCCATACCTAGTGAGAAAGAAGCACCTGAGATATTGGATGAAGGATCTAGAGTAGGAGTAGCAGGGTCTGTCGCAAAGTGGCTCGCGCAAAGGGGTCACCCAGGCTGATCATAGTCTTAGAATATGTCTTACTTCCATTAGCCAGCCAATTCTATCCCCCAACACATACACTAGGCTTCTACTGATCACAACAACCAAAATCCTGAGCAAACAGTTTTGCAAAATCACAGTCAAAGCATCACTGCCACTTACACAGCACCTACTCACAACCAATGATAAGAGCGTTGTGCCATGACCGGGATCGGGAGGCGGAAGATCTGAGGGCCGAGAGAGGATGACTCAGCATCCTCTCAAATAGGAAAGGGCCCATCGTGTGATGCCGAACAGCGGACCAGAGTGGCAAGCGAACCGAACTCCCCATCGATTACATACTGATGATGCCTGCGCGCGATTCACTATGAGTGCATCCCGGTAGACAATCCATTCGTCTCTTTGAGTAGACTTACCACAAGGCAATCTCGGTGCACGGCAAACGTTTGCCTCCGAGAAACCGTTAGACGTGGCGGAGGCGCAGACCATCTGCCTACTAACTTGCACGTCATCAAGACACTTTACAATCAACCTTTTTCTGAGCATCAGTACGAAAATCATCACCCTGAAAGCACTTCTGGTGCATATAGTTCCTCAGCATGGCTTACAATGCCATGATGCTGCCAGTATGTCGTTGCGGAGTTTAGAAGAGAGCTATCGCCGACGGTAACTAACGAGGCTCTAGAACATGGCAGCAACAACAACGGAGTTATGGCCTTCGATTACGAATATCGCTATGGCTCCATGGCGGCACATGACTTCAGTCACACCCGGTCGATCGATCCCTTCGAAGAATGGCGTGGAACAGACAAAGGTGACAGAAGCTCAACGAGTTCGTTGTAACTGTTTGACATTTTCAACCATCATACTAATCTTTGTCACAGTTGACCGAATTTCGAATCCCCGAATTCCTTCAACAAGTTGACTTTGGTTCCCTCTCTCGCTCACGATTCTCTCCCATGACCCCGATGACTGCTCAGGCAACCCTTTCCAATATGGGCCGCATTGGCCTCCGAGCGGCCAACCCCATTTTGCGACACCCTCAATTTCAGCCCCGCGTATTGACCCAGTCGTCTTTCCTACGTTCGTTTTCGCAGTCTTCCTCCGGTATTCTCTCATCTCCTCGTGGTATCTCAACTCTCAGTGCATTTTCTGTTCAGCGCAGAGCATTCGGCAGCTCCAATGGCATTTCCCGCAACCAGCTGGCAACATTGGAGGAATCCGCCAATCGAAATCCCGGTAATGCGAACGCACAAAACGCTTTCTACCAGCTCCTTCTCCGTGCCAACATGCCTGCTATTCTTGTGGAACGATATCAATCTGGACGCTTTGCCTCCAACGCTGCAACCAACGATGCTTACCAGCGAGCCCTCACGATGCTTGGTGTTAACGCTAACCAAGCTGCGAATGCGCAAGGCGCTGTGAACGGAAACTTCGCTGGAACTCAATGGCCAACTTATGAGCAAGGCATTGCCAACGCTGCTGTGGCTGGGTCCGCCAATGGGGGTAATCCTATGGGTCATAAGGGTGAGCCCATTCACGTTATCGTTCAGGAGTCAACTCGGTCTACTATCTTCCGCTGGGTCAAGTTTCTCGCCATCTTCATTGTGACCACCTATCTCTGTTTCGCGCTTGTTACTATTGCCATCGAGGCGTTCAGTACATTCCGTCGCGGTGGACCTAGTAGCAAGGCAGACTCTGAGGTCAAGGCTGAGAAGCAAAATACTCGATTCAACGATGTTCACGGCTGCGACGAAGCCAAAGAAGAACTCCAAGAAGTTGTCGAGTTTCTGAAGAATCCCGAAAAGTTCAGTGATCTTGGTGCTAAACTGCCCAAGGGTGTCCTCCTGGTTGGTCCTCCTGGTACTGGTAAGACGCTTCTTGCTCGAGCTGTTGCCGGCGAAGCTGGTGTCCCCTTTTTCTACATGTCTGGAAGCGAGTTTGACGAGATCTTTGTTGGCGTCGGTGCCAAGCGAGTCCGTGACCTCTTCACTGCAGCCAAGAGCAAGTCCCCTGCCATTGTTTTCATCGACGAACTCGATGCCATTGGAGGCAAGCGAAACCCGCGGGACCAAGCCCATGCCAAGCAGACACTGAACCAGTTGCTTACCGAATTGGATGGCTTCGATCAGGACAGCAAAATCATCATCATCGGAGCCACCAACTTGCCCAAAATGCTTGACAAGGCCCTTACCCGACCTGGACGATTTGACCGTCACGTTAATGTCGAATTGCCCGATGTTCGTGGCCGTATTGCTATTCTCAAGCACCACGCCAAGAAGATCAAGGTTGGGCCTGATGTTGACCTTGAAGCCATTGCTGCTCGATGCCCCGGTCGATCTGGTGCCGAGCTTGAGAACATGTTGAATGTTGCCGCTCTCCGAGCCAGCCGGGCCAAGGCCACTGTTGTTCGGAAGCAAGATATGGAATGGGCCTACGACCGAGTCACCATGGGTTCCGAACGCAAGTCAATGGTTATCACTGAGAAAGAGAAGGAGATGACTGCTTATCACGAGGCTGGCCATGCGCTTGTTCAGCTTTTCGACAAGGAGAGCTCAAACACTCTGTACAAGGTCACAATCCTTCCCAAGGGTCCCTCGCTGGGCCACACCGCGCAACTTCCCCAGATGGACAAGTATTCTTACACAGCTGCTGAGTATATGTCAAATATCCGCGTGGCACTTGGAGGAAAGATGGCCGAAGAGCTAAGATACGGTGACGACAAGGTGACCTCTGGTGTTTCATCGGTAAGTTTTAAAGGATAAGCTATCATAAACATATACTCATTTCTCTTAGGATCTCGAGAGGGCCACCGACCTGAGCTTCATGATGGTGACACTCTTTGGCATGTCTAGTGCTCTGGGACCTGTTGAATATGGCCGCAGATACGAGAACCTCAGTTCGGAAACAAAGGCAGCAATTGAAGGCGAGGTTCAGAGGACAATACGAAAATCGTACGAGGATGTACGAAAACTGTTGACGGACAAGCGAAACGAACTCGACTTGTTAGCCAAGGCTCTTGTTAAGTACGAGACTTTGGACAAGGCCGAGGTGGAGAAGGTGATTCGCGGTGAGAGTCTCCCTGGGCGTATCATCGCTCCTAAGGGACCTATGACATTGCCTATCCCTCAACAAGCCCCAACACCTCCTGGCCTCGGCGGTGTGGCTCATCCTCAGCCCCCGGAGACACCAGCGCCACCAGCTGCAGCAGACACATCAAACACTGAAGGGTGAGCTCCGAGGTTTGGTAGTGGATAACACGCCAAGATTGGGGTTAGAGGAGGCGAAGGTGATGCGGTGGGTAGTTCACGCCACATGCATTGTGTGACGCGTGGGGAAAAGCGGTGATTATTCAACTCAAGCGCATATTTCTACAGCGAGCATTGCGTATGGAATTGGATGACATGCCCTTGCGAGACATGAACGAGAATGGGACTTCCTAGCGAGGGGCGAACTGACCTGGGCATACGCTTAGCGATTGATGTCTAAGTTGATATGGATTTTTATCCATTGGAGCAAAGTGGCAATGTGAAGGAAGTCAGGAGCCGAGACGAGCCATCATTATCAACTAGGAATAGGAGATTGATGCAGCGAATCTTTGGTATAGGCCTACACCAGGCGTGTATATGGAATTTCCCTCTCGTTTATCTGTCTCGATTGTAATAATTTATTTTGTATGTGTATTTTATGGACGGTTATGAGAAATGTGATATTACTTGAGTTCCATATTGTGAGTGACTTGATATGTATATATATATACATACATGATCTGATATGCTGGGGTCGTCAGACACGATCTCGGGCTTATTGATGTGATTGTAGTTGGAGTGAAATTCTCCGGTAGCGGAAGATGAACAGAGTTGCATATAGTTACAAAAGAGGAAGAGAACGTGGGGGAGGGGAAAGAGAATCGTCGAATCCCCCAACTTGGAATGACGAATGCGGGCCCAGTTTATCAAAGACCCCCAACGTGTATCCGAGGTATAAGAGGCCATTGACGTCAAACGACGAGATATTGCGCCTTGAGGTTCTTCTTTAACTGTTGGCACACACTCAGCAAGTATAGAAACTCAACTATACAACTACATAACGCTCAAGTGCTAAGGCTATCATCATGACCAAGGTTCTCCTCACTGGTATGTTAGTCGTGACATATTCATGCTGAGTCAATCACTAATGATAGCACAGGTGGCTCAGGCTTCATTGCCGGTATGTTGTGCTCTTTGAGAACAATAAAGGGTAGCACCTATCTAACAAACTTTAGCTCACACTCTGGAACAGCTCCTTGAAAAGGATTACGCCGTCGTGACAACCGTCCGCTCAGAAGATAAGGCCCAAAAGATCCGCAATGCATTCCCAGATAAAGCCGAGGCTGGAAAGCTAGAGATCGTCCTTGTGCCAGATATTGCTAAGCCTGATGCTTTTGATGAAGTGGCCAAGGCACCTGGTCTTGACGCTGTTATTCATGTTGCCAGTCCTTTCCACTACAACATCAGTGAGTCTCGGTGCATTTTGGGCCATGCTTAAATGAATGAATGAATGACTGACTGAAAATGTCTAGCCGACCCTAAGAAGGATCTTATAGACCCAGCCGTCATCGGCACAACAGGTATTCTCAAGGCCCTCCACGCCTCGGCACCAGGCGTGAAGCGAGTCGTCATAACCTCATCCTTCGCCTCTATTCTCGACGAAGCACACTTCACAGACGGTTCTCACGTCTTCTCAGAAAAGACCTGGAACCCCGTCACAATCGACGATATTAGCAGCTCATTCATGACTGCCTACCGCGCCTCAAAGACTCTTGCTGAGCGTGCAGCTTGGGACTTTGTCGCTGAGAAGAAGCCCTCTTTCGATATCGTGACCGTTTGTCCACCTCTTGTTCTGGGACCTGTATCAAAGCATCTTGCTACGCTCGAGAGCATCAACACTTCCAATGAGAGGATTGTCAAGCTTCTGAGGGGCGACTGGAAAGACGAGATTCCTCCTTGTACACCTGTTCCGTTATGGATCGACGTTCGGGATGCTGCTCGTGCTCACGTCAGAGGTCTCGAGGAACCTAACGCTGGTGGAAAGCGACTCTTTGCTACGGCTGGATGGTTCTCGCACCGTGAGATTGTCGATGCTGTTGCCAAGAACTTCCCAGAGTTTAAGGATAGACTCCCTGGGCCTGAAGTCAAGGGCGGGGAACTTCCTCCCAAGGACCAGATCTTTAAGATTGATACGCAGGAGACGGAGAAGTTGCTCAAGATTGACTGGATCAGCATTGAGAAGAGTGTGACGGATCTTGTCAAGTCATTGAAGGAAATTGGTATTTAGAAGATGAGATAGATAAGTAAGTATGTTACATGGAAGAAATAAAGTAAATTACTGTAGTGAAAGTGCCTGTTAAGGATATTACATGTGTAGATCGTGTGACTTTTGGCCACTGCTCTCTGTGTCATCATGCATACATACATACATGCGTCGTGTATGATATCTAACGTCTATCTTGGTGATCCCATTATCTGGAGTCTCCCGGCATAGAATTATTCTATAAACTCGACATAGCTTCAGGTGCGATATGGACTTGAGTATCTCTCAGATCTCAGAGAGGCATCGTTCCTTTTCGAGGTGGCGATGTTGGAGTCGACGGTCGATAAGGAGGCGTCGATGGAAGTGCCCTCGTGGGTGGAGGTCCAGGACTAGCGAGCATGTTGAATGAAGCATCACGAGATCTTGGGGGTCTTGGTGGAGAAGTTTGGGTATTATAGCCAAGAGGTGCTATATGAGCAGAGGGCGGAGGAGTGATAATTCCATCGCTGAAACTTAGCGACCCATCATCCCTGACTTTTCCACCATCAGGTGCCGTCATGACTATCATGGGAACTTGGTTGGCATTATAAATCCTCGGTGTCCTCTCATGCCGTGGTGAGAGTTTACTGCTCGTAGGTGAATACACCGGAGACGTAGGAAACCCATTCGGCTCATTAGCTAGAAATCTTCGCTCTCGAAGTCGTGCAGGCGGTGTGAGTGGGACACCATCAGGATCTGTATGGGAAATAGTGGGTGAAACCAAAGGCGTAGGTGAGTCTGCGCGAGGAGGAGGTGAAGAGGGATGCTTGATGAGTCTTCGAATATCGGTCTTGCGAGATCGACGTCTTCGAAGGAGGCAGGATATGAGGGCGGCGATGGCGAGGAGACCGACTACTGAGATGATAGCTATTGTGACTTTAACGCCCAAGGGCATTCCTTTGTTGGTATTGCTTGAGTCGCTGCTTGAGGGGTCGGAGGTTGCGAGTGTTGAAGGGTCTGATGTGGTGGAATATGTGGTTTCTGGCATTGAGCTTTGTATTGGAACTGAAGTTGTTTCTAATGTTGTTGCTGGCTTTGTTGTGGCTTGTAGCGTACTCTCTGATGCTGAAGCCCTTGAAGTCGTTTGAGATGATGCATACTGTGACTTGTCTGTTCCTCTTGCTTGTTGACAGTCTTTGTCGTCGTTGAGAGATTCAGGGTCACAAATGTGATATGGCTGTGGAGGGCCCGGGTCTATTATAGAGTGGTAGCCATGGCTTTGATATGTTAGTACGAGTATTCAAGAGTTATAGTAGAGACGGGCTTACTCTTGACAAGTATTGATGAGCCAATTCACATTCGCTAGACCTGTTAGCATCACAACAACCCGAAGCCATCATCACATACGATCTTTTCCACCCTCGCCCAGATTATCCACACCACAAGCCTGAGCATCACAACAATACAGCGCCCGAAACGGCTGCTCCTTTTCCATCCAGTCCCTGTCTTGAAGAACCTCGCACACACGCTCAATTGTCTCATCCCCTGGCACCAGCTCCTTGAGAAACCTCTCCCTACACAAGCTGATGCATAGTGGCGGATCCTGGACATCAGGCTCAATGAAGCCCCAGCTGTGGCCGCTGCAGCCTTTTGTCTTGGTGGACATTTGAAGGAGTGAGGAAGAGGGGAAGGGGAAGGGAGAGTGTTATTGATGGGACATGCTCTGGGGTTTCAGCTGAATTAAGAGGAGGCAACTCGAAGCGAGAGAGATGTAGACGATAATGACAGAAACGGAAAGGGATAGACCAATTCAAAAAAAAAACGGGAAGAGGAGAGGGAGAAAAGAGAAAAAGGTCAAACGAGCGAGGTGAGGAATACTTGAGGAGACGGCATCTCACATAGTTAGACTGTCTTTTTCCCCCCTTTGTCGAATCTGGACCTATAATAGTTGCAACTGCAGCTGTAGCTGTCACTCTAATCATCCTGTGATCAACAAATCACAAAACAAAGTCTCTAGGCCCAGGCCCCAAAAGTACGAAGCACAAACCGGTGATAGTTCTCACAGCAGGACCGGTAGCATGGACAAGATCAGGCTGGTGCCTCGGTGACTCTACCACTATAATACAGCCTCAATTGAGCATGCAATGCAATGTAATGTGGTGTATGTCTACGTCTTTTGTTTGTTCAAGTGTTACACGGCATCGACACTGCAGTCACCCGCGTCCGACGAGAATAGTCTCGTATGCCTCTCTCTCTCTCTCTCTTCCATCCACTCAAACTTGGTAGACAAGGGGGGGGCTTGCATCGTGGCTGACGGAGAATATTTCCTATACAAGGTTTTCGAGGCCTCTTTCGTTTGTTTCTCCAGCAGGGCTTTCTAGTTGTGGCTGCCACGATGGATGATGGATGGGTGGATGAACGGATGGGAAAAGGACGGATAGTCTAGAAGCCGATGTTTGTTGGTGTAGGACATGACATGATATTATAGAAGGGGACGGTGTCTACAGGGAAATGGGAGCCGGAGAGAGAGAGAGAGACAGAGAGACAGAGACATACTTCAGCTGCGTTGTGTGTTGCAACGGCATAAACGGTCGTTGTTTGGCAGGCCAAGCGAGTATTCGACAAGGATGTTGCATTCTGGGTAATCAATTATGCTGAGTGTGTTTTCACTAATACAGTACTCTCTCTGAGTGAGATCATGTACTGTATATCTTCTCTCAGAGACGACGTGACCGGCAATTCTTGTCGAGGGTTTCGAGTAAAAGGCTATGCAAAGGCTATGCACATACGATAGTGTCCATGTAAATGTATCTATCCTCTTCTCTCGTTCGAGTTGAGTCTCCCTCCCTCAGTTGCGCGTTCACCGTTTGCTGATTGTTACACAAGACCCCCTCTCCCCCACTGAAGCCATGCTTTCCCGTGTGTTGGAAGAGCTGAAATGCACTGCAGATTGCCACTTTTTTAGAAGGGGTCCCCGTTTGAAGTTGTTGTTTTTTTCGCATGTCTACAGTATAAGGCGGTATCTTGCAGTAGATCCATCTACCCTCCGCATGTTTGATCCAACTGCTGCTGCTGCTGCTGCTGCTGCTGTTGCTCCTACTGGTAGATGCTGACACAATCAGAGACACATGATTCAACTCTACATAACAATTGTTCCAAAATATGCACCTCGCTTTTGCGGTGAAGACGAGACATTACCTACTGTGCTGTACCGTGTCTGTCTCCCTCTCTAGTGCACAACTCTGAGCTGAGTCGAGGCTGACTCGGCACAGCGCATTAGGGTCTTGTAGTCCAGCGTCTACACAACAACGTGCTCTCCTCTGCTCACCCTCATATTGTGAAACAGAACATCTGCAGCAGGGGTTATGTATGCACAAGGGACGAACGCCATCGACCTCTCACCGCATGAAATGAGTCCTACTCACGTGGGAGTCCTCGAGTCTGGGCACTCGCCCCAAATAGAAACTTCTGTATCTGCGATAGACACGATTGGCCGAGTCTGATCCTCGTATTTGGCGTTGGACTCTCCTGAAGAGCTGACAGAACCCTTGCCTTGCACAAATCGGCAAACCACTCACTGCGCTGCCTGCTAAAGAGCAAGCATACAGTCAGTAGGCCATACCATCCCGACGGGACTCGTCGACGTCATGGCGATAGGCTCTTCGGGAGCGTCATCACCCGTGTATGTGATGACCAGCTGGCTATGGCCTCTTACTCGTTACTCTTCTGGTCATCACATTACACCAAGTGAGATTACTCCGAGTGCAGCTTCTCCTGTGACTCTGTCCCAGTCCGTCACTCTTGGCAACTGTAGATTCTCCGAGATAGCGGATTACACACTCGAGTATATTTCCGCAAAGGGAGTCATCTTCTTCGTGATGTGTTACAGGCCGCGCAAAGGACCGATATCTTTCCCGAGGCCGACTACCAGACTGTGTAAGGTCAAGAGTTGGTTGATCTCTATCAAGAATCCGACAAGCAGCTTCTTCACCAAACCTAACGGCTCAATCGCGAGCCGAAATCCATTCTGCACGCCATGACGTTTGTACGGTTGCGTAGAAGACAACAAGATGAGTTTTGCGTTTACACAAATCGCCATCTGATGGCTATACACCCTAGACATTCTAATATATTTCTGGCCTTCAATTGATGTCCCTATCTATCTATCTATATTGGTCATATTATCGATTACCTAAATGCAATGCACCACTAGCTTTGTAACAGTCTTATCCTACTGTCTGTCCCTACTGCCATTCGGTCCAATTCAGACAACAGTGCCTACCACAAAATGCAAAATAAACTCCAAGCATACAAAAATGCATGTAAACCACAATCGCAAAAAGAAGCAAAAGATAATTCCTTTGCCGTCAGCAAGACTCGAACTTGCGTTTTCAGTGCTTCGAAGAGCCACAAACTGATGTACTGACCCCTATACGATGACGGCTTTAGAGGATTTGATGCAAGGGTGGGTCATATTTTAGTATATACCGTGCTTACACAATAGCTTACACCAAAACACGATCATGTATGTTGAGCTCCTGCAAGCTATCCTTACTGAGGATACATAGACTCTCATCATGGTCCAGGTCTGGAAGTAATTTGACGATAAATAGCTCAAATATATAAGAGCGTTGCGCCATAAATCACTATCATCCAGGAAGATTCAAGTCGGTGATATTACAGTAGTATACTACAGCTTTGCAGTACCAATCTCGATCGTCTTATACTTACTTACTTGAATGCATCTCAAAGCGAGATATCACTTTCTGAAGCTAACTCGTGACTTCGTCGGTAGCTTTGTAACAGAAACATACGACGCATGGCGGTGACGATGTTACGTTCTGTCCAGTACATGCTTCCAGAGCATCGATTAAAAATAAAATAAAAAGTATGTCTAGTTCATACAAGAGCAATGAAATACCGTCTGCCCATACCGGGTATAATTCTGCAGCACACCGACCCCAAACACCGTCCTTTCCATTTCCGTGGAGTCTAATCTGCTAGGCACATCCATACTACCTCCCAGCCTTGAGCTATAGTATGACGAAACACAACCATCAAGTGTAGAACAACAAAAGAAAAAGGAAAACAAGAGAAAGGTTAGCATCAAGAGCCATTCTAGTGCAAGTGGACCGAGTCCTCTTCTTTAGAGCGCCCCAACTTCTGTCTTGCTCAAAACTTTTACATCTTGTCAAAAGTCTCCTCCTTTCCCACGGCATACAGAGGTTGAACCTCAAACAAAGGCGTCTTGCTGCAGGCTATGTGTAGATAAATATTAAAGGTAATGTGATTCGGTGATGTATCGAGCTTTGCTTCTTCTTCCAAGCCCTCACTTCGTCGGAGATGATGTGTGCGTCCCAGTACTGATAAGCCTAAATCGTCATTCTAGAAGAACGACGGCTTGGCGAGGACACGGTACTCTATGTAGTCCTCGCCGTCAATGTTGATAATGGTGCCTTGCGAAACGAGTTTTCCAGTAAATGGACCTTGCGTCTTGCGTTCATACTTCACCCCGGCGTACATCTTTGCATCCTCGGCATTCGTTCTTAGGCGGAGGCTTTCCTGGCGTGCCCAGACCTTATTCAGTCGTTGCATTTCGTCCCGCTCGTGTAATTGTTGCCGCCCGTTAACAGCTAAGCCAGGGATATTCGCTGCAGCTGCTTGGGCTGCCTGAGCGGCCGCGGCTGCTGCACGTTCACGGTTCGCCGCTTGCATATGAGCGCGTTCCTGAGCGAGTTCGACGCGTGCAATCTCGCGCTCCGCTAGAGCAGATGTTCTTTCGATCGCATTGTTGTTTAACGATGTCCTGCCCGTGCTTTGACGAGGAGCTGCCGCAGGCTGAGGAGGGGTAGTGTCGATATCTATGTATGACTGGCGTGCTTCGGCTCTGGCGGCCTCGACGCGGCGACTCTGACGCAACTCATGCCCGCCATATCCCATTCGCCCTGTCTGATCAGGTTCTTCGCCATAATCGCCTGGAAGACGGGGTAGAGCTGGTGCAATAGACAAGGGAGCAGGCGCCTTGTAATTCGTTCCCGCAGCCCTTGCCTGTGCTTCATAAACAGCTTTGGTCTCGTTTGAGGTTCGCTCCCCTTCTTTCTCTCCCATGTCTATCTGATACTGTCGAACACGGCAATATTCCTTGATCTCGTTCCGTGCTAAGTTCTTCAAGTGCGGCTCAAAGGCAACTTCCTCGTAAGCAATCCAGAGTGCACCAGCCCCAGCTGGGAAATTTCCTTCAACGAAACGTCCATCGCGCGTCTCTCGTACTAGCTTGACGCGGAACATATCATTTTGTCCCAAGATACCGTATACTGCATGGCGATCCCTAGGGTCCGGCGAGTTGGACTTTGCCCAATGCCCAATAAGAATTCGAGTAGGTCTGGAGCCGGGTAGGGGATCGACGGTATGTCGCAGAGGTTGCGGGCCACCGGGGGCTGGCTGAATGGGAGTATGTTCAATGACAGGGCCATTTGACGGAGGGGGGTTGGCTGGCGCAAACCCTCCGCTCGTCCTCCTCCTTTTGGCATCGCGATTCTGTTGCAAGTGTTCGGGAAGATCAACGCCATAAGCAACCTGAGGTAGATTTGTGCCGTGCTCGGCAGTGGAGTTGAGATTCGCCCGGCGGACTGCTTCTTTAGCGGCAGCTTTCTCAGCAGCAGCTTTCTCTCCCTCAAGCTCGTCTGTCCCAATTGCTTCGGCGCGAATCTTGACATACTCCTTGACCTGTAGCTGGTCTAAGCCCACAAGATGATCCAAAAATACAATCTTGTCGAAGGTTACCCAACTTCCGCCAGGTCCTGGTGGCAAGGGGTATTCATCTGAGATGGTTTCTCCAGATAATGTGGTGGGCTGGATACGGGTCCGTAATCGCTCGCGAACATCAATGAAACCAATGACGGCATGTTTAAGATCCACTGTAGGAGCCTCTGAATCTCTCCAATATCCAATAGTGACGCCTTTGACGCTTCCGGTGCTTAAGCGTGGAGGCTTGCCCTTCGTTGCAGTAGCTTGTGATTGTCGTTCGTCAGCGAGAGACCTCACCGGCTCCATTTTCCTTTCATTGAGGCCCTGGAAAATGGAGTTGCGTTTTCTCTTTGGATAGTGGGAAGCCACGGGCTCATCCTCAGCATCTCCCATAATCTCGTCCTCGCCTTCAGATGCTGGCCGAAGAGGGGATGATTTGCGAATACCGTTAGTGCGGGCGCCCACCACTATCTCGTCCTCAAGTTCGTTGAAGTCAACTCCTGACGGAGAATGCAGGGTGCTCGCCGGCTCGCTTAGCTCGCTTTCAGCGTCTACGTCGCCGATGGAAATTTTGCGACCGTTGATCTGTCTGTGAGGTTGAGTTAGATGTGATTCATTGGCCAGCGCTATATTCTGAAACGCAGGGTGATATAAGACAAATGCATTGAATGAAGTCGACCACTGCTGAACTCGGGCAGAAAGTAAGATGCCCGACCACTCGATCTAATTAAGCACCGGTGTATAAGGCATAGGACAAGAAAGGATACGGGCTGAGGCTGGCGGGATCCCGAATCCATCGTCAAATTGAGGTTATGTTCGTTAGGTTGATGAAGCCTGGTGTGGTTGCAGGGGTGTATGATACAGTACGAGGTGAAAAATGACGATGTTACAGGGGCAAGGATGTGAGACCAAAGGGGGAATGGGAGGAAGAACTGGGGTACCTAAGGCTTTTGACAGAAACCATAGTCTTGGGTCCACATCCTGAGGATAGATGTGAGAGCGTGTGGCTGGCTCCAAAATCCTCCTTGTTTCCAGTAAAGGGCCAAAAGAATAGTTGATTTCGTCAAAAACTTTGAAAGAAGAGGGTGTATGCTGAGACAAAACATAAGGAAATAATACAAAAACAAAGATGAAAGCGTGGGCAGGAAAGAAGGTCTGGGCCAAGATAAACAAGAGAGAGAGAGAGAGAGAGAGAGAGAGAGACAATTGCTGCTACCAGTTGTCATTGAAGCAAGAAAGTTGCGGTGGTTGCTGCAACACCTCCAACTAAAGAGTGTGAAAGCAACTTGCGGCCGTGAGAGAGTGATTCAGCCTATTCGGTTCATGTTGGGCAACATTCGACACCGCTTGGGATCAAATCCTGTCACTTCCTTGGCTCAACGGTAACTAGATTCAGAAAGTCACCGTATCTTTCGAGAAATCACGATGAGATACAGTCAGGCCAGATGCGGTCAACAACAATTGCCCTTGTGTTGACAAATCGGGCAATGCCAACTAACTTAGGCCGTAAACCCTTGTTCGAAGCCACGCCACTCGCTCACTCTCTGGCTCAATCACTTGACTGGCTGAGGACGCGAAGACATGATGGCGAAGCAATCGAATACGACGGGAATGTTTTGATGAGTCTGGGAAAGGGTTGAGGACAAAAGAAAGAGGAACACCCCATAACAACAGAGACATGACTTGCCTTGGTGATGCGCTTATAGCGGCAGACGGAGCAACAACTGGCGACTTTCCATTAGCAGTACTAGGTGAATGCGCGTTCACCGGTGATGGAGCGCGATCCTTGGTAACTGGAGCTGGAGTTGAAGCCCTCGGTAATGGTGATGGCGGCATGGCTGCTGGTGGAGATGCGGCTCGAGGTGCTGTGGTGGCAGATATAGCAGTTGTTGCAACGTTGAGGGGCGCGCTCTCAACCAAAGGGCTCTTAACCTTTATGGCGCGGGCAGAATCTGGCGTTGGAACACGAGCTGGTGAGGCAGCTCTTGAAGTTGAAGGTTTGGGAGCACCAGAAGAGAGCGCGGGTGATATGGGCTCAGGTGGCGCAACCGGCCTGGGCTTGTCGCTGTCCGTATTTTCCATGACGCGACTTGAAGGAATACCTCACTTGGTTATACTGAAGCGCGAAAGAGTTGTCGTTGGTTGACTGGCTTCAGTTGATGAAAATGCAACTGGGTTGACCGTTGGGGGTCAAGAAAAAGACTGGAGGCAGAGAATTAGGTGATGGCGCGTTATCAAAAATCGAGTTTAGGTGGTTGCAAGAAAAGAAGTGAGTTGACTTGCGCGTCAATGGTCGCAACTCAGGTTGCCAATTAATTACCTTGGGTATTACCTGAGGCTAATAAGGTAAGGCAACGCAGAAGACTAACTAACTAGTACAGCCACTGCCACAACTTGGGAGGTGAGGTAAGATGAAATAAAATAAGGTCACCTCAGGTAAAGTTGAAGTGGATGGCGTCGGGGAGCAGGAATGGGAGAGTCAAGACCAACACCCTGGTTGGTTGAGGATCTGATTCTGGAATCTTAGAGCCGGGGGCCCAGGGCTAAAGACAATAAGCGCAGTTAGTTTACCAACTTGGCAGATAGGAAGTTGACGGGTAAGGACAAGAGAAGTGATTAAGTACCGGATAACTCAGAGGTAGTTGCACGTGAACAGAGTTCAAAGAGTGAGAGACTGTCGAGTTGACGACGAATAGTCGAGGAAGAGGAATTAGGTAGGTAGGAAAGGGATAAGTTAACGTTAGGTTGAGAACGGACGGGTAAATGAATAGTAAGTAAAGCAGAGAGCAGCCTAGACATGGAATCTCAAAATGGGGGCGTGTAGGGCCCTGCAAAGAGCTAAGACAAAAGTCAACAGTTACCTTGCGTCGTAACGGAATTGCCAGGGAGCCCGGAAGAGAAGTTGTGTGGAAACGGTAGAAGAAAAGAGTGGATTTATAGATGCCTTGGTTAAATCTTACGAAATGAATCAATGACAGGCTAACGCTATCTATCAGTTGAACCCTTGGAGGCGAGAGTATCTCATGCTTGGACAACTTGTTCTGCAACTGTATCAGGACTGACACGATACTTACTGTTGTGACTGGTCGGTTACTCTAAACTTTCTCCCTTGGTTACTAGGATTGGCTCTTGGACCTTAAGGCCTTGGCTCGCCCCTCACTGAACTGCATTGAGTGACTGTGCCTTCGATTCTCATTCTTCGTTATTGGAGATTTACGACATCAACCTGGCTTGTTCTGATTGGCCACGAGAGTTGCCAGCCTTGATTCAACATCACACTTGAGGTGCACCAAGAGCAGCAACAACGAACCAGAATGGGGAGAACGTCAAGGTTTATTGCGTTTATCAGGTAACTCGGGATCAACTCTACGCATACTTAAATGACCACAAAGGTAGTTGTGTAGTTGACCATAGAGAGAGTTCCGTATCAGCCATCAGTGCTTCCACCCATCATCTCCCTTTCAACCATATTTGCCTTTTTATACCCACTCATCACTTCTACACTGATTTTTTCTGACCTCTTTGTCTGATGATGAATCTCCTTTCTTGTGGTTGCGAATGTTCGCTCATGAAACATCTCATAGGTGGACGCTTCAGACCAACTCATGCAATGCTACGCACACGCCTATGAATATCCTCAGTCACCCCCATAGGTTCACAGTCTCTTAGATAAGGTGTTGTCAAGTTCTGTACTCGATGTGCCGATACAGCAACTCTAATCAACAATGGCCCATCTAGCCCATGTACATATTTTTATTGAACTTTATCATATTGCATCATTTCCAACGTGTCTTTCCGATTCCCCTCATTGACACCTATTGGGCTGTGCATCATTCTACCCGTGCTAGTTGACAACTACTGACGCATACACTGGCACCGCTCCAAATGCCCCATGAATAGAATAGACGTGTAGGCGAAATGCCAAGGATACGAGGTTCTAAATTGGTAGCGAGTTCTGTCTGGTTACAGAGTGATACAACAATTCGTTCTCCTGCCACTCACTAATCGCGCCTAGGTAATAAATGATTCATCCTCTGTGACTGATTGACTCAGCCAGCCAGCGCAACACCGCCCCCTAGCAGCAGCGCAGCGCAGCACAGCACAGCACAGCACAGCACAGCACAGCACAGCACAGCACAGCACAGCACAGCACAGCACAGCACAGCACAGCACAGCACAGCGCCAAGATAAGCCTGGCTGGATAGCAGCAATGATGCCACGATTCCCATCAAATAGTCACAAGCTCAAGCCAATAAAAGTAAACCCTTCTACATTACATCACAAGTCCTGATAACTCTCCCGTCCTTCTCTTATCTTGTCTTGTCTTGTCTTGTCTTGTCTTCTCTTCTCTTCTCTTCTCCTTATCGCCAACAAAATTAGCTCAATTCGGCACTTTCACGTTGTTAATTTGAAACCTTGACTTGTGGTAGCACTCCAAAAACTCAATATCCTCATGTTGCATATGCCGGAAAGTGAAAAGTTGAGGCATGTGCTGATTGAATAGTGCCAGTACGTTATGATTATGATGACATATTTAGCCCTTTTTAGCCAATCACGTAACAGCATTGTGTTCCAGTTCTGGACGGTAGCCAATAGAGAAACGCGAGTCTTTTTGCGGGAAAATCTGTAATCTCGCAACCTCATGGCTCCCGCGCTTATGCGCACGCCCTATCTGGACGCTACTTCACGCCTCTCAATTTGGGCATCGTTTGTCTTTTATTGCAGTTCAGCTTCCTGTGAGAGCCGTCAGCCAATTTAGCTCTTGGGCAATCTCACATGAATATTTGATGGCAACTGTCCCTTTGAACTCACTCACAGCCATATGGTAAACTTGGCCGACAACTCAATTACACCGTGAAACTGCCGAGGTTGAAAACGAAAAAGGGTATCAACCCTCGAAACTCCAACGGACATTAGCTCAACTCAGCTCATCTCAACAACCGGCGGTTGTATGTACAGAATTGTACAGTAACGCACATAGTGGCAGGGCTAAGGACGGATAAATAGCTCCATGCCGACATAGCGCCCGCGGCCAGTCTTCGCGAATCCTGCCTCTTCTTTGCTTACACGAGTTGATGACTGACTTCTCGTCAGCTTCGCTCCATCTGGAGGTCGCCGAGACAGTCAAGCAAGATATCAGTACAAGTGCTTACGAAATAATGAATTGCTATGGACATGTTTACACCAATGACGCCAAGTGCGAAAAGACTCTGATCATCTATATATTTTCCCTCAGAGACTTGTGAAACTTGAACTCATATTACATGACTCGCTTGTCATCAGATTCAACGTCAAAGTTCCCAATCTCGTAACGTAACCGGGTCTTCGCGATCGGCCCATCACACCCACTAAGTCCCGACAATTCAGTAACCCCTGTGAATTTTATTATTAAGAAAAATTGGACTCTCCTCGGGATGTCAAGTCTTTGAGATCTTCACATCAGGGGACAAAAATATACTAGTCAAAGAGCTTACCAGTAACAAGTTCACTTTAGGTTAACCTAAACCTATCTAGGTTTTTATGCCACTTAGAAATGCAAAAGTCCAAGTTTTCTCTCGTTCCCTAGACTCCTTCTCAATTGAATAGGAGCCGATGATACCCACTGCTAGGTCGTCCTGGTTGGTTATCATGAGTTACCGTGCCTCTCTGCCATTTATGCACGTCTCGCAAATCACCAACTCTTTTGCTGTGTGTGGTTAAGACGAGTCACAGCGTCGCGCCAATTATGCTTCTCTGCATTGTCTATCATCATAATATGCCGGTCTGAGTTTCAGAGTCTTTTATGCCGTGTTGTCATTAATTCCCTCATTTTTGTTGTTCGACTTCTGCCAAGTTGAGTTGTCAACTTCTTCAAATACTGTCTCGCTGTGATCACAATGTGATTCGTCCGCCACAACTGCATATTCGGTCTCTGGAACAACGCCACTGTCGTTTTCGTTCAAGGCAAGGGTTTTGTGTTCCGGAGATTCGACGGTAACCGAGTGTAATTGTATTGAAATTGCCATGTCTGTGAAACGCCTCCCGGGTAGCACATAATTGCGACTGGTTGAACTTGAAGACAAGCGAACCAGTCGATATTCTTAGCCGAGGGTTGCCTGTTTAATGTAGTTAAACCCGGACTCATGTCTCATGTTGGAATACAGCCGTGGGTGAACTATCAGGGCTGCAAATGTTTTGCTCGTCAAAACTGTTGGTGGTGATTATAGTTGGGTCCCAATAACATAGAGCCAAAAGAAGCTGCCAAGGTTTCCCAACCCAAATCCAAGTTCCGACATTGTAAGTCCGACAATAAGTTGAGTGCAGCCAACACGAGTTTTCACGATGATTATGAGTAGTTTATTGCGATACATGACTTAGTCTGTCAGTATAGCATGTCAACCACGATATAACTCTTACTATAGCACCTCGAAGAAACCTGACACACGTCAGCTCGTCGTCTGCATGCCCCGTTGCAAATATAGAAGTGCGATAAGTTTTTGACGTCAATTCATTCGATGTCGTTGCATTCATTTCTTGATTGTAGCTGACATCATCTCCCCCGTCCTCGACCGCGGCCTCTTCCACGACCGCGTCCTCTGCCTCCACCACGACCTGTCTTTGGTCCGCCTCTCTGGCCGCCCTGGTTATCAAATCTCTCAAATAATCTCTCCTCTCCAAATGCTCCCTCTCCAAATCTCATAAAGTTGACGAGGCCGCGATCCACAATCGCTACCAGCACGTTGCGGTGTCCGTGCTTTAGTCGCTGATACATCCGTCCTCCAGGGCCCTTCCAAGCCTCATTGGGTGGGTCGTAAGGTGTAGATTCTAGAAGAGCTTCGATTTGTTCGAGCGCTGGAACGCATGTGTCGCTTGCGTCAACCACCGCAAAGCGGAAATCAGGTGGTGGTGGGTTCTTCTTCGAGAATGGCGGGCCACCTGATTTCCATACATGAAAGAAAATCCGCCATGGATCTTGGGGAGGATGAACCACGGGAGGTGTAGGCAGTGGCTTGTGGCGGGGAAGAATGGCAAGTTGGTCGTAGATAGGTCTATAAGCGCGGTAAAGACCTGGCTGAACAAGAGGTCCAGATGGGTTTCGCTTTGGTTGTGATTCGGAGCTGAAGAATGAGAACAGCCATTGCCATAGAGTCTGGGACTGGGGTGTTGGCGCCTCATAGGGTGGCGCGCGTAGAACGTAGAAGCCTGCTCGCTTCAGATGCGAGTAAACCTGATATTGTGGTAGTGTGATTCTGCCCCTCTCACCCTCGTTCCCGATAAAAAGTGAGTATGCCGCCTCAAGACTCAATGGCAGTCCGGCATCATAGTCGTCAAGTCCCATATCCGTCTTCGGTTTTCCATCATCGGCGAGTAGGATGTCCTCCAGTTGTAAATTTGGCCACCAGAGATCCATGGTGCCTCTCTCGATGAGGAAAATAGCCTCCTCAGGCAAAAGCCAGAGTTTCCCTGTACCCAAGCGCTCCTTATGTGCAGGTACCGCCCTTCCAATATCTTTCTGCCATGTTCCGCGCTCATGCTCAACCATGACAACTCTGTCACGTAGCCATAAGCCCTCCTTCTCACCAACTTCCTCTACCTTGGCCCACCAGTCGGGAAAACACCATCCTCGAACCCAGGAATCTTCGCGGTGTATCCTGGTGTATCCTAGGACATTATCCAAGACAGTGCGACTCGCTTGGAGAAGACCATCCTGTGCACGGGTGCCATGTGACTCGAAATCCTTCTCGCCCTTGCGAATAGCTTTGCTTGATACACCGTTCTTGTCGAACATGGATAGGAAGAGCTTAACGTCCGGTGCGTCATCATCAACATCTTCTGCAGCAGCACCACTGGTGCCTTTGGCTGGTTGTGCTAAGGTATTGGGATTGTCGTCATCGTCAAAAGCCATGGCGATTATATGGCGAAAGAGCTTTCTTTAGCTTCAGATGATATTGAAATCGCGTAGGATACTGTCGGAAAGGTCTTCGTAGGCGTCGAGAATAGTCTTCGGTCGATTGACGTGAACTGGTGTTGAAAGATAATTTTATGCAAAGCTATGAGCTCCGATATTGATATTTTCTGCCCCTGCCAAAGTTGCAGTAGTATATGGTTTGACAACGCAACCAATTCTAACAACCAACGAATCATCATCGCTAACTTGGCCGAGTGGTTAAGGCGCTGTGTTTAGGTTCTTATAAGAAACCAAACCCGCAGTGGGAAACCGCGGAGGTTCGAACCCTCCAGTTAGCAAAACAGCGATTCAATTTTTGGTGTTTCTATCGTAGTTCAAACGTCTTGTCCTGTTTGATTTGTTTATTTATTATTGGCTGTGACTGAGAATTTGGATGATTTGTGCTGCTTGTCTCTGTAGGACCATACTTGAGAGAATCGTCTCTGCAATCAAATGATCGCTCCGTTGTTTTTCTCAAGTACAAGAACCTCCCATTGCTTCCCATTGTCCTTGGAAGTTATTTTCCTTGGTATCATCCCCTCAGGTTGACTTCAGCTCCTCATGCTGTCATTGTGCATTAAATCTACACATACACTAGACCAGCCTGTAAGACCTATGGATTCATAAGATTCACTATATTTCATTCATGTCACTACAACGTGTAGATCATTTACATCGTGCACTTGCCCACTGCCTGTGCTCATTCCTTTCCCCGAAGCCCCTCCGGAACGCCATGAACTATGCCCGTTATTACAAGAGCCCTATCCCTTCTTCGCCAGTTTCCCCAAAATGCAAAAACCCCTGGGTATACTTCAACTGAAGGGAAACCTCGATAGCTCAGTTCCGTTATTGCCAGGTCCTTTCTTATGCCATCGTGCGACCTATTTCTCTACCGTTGTACCGTTACGCTAGATCTGGCATGGGAGATATACTCCCGACGCGGCTTCAGTTGCGGCTCATTGGCGCAACGGCGTCCTGCCATCTTCGGGTGAGCGTGGCGCATGGCAAAAAGGTTCTTAAAAACCATTCCTAGACCTCCTAGCCTATCATTCAATGAATGGCTTCTTCTGGCCTCCTACCATGCACAGGCCCAATGCTCGTAATGAATCGCGGTCGTTGGCGAGAATAACAGTCGGCGCTGGAAGCATCGGGTTGGCCGGATCGACGTGAGAGGCGTCTTTGGCCGCCTGTTCTATCGCGTCCATCTCTTCCTTACAGGCCTGTTGATCTAAGGGGCAGATTACAATTGGCTGTCGTATCATTACATCTCGAGCACCACTAAGATTGACCTTGGACTGTTAGCGCAGGCGAGGCATGGAAACCCAGAGGGCGCATACCTTAATAACCAAGTAGAACTCGATTTTGTAAAGGGTAGAAGACGTGGTAAACGATGTGACTTCGTAGAGAGGAAATTGAGGCTTCCCCCGCCTGACAACGCCGTCTGGATCTCTCAGATCCTTTGATGGAAAATCCAGTCCGATATTCGTGGCGTAACCCGCCTCTGGCATCTTTGTCTTAACCGGTTGGGTCTGTTTCGAGACCCTGTTGATCTTCTTCGTAGGTTCATCACCTTCTGGGTTGAATGTGATTTCCTCCTCAACAGTCAAGGTAATCTTTTCAATTGTGACGCGTTTCGCTTTACTTAACCAGTCGAGGTTTGGCGACAGTTTGATATAGACTGTGATGGGATCCTTGGGGCCGTAGCTCCACCGGGGCAGATTGATGCCGAGGTGTACGATATTATCGTTGGTGACCAATTTGGATTCGGGCTTGTTATACATTCCAAATGTAGAAAGTGTATCATAGCGTTGTAAAGGTATGGGAAAAGTGTATTTGTACTGGTTGCTGTGGCCTTGCTGGACAGTAACGACGAGTTCGTAGTATGTTTCGGCGGTTCGGCTGGGTAGTTGGAGGGACGCGGGAGGTATACGCCGATTCGACTCTTCGCCGCCGCGACCAAAAGGAATAAACAGAACGAACGGTAGATCCATAGCAATGATCCTCTCAGCCTCCTTCCCAGAAGAGCAGCGAAAAAGAAGCTGCTCTTTTCCGACCAGATCCGTGGTCTCGCGGCGGGGGGCGCCTAGATGTCGTTTCGCAATGCTATCGGCATCGGGATGTATTGTTTCTCGGCGCTGAAGACATATTCGAACGAGGGAGACAGGTACGGGCATGGAAAAACCCTGGCCAGGGCGAATTTCGACTTTTCCTTCGATGCGCGGCTACAGAAACCAGCAATGTCAGCATAACAAGGTCCGGCGCACTTGAACTGGTGAGGTAAGGATGAGGGCGTAAGCAAAGACGAGCTGAAGCTGAAATTGACGTACCAAAGTCGCAGAGATACCAGGGTAGCCCACGAGAAAGCTACTGTTTGGAGGACCCGAGACCCTTACGCTCGCAGGGCCCGACATGATCGTGGTTTTGTTGATGCAGCGTCAGGCTCAAGGTTTGTGAGGCCCTGTGAGCCGAGTATCCTAGTGAGGAACGGCACCTAGAGCGGCGGTGTCGAGTGGGGGGAGATGACGGCGACGAAGCGGGATCGGGAGCGGAGGGGGCGGCTGGCTGAGCCCCGATGGCGACGAAAGCGTCGGGCTACGCCAGAGCCAGAATATGTAGAGAGTTGCGATGCCAGAATTGAGCGTGAATGCTGAGAAATTGGTGAAGTAGTGGTGTTCATGAATCCAAGAGTTGCTAAGTGTCGATTGTAGGTTGGTGGAGGGGAAAGCTTATGGAGCCCTGGCGACGAGACCAGTAGCTGTGTGCGAAAGACAGACGGCGGTTGCTCGTGTTGGGTCCTAGGCTACAGCCTTCAGCTCCCACTAAAGCAAGGATATCGTTTTACTCTCTCCAGCTACTGGAGGTGTTGCACTATTCCCAGAGTGCGGGTGTCTATGAGGAATGCGTCAATGTTGCCAAGATCTAGTTAGGTGGGGGCAACAAGCAGCGCTCTGGTCAATAATTCGAAGCGCGGAGAGTTGAAGATTATCGGAAGACGCTATGTTGTTGAGAATGACGAGAGCATCACCAGCCAGGATGACGTCCGAAGAGGGAGGGGTTGTTCAAGCTTCGAATCGGACCCGAAGCCGGAAGAAGCAGGTCAATAAGCAGAAGTGCTTGCAGCTAGAGAATGGAAGAAGAATCTGATCCAAAGAGAAATGGATAGGTCGGGTCGGATGGGAATGGCATGGGATGGGATGGAAGACACTGGAGGCTCAGCCTAAACGTGGAGTGCAGAGTGGAGTTTATGCAGGTAAAAGGAAGGAAATCGGAGCTGAAGCTGAAAGATGCAACCCTCTCAGCGGCCTTCGCAGAAACGAAACGAGAGAAACGTCAAAGAAAGAAACAGTGGCAGAAGTATTGCTTTTTCACCGAAAGAATAAACCCCCAGCCCGTCTGTAAAAGGCCCAAATGCTAAGCGCTTGCCTTTCCTCTTCCCTTTTTCGACGTGTAATCAATTTACCAGGTTCAGGGTCCTGTCAGCATTCAAAAGCGCCTTTGCCAAATCAGAGCATTTGATGGAAATCCATTAATCTCACTCGGTAAGGCAGTCTTGAAGACTTAAGGCTGACTGCCCAGACAATATGTGGAGGCGGCGATGATGAGAGCGAAATGAATGATATTCGTATATGAATAAGTAACTTGGGATACCTGGATATTTGATATTGATCAAGTCACTGTTAAGACATCGATATAGGTAATGTCTTGGCTTAATAGAGTTATTCTTAATTAGCTCGTTGACCAACTCTTAATGCTCTTAAGCTGCACGGTCGTTGCTGCAGCACCCGCTTAGTAGAAAGGTACAGTATGAAGATGCTGTCATTGGATTGGGCCATCGGATCCATGTGATCGCTAGTTCCATTTCTTTTCATGGATGAATATTACCTGCGTGTAACCGAGTCTCGTTTTCGCTACCTACCTATTGACTAACGTTTTACAAGAGATTGTACCGAGATATATGCAACATTCTTCGCCTAATACGACATGAGTTTCCCTAGATGCTGATATTTACTGATACAACTAATGGACAAATACTTCATTCCTGCCAAGCATTGACTTTCTATAAAGATCGTGGCGGGTGGGAATAAGCCCAGGGGCAGTTTATCCCCGCTGCCGTAGATCAAGATCGGCATGAAGGAGCCACTTGTGGCTGGAGACCCCATCTAGATATCTCGAGTTCCATCTTCGCTGCTACAACTTCGATCTATCATTTTTCACATGGACTCGAGAAAAGCTCGTTCTCACGGAAAAAACCCAGCGCAATATGACTGTATTTGAGAGTCCATATCAGTTCTCGCCAATTCTGCCAAACACAACCGCCTTGTCTTCGCAAAACAATAGTGCAGCTCATCTATTTCGGTAGTTTACAATTATTGTCTCCTTCTTCTCTTTACTGACGGTGACTTGGTTGAGCTACCATTGCCTGGCAAGGGTCCCTTCTGCAATGTTCCCCCTGCTTTCAAGACGCTTTGTCTTTCAATGCTCAATATGCTTGTGCTCTTGTCTTCCTTCGAGTCCCTGTCAAGAAGTCTGATACCGTTGCCCTGGTGTTCAAATATAACCGTTGGGCGACCCAAATTTTCGAACTCAACCGGGCGCTCTACGATATAGGCTTCCTTATGCCGCTCCCATCGTTGATGGCCTGGCATGCGATCAGCTCCGAGTACATCGCGCCGGTCTTCTCCGAACCAGAAGGTCGGTGCTCCAGGAGCTCCAGAGAAGTAGCACACTTGAAACGGAAGCATTCCAGATAGGCGGCATTCATCTTGGCCCTTATAACGTGCGGCCATAGCTTCCTCAGAGACATCCTCGCCATTCTTCAAAGCCTCTATATACCATTCGTCTAATGGTTTGCTTTGGTCCTCTGTTGAGTCAACTAATACCATGACTGGAACGATCCCACCAATTTGTCGACGATCGTTTGGAAAGACTGGCTCTTCTCCCACAAGTGACTCCCCATTGTGTCGACAGATGTCAACGCGTATTTCATACAATGCAGCAACTGTGGTTGAACTTGCAGTTACGACCGTAGTGTGAGTTTGCGCTGGGTACGTCTTGCTGTCGATAGCCAGATAGGCTATATCTGTCTTGTGCAGAGAAGGATGAGTCGCGCCACTGTCGAGTTGCATAAGAAAGCATACTCGGGGCGCCGTACTGTCATCTTCGACAAAGCACATGCCTTTCTCGGGCGTGCCAAGTTCTCTCATTCTCGTCTCATATGTAAGGACTTTTCCAATATCCTTACGGTTACGATCACTCAACCTTGAGGAAAAGCGGCTATGAAATCCCTTCACACGCTGGAAGCCCATGTGGATAGACCACGCATGAGCATGGTAGTCCGCCAGGACGCCCCAGGACCCAGAAGGCTGGGCCCAAGTGGCGGCCATTAACTGTTCAGGTTGGTAGTTACCCTTTGGTGCTAAAGGTGCCTCGTACCACAGCCAGCCGTCACCGTACATCCCGTGATATCGATCGAGCCTCTCGTCTCGATCGAGGGTAAAAGACTCGTATGAGGGACAGAAGTCTACCACATTACCAGCATACAGAAGCGTCCACTTGTCCCAGCACTTAATGCGCCCAGACTCATACGCCTGAATCGCAGCGCGTATGTTGATATCGCCAACTGGACACTCACTTCTATCGAGTGATGCTTTCAAAAGACTCATTCGTCGTTGAATCCGCCGTTGTTTCGTTGTCTCTAGCTCATCACTGGAAGGTCAGCACATATGTCACTATAGCCCTTCAAGCGGGCCGACTTACACCGGCACCAAGTTCTCATCGGTATCTTCCATCTGTGAGAATATCTGTCTGGCTTTTTGCAGTTGTTGTTCGAGACCAGATAAGTCTGCTAATGGCTGAGTTATTCGAGCATTTTCGACAATAGCCTCCCACTGAAGAACTGATCGCTCTGCTTCTTCCAGGCGGCTCAGATTATCCCCAAGAGATTCACCAATGGCCAGTGGTGGTTTCCAATCTGAAGGAATTGGCCTTCGGGCTCTAGAGGGCTCATGATGAGCAGAGGACATTTGTGCAGATGTACCAGGCGAACCAGTCGACGTTACCGTCTGTACCCCTTGACTTTCCGCAGAAGAGCCCTCCTCTGCTTCTTCCTCTTCCTCTTCCTCTTCTACCGTGTGAGGCGGTGCTAGGAGTGGCTCTGGTCGCATACTTTGAAGTCGCTGGCTTCGTCTAAGTCTGAGGTTGATTTCGCGATTTGCCTCCGATCTGCCTGGGCGCTGTCCAAGCCTAGTGGCAATCGTTGATCCTTCTGTTTGCCGGCGAACCCATTTCCCGGAATTCTTCTTGGTGTTCCAGCCATTTTTGCTAGCCATAGTTGCGTGATTGCTTTGTTACAGACGAGAGCAGCAGTGAATGAAGGATTGTTCAGACTTGACTGTCTCAAACCCTTCCGTAAGTTTTTCTATGCCAGCACAAAAGCTCAATTGTACCAATTTCAGCTCATTTCTTTGTCCCCCTTCCGGTTTGGAATTGCGACCATCTTGGATTGTGGCGTCACGTTGACAAACAAAGAAACAACAGATTGCCCGCCTTTCACTCCATTCTAAGTACCCAGCGTGATTACATCTCCGACACAATTTTGTCCTAGTGGGTGTATTTTTGGCTTTGTACGGGAGCTATGTGCTCAATGCGGAGCGGGCGTGCCGACTTCTTTGTTAGACTTATTGTGAATGAGACGATGGAAGATGTCAATGCCCATGCTGGCCGTCCCTGAATGCATTCCTTTGTTCATTCTAGGCACAGTATGGAACTGTCAATGCTTGTATTGACCTGGTGAAAGAAGAGTAGATAGATTCTTCTTCTTTCACATCATTCCATCTCCCATTTCCTCTGGCCTCCTTTTCTTTTTTCTTCAACCCGGCCTGGAAGCTCACCGCCTCCTTCACACTCATTGCTCACTTGTCTAATAATTTCTTGAGTCTGATATCGTATTTTAGATCACTATCAAGTCATCATGGCGGAGCCTGTGGATGAGGGATGCCCTTCGCGCATCCCCGAGCTGAACCTGGCTGGTAACCCCCCTTTAGATGATGCACCAGCTTCGGCGAGTAGTCCAACCCTGGCTCGTCGATCAGACAGAATCCAGGACCTCTTGGGTAAGGCAGACTTCATCTTTTGTGTGTTAGACATACTTACATGCCTCAGAAATAATTCTTTTGACTTTCCGCTTCGATTTCGAGCGACTCCCGCCTGAAGCCCAACGATCATATAATCGGTTTCTAGAAAACAAGAGCTATCATGAGTTCGCAGCTAGACTGAAGCGCTTGGTATTGGGTAGAAGATTGGATGGCTTCATGGAAGGATCGTCCAGTTGCCTGATTGCTGTCACAAAGTTATTTGACAGTAGATATCCCCATCTAGGCCTCAAAAAGCTCCGTGATGGTATGAAACAATCTCGTTCAAAGGCATTCCATCTACTAACTATGGGCCCAAGACTTAGTGAGCGGTAGAAAGAGAGCTGGATTGGGGGCCGTGTCACGTCGCCGAGCACAAAAGAAGACCTTGCGTGAGACTCGAAACGAGCAAGCCGGCGAATCTTCACGGCGTAAGTAACATACGAATGGTGATACATTCTTCCTGTTAACTTTTACAAGGATCCTCTCAAGCAAACTTGGCTAGCACCATTACCTTGCCTGGGCGAGTTCGTACTAGAGCACGCCCCGAGGGCCGAGTGGTGCATTGGGCTCGAATCGAACCAAGTTCCACTCAGGCTGATCCAGAAACCGCGGGCCCTTCGAGTGATATCCCACCTACCCCTATTGACGCCGTTGAGGCTGCAGATAATCTGGAAGACCGGTCTGCCCCTACCCAGAGGCCTTTGATTCCCGGTTTCGCGATTAGTACTCGAACGGCCCCTGTAGACCAAGGCAGTAACCAACCAGCAGTTGAAGGGTCCGGACGTGAACAGACTCACCAAGAGGAGAATATAGCTTGGCTGAAAGACTATAACGAAGCACTCGGTGGTCCAAAGTACGACTTTAATCTATACCCCTACAAGGGATGGAAGATTGAGCCGCCAGAGATCCTACTCCCTCGTGCGATAAACTTCCTCGCCGATGAAGATATCGATCGGACTCTGAACTGGGGTCAAAAGATTGCAGAGCTCACTGAGTATTTCTCATACCTTCTTCACAATTGGCAGGGTGAAGAATGGGGTACAGAACTCCATGAAGCTATTGATATGCTTCATACGCACTGGCTTTTTGAGCAGTATCACTATGGAAAGCCCAAGTTGAACCTGAAGTTCGATAATGTATGGCCAAAACATAGTAAGAGGCTCCCACCCATTCTCGGTGTCGAGACCACTGTCGAAAAGCCACAAAGTGAAATGGGCGAGCGCAGATTGCTCCTCAACGAGATTCGACCAGCCATTGATATTCACTACGAGTTGCCTGGTGATGTTCTCGAAAAGTACATTGATCTTTATGCATCCAAAGCCTCCAACTACTGGGAATCTGCACCTCATTCCCTATTTTCCCGCCATGAGCTGGTCAAGATTGAGAACAACGCTTTTGAGAAGTGCATCTTTTCGGGCATGTCAACAACCGACAGACTGATCAGAGCATCTGAAGCAAAGTTCAAGTCGGAATCTCACCGAAAAAACTTCAGTCCAGGTGCTCTTCAGGCGTTTGCCACGCTTCGTGGAAGTCAACGAGCAGCCTTCCAACAGACCTTGAACACACTGGACAATTCTGAGAATCTTGCAGTCTGCAACATTTTCCGCACACTCATTCTGCCGCCACCTAAAATTCCAGAGAAGCCAGACGCAGGTGTCCTTCTCCCTACTATACAAGTAGCAGATGTTCCTGAAGAGGAGTCTCGCGACCCTTTCAGCTACACTGTGGCGCATAGATGGTACCTTGAAGCAGAGCGTTTCTGGAAAGACTGGTCGAATGAGCACGCCGTCAAACAATGCTATAGTCACAAGCAATGGGCGGAACGCGAACAGCCCATCATGGATTTGCCCAAGAACTGGTTGGGTCCTTTCGTTCATGATTTTCTGGATCACGACATGAAGAAGACTCTGGAGTTTCTGAGGAGATGCGAAACCCTGCTAAGGCGTATTTTCTTACAAGACGAACGAGTACCGCGACCCTTCCTGGCCGGCATGAAGCAACTAATGCTTGCGGGACTCTCGGGCAGGCCGTGGGATGAAATTGAGCTGGACTTCAAAGGCGAAGATTTTGTCTCTGACTCACAGGATCTGGCTCATATCCGCCCCTTGGAGGAAGGCTTTTTGCGATTGTTGGGCATGGAATCCATCCATTCCAACACTGTCGACCCAGAGATCAACCATGATGGCACTAGTCCTCTCTCTTCCATATTCGAACAAAGAGTCAGGGAAATCATGTATCCGCGGGGCTCATCTACTGTCGCCTCTTACGACTTTGCTAATTTCATGGTGTTACTCAATGAAGTATGTGATGGGCCAGTGAAGCGCTGGAGATTCTCCAATGAGGAGGCCTTGGAAGAACTGGAACTTCTTGAAAGAAGGGGAGTGGTTAAGTCAGTCCCTTATATCCAGTCCATGGTGTCAGTTATTTTCTAACAGGTTAGATTGAACGAGAACAATAGTGTATCATCTTCTGTTCCCAACCTTCATCCTGAGCAACGTGTTCGGTGGCTCGACACTGACGACGACCTGGACGCATTCATGCGAGGTGTTCAAGCGACTAGGGCTGATCAACCCGATAATGACGATAGCGATGACGGTGACGACAGCGATGATAGTGATGACAGCGACGACGAAGATGAAATCATGACGATCTCAACAGACGTCAGCGTCCCAAAGTCGGAGGATCTTGGTAACTACATGTTTGGTCTTCCCAAAATTGAAAACCTCCACAGTTGGGTAGAGCTTGGGACTGCGGGTGGCAGAGAGGCTAGCGAGGAAGATATGCCTAGAACCCATAGGTTCTTCCAACGCCTCTGCTTCCGACTTGGAAGGACGATAAAGGACCTTCGAGAGAGGATGGAAACATACAAGAGGCAACTTACACCCGAACAGCAAGACCGTAACCGCTGTTTTCTCGACACAATGGTGAATGAATGGGAATCAAATACTAGAACACGACCAGAGTTGCGTAGGTATAACCCCAACAAACCAGTAGACGAGGTTTTCGCCCAGACAGACTACGCAGAAATCATGCATGTATGCCAGCACGAACATGATTTTGGTAAGTCTGGGTACCCCGAAATCACTTACGGATGCCAGAATGAGTCTTACAGGTTTTCTGTGGATGTCGTTCGAAAGGCGATTCTCCGCGAGGCTTATGAGAACAAGAGCATGCTGTTGCCAAACCGTATTGATCGCAGCGTGGATGAAAAGGGACTGCGGACTCGATCCCCTCTTCGACGTGAGCCAGTTTGGTCCTTTGCTCATCCTGATCGCAGAGGCAAGGCACCACGGTTTTGGGACATTAACCGTTGGCCGCTTTATCTGCAAAGCGAATCGACAGCTGAGAGCATCAGATCTGGGCGATGCTACAAGCCTGTTCCTTCGCCTCTGGCACCGGGATCGAATAAGGGGCCACGGATCTCAGTACGATTTGCTACCCCTCCGGTATCACCCATTTCATCTGGATTGCCTACATTTCAACGAGAATTGCATGGCGAAGTCCAGCCTGAAGCCACGACTATGGCTTCCGACATGATTGAAAGTCAAATCTACCGTTTCCCTGGCTTTGGTGAGAAGTTCACCGTCACGTTCCAGGATCTAGCGGACTCTCGTCGGACTTTTACAACCGGGTCTTCTCAGTATCTCCTTGGAGACACGCCTCTGCAGAAGAAGCATATCGAGGATCTCATCAAGAGTGGTAAGCATTGAGATATGTACCACCAAATTCTGACTAATATGTTGCTGTAGGTATACAGACAGAAGAACCACCGACTTGGACTCAGCGCCTAAGTGCTCTATTTGGTCGTAAGAACGACCCAGTGGATCCTGGTGCGCTGCCCAAGGTCAATCCTCGCGATGTTCCCAAGAGCAAGCCTCGGAGCGAGCCCGAGGATTCGTCCGATGAGCCTGCTCAAGGGGAGGATTCTTCTGCTGGAAGCGAAGATCTTGAAATGGACGAATCTGCGATACAACTTTGGGAAGAATCTCAGGCTGGCCCATCTTCAGAACGGCGCTCATCTAGTGCCCAGGCACCTTCACCAATTGACCCAAGCCTCCCGACTGAGCCTGGTCCATCCTCCGTCTCCCCTACAGAGCCTGGGACTACCCAGGGAGGATCGAGCAGCCTATGGGGACGAGGCTTGCCCGGGGCTTTGCCTAAGCGGCTGAGGCTTAGACAAGCAACAACTGAAATACAGTCTTACCCGGTTGAGTTGGAGGTAATCGAGCCGGAGTCTGGATTGCCAGAGCAACAAGAAGAGGACGAGAAGTCAGATAATGATAGTTTGTTTGGTTCGTAGTGAAATATGTAAGTGCCGTCGGCTTTTCGACTGTTGAGTAGGGTCTATTGCTTTATTCTTCTATTAGTTGTTAGGTATTGGTGCTTTGGCTAGACTCGGGGATTTGGAGTTAGTTTTGAATGGTTAGCTCAATCTTTCAATTTTCACCATTCTTTATCACCACACGCAGGTAAATAATGAGGGACGGGGATCGATGTTTGTTTTGCAAAAAAAAGCAATCATGAAGGATGAAATTTCTTTTTCATTCAGACCTTAAGCCATTATTTCTCATAGCCTCAGATCCGACGTGTCCTAACCGGCCAACCTATGCAATGAAACACAAGGAATCGTGACTCCGCGGCACCAGTTTCCAGCTCCCAGCATAAAACTTTCCCGCTCTAGCTCTAGTATCGCTTACCCTCCCGCAGTGTGTCGGCATACTCGTCCAGGGGGCTCTTGATGAGCTTGGTCTCCTTCCAGAGGTTGGGAGTAAGGAAGCCGTAGGTGTTGGAGACGGCCACAAAGGTAGCCTTGAGGGTGTTCTCGAGGGTCTTTGTGGAACCGGCGGAGGAGGTGTAGGCGTCCTCGACACCGGCGAGCTGGAGGAATCGCTTGACGGCGGGAGAGGCAACGAGGCCAGTACCACGGGGAGCGGGGATGAGCTATAAAAACAGTCAGTTTTTTCATGTTCTTTGTTCTTCGAGGATATTCGCTTCTCTTTTTGGTGTACGTACACGGACGGTGACGGAACCGCACTTGCCAGACTCCTTGCAGGGCAGGGAGTGAGGCTGACCAAGGTTGGTACCCCAGTAACCTCGTCGCACGGGGATGACGCTGAGCTTGGCAATGATGATAGCGGCACGGATGGCGGTAGCAACCTCCTTGGAGGTCTTGATACCGAGACCGACGTGGCCCTCGGAGTCACCAATGATGACAATGGCCTTGAATCGGGTTCGCTGACCGGCACGGGTCTGCTTCTGGACGGGCTTGATCTGTATTTTGTGAATGACGAGTTAGCAAGCCAATTTTTCCTTCCAAAGACTGCGTGTTGTTTATTCGAGTTGGCGTTTTCGCTTCGTTCTAGGGCTTCTTCGTGTGATAGATTCAGGGAACTGTGTTTCGCACCTTCATGACCTCATCCTTGAGCTTGGGCAGGAAGTTGTCGACAATCTGGTACTCCTTGATGGGCAGAGAGTGAAGGTAGATCTCCTCCATGCTGTTGATCTTGCCGGCCTTGACCAATCGACCGAGCTTGGTGACGGGCTGCCACTCCTTCTCCTCGTTCTTGCCGCGACCACGACCACGGCCACGTCCACGTCCTCGGCCGCGATCACCGCCTCGGGATCCGAAACCACCGCCGCGAGAAGCTCCACGATCAGCCATTGTGAAGTATTTTTGTTGTTTTGCGCTGGAGGGGGTGGGAGGCAAGATGTGGTCTGCGCAAGAGCAAGATGCTGCTGTTGGTGTTGGCGATACTGGAACTTTTTGGCCCGGGTCAGGTGGGGTGGATAACGCACATAATTTTTGGTCGTTCACGTTAGCGAGCCCTAACTTGAACTGGTGCCTTAATTGTTAGGCGGTAGTTGATGTGAGAGTATATAGTGGGGGTGGATCTCACCTTGACTCTCACCGAAAATGGGATGGTTCAATTCTCGGTGTAGACAAGCCACCCCGCCCATCATGAGTGATCGGCGACACAAACATCCCGGTCCGATACAGTCAATTTAAGACTCAGACTCAGACTCAGACTCAATATTGACAATTTCATCAGTCAATTGCTTCACACGTATACACACTCATATATATACTGAAAAACAATGCAAAAGTGTGGGGATGCTAGAGGACAACCATAACCCATTTTTCTCGTCCTTCAACGGACACCTGAACCAGACACTGAACTAAACCACGGAGGGGAATTGGGAATTCATGTTCTTCTTCTCTTCGTACACGCCTGTTCACCACAGGCCATCATTAATGAGGGTATCGCAGCTCGACTACTCGGCATTCCGCCATCTTTCAGACCAGACACCAAGTCACATTACTCCTTCGTTGTCTTGACAATCAGGTTTTCTGAAGGTTGCACCCGTTGAGCCCACTCACTGTTGCATATTAGCATAATTCACATCATGGCCGTTTCAAATGAGGCACTTACGTCCAACTGCCATCGTAGACCCTCCTGGACTCAGGGGAACCAACGCCAGCCTCCTCAAGGGCAGTATCAATAACACAGGCAGTCACACCAGTACCACAACTTGAGATGATAGGTTTTTGAGGGTCGACACCCTTCTCCGCAAACAACTTCTGCAGTTGATCTTTAGGGAGGAAAGCCTTGGTTTCAGGATCCAGAACAGAGCTGAAAGGGATGTTGATAGATCCAGGAATGTGACCAGAAGAAAGACCCTCGCGGGGCTCAGGGGATTCACCAGTGAAACGTCCATGGGGTCGGGCATCGAGAATTTGAACGCCCTCAGCGCCCTCCTTGTTGTGGTCCTGTGCGACTTCCTTGACCTGCTCGAAGCTTGCAACTCGGTTCTCTTCCATCTCGGGGATCTGATAAGGATAGCACTCGATACTGTAGAGTTCTCCCGACTCGGTAGGCAGGCCCTGATCCACCCACAGCTTGAAGTTGTTTAGTATGTGAACCTTGTCATGGCCGAAAACCTTCATGGTCCAACCCACACGGGGTGCGCTGAAAATACCAAGCTCCTTGCTGTCGTACACCACCACAATGTCCTCTTTTCGAATACCCAGCTCACTCATGGCAGCAGCGAAGCCCTTGGGGTTAGGAAGCATGTGAGGATAGGGACTGCGCTTGTCAATGACCTTATCTAGGTCAAAGAAACGGGCCTTAGGAATTCTCTGTTCGCGAAACGTTTGGATACCGGATCGGCCATCGTTGGGGAGAAACCATGATGCGCAGAGAGGAATTACTCGAGGATCGGTGCTGATCGGCGACGGAGGGTTCTTCTTGAGGGCTTCGTGAAGCTCTTTCGGGGTGACGAGATAGGATGAGAAGTTTCGGCGGGTGAGCAGGGAAGGTCGGAAAACCTTGGAGCCCCATTGAGGAATCCCAGCTCTTGTTGAGCGGCAGATTGCGATAGACGCCATCGTAAAAGATGTTGTGTTTCGGATAGGAAGAGGTGGTGGGAGTTTGTCGGACTCAGTGACTTGACGTAGGGCAAGTTCCTGAGCGATTGATAAGAGTCAGAGCCAAACGAAATGCAAATTCGTAGGCCAGACACTGTAGGAAAAGACAGTCAGCAAAAGGCTTAACTGTCTATCTACGTCCTCATTCGTCGGCGGGATAGTACCGCAAAGAATTGTCTGGTGTGCTTGACGTGAGGCGAGTGAGGGTGATGACGAGAGGTTAACGACCAATCGAGTCAACTTTGAATGGATGATACCTTTCGCGCAAGTGCGGGCGAGGTTGGCGAAATCGTGAGGAGCTTGGACCACCCCCATCAGTCATTTCCAACGGTGGGCGATGACGGAGTCAGAGGGGTTTCTATAGCGGGCTACAGCTTGTTCAGTGGGTGGCCCTCAGCGGATGAGGTCACTGAAGCGCCAAACGGACAGGCGCCCACCCACCACTACAGCCCAATCCACTCGGTTGGAGTCTCGGACCTCTCACCTTGTCAACCTGAGCTCATGTGCCTCCCCCACGTCGACGTTAGTGCTTCAAACCTTGACCCTTCTTCACTCAGAGGTTGCACGGCCACTTTGAGTCTCGATCCTAGCCCCCAGAAATCCTCATCTCTACAATATCGATCCCGTGACTTTTCTTCCTCAAAACATCATGAAGGTCACCATCAAGAAGTGGAATACGGTCGCTACTTGGCGCTGGGACATACCTGAAGACGATGTTTGTGGTATCTGTCAGGTCCACTTTGACGGGACGTGCCCGACATGTAAATACCCAGGCGACGATTGCAGCCTGTGTAAGTAAACATCAGACCATCTCGATAAAGATAAACTCACTAACGCAAGATGAACCTCAGTGTCAGGGAAGTGCGGTCACAACTTTCACATGGTTCGAGTTCACCTTATCTCTCTATCTTGGTTATCGTGAATATTTACGTGCTGACTGTGACGACGTTTGTGTTTAGCACTGCATATTGGAATGGATCAAACAAGATTCATCGAGAGGGCAATGCCCCATGTGTCGTCAACGTACAGCCCCCAACCCTTTCACTTTCAACCAAATCAGGCTGACGTTTGTTTTCAGGCTTTGAGTGGAATGAACAACTGAAAGAACCAGTCACGCAGGCCGAGTAAGGATGCTTGTACATGTTGTTATGCAAGGCGTCGGGCGTTTTTCAGGGCATACATAGAATTTGGCGTCAAGCATACCCAAAATGGACTTGGGTAAATCGATTCAGCCGCTTACTGGTTGGTTTATTGGCACATTTTTGTGAGTTGTGCTGTTACATGCAAGTTGGTGAGCCATGCACAACTCAGCTGCTAGTGTGAGGGAGCCCACAGCCTCAATCAAGCTGACTGTGCCATGCCATCAGTCAAGCCTTGATAGTCTGGCCATTCCCATGACAGCCCCAAGACAGTCTCTCAACCCTGTGGACTGTCCTTGTTGTCTCTTTGAGAGTTCTTTGAGAAGATCTTGTCTCTTTTAGCGGATTATCACCATTATCTGAGCTTCGCTGAACTCTCTTTTTGGTCGATTGTCCAATTGTCTCTGAAGCCAGGGGTTTATAACCTCTGTACTCACTACAAACTCGCTGCCTTTGTCTTGGAAGGATTCAAAAGCCAAGACTGAAGAGCCGCTCTCAACCCCTTGTGGCTCAAGACTTATCTTGGAAGTAAGGGACTTTGGGGGCTGTTCAGTTGCACTTTCAGAGGGTCCCGTTGCCTTGCTGCCATCTCAGCTCCTGGTTCGCAACCAACCACAGGCAAATGCGCAGCTGCGCAAAGGCCTCCAGATTTAAATACGAGCTATTCCCCCTAGGATCTCATTTTCGCCTCTCTTCATTCCCGGCTCTTTAAACGAGATCTTATTTCCATTTAACCTGAAACCTAGTTCAGAAGATATATATACAACACTTATATATACCTTATCGTAACTAGTATCACTTGGCTAGCGCCATACAGCAATACAAATCAGTTTATCCAACAAGAAGCTACCGTCTATAAATAAGCTTCGCCTCAGATCAACAAAGGCGATTTCCTGTACCAACACATCGTCTCAATGTACTCGTACCCTACACCTTTACCCGAATTCACTGCCCAATCTCAATCTCAGGATGGTACACATAATAGACCAGTGGCCAATTATCCCTGGGCAGTGCAAGGAGGTCTCAGCGCTATCAACACCAATGTCCGTCCACAATATGGGTTCTCGGAGTCGCCTTTACCTATGAGTTCCTCAACCAATGGTTACCCAAGCTACGACATGGCTCTTCTCAGCCAACCCACTTTCAGTCCTCATCCAAGCTTCTCATCAGCTGGTGAATGGCCATACCCCAGGCCTCAGCAGGGCTCATCGTCACAAGCCCTCGTCCCAGCGACTAAGACCGAAGCCTTTAAAGTCCTGATCAGACGATTTGGGTGGCTGTGGTTGCTGCTCAAGGTCAGATCAAAACTTCGAGGCTCGGGTCGAAGACATCAACGTCGACACAGTGCTTCAGATTACACATCACGGACAACTGGCCACCACAATGGCCACTATATGACATCGTCACTGAGTGTGTCCCCTGCAGATGATGCAACGCTGGGCAACCTTGTCACTGGAGACGACGCTGATCTCTTCAACCCCATTGATCCCACAAATCATTTGTGGTTTGACGCTCTGGGAATACTCAATGGAAACTCACTGTTGCCGGCGCCAGCAGATGTGCCGCGACAAGCCACAGTTCTCTTTGAAGAGGATGTACCGGCTCCGATTCCGGGACAAAGACCCATTAAGTGTCTAGAAGAGACAGTTCCACCAATCAACTTGATGAATCAGCCTCAACAAGAGATTATCGTGCCTGGCCAGTCAAAAAAGCGAGCTTTTGACTGTGTTGAGCTCGATGATTCATCAACAGACGAAGCTGACGGGACGTCTGTGGACAAGAAACGATCCAAGACGACTTCTACGGCACCACGATTTGCCTGCCCCTTTTATAAGAATGACCCAGAACGCTATGCAAACTCAAGAAGTTGCTGCGGGCCTGGGTGGGAGACAGTTCATCGAGTCAAGTAAGTGGTGTTCCCCCTAAAACATCCAGGAGCCGACTGACATATCTCCAGGGAACACATCTTCCGCAGTCATACACTCCCAGAATATGAGTGTCAGCGCTGCTTTCAGTGTTTCAAGACAGAGTTGAAGCTCTCTAGGCATCTAAGAGCCTCTGCACCTTGCGAAGTCCAGAGTCGCAACACCCAGGAGCATGAAGGCATCAACGCAAGCCAGTCCAAGGCACTGCACGCAAGAGCCAGAAAATGCGACCCCGCAGCAGATATCAAAGAGGTCGAGGAACAGAGATGGAATGATGTGTACAAGATCATCTTTCCTGGAGGGGGCCTGGTGCCTACACCGTGTTAGTGTTCAACCACATACACTGCAAGAACTGAGTGCTAACAATGCCCAGATTATGATCGCTTACAGAAGAGCAACAATGATGACTTTGAAACGAACCTCATGTCTGATTTTGAGCAGCGCCTTCGAGGCAATGTCGGTGAGATGAAGAACTTGCAACCTACGCTGGCACCTCTGGTGGTCCAGCTAGCTTGCAATACACTCATGGAGAGTATGCAGTCCTGTCGGCAGAAGCCAAAAGTCGGTAGCAGTCAAGACTCGAGCTCTATTGTATCTCCTACACAAGAATTCCAGTCATTTCTTGATGGAGGGCTTCAAATGACGGGCATTAACGAGAACTTTTTGCGACGCCTAGACAGCCAGTTCTTTGTGCAGGCGTTACGGGACTCTGGTTTAGATCTGTGACTTACAGGCTTTGCGAGCCTATGAAGATGATGAACAGGAGGATGTGAGATACCAATTTGATTTATGGGTTGAGCCATTGTATTGCCATGCAGGTCATGAGATGATAACCATCGGATCAAGATAGACGGCAGGGGATAGACTTGGCGCTTGAATTCTAAAATACCATTTCATCCTAGTTGCACTGTCACGGAGACTAGTTGTAGTGAAGGTGTACAATTTGCTTATGTTTGCCCCTAATTCGTCGTTGCCGAATCAGATGGCTAGACCGAAATGTGTTTTTTGTTTGGTTTTGTGTCAACCGGCTTGATGGTCTATTGATTCTCTGTCATTCGGATGCACCGACTCACGCCTACGCGGGCTTTTCTTGATACTGCTTGTCGGGCGAGTCGAGTTGCGTCGGATTTGCCTTGTGGCGTTGTCCACCGCCCTATACTCGATATTGTGTGAGAGTAAAGTACGTTCTAATAACAAGAAATGCGCTTATTTTCAACCCATCCGACTGGCTGGCGAGGATGCTTGCCTCGTTGTGCCTTTGCTCATGTATGGTTCGCCCGCCATTGGGAACTTGCGCAATTGCGAACTAACTAGTCATATAAAGCACACTACCCCAAAGTTGTTCAGCAATTCACAGTGAACTTACTCCTCAAAAAGTTTTGAGGAACCAGTTACCGCGATTGAAATACATCCATTCTCGTCTTTCTTTACATCTCAAAAGAGAGAAAAAAACCGGTACACCGCTATCTGGGCTCAGCTCTACATGCAGCATGTCTGACCCGAGACATAACAACCAGCGGGCTGCTCTGAAGCCTTTAACAGAGCGGCAGAACCGCATCACAGCAATGCTCTTGGAGAAAGCTACATTCGAGGTTGGACGGCGTCAAGGCTCGAAGCTTACTGGCATCTCTAAGCGAGGAGACAATGTCTCCCACCTCATGCCACTAAACACCAGCAGCTTGGCTAGTTTGTTGACTCCTTCCTTTGGGATGGCTATTCCTCCCATGGACAACAATATTTCGACAACTTCGTATCTTAAGATACCAAGTATAGAGGCCTCAAATTTGGACGAAGACAAACCAATGTGCAGAACAGAAAGCTCGGGTACCTCGTGGTCGACTGGTGGTATTTCGATAGACAGCGGATGTTTCTGTTCAGCTGGAAGCACGACTGAGAGCTGCACTCATGCTCCATTGGAAGATGCCTTCAAAGGCCTCCCTATCCCTCTAAAATCTCAAGACTTTGATTTTACAGAATCCATTCCCTGGAACGCGGAATTGACTGAGGCTTTCGAGGACTATCAAAATCTCGACCTATCTCAGTTTCCCCATATTCTTGCTCAACGGCCAGATCCTAAGTCCCAGTCCGCTCTCCCGTTGTCCACAGATCCTTCGGACTGTGGCTATAGTCGAGAAACTTCAGAGGATAGTGTCGAGACGTACTGCAGTAGCGACCAAGCCTCTTCATCGTCTGCAGTCGCAGAGAGAAGAAAGCATCACCTCGTGGCTCAGTTAATGGCGAGACTCCAGGAGTGGTTTGAGGTGGCACTCAAAAGACACGGGGTTCAGAACGGCCAGTCTACTTCGAGTGGTAGCCCTACACCAGTGATCATAGCACCCGGTCGTATTGGAGAGTCATCAAACAGCCAAAACAAAAGAAAGCATCAGGGAAGTGACTCTGATGATGAGTTTGGTGAGGATGATGAGACACCAGATCGGGCCCAGAAGAAGCGGAAAGGTAGCGTTGATATCGAAACCAGATATGTTTGTCCTTTCTTCAAGCATAATCGCGAGAGGTATAAAACATCCCACTGGAAAAGTTGTTGCTGGCCGGGCTGGACCTCTGTTCATCGGGTCAAGTAAGTCAAACTTACCTAGGTACTGAATTGGATAAAATATCTAACGGTACATCCAGAGAGCATATATATCGGCGACATAGGCTTCCCAGGTTCCGATGCAATAGATGCAGGCAAGACCTCAAATCAGCTTTCAACCTCAACGAACATCTGCGAGCGGACACTATCTGCGAGAGACAAAGTGAAGAGCCTGAGGAAGAAGGAATCAACGAAGAGCAAGAGAGACTACTCCGCATCAGAAAGAGGAAGAATGGGAAAGCTCGACAAGTTACTGAAGAAGAGAAATGGGTTGAGATGTACAAGATTCTCTTCCCTGACGATGATCCTGTCCCCTCTCCATGTAAGTCCATGCCCCTGGACCATAAAGTCACAGCCTAACATGGTCTCAGATCCGGAACTCTGCTCTTTGCAAATTGAGCAACCCGAGCAAGACATCGAGCAGGCTGGAGCGAATTTACTGGACAGCTTTGAGGACTACGCACGACGTGAGTTCTCAGTACGTATGCGGCCTCGCATTGAGAATTTAGTCGATGGACTTATGGAGCAAACCTTCACTTCTCAAACGATCACCGATATCGCTACTAATGTCCTTAAAGATATTATGGAATCTTTTCGCAAGGGCAAGAGAAAACCGGATCGGGGGTATTCCGTCTCAAGGAGACGGAGGTCGCCCTCGAGAAGTCCAGACCCTCAGGAGATACCAGCTGAGAGCTCTCCGCAAGTACCTCAAGAAATCCATAATTTTGAAACTGAGCCATATCCAAACTTGGAGTTTGATCTGGATGAGATTCTAAACTCATTAGATGCTAATCAGTCTTTGGAACTTGGACGTTGGGGGATAGAAGATGAAGGCATGAAAGCATTCAATCATTTCGGGCTTCAGGTTGAGCAGTATAAGTATAGCAAGGCAAACGCCTAAGAAAGAGGAACTATCGGGATCCTGTTTGTATCTTGGGGGATGCCAGAAAATCTTAGGATAGATACAACAGGTGGAACAAAAGACTCATGTTGACATAAATTTAGCAAAGATTTAGTAGACCTTAGGCTATGTATTTTTGATACCTTGCCTCAAGGTCGGAACTTTTCTTGCTACCTGAGGGTATCTCAAGTTCTCGCATTATGTATATGACTATGTCTGATCATGAGCTTTACGATCCAACTGTCAAATCCTGACATCTATGAATGTCTTGTTCTAACTTTACAAGACAGTCCCCTCCTCTCTAAGTTTCGGGGACGTATACACCATCCTTACACAAAATAACCACCTTCTTGAAGAATCGTCGCCATTCAAGAGGATCACCCTTGACCTTGACGAAGCGAATGTCAAGGACCTCTGTTCCGTCTGGCAGAGGCTGACGATCCACTTGAATCTCGCCATGCAAACTTTGTTGACGACCGTCGAGTGCTTTGACCTTTATCTTAGCGACAGGGTTGCCATGTGGATTAGGCGAGATATTGGTCGTGGGGACATTCAGATGGTGGAGAGCATCGTTAATCATCTGGATGATGTGGGCCGGAGGCACAGCCGAGAAGAAGCGAGTAAGTGACTCTGGGGGACAAATGTCGCGGAAACGGCGAGCTTGCTGGGTGAGGGTCATAGAAGGACCAGGAGTCTGAGAGAATTGAGACATAGATGGCTCGTCGGCGAGTGTATCGAGCATTGCTCGGCTCACATCGTGAGTGTGTGGGAGTGATGAGGCTGGCGAGGCCATAGAGCGAAGTGGAGGACGCTCCCAATCCCAGTCCTTATCAGCGATTGGTGTCTCTGGCTGGGTAGAGGAGAATTTCCCGACATTCAGGCCAGTATCTATGTCCATATTGTCGCTCGACGAAGGCTGTGATGTTGGGTGGTGGTTGAAGTCGATGCGGAGATTCTCCAGCATCTGTGTCGCCAAGTTGATGGGATCTGTGACTCGGCCATCCGAGTTGAGGAGGGCATTGTGTCTTGTGTACCAAGGGTGTTGGCGCACTTGAGTAAAGTTGAAGCGTTTTGATGAATCAATGCTCATCATCCCTCGTAGTAGAGATAGTGCTTCTGCTGGGACTCTCCCCCACAGAGCATCCGTGCTGCGACCAGATGTTCTTACATATTCCTGAAACTCCCAGCTGCCTTGTGAAGGCTCATCCCATGGCGTGTTGCCGACGAGAAGAACGAATAGAATAACACCGCAAGACCAAACATCGACCAAGTCTGGAGAGTACTTGGCAGCGTTGGGTAGCTTCTTGTCTGCTGCACGCCCACAAGCAAGGATTTCAGGGGCGATATAAGGTGGGCTACCACATAGTGTTGAGCTCAACTTTCGCTGACCTTTGTACTCAAACATTGTGGCCATACCAAAGTCTGCGAGTTTTAAAGATCCGTCCTGAGAGAGGAGAATATTCTCAGGCTTGAGATCACGATGTGCCACGCCCTTGGAGTGCATGAAGCTCACGCCGCTGATGAGCTGAACGAAGTAAACTTGGGCAATATCCTCGCGGACACCAACATCAGCTTCAATCTTGTCGAAAAGATCACCACCTTCTGCGTACTCCATGGCAATCCATCGCCAAATATCATCTTCTCCTGAAGCGAACCACTCGATAATGTTGGGATGCTGGCCGATATGTGAATGCAGCGAGACCTCCATGGCCAACTGCTTGGTAGAAATGCGACCATGTTTGACAGCATAACCCTTGTGGATGAGCTTTACAGCAAAAACTGGCGTTGGGGCGTCCAGGGGAATTGCTTTCTTGATGCTGTGTTGAGGTCAGCAGTGAACATCTCGGTTATCGTGAGTGAAACATGGGGTAAAACTAACGAGGCATATGCTCCTCGACCCACGGTCTTGGAGACGATTCGGAAGGGAAGATCCGTTGGTAGGGGGTCTAATTGTGACTGATTCATTGGTTTGTGTTAGTTATGAAGAGTCTAGGTAATGAAGTCATACAAGATCGAGCTCGATTCACAGCAGATTGAGTAACTGAGACTACCTACCTGTACTCCGTAGTCTGCAACGAAACGGCCAGCGGCCCGATCTGGTTAGTCAGCACCACTGCTCTTAATCACTGAGCATCACCTTTGATCACCTCGACGTCGCCCTCTCCCTCTAACAGGCTCTATGCTAACCTATTACCTTTTACGTATACAACTTTAAATTTACACTATGGCTTCTTAACTTCATACAAGTTTAGGATTCAGTTGGACGCGACCAGAGGCGAGGTAGGCAGATTGGTTAGTGATGGGAAGTTTGGCGTATTCTAGTGCTTGTTTCTTTCTTTCAACACTTGATTAATGTTCTGCTTTTACCATCAGCGATTCTTGCCTCCAACCAATTGATTGCGTCCGATGAGACTCTGACTCACGACAACAAACACAAGCTTAATCAACCCGGGCATCCGTTAAAGTTCTCAATGTGACTCTTATTTCGCAGGGTAACCTTCATTGGGTCCCAGGCTCTTGTCCGATGCCGCATACGCGATAACTTTTAGCCGGTATCGGATGCCCCTCGACAATTTTCTCGACATTTAACAACAACCCCCGCCCTTGACCTCGATAACGAAAGCAACGAACGCAATTAACACCACTCGCAAAGACCTCATCATGGCAGAGAATAAGGCAGGCGCTCCAGCAGCTAACATGCTCTGGGGAGGCCGGTTCACAGGTTCGAATGCCCTGGAAAGCAAGCTTCGAATAGCTATATACTGACTACACGGTGTTGCAGGTGCAATTGATCCTCTCATGTATAAGTATAATGCCTCCATCAACTACGATAAGGCTCTCTATAAGGAGGACATCCTCGGATCGATCGCTTTTGCCCGGGCCAACTCGAAGGCTGGCATTATTAGCGAAGACGACTTCCAAGCGATTGAGCGTGGTTTGCTCCAAGTGATGGAGGAATGGAAGCAAGGAACTTTCGCAATCATGCCGAACGACGAAGATGTGAGACGCCACTCGATTCTACTCGACATTTAGAAGCTAACATAATGGGCCAGATCCACACCGCAAATGAACGTCGCCTAGGGGAGGTCATCGGCAAGGACATCGCGGGTCGGCTGCACACGGGGCGCAGCCGCAATGAGCAAGTTGTCTGCGATATGCGCATGTGGCTACGCGATCGAATCCGCGAAATCGACGCCCAACTTGTCGCATTTCTCAAGGTCATTATCGCCCGCGCCGAGTCTGAGATGTAAGTCCAGCCCCACCTCTAGCCAGAATCGCCGCCTTACTGACTGGCAACCGCAGCGACTACATCATGCCAGGATACACCCACCTCCAGCGCGCCCAACCCATCAGGTATATCAGCACGCCCTTCCATTTCACCCCCAATTACTCATATTATTTCTTAATTTAGGTGGGCCCAATGGCTGATGGCGCATACCGCTTCGTTCAAGCAAGATCTCGAGCGACTCCGCCAAGTTTTCGAAAGGGTCAACCTCAGTCCACTTGGCTGCGGCGCTCTGGCTGGCAATCCCTTTGGAATTGATCGAGACTCAATAGCTCAGGAGCTTGGTTTCAGCGGAATCACCTTAAACTCTATGAACACAAGCGCTGAAAGGGATTTTATTCTCGACTTCCTAATCTTCACGAGCGTTTTCACCAACCACATCAGCAGGTGGGCTGAGGACCTTATTCTTTACTCATCCTCTGAGTTCTCTTTCCTCCGACTGGCCGACGCATACAGTACGGGTAGTTCTTTAATGCCAAACAAACATAACCCCGATAGTTGCGAGCTTTTGCGCGGCAAGTCAGGGCGTTCTTTCGGTCAACTGGCTGGGTTGATGATGGTGAGTCTTCATAACTATTTCAGACGATTGCCCCCTCTTTGCGACCAAGAGCGTGTGGAGAGCAGCTACTAACTATTCACTTGGCAGACTATGAAAGGCCTGCCATATTGCTATAATAAGGATGCCCAGGAGGGATGGGAACCTATGCTTGATGCAGTTGAGACTGTGTCTGATAGTCTCGGCATAGCTAACGGTGTCGTCTCTACACTAAAGGTGCGACCTGAGCGGATGCAGGCTGCTCTAGATAAAACGATGCTAGCTACTGATGTCGCGGAGTGGCTGGTACGAAATGGATGCCCGTTCAGAGAAGCTCACCATATCTCTGGACGTGTTGTTGCGCTGTCTGAAAACTCTGGGGTTTCAATGGACAAGCTAACACTGGAGCAACTGCAAGCTATTGATCCGCGGTTCACAGCGGGCATTGCGGAGGCATTCGAGTACGAGTCGAGTGTCGAGGCGAAATCGTCTAAAGGCGGTACTAGTCGGTCAGCTGTGCTGGAGCAGATCCAGGTTATTAAGGCTATGTTAGATTAGGGGTCCGATACCCTGGCGCAAGATGCGTCCGGAGTAAGGGAATCTGGCACAGACATCACGAATGACATGATTCATGCTGTGGAAGCAAAAAGAAACACCACGTTGTCAGAGGAACTGCAACAGGAGAAACGCCGGCTCAGCCGGACGAAGAAGTAGTCTTCGTCTTCGATGAATAAATGAAAAGTCTTCGATGCAACTTCCTATGAAAATGAGCTATGGAAAGACGGCAGTCAACACGCCGATATACTGCCAATATGAAGCTAATTGCAACAAGTATCGCCCCGGCAAGCATCGTAATAGGAATCACAGCCACGAAACAGACATAACCCACCGACCGCAAGGGATACGGAATCGTAGGGCTTAAGGGGCTCTCCGCTTTGGTATCCCTTCTGCGGCGACCTATGCGTACCCGAAGCGCAAGAGAGTTCTGTCGTGCTCAGACTTGATCACCCTCCTGATCAACTCTGCTCAGAGTAAAGCAGCGACAGCTCAGACTTGACACCGAAAGCGAATCGGGAGGCTAAGATCTGTCGGGGGAAACTATAGAGGTATGACCGTGAATCATTCACAATCTCCTTGATACTGATGATCTGTCACTGGAGAAAAGCTTGGTAGACGCTATTGATAGGGGCTAAATAAGGAATGTCCAGCTTACCATTGTGTAAAGGTAGGTAGGTGAATTTATGATGGTATCTGGATTGTGTTGCTACTAGTAATATTCTTGTTCAACAATAACCAATCGTTCAGTTGAGGAATATCGTCCTGATACTTCAAGTCCAGAAGTTGTACGCGTTGGTCCGCGTCTATTCACCGCGTAAAGTGTTTTTTTTTTTTGTTGCTATGAGACCCGATCCAGGTCCCCTAAAGATAGCGCCACTTAGCGCCCTGTGCACCCTCTCACAGCACAAACATGCCCTACAGTTTCAGCACTGCTGCCTTGTATTGGAGACCATTGGCTGTGGTGTATTATTCACCTGGACCCTAGTCGCGCTGGTTGCTGCGGTAAACAGTTGGAGCCTTTGTTCAAGCTTGAGTTAAGAAATCATTGCCCTTCCATCTATTCAATTCTGCCGCAATCCAAAATAATATATTGCACATCGTCTCACTTTAAAAGACAACTTAGAACCCGGGCTTTCTCTCTATTCGTTTTCACCCCTTCCCGTGTACGCCACAGCCAAACGTCTTTTTGTCTCCCTCAATCGCCCCTGCATTCGTCCACCTTCACCTCTTTCCACTTGCGGAATTGTTGTCTGTACATAAACAATTCCCTATCGCTCCCTAGCAACCTATAATAGCATCTACTCTTCTGTTGCTTTCTCGGTTGTCGGCATCTCTTCATACTCAGTTTTACTCGAGGAAACAACATCAGCATCAACATCTCACAATGGACTACAACATGGAGGATAGCCAGAACTCAGCTCCCGGCAGTGTCCAGGCCGCCAAGCTTAACTCTGGCCACAAGGGCCCTGACTCTCAAAGCACGACCAAGAGGTGAATACTCGTCCCGAGACATTATAGTCGCTACGGATGCTGACTCTGGACAGACTGCAGACCGAGCTGATGCAACTCATGACGTCGCCCGCTCCCGGCGTCTCTGCCTTCCCCGGTGCGGATGGAAACCTCCTCGCTTGGACTGCCACCATCGAGGGTCCCGACGATACTCCCTACGCCGGGTTGACCTTCAAGCTCAGCTTTGCATTCCCCTCCAACTACCCTTACGCCGCTCCTACGGTGCTCTTCAAGACACCCATCTATCATCCTAATGTCGACTTCTCCGGCCGCATCTGCTTGGACATTCTCAAGGACAAGTGGACTGCTGCTTACAACATCCAAACTGTTCTGCTGAGCCTTCAAAGCTTGCTTGGCGAGCCCAACAAGTAAGTACAAAGTTTCGAGATTGACCATAACCTTTTCACTAACAAATTCTCAGTGCTTCACCCCTCAACGGTGAGGCTGCCGAGCTGTGGGACAAGGATACCGAGGAGTTCCAGAAGAAGGTCCTGGCACGCCACAGGGATGTTGAGGACGAATAACTAGGTTTTACTAGGGGTTTATGCTTTGATAATTGTATAAAGGAACAGGAGTACCAGGTGTACGGAATTTGGTTTTATGACTTGGTAGGTTACAGGATTGCATGGCATTTCCACAGCTGGTTTAACAGCGAAGGGAGGGGATTTTGATAGGGTCAGAAACATGTACACCATTGTCGATAGCAGACCCTCTAATCGACGACTCATAACATTTGCATCATCACGTCAGAACGTAAATGATTATTTTCGCCCTCATAAAAAAAGCCTTGTCCATAGACCACTTCACGCCGAGGCACCGATTGTCGTTTGTGTTGACTTCAAGCTTTGATCACATTTTTTTCCCTCTGTGTATATTCAGCGTCAAAAGCCAGAATGCCGAATGCAACTCCAAATGCCATGCCACCATAGAACCTGTCCCAAGAGAAACTTTTTATATTTATTCCTCAACAACGACTGTGGCAAGACCCTTGGGGTTCTTGACGTTCACAGCCTGGACGTAGCTGTACAGCTTCTCCTTGGCACCCTCCTCGTCGTTTCGTCGTCGGGAAATTCGCACTCGGAGTCGGTAGTCAACGCCCTTGATACCCTGCTCCCAGACCTTCTTGTTCAACTGGGGGTCGATGCGGACATCAGAGGTACCCTATCGTGAAGGTTAGCACGTGTGGTTCGAAATGACAACTTTGTCCTCTGCAATTGCTTCGCATTCGACATCAGGCTCATGGGATGGATAGCCGTACCATGGACTTGGTGGCAAAGGCCTTGATCTCCTTGATAGCACGGGGAGCCCTCTTCTTGAAGGTGACACCATGGAGCTTTTGCTCGTTAGCATTTAACCCAGACATTTGCAGCTCCGGTTCTCGAGCTATTCTTTGGCGAAGCAACGTACTCGCTTGTGCATGTGGATGGTGTACTCGCGGGCGACGACATCCGCGATGGCGGAGCGCTGAGTCTTGCCGGAGGGCTTCTTGGACGACATGGCTGGAAATATGAGGGTTAGTCCTTCGGTCGACGAAGTTGAGAAAAGAATGAGTCGCTCGTGCTCGTAGTCTCTTGAGAGAAAAAGGACTTCGAGGGAGGAGAGGAGGGAGTATTGGTCGTACCTGCGGCTCGTCTCTTCGAGATTGGTCGTTAGGAAGGTGTGATGAAGTAGCTGGAGTAATTGCCAAAAATCTTTGTGCGTAGCCCTCGAAATCGGCAGGCACTCTGTGGGCCTGGCGAACCAATTAGAGCGCAGCCCTGATGGCCCACCAGGCTCTCACGTGATAGCGGTCGATTCACAGTTCAGACAATCAGCTAACCCCAGATGGGCTAGAGGCGTTGTATGGTCCACGTTTAGCCTCCAGTGGTGTTTACCGCGAAGCAAGCATTGCATCCAATCTTGGCCGTTGCTGCATAACGATTCCATCATTCCAGCTTGGGGCAATTGATTTCAAGGCACCGCAAATATCGCCATCCTTTGCGCATAAGCGTCTCATTTCTCTCATTCGGAGACTGCTTCGCTTAGGAGAGTGTGCGGTTGCTTCGACAAGACTTAGCGGCCTGTCGTCGGTCGTAATCAGGGGAACTTCGCGTACCCGGACCCTTCCATAAAGCTTCCCGGCAGTTGCTCCGCGCGCCAGAAACGCCTCTTTCATTTTAACATTCACTCTCACCTTATCGACGAGTATAATACGTTCGCCCGACATGGCCGAACACGAACCTGTTACCACGATGGCATCGCCATCGCCTCAGCCTGACATGACGAGAAACCGACTGCCTACGCTCTTTGAGGTCTTGAGTCGTCGCACTCTCCCTCCCGTCGACCTTTTCTCGTTCTATATCTACATGCGCGATCAGCAACGCTCGGTGGATTATCTCGACTTCTGGTAGGTTCATGCAGGATTGACTTTCCAGAGAGCTTAGCTGACATAGCCAGGCTTGATGTTGCCCAGCACATGTCGCTCTGCCGGCATTATGTTCGCGAACTTCGACGATCCGTCCTTATTGGCACTCCCGAAGCACAATCAAAACGATCTTCAGCTATCCTCGAGAATATTGGCGACTTGGAACCTAGAACGGCAGGTCCGTCCATGTATGCGACTGAGAAGGAGAAGAACCAAGATGCGCAAATGTCTGCATTCCTTAGAGAGGACCAAAGTCACGATTCACCTCAGAGTGCCTCTGCGCCTGTTAGACCCAGCCCTCAGTTCAGCAACTCTCACGAAGTCACTACCGAATCCAACTCGCCCGCTCATACCGTTGCGCGACAGGACATCCGAGCCTCAGCTGAGAAAATTCTCTACACTTTCCTTCTTCCTGGAGCCGAGCGAGAAATCACCCTCCCAGGTTCTATTACCGCAGAGGTCACTACTGCCATCGAAGAGTATGGCCGCGACGATCCCGAGGTATTTGATGTTGCCAAGGACTATGTCTTTCAGGCTATGGAGCGAGATGCTTTCCCAGGCTTCCTTCGAATGAAGGCTCTGGGCAACCTTATCCCACCTACTCTCATCATGCGACTTATCCTTGGTCTTATTGCCATGTTTGCCGCCCTCTGGGCTGCGTTTGTTCTCATTTTTCTTGACTACTCTCGTGCAACCAGATGCTGGGTAAGTGCCTCATTTAAGGGAGTTCTCGAAAACTTACTGACTCTCAATAGCTCATCCTCCCATTCACCGTCGGTGTCTATTTTCTTGCGTCTTACCAATACTCTCTGGACCCTATTATGGCCCTGGTTGGTTACAGCGAGTACACCCCCTTCAACTTCTCTCGCATTCGTGAACCCTACGTTCGCAAGCTCATCGCCAAGCGTGCTATCATGGTCCTCGCAGTGACTGTTCTCATTGATGCTGCACTCTGTGTTCTCTTCATTCTTGTTCCGGGAAAGCGTCTCTAAGCAACTATTCTTTTCACATTCAACCGCGGTCACTAATGCCGGCCATTACTGGCCTTTCAAATTCCCATTAAAAGAAAAAGCTATCTCCGCGAGAATCTCTTTGGACATCATATCAATACTCACGACTGTAATGATCAGGGGCCTTGATTAAGCGACAATGCTATCCCAGTCTCTCGATTGAGCTCGGGCGTTGTTTTCTTGAGGCTGGCGTACGGAAATCTACTGTTTATCAACCAGGTCTTCTTTGTAATTTAGCTATTCCCGGTCTGGAACATGATCTTGAATCATTTCCGGCCATGCGTTTTTCCTTCTTATTTATGACCTTGACAGGTCATTAGAATTAGTACAAGTCTCATGGCGGCATTCTGTACCGATGTAGGGCTAATAAAAAGGCGCCGTATCGTCTATTATGTCATGGTTCTTCGTGATACACGTGTTGCGAGCTTGACTTTTGGTTCTCCTGACTCGAAAGGGATACTGTCTTCAAAGCTTGCGCTTATTTGCTCGTTTCTTCTCCTCTTCGGCCTCGTCGACATCCATACTGTCGTTGTCCACCAAATTACCTGTATCCATGACTGATCGCTTGTTAAACCCCCGTCTACCCAGGTCCCGTGTCATGTTTGGCAGATCGTACTTGCGTGGTCCCATTCCCTCTTGTTGTTCGTTGATTAACTGCTGTAACTTCTCGTCCGCCAGGCGCTGCTCACGCTGTCGAGCTGCGGCTGTTGTTCGGATCTCCTTGATCTGAAGATCAAGGCCTTCAAGGGTGGTGGTGCAGCGGTCAGACCATTTCTTCAGCGCAGCGGCCATGTCAGGTATCGCTCCAGGGGCGAGATCACGTAGAGGCGCAACACTGGTGACCTGCACGACTGCACGAGCTGGGTCAAGCGTGGCGTGAAGTAGACCAGCGTAAACCGCAGAAATCACCAACGCCTCTACCTCACGTGCTCCAGGAAGATCCAGGGCTTCCTGTAGCGCGGCATAGGAGAGGTTCTGTCGATCTCGGACCAGTGATAGAAGCGATAGCTGCCGTAGCTTAGTTGCCTGTACTTCGGCAAGCGCTGGTAGGCCTTCTGTCGTTTTGTATGACGAGTATGTTCCATAGGAGAAGATCTGGAGAAGTTTGAGATGCGAAGTGAACTCTGAGTCGGCGAGGTTTTGGATGGCGGGTGTTTGTAAGAGATCACTGAAGAGGAATGTGTTTGGTGCTGATGTAGCTCTGGTGACGAGATCGGCAGCTGCGCGAGGAGATGTAGCTGATTTGGAGAGAGCGATGAATGGCTAATGCAGTTGTCAGTCTGTTTCATCTTGCTTTTCCTAGTTATGCATACCTCCAGCGCGTTAAGAGCCTTCGTCTGCTCCATGATGTGGTGTGGTTGAGGCGACAGCCTCGGGGGATAGGCGACGGATATCAAGTACGTCACAGCACGGAGAGAGGCGGAAAGTAGTGACTGTAGTGAAAGTCCGTAATTTCCTGCGCTCTATTATACCCTCCGGTTGAGGCTCGGGCCCAGGAAATACTCTATGTTGATAGTCGCAGCTTGTGCAAGTGATATGTCGATGAAGTTCAAGATGGAGCATCGGAGCTTAGTTCAAGGTGAGGCTGGAGCGCTAGGCAGGCAGCGTATGGTGGGCGCGGGGCTCATGGGATGTGGGGTCGAATTACTTGTAAGCGTGGGGTCTTCCAATGTGAAGCCGACTACCCTGTACTTATACGTCCGTGATAGAATAATGGTGTTCAATCTTGACTTGGAGTTCTCTGGCTTGTCGCCTTGTACTTCATCTCTCATGTTGCATGAGCCACTCAAGGAACAGCCTTGGCTTTTGATGTCGGAGCTGGACACTGCCAGTTATGTTCATACCATGGCTCGTGTATATCTAGATTATGTGTAAAAAGCGATACCCAACTCATCCACCTCTGTACCAACGCAAACCACAACCAGAAGATGCTTTTTAAAAGGCAGCCAAATGATACTCGATGTAACATTCGAGTATGCCAATGGCTGTGCAAATCATGTACAAACTCAATTCAAACCGTCTATCGCCAAGGAAACTGACAAGAAGCCACCACATATACGATAACTTAGCCACTGATGGACTTGCCTATGCTGTCTTGGGAACTTATTGAGTTCAGCTACGAGTGACAAGGAGTCTAGCGTTCGTACTGCTGGTGGGCTGCAAGGCAGAGACATGCTGACCGCATTGGCAGCTGTAGCCTTACACGCGACACATTGACATTGATTGCCGGAACGTGGAACATCCGCCTGAAAGACCTCACAATTGGACTCTATTGCGTCTTACATATAGTAAGACATTGCTACTCCAAAAGACACGCGATGATTGGTGATGGTCGACTAGAGGTCGACGGCAGAGTTGCGATCGACAATGACAGGAAATTGAAGATTCAACTCCTGTTCAGTTTTAAGCCAAGCTGAAGTCTTCCCAAAGAGAGGTCGGTGCGTCTAGTTCCGATAGTTCATGAAGGGTAAAAGCTGGTTGGACGGTCTGGGTGCTGAATGGTTGCAACTTGAATGATCGACACTTGCGCCTTTCAGGACAAGAGATGGCGCCATAAAAGGCCAGCTGAAAGTGAGCCATTGCAGAACTCTAGTCACATTGTGACTGAGAAATAAAAGGAGAGATAAGAATAGGTAGTGATGAGGTATAAACATCAGCGGCCTTCGCCTTGTGGCTATGGTTGCACCGATCTCACAGATCTCACTCTTTCACAACCATTCACAGATTCTTTTAAACTGCCTGAGCATCTGTCACTGCTCACTAACAGATTGCGGCCAATCGACCAGGTTTTTCTTTAATAGCGGAGTCCCCTTGTCTCAGGTCTCAGCATTTCCCGGCCCCAAGCTCCCTATTCATCTCCATTGTTCAAAGAGACCCTGGGCCTCGTTTGGGAATTTCTGAGTCTCTAGTGAAACATCCCTGCAAGCAAGAAATCTGGTGCTCCAGCAGTCGCATCTTTGTATTAAATCCACCAACGAGAGGTATCAAACCGTCTTGGATACAGCGGAAACAGACCCCAAACTGGAACTTGACCGTAACAGTCGCTGAGCCAAGACTCGTCCCGGATGTGATGGTTTTTGGGCCTCTCGCCTCGCGAACTGTTTTGTTGGTGTTTCCTTGCTAATAGCAGTGAGTGTTTCCCCTGAATCGTAGTTAAAACGCTGAGACGCCGTCCTTTGGAATCTTGCTCATGTCATGTCCTTTTGTTCTTGGCCTGGTGTCTTCTTATTCTTCTTTTCTCGTACCCAAGTGGTCGTTCATTTTGTTCTCTTTCTTTCGTCTGACTAACGCCAAAAATAGCCGACATACGTATACACATACATCAGCAATTGAAGCCGGTCTTCGTGGTCTTAGTGGCGCATTTGTTATCAACTGGCATAAGCTGTGACCTTCCAGTCCGGGCTTGATACAGTACTGATCTTGGCCTCCGATTTCCTTGTTCGTCCAACACTGCAACTCTTCTTCTTTATCTCTTTTCTCTCTTTCTGCCGAGCTGCTGCTCGATTTATTGTTTGCATCGAATCTCCACCAAATCGAAATGGTCGTGGCTGGACGATTGAACTAGAACCCGTTCATTCCATTATTAGCAACCAACCACCAAACGAGTCTAACCGCGAGAGTGAGACCCAAGACCCCAAGTGCCGTTCATCCCGCTTTCCGCCGCCTTCTGGCTATCAACCTTCAACTCCAAAATCTCTTGGCTTCTGAGGATCGCAAAATATTCACGATCCTCGAGTCGAGGCTCACGAGCCACAAGCCGTCGCGATGGCTCCCGCCTACATCCAAGTCCCTAACAAGGACACAAATAATGTCGCGCTCTCCGTTCCGAGGAGTCCCGGCGCCGGCGCCCATCTTGCTACAACGACACTTCGAGTGGACGGCATGACGTGAGTTTGATCACAGTTCTATTCTTTTCCTCAACTTCCGCCGGTCATCCCGGGACCCAGTTATGGAGTTTCGTTCGGCTTTTGCGGGCCTCTGCCAAGTTCATGCGACCTGTTCGGGAATATATCACTGACCCTGTTTCCTCTATAGATGCGGCGCATGTACTTCTGCTGTTGAAGCTGGCTTCAAGGGCGTCGATGGTGTTGGAAACGTTTCAGTCAGTCTGGTTATGGAGCGAGCAGTCATCATGCACAACCCTCAAGTTATCTCAGCCGACGAAGTCAAAGATATTATCGAAGACCGAGGCTTCGATGCTGAAGTCCTCTCGACCGACCTCCCCAGCCCTGTCGCCAGACGCTTTACACACAACGAAGACGACAACGACTTTATTACGACAACTATCGCCGTCGAGGGCATGACCTGTGGAGCTTGCACTTCTGCCGTTGAAGGTGGCTTCAAAGATGTTCCTGGTGTCAAGAGCTTCAGCATCTCATTGCTCTCCGAGAGAGCTGTTATCGAACACGATCCCGACCTTCTCACTGCTGAACAAATCGCCGAAATCATCGAAGACCGCGGCTTTGATGCTACAATTGTCGACTCGGGCAAAGTGGTGGCTGACAAATCTGGCAAGGATTCTGACAACGCCGGCAACATTGCCATCACGACAGTAGCGATCGAGGGCATGACATGCGGTGCTTGCACATCAGCTGTTGAGGGTGGATTCAAGGACGTAGAAGGCGTCCTCAAATTCAATATCAGTCTTCTCGCGGAAAGAGCCGTTATTACACATGATGTTACCAAACTCTCGCCGGAGCAAATAGCGGAAATAATCGACGACCGTGGCTTCGACGCGGAAGTTATTTCTTCGCAACCAACCAATGAACATCATAGCGGGTCATCGTCCACGGCACAGTTCAAAGTTTATGGTGTTCCCGATGCGGCTGCAGCAGAAGCTTTGGAGGCTGAGTTGACAGCCATGCACGGCGTCGATTCAGTTTCGGTAAGCCTTGCTTCATCACGCCTCACCATCACTCACCAACCTGGTGTTATTGGTCTTCGGGCCATCGTGGAAGCTGTCGAAGCTAAGGGATACAACGCCATTGTGGCCGACACCCAAGACAACAATGCACAGCTTGAGTCACTCGCAAAGACACGAGAGATCAATGAGTGGAGAACGGCTTTCCGAACCTCCTTAGCCTTTGCTATCCCGGTCTTTATTCTGAACATGATCTTGCCTATGTGTGCGCCAGCTCTTGATCTTGGCAGGTTTGAGTTGATTCCCGGTCTCTATCTTGGAGACATTATCTGTTTAGTCCTTACGATACCAGTCCAATTCGGCATTGGAAAGCGTTTTTATATTTCAGCATGGAAGTCAGTCAAGCACCGCTCACCGACAATGGATGTTCTTGTTATCCTCGGAACATCTTGTGCCTTCTTCTTCAGCATTTTGACAATGACCGTCTCTCTACTTTTGCCTCCTCATACCAGGCCGAGCACCATTTTTGACACCAGCACTATGCTCATCACATTCATCACATTAAGTCGTTACCTTGAGAATAGCGCCAAGGGTCAGACATCCAAGGCTCTTTCTCGGCTCATGTCTTTGGCACCCTCTATGGCTACAATCTACGTAGACCCCATTGCTGCTGAGAAGGCTGCTGAGGCTTGGGGTAAGGACCCAACTACTCCCAAAACCCCAGGAGTTGGTGGTTCGGCCCACGAGGAGCGATCTGTTCCTACTGAGCTTCTCCAGCTTGGTGATGTCGTCATTCTGCGACCCGGCGATAAGGTGCCTGCCGATGGTGTCCTTGTCCGAGGAGAGACTTTCGTAGATGAGAGCATGGTGACAGGTGAAGCGATGCCTGTTCAGAAGCGAACCGGCGATCACGTCATTGGCGGATCCGTCAATGGTGATGGTCGTGTTGACTTTCGAGTCACTCGTGCTGGTCGTGACACTCAGCTCAGCCAAATCGTCAAGCTGGTTCAAGATGCTCAGACCAATCGGGCACCCATCCAGCGACTCGCCGATACTATTGCAGGGTATTTCATTCCTGCTATTCTCATTCTTGGCTTGAGCACGTTTCTTTGCTGGATGGTTCTTAGCCATGTGCTTACAAACCCACCTAAAATCTTTTTGCAGGACTCCAGCGGTGGTAAGATCATGGTCTGCGTCAAGCTCTGCATTTCTGTCATCGTTTTCGCATGCCCATGTGCCCTTGGTCTAGCTACACCTACTGCCGTCATGGTTGGTACTGGCGTTGGTGCTGAGAACGGCATTTTGATCAAAGGTGGCGCTGCTCTCGAGAGATGTACCAAGGTTACACAGGTTGTCCTCGATAAGACTGGTACCATCACCTATGGCAAGATGAGCGTTGTCGAATCTGTTCTCGAGTCTGAGTGGCATGATAACGAATGGCGACGTCGACTTTGGTGGGCTATTGTTGGCCTTGCTGAAATGGGCAGTGAACATCCCGTTGGTAAGGCCATCCTTGCAGGAGCTCGACAAGAGCTTGATATTGAGGTCGATGGCGTTCTTGAAGGAAGTGTCGGCGAGTTCAAGGTCACTGTTGGCAAGGGTATCAATGCTCTGGTTGAACCTGCGTCAGCTGTTGACCGTAACCGCTATCGGGCGCTGGTCGGTAACGTTGCCTACCTGCAGGAAAACGGCATTGAGGTCCCCGAGGATGTCATCGAGGCATCAGAGCAACTCGACTCTAGCGCAACCAAGGCTTCTAGCAAGGGACCTGCCACTGGTACCACTCACATTTTCGTGGCTATCGATGGTAAATACAGCGGCCACCTCTCTTTGGCTGACTCTATTAAGGAGGGTGCAGCTGCTGCCATCTCGGCCCTTCACAAACTGGGTGTGAAGACAGCTATTGTTACTGGTGACCAGCGATCTACTGCCCTCAGTGTTGCTGCAGCTGTCGGCATCGCTCCCGAGAATGTTTATGCCGGAATGAGTCCCGACCAGAAGCAAGAGATTATCAAGCAAATCCAAGAACAAGGCGAGGTCGTAGCCATGGTTGGCGACGGCATTAATGATTCACCTGCACTTGCAACTGCTGATATCGGTATTGCTATGGCTAGCGGTACAGACGTTGCCATGGAAGCCGCCGATATCGTTCTCATGCGCCCAACCGATTTGATGGTTATTCCTGCGGCGATGGACCTCACTCGGTACATTTTCCGTCGCATCAAGTTGAACCTTGCCTGGGCGTGCATGTACAACATTATCGGTCTGCCAATTGCCATGGGCTTCTTCCTGCCCATTGGTTTCCACATGCACCCCATGATGGCTGGTTTTGCTATGGCGTGCAGTAGCGTCAGTGTCGTCGTGAGCAGCCTGTTCCTCAAGTTCTGGAAGCGTCCCCGATGGATGGATGAGGCTGCCGCTGAGCAGCGTGGTGGTCTTCGCTGGAAGAGTGGAAGAGGTATTGTAGGCTGGGTGCGAGAGACCCTGGGTAGGAGAAGAGCTAAGAAAGAGGAGGGTTATGTGCCTTTGGAAAATCTTGAGACGGAAGCGTAAGAATTTTTTGTTTTGTTAAGCGATGGAGTCATGATGCTTGGTACATGTATCGTCTTGAAAGTTACCTTATATATCGATGATATCCTAGAACGAAAGTAAGAGCATATGGACGTACAAAATATTTTTTTTCATGTACACTTCGCTCTTGCTGGCCGTTTTATCTTACATAAACATCAAGAATGCTCTTTATCGGCCCTTGAATGTTAGAAGTGTCATGATATATGAAGTGTCTCTTTGTTTGTCGCGTGTTAGTCGTATGTTCGCATGTCCCGTAGATGCCGTAAATGCCGTAAATGTTTTGTATGTGAGCTTGGAGAGCACACCTGATAACGCCACTTTCTGCCTTTCTAACACGGTAATAGAGGGATTGATGAATACCAATGAATGACCAAGAGCTTAAACATCAAAATAAAATGGAAGACAGTTTAGTTGTTCGTGATTGGGCAACTTGCCGTTGGAGACTTGATCGGATCCGGAGAATCTCCCTTGAATAGAGCCAACGGTTACTAAAGTCAATGGAATGTGAATAAATGAGGGCGGGCAAATGAAACAGTCATGGCGCAAGACCAGAGAGATATGAAGACTTGAAGTGCTGTGTTGTTGTTGTGTGGCTTTGGATCTCGGAGCATAGATATCCGCATAAGTAGACATTGCGACCATTAGAGAACGCAAGTCAAGACGAAATTGATCCTACACTGAAGCATCAGGATCGACATCGAGTTGCCCTGAAATATCGATGGTCACCATTGCAGAAATCACCGTTACATTTCCCGTCAGACTACGCATTAGCATCCCTGCCTCGCCATCCTCATAAGGCGACATTATTCGAACTAAGTACACACATACTCATGCCCACAAGGATCCATTTCTAGCATCATAAGCAGGGGACTTCTGTAAGGGCAGCATCGGCCTTCCGGGGCTGAGACACAATCAGATCCTTGCATTCGTAGACTGATATTCTGAATCACACAGCGGATAGTGACAAATAAAGTTATCGAGAATCTGAGACATAAACTAACATGATTCTCAGGGGCTGCTTTGTTGGAATTCTGATACTACCGCCAAGAACAAATTATCGGATCAACGGTAAATGGAGTCTCGTGGCGTGGAGCGTGGTTACGTGGGAAAGAAAAAAATTGGATTGCTGTGCAGATTGTAGGAATCTGCCAAGGCTATTCAAACCTGTCAGGGCGCTTGAGTTTGAGGCGACGCAACAATGAATGGGGCGGAAACAACGGCCTTGGATGGCGCAAAAGTCAACGGCCTATTTACTCCTTTTTTTGGTTCTTGGAATTGGTCTCGTGACAGCTTCTGAATGATGTTTTTCTTCTTCTTTCTCTGTACACGTCTGAAGGAGACATCCGTCTGACACTCTCTGCAGATGTGGTTCGTATTGCTCACGGATAATCGTATTGAGGTCCAATCACGGCCTGACCTCAACGACTAAACGCTTACAGTCTCATAGCAGTGTTCATCTTTCTGAGTGCCGTTAGAGATAGAGAGCAAGTGCCGGTGCATATAAAAATAGCCATGAATACGCGGAACAACTATGCCCGTCGTCTTCTCCCACTGTCCCTTGGCCTACGTAACCCAGAGCTTGCGTGTTCTTGATGATGGACAGTTTTCCTGGTCCTTGGCCCGTTTCACGACAACGCGGCTCAACACGTACATGTGCGGATATAAATCAACTCTAACTAGAGAATGACGTGCCCTCTCTCGCTTGTAATACCTATAGAGATTGAGTTATGCCTACATGAGATCCGTGCTGCGAGAGCCGGTGTCGAGAATACCACATACAAATACCGACTACAAACGGATACTGTTTTATTGTTACTAGAGTTTTATTATACCCACTTGGAAGAAGAAAATTCATTTTCTCCTTGACCAAGAAGATAACACCCTGAGCAGTCTGGGCCAGTCTGTTCAGCTCCATATTCGATATTGTATCAACTCATATCAGCATAAAACTACTGACGCCTCTCTCATTAGCCTACATCACCCAATCCAGTGACTTGCTAGAATTGTCAACACGAGATGTTGTGATTGGTCTGAGATGCTGTATTCCTGGTTCGCGACGAGATGTCCCCGCCCCCTTTTCTGATTAGAGTAGAGTGCAATCGCGTTAGGTTCTTCTGGACCCCTGGACTATACATGTACAGGTAACAGGGTCACGTTCCAAAGGCGGTAATAAAAACGATTTATCGAAAGTCCTTTCCTGCATTAGGTCATTGGAGGAAGTAGTCCCCCGAGTCTTCATTCAAGCATCCTTGTAAGCTTGTTTGCTGAATGAATTGAGTTTGCGTTGGTTGGTGAAGAGTGATAAGATGAGATTGATCCTCTAACGGTTGTACAGTGGAGAGGTTTCTAACCTCTATCCATCCGTGGCAGGTAAAGTCTGTATGTATGTGCTAGGTGAGATCTGGTGCGGAACTCTATCAATCACTAGGTACTGCCACTGCCTACCTATGTAATAGCGATCACCTTAATTTCCCACTGCAGGATTCAAGAATCCAATCCATCTGGAACAATAGCCCACCTCAGCAAGCATGGCTAATCAAGGCTGGTAATGGCTACTGCGAGCAGGTTCCGCCAATGCTGACAGTTGTTCACTAAATCTTGACACAGACGCCACAAGATACCTCACCTCAGTGTACCTCGAATCACACTCCAGTGGCTTTTCCTCCAAACTCCGCACCCCGATCCAATAGCTCCGTTTTTGTAAGCCACTTGCAAGGCCCAGCCGACTACTCCCTTTGGCAACCACCCCCGCTATCAATCACTGAAGCCTCCGAACCTCCCCGTAGATATTGATTTGGGGGGTACAGATCACACAGGTACAGTAAGCCTGAGATCCTTTTTGGGGCTTGTCTCCCTAAAAACCTTCCTCCCTTTTTTCTGCCTCCCAACTCTTTTTTCCTTCTTCCCCGTCCCGTCACTTTAAACTCCCTCTTTTCCCTCCTTTTCGAGCCCCTCGAAAGAAACAACTCTTCACAACTTTCTCTTCTTTTTTGTGTGTGCGTGTCGTGCAAGATCATTTTCTTACCTGGGATCAGTACTTGATTTTCGCCTGTCTCGTCTTGTCTCCATATTCATCTCCCTGTCTGGGTCCAATCGCTCGCTTTATTCCATCATATTACGCGCCTCCGCCCCCTTCTCCCCTTGGCTTGGCCCCTGTATTTTCTTCGCTTCCATCTATCTCCGTGTTACGTTTCCACTTAACAACTACCTACAACTACATACATCAAAGACTCGGCTGCACCTTGGTCTGCATTTGCATTTTGTCGGTAATCGACTGCGCTTGCGGATTTCTTAGTCCGTTCATCGTTATTGATTGAGTCGACCCCGGGTTATGCTAGAGACCCCACGATAACCTCAACGTCAACGGTACCTGATCGCATCCCCACGAATCTCCGGCGCATCCATCACCATGTCTTCCCGCCCCAATAACGAGGAGCCTCTTCCTCTCCTCTCCGCCGAGGAGAGAGAGCGTGATATCAAGGGCGAGCTCGACGTCGAGAGCGACGCTGGCCGAGCCGAGCCTCCCAAGAACAATAACCTTGAGCACGAGTACTCTATCCCCAGTACCGTCAAGTTCGCATGGCTCGGAACCTACTTCTTCTTCTCTCTGCTCCTCACTCTTTACAACAAGCTTGTTCTGGGAATGGTAAGTTGACAACATCTACCGCTTATGGTACACTGATAGTCCAAAGACTAACATGCGCTTCCAATAGTTCCACTTCCCATGGCTCTTGACTTTCCTCCACGCCTCGTTCGCCAGTGTCGGCACCTATGTCATGATGCAAATGGGTTACTTTAAGCTCTCACGATTAGGGCGTCGCGAGAACCTCGCCCTCGTTGCTTTCAGTGCTCTCTTCACTGCCAATATCGCCGTTTCCAACTTGTCTCTCGCTATGGTCTCCGTTCCTTTCTACCAGACCATGCGCATGCTCTGCCCGATCTTCACCATCCTTATCTACCGCACTTACTACGGCCGAACCTACAGCACCATGACATACCTTTCCCTCCTGCCTCTTATCATCGGTGCTGCCATGACCACCCTGGGTGAGATGAGCTTCACTGATGCCGGTTTCCTTCTCACCATTCTTGGTGTTGTGCTCGCCGCTCTCAAGGTATGTTCTGTCCTCATGTGGGCTAAACTCTTGATTAACCATTTTATAGACTGTCGTCACCAACCGATTCATGACTGGCTCTCTCGCTCTCCCCCCAATCGAGTTCCTCCTCCGCATGTCTCCTCTCGCTGCTCTTCAGGCTCTGGCTTGCGCTACTGCCACAGGTGAAGTCAGCGGCTTCCACAAGCTTATTACCTCTGGAGACGTCTCTCTTCCTCCCGCTTTCGCCTCGCTTTTCGGAAACGGTTTCCTCGCCCTTCTGCTCAACATCTCGTCTTTCAACACCAACAAGCTTGCTGGTGCTCTGACCATGACCGTCTGTGGTAACCTCAAGCAGTGCTTGACTGTTGCTCTCGGCATCTTCCTCTTCGACGTGACCATCGACCTGCTTAACGGTGCTGGTATGGCCGTCACAATGCTTGGTGCTGCCATCTACAGCAAGGCCGAACTCGACAACAAGAACCGCAAGAGCCAACAGGCTGCTGCCGCCGCCTACAAGCCCGTCGAGCAGCATGCCCGGTAAACTTGGGGCGCTATTGAGATCGGATATTCTCACTTTTAATACATGACCTTTTTATAGACGATCGGGCGAGTGAAGACTGGCAAAGGCGAACTGCTTCTTTTTCGGTGTCTTTTTTCTTCGCTTTCTGGGATCTCTGCTGGGTGTATAGCATGGATCGACATCTGGTAAAATTCTATTTGTACTTGATATCCGGCGGCTCCCCACGGACTCGCCTACCACGAAGCAGGATCGGAGGGGAGATTGGAGACTGAGGATGTTATTACTATCATGATCATGGGCTATGGGTTTTTTCGAAAATGTGCTGGCCCCGAAACTATGTGGCCTTTTCTATACAACTTTGGTTGTTTCTTCAATTTTCTTGAATAGGGTTTGCATTTCCAGAGTAAGAATAGATACTCTACATTAATGCCTGCGTTGCTGCATCTGCATTCGACATGTGTATTATTATACCTGATAGTGAAAGCGAAAATCTTTTATTCCCGAAGAACTCCTGAGCTAGATAGACAAAGGCCGCGAACCTATTTGAATTGATGTCCATTCTGACAAAACACCACCCCTGTAAACATTTTTATGAGGAAAAGACATTCTTGGAATAACAGCCATCCATTAACGCCGTGCTATGCGAAATGTAAGAAATGGGATGTGTCGATCTCAGATATCCTCGTGCGAAGCATGTACAATCGAGGCATCAGGAAGGGTCTTCTTTTTCAGAGCCAGAATACCCTGCTGAACATCGCCGAAAGAGGCGTTAGATTGTAGGCCCAATGTCTGTGCCAGTATTTCGAGGTCACTTGGTGGCAGGGCAACATGGCCTTGTCCAGATATGCCATCACCAAGAGCAGGTACGATAATTGCCGGATCAATACCAGTACCCTTTGCCTTGCTGAGCATGCCGAAACGGATGGCTACTTCTGTAACGGTAACCATGATACTAACGATAATCAGGACAATGATGATCCAAGTGATGTAGCTCATCTTTGCGTCGGCAACGGAGTCGGACAGTATCTCGGCAAGATCGAGGAAGACGCGGCATCGCTCGTTGAGAACTTTGATGCGTGGGTCGATCTCAAGGTACTCGCGGATGGCGGCGTAAAGTGGATGTAAAGTTGGTTCAGAGTCCCAGAAGAAATTGGGAACATCGAGGATATTGGACGCTGTGAAATAGTCAGACTAAGATACCGTAATTTGGAGTGGATAGACTTACATAGATTGATGTCGACCCGGCTCTTGAAGAGTTGGCCCAACATACGCACGATTTCAGTGCGTGTCATGTTAAGCTCTCCTGTTAGAGCCAGCGTCTTGGGTACATGCTGAGCACTTATCATAGTCTCACTCATGCGTTCTTCAAAGAAACACAGCCGCGTACTTTGTGCAATTGCATGGCTGATGGTGAGTTTGATCATATGGTCAGATCGTGGCAGCAGAGTGATCATATCGTTGAAGATGCGAGGACGCTTGATATCGGCGCTGTACTCGAAGTGGAACTCCTCGGTCTCATAGTCCTCCTGGTCCAAGGGTCGAGTGAGAAGGCTAGTAGCGCCATTCTCCGTAGCGTCGGCATCGGCAAATGTTAGGTCGGCAAGGATATCCTTCTCTTGGTGCTCGGTGAAGTTCCAGAAGACAACGACACCGTAGGAGTAGACAAACATTTCAGCAAAATTCTTTGCGTCGGGCGCAAGTCGGTTCATGGATGAGACATCATCGTCGTGGCGGAAGGGGTTGCTGCGCTCAGGAGTTGATGGGCGATCAGTCAAGTGAGAAGGCATCTCATGGCCACGCTCAGGACTAGGGTTTTCGTATGCATCATCCTCGAAGTATCCCTCATGGTGGTCCCGTTGCTCACTGCGTTCGATTTCCAGGTCTAGTACCGTCTTTCCAGTTCCAGGAGTCTTGAGAATAGGTCGGCTTCGTACTCGATAACCATCAGTACCGTTAAGGAGCGGCAAGGCGTAGATGACGTATAGACAGTCGTCGTAAATTTTTGTTTTAGCCTCATGTTTCTTGCGCAGGAACTCGGCAGTCGGCTTAATCTTGTAGGCTTGTGCAGTACAGTAGGCTGTCAGTCTGCTAACCTTATCTGTTCTCTGCATTTTGGACAGTCTCTCAGCAAAACTCTTTCCGCGGATCCCGCCGCGTTTCTTGAGGACATCCAATTCTTCGTCCTTCAGAGGTCGATTCTCATCATCGTGTACGCGGCGCGCGAGCACCGACTCACTCTCGATTTCCTCGTCGACGTCATCGTCGTTATCGCCTGTTTCAGGAAGAAGGACCAGCTTCTCGCTTATCTTTGTCGTTCTCGAGGGCATTGGCTGGCCGGTACGAGACTGAGCATTGGGCAGACCGCCTGAAGAGACTCGGCGACTTAGGGCACCGCCTGCGGGTCCTGGGTGTCGTCCATGAGGAACCGGTGCTGGGGGACCGCGTGGCTGGCCTGAAGGGATTTGAGAGTTGTACTGAAGAACATTGTCGACGGTCATGAATCGCATTGGTGCCTGAGATCCGCCAGCGCCTGCACCAGTGTCTTGTCGTTGAAGAACTCTTCTTTGGGGTGGTCTCTGTCTCGCGTCCGTAACCTGGATGGTGTTAGCAGTATTCGTGGACGCGCGCAGAGTTGATGATAAGTACCAGGACTGATGGACGTTGCTTTGACGCCATTGCGGCTCCTAAGGGATCAACACCCTTATGCAAATGAATAGTATAAAACCGGCGATCTTTATTGATAGTGATCAATTGAAATGAATTATCGCGGTTGACGGTGTAGAGAAGTTCAAAAGTCAAAACTCGGTTGACAAGGGTTGAAGCTTAAAGATTCGAATGATTCTGATCCGATGGGGTTCGCAGCTCGGGCCAATTGCTTTGGGACTGGCTCTGCGCTGATGACCTCATATAACCCCACCAAACCACAGCGTATCAAAAAAGCTTCCAAGCTGTCGTGGCTCACCACTGACGATGCGAGGCGCAAACATGTGCTAATGGATGTTTGCTCGACTTTAGCTTTTCTGTTATTAAAGCATGTTTTTATCAACAGAGCCATTGACAGCGGCACGACAGAGTCATCATGTTCCCAGCCTGTTTTAGTTGTACAGACGGTATACCCGTATTCTGTCTTGTGTTATGTGTTATGGGCTACTTGTGAGGTCGCAACCCGTTTCTGATCTACAGTAACATTGAGTACCTGTGTATATTTTTCATGGTATGTTAAGCTTATCACATTGGAATCGAAGCGCATCCTGTATTTACAAACCCCGGTAAGTTCATCAGAAACAAGCATTGGAGAAGATCTATGGCGGCTCACCTCATCACTCTAGGGTAGCAGGGTGGTCAATCCGTGTAGAACCAACATCCTTGCTCGAGCAAGGATCTCCAACACTCAACAAGTTGACCAATTGTGGACTGATGATGCTTTGACCTGGTTAGACTGCCAATCTGGCAATAAACTTCGCTAGCTAGGGGAGGAAAGAAAACTCAAGACCTTGGTCCTAAATGACAAAAAGACTTAGGTAAACTAGCATAAGTTTAGCCTAAATTTAGGATGCCGTTTGCTGAGTTTATTTTGACATCCTATATCAAAGTCCGGTGCTTTCTTGCTCCCTGAGGGCTAGACACAGGCTGAGCATCCACAATATGGAGTTTTGCGTGTTTTGATTGACGACCTGGAGAGCTGTGACACTAGATCTGCAAGGGGAGTTGGAGTCTACTTGATACAGACCAGTAAATAAACAACATAACCTCGATCTGCTCTTGTAATATTTACTCAAACTCATAGACAGCAACTGAGAGATCACACGTAGTATAGAACACTTCACAGCGCATAATAGTTGCTTCTGAATCGCATAAAAACTGACCATGTTGAACAAATGAGAGACTTTGCAAGGATAAACCAGACAGACATAAAAGCGGATCATCAGCCGCATGTCACCAATCGGGACTAGGTAGGTAGAGAGACCGTTGCTGGGCGGTTGCCCGTTGTTTTGTTTACTCCGGCAAATCCAACGCCCCGCCATCGGGTGCCTTGACGCTCACTCGCTCGCTATAGCATCCCATAGGTCCTAGAGTTCATTTTCTTGGGCATAAACTCGTCTTATTGTCTCGTCACAAGAACAAAGTGACGGCATTTGCGCTGCTTGTATTGGCACCAGCATCTTATTCTTTGATCCTGCAACACCTTGACTTTGGTGTTTGTTATTTTTCGCTTTTACACTGTTCGCCTGTTTTACCTTGCTGCATATAATTCAGCTTGTCTTGGATCTTGTAGGATTCCAAGCCGCTACGCCTTGATACAGCATTCCTCTGCCCAGACGAAGCCGAGCAACGCTCGAAACAATGCGTTAACGTCACAGACGGAAAATCGATTTACTACGTTCCTGAGCAGAGACTCCAAAGACGAAATCAAGAAAAGACGAGACAAGAGTTTGCGGGCTTGGCCAGCGACTCCCTTCTTAAAAGACTTGAACAATGTCGTCCCGTACTCATTACTTTCAAACTCAACACCATTCTCCAAGCCAAGCGCAATCGCAATCGCAATCGCAGCCACAATCTCATCAACATCTGCGACCTCTCCGCCAGTCGCATACAATCGACTTCGCCTCCAACTCCAACATCTCACCGTCTCTCCTCAACCGCTTCCCCTCGACAACGTCATCCTCCGCTTCATCAGGCTACTCCCACGCCTCAGACCACAGCCTCAATAGTCAATATACGTCGGCCTCTAGTTCGGCTGGTAACGGAGCTACAGTGCATGGCCACAAGCGAGCACAGAGCGATGTCAGGGCAAGGGCAAAGACCTTTGAAGCTGGAGAAAATATGACCTCAAAGAAAGCTCCCGAAAATATCTATAGCTCAGCTCGGCATTCTCTTCGCCCACTCCCACAGGCTCCAGCATCCACACCTCCTTCAACACCTCCCCATGCAGTCCCTCGCCATGATCGCGGTAAGAGCGTCGATATTGGCAAGCTCTCAATGGCGCACATTGATGGTCGCTCGTCGCCAACAAAAACATCAACTTCACCAGTCAAGACGTCGCCAGTAAAAACGTCATCACCTTCTCGCCCGCTACCGATGCGACCAAATTCTATGCTGCTCACTCGATCCGACACGTTTCTGCCACCAGAAGCTACCCAAGCTCCTTCATCACCCCATCATGTGCATAGCACGCACATAGCTCGGGATGAGTTGGAAGGATTGGGCAAGTCTTCCACAAGTCAATTAAGGACGCTTTCGCGTCTTGTATCGTCCGACTCACCTGAAGACTTCACCATCACCTCACCTGCGCAAGAAGTTGTTGGCTTGCGCGGTCGACGAAGATTGCAACGAGCCGATAGGAGTAATGGCGGCCAAAGCCAGAAGTCAACTGGCTACAGTTGGGAAGGGCGCAACTGGATGGACAAACAGCGCCAGTTCCTTCAAGCATACGAATACCTTTGCCATATCGGTGAAGCCAAGGAATGGATTGAGGATGTCATCCATAAATCTATACCTCCCATTGTTGAGCTTGAGGAGGCGCTCCGTGATGGTGTCACCCTCGCAGAAGTGGTCGAAGCTCTGAACCCAGATCGACGCTACCGAATCTTCCAACACCCCAGGCTCCAATATCGACACTCCGACAATATTGCTATCTTTTTCCGATACCTTGACGAAGTTGAGCTGCCCGATCTGTTTCGCTTCGAGTTGATTGATCTATACGAGAAAAAGAACATACCCAAGGTTATCTACTGTATTCATGCTCTGAGTTGGCTTCTATTCCGCAAGGGCATAGTCGACTTCAGGATAGGCAACCTCGTCGGTCAGCTTGAATTCGAACACCATGAATTGGAAGCTATGCAGAAGGGCCTCGATAAACTCGGCGTTACAATGCCTAGTTTCGGAAATATGAGTGCCGACTTTGGTGTTCCTGAGCCCGAGCCTGAACCAGAAGAGACTGAGGAGGAAAGGATCGAAAGGGAGTTGAGAGAAAACGAAGAGTCCATCGTTGATATGCAGGCACAAATCCGAGGTGCTCTCCTACGTGTTAAGCTTGGTGAGACAATGCAGACTCTTTGGGATGAGGAGGAGTGGTTAATAGACCTTCAATCTCGCATTCGAGGAGACTTTACACGACAAATCATGGACTATCGACTGCAAATGAAGCGCTTTGCTATCCAGCTGCAGAGCTCAGCACGTGGATTCTTGGCACGAAGAAGGTTGGATCGGCGCGACCAGATCCTGGAAGCGCTGGAGCCCGATATTTTGGAGTTACAAACCATGATCAGGGCCAACAAGGCTCGAAACCAGGTACGAAATGTGACTGCTCAGCTTGCGAAGTGTAGAGGGCCCATCAGGGAGATCCAAGCAATCTCCAGGGGCTTTTTGGCCCGCAAGAGCCATGTTGCGCAATACCAAGAGACTAAGAAATCTTCTGGTATTGTCGAGAAGCTGCAAGCAGCAGCCCGTGGAGCTTTGCTACGAGGCAAAGTCGACCAGGATCTTGAAGATTTGGAGGCGGAATCCCCAGCGATTGTTGACCTGCAGGCGGCGGCGAGGGCATTGCTGACTAGAACTCAGGTCAACCGCGAGCAGCAGCATCTACGCTCCTTTGGACCCCAATGGAAGAAGCTTCAGGCCTTTGCCCGTGGATTCCGCGCTCGTCAGGACGACATGGCTCTAAGATCTGAGCTCAACAAGCATAGCCCTGCGATTGAGCAACTTCAAGCTCTAGCTCGCGGACTCTGTGTTCGCCAGAATGACCGAGCACTACGAGCTGAACTGGGCCAACACGCCCCAGCAGTGGAACGACTTCAAGCTTTTGCCCGTGGACTCCGCGCTCGCAAAGACAACAAGGCATTAAGAGCTGAGCTTAACAAGCACACGACTGGTGTTGAGCAGCTTCAAGCCTTTGCTCGCGCCGCTGCTGTGAGGAGAGATGTTGCCGATACTCTCGATGCTCTTAAGGAGAACGAACCTGCATTCATTGGCCTCCAAGGTCTTATTAGGGCCATGCTTGAACGCCAAAGAGTTGCAGCCATCCTTGAACAGCTCGAAGAGCAAGAACCTCAGGTTACAGCCCTCCAGGGCAACATTCGGGGATTCTCGTACCGCCAGCAGCACAAGGCATTCCTCGACGAGCTTGAATCTCATACCCCTAAGATCATTGATCTCCAAAGCATTTTACGAGCCATGATGGAGCGTGCTAGAGTCGAGGATATCATGGCCGAACTGGAGCAAGAGGAGGAATGTATTGTTGCCTTGCAGACCGCAGCCCGAGGTTTCATGGTAAGGGCTCGATTTGAAGAGAAGAAGCGCTTCTACAACGAGAATATGCAGAAGGTCATCAAGATCCAGAGTTTTGTCCGTGCCAAGGTTCAAGGTGAGGCTTACAAGAGTTTGACCACTGGCAAGAACCCTCCAGTCAACGCCGTCAAGAACTTTGTCCATCTTCTTAACGACAGTGACTTCGACTTCAATGAGGAAATCGAGTTTGAACGTATCCGCAAGACAGTCGTTCAACAAGTTCGACAAAATGAGATGCTGGAGAACTACATCGATCAACTTGATATCAAGATTGCCCTGCTGGTCAAGAACAAGATTACACTCGACGAAGTCGTGAGGCATCAGCACAACTACGGAGGTAACTCAATGCACTTCATCGCCAACAGCTCCATGTCTTCTGCCAACCAGTTTGATCTTAAAGCACTCAACAAGAGCTCGCGCAAGAAGCTCGAATCCTACCAACAACTCTTCTTCAACTTGCAAACCCAGCCACAGTACCTGGCTCGTCTGTTCAAGCGCATTCGCGAGCAAGGAACGGCCGAGAAGGAGTGCAAACGCATCGAGCTCTTGATGATGAGTCTCTTTGGTTATGCTCAGAAACGACGAGAGGAGTACTATCTGCTCAAGCTGATCGCTCGATCAATTCGCGAGGAGATTGTGAGTGCGCGAGATGTTCAGGACTTCATTCGCGGCAACTTCTTCTGGTCTAAGCTTCTCAACAACTACACTCGCTCACCAAGAGATCGTAAGTACCTTCGAGATCTTCTTGGTCCTCTGATCAGAGACAACATCGTTGAAGATCCTGCTCTGGACCTTGAGAGTGATCCCATGCAGATTTACCGATCAGCCATCAACAATACTGAGCTGGCCACCGGTCGACCTGATCAAAGGCCGCTTGATGTCCCTCGAGAAGTTGCTATTCGTGACCCCGAGACTCGCCGCCTCTTCATCGACCACTTGCGTGATCTTCGAGAGATCTGCGACCAATTTTTCCTCGCTCTTGAGGACTTCCTGCACAAGATGCCCTACGGCCTTCGATTTGTCTGCAACCAGATCTTTGAGAACCTACGACAGCAATTCAAGCGGGAACCCCCCGAGAACCTTCTACAAGTTGTCTCCAGCTGGCTTTGGCGATTCTACTTGCAACCGGCAGTTGTTGCCCCTGAAAACGTTGGTGTCATTGAAAAGGCACTGAGCCCTCTACAAAAGCGAAACCTCAGCGAGGTCGCCAAGGTCATCAGCCAAATCGCTTCTGGTCGACCATTCGGTGGTGAGAACGTGTATCTGCAACCCCTGAACGCTTTTGTTGCAGAGTCTGTTGAGCGCCTGCACCAAATAACTAGCGACCTGATTGCAGTGCCGGATGCCGAAAGAACTTTTGATATTGATGAGTTCAACGACCTTTACGCCAAGAACAAGCCAACATTATACATCAAGATGACAGACGTCTTCTCCATTCACAACCTGGTGGCCGCTGAGCTTCAGACGATGTGCCCCAGCCGTGACGACGTCCTGCGGGAAATCATGCACGACCTCGGCAGTGCTAAGAACAACGAGAACGAGATGAACGCTGCAGGCTCTTCAGATATCCACATGTTCTTGACACCCAAGCTCCACGATGTCGACGACCCTGAGGCCGATGTCAAGGCGCTCTTTATGGAGACCAAGCGATGCGTGCTGTATATTATTCGTGTGCAGACTGGCGCCAATCTCCTGGAAATTCTCGTCAAGCCCATTTCTCCAGAGGATGACCACAAGTGGCGTATGCTCCTTCGCGACGAGTTCTCTGTTGGCAGCAACACTCGTGGAGCCTACTCTGATGCCAACATGATCGACGTAACACGCATGACATACCAAGAGCTCAAGCGCACAGCTTTAGAGAACATCATGCGACTCGAGAAGCTGGGACGCATCACCAAGCATAACTACTACCAGGATGTCCTCAACGCCATTGCGCTTGATATTCGCACAAAGAGCCGCAGAAGGGTTCAGCGACAGCGAGAGCTGGAAGGTGTGCGCATGACACTAAGTAACTTGCACGAGAAGGCCAAGTACCTCGAACAGCAGCGCAAGAGTTACGATGACTACATTGAGTCAGCCATGGCAACCCTGCAGAACAAGAAGGGGTAAGTACCTTTGGGAACGTTACTGTAACACAATGACTAACATCTTAATAGCCGCAAGAAGTTCTTGCTACCCTTCACCAAGCAATACAACCACCAGCGTGAACTGGAACGTAGTGGCCGTGTACCCAAGTTCGGCAGTTACAAGTACAGCGCGCGTGCTCTCACCGAGAAGGGTGTGCTGGTGTCATGGAGTGGCATCAACGACTTTGAGAAGATCAACATGACCATCTCATGTGACGAAGTAGGTGTCTTCAGCCTTGAGGGTTCGCGAGGACACATCCAGATCCCCGGAGCCAGTGCTCTGGTGCCCATTGAGGACCTCTTGCAGGCTCAGTTCGAGGCGCATCAGTTCATGACTCTCTTCGAGGGCAGCCTCAAACTCAATGTTAATCTGCTGCTGCATCTCCTCTACAAGAAGTTCTATAGAACTCAGTAAGAGGCAGGGCTGTAATCTATACTTCTACCGGCTGGCCCCTGGAGGGACGGTCCGAAACCACTTTATAGGAGGCGATATATGTCAGACGATACCTACGTTTCAAGGAAGAAGGGGGAAAAGACTGGGCGAGCATTGCAACTGGCGTGACGGGAAAGGGTGTTTGTGTAACAGACAAAGCACTGGTGTTTTTCAGGCTGATTTGTATCGGAGGAGCGTTAGCGCACAGGGTGCATCACTACAATGACGGTAAAATATGGCAACTCATGACGGATTTTAGGGCATTGGAGTGAAGTCGGAAAGGGGATTGCTTTTTTGTATTCATTCTTCTTATTGTTGCTTCAGAGTTGACTGGGCTGAGCTGAGATGAGCAAGCGGGCGAGCTTGATGCGACAGAAGGGTTGAATTGTTAGGATATCAGTTTGATTGGCATAATGCATGAAATGTCATCAAGGTTCATGTTTTATATCTTCTAGGTATTGTAATAACCGCAAACAGTAAATAACGAACTGTATATTCAACACATTATTGTTCGCTTCACGTCCTTGTGATCCTAGAGTTGTCAACACACAACAAGAGAGTTGTCTTCTCAAGGGAAGAGGTTATCGGTCATCGGCTGTCGGGGAGGCTAAGCCATGATTGGCCAGTTAACAGTAGTTTCACAGAAACTTGCGCAGGAGGAGACAGGCCCAGCCGGGACAACTTTTTGGTGGGGGACAGAGCAAGCTAACAAGGTTCTCCTTGAGTCGAGGCCAACAAGAAAGAGAGGCAATCTTGATAGGCACGTCTCCGGGAGTTTGGCTTGCTGGGACTAGGCAGCAGATAAACTTGCTAGGGGATAGATGAATGGATCAACGAGGGCGAGGATTTGGCTCGTATCAGGATCCAGAAGCGAAGCCAGCAGGCTAAGCACAAGAAGGGAAAGGAATGTGCATAGACCATCAAGTTGAGAATGGCTGGCAAATAATGGTCGCGTGAGGTTTGTTCGGTGGTTAGTTCTTTGCCGAGAACTTAGAAGTAATCTCGAGCCAGGGTTGTCTGTGAGCGGTAAGGAACGGCTTGCTTGGTTGGCGGCCGGTTAGTCAAAACGACAGAAAGATAAGCGGCTTCGGTCAAGCTTTTGGGACGAATACATGGGACAAGTGCTACGGTGCATTGCTATCAGTCACGGTATTTGGTCAACATCACCCTCTTTGCCCAGGAGCCAATTGAACAGTCATATTTTGAGCCTCTTCGGATAGCAGTCGAGAGCCAGGCGCAATCAAGGAGACGAGGCAAGGAACCGAGTTGTCTCGGCTTGGGCTGGAATCTGCTTACAAGCATATCCTGCTGGTTCCCGTCCCAGACGGAGGTAACCAGGACTCGCTCGATACGACCGTGGGGTAGTTTCTCAGGCAGTTTGTTCTAATGACTCGACTATCAATGCATCTGGACAAAATGTGACCAAAAATTCCCAGTTGGCACGCGTGGCAGTTAATGAGTTGTTCTTGTGCTGTGCAACACAACGTTTCGTTTCTCGGCTCTTCGTGGTGGGCTGACAAGATGTGTGCTGCCGGATTGCGGCTCGTGAAGTGAACAACAGCTTCGGCCAAATCCTTCACTTCAGACCCTGATCGTTTGAATTTACCGGAACAAAGGGATTGCTGCAAACAATGCCGGGATTTTGTAGAAAAGATGAAACAGATCGAGCCGGGAGACCCGGCCGGTCAATTGAAGGATTTCAAGGATAGGAGATGGTCCGATATTTGAATGTCGACATCGGGAGTTAGAAAGAGGTGATTGTCTCCATATTCGGCAACTCGATACCAATTCCAATCGATTGACTTTGACAAGATCAAAAGTTGCAGGCGCTTAGTCCGCGAAGGCCGAATTGCTGGGAAAGTGGTTGACGGCCCCAGGATTGCACCATCGCAAGCTGACAAGGCGTTATGGCACTAAGGGAAATACACTTGGTGTGTCCCAAGTAATGCCTTTGCCGGTGTTGGGCGTATATTCCCATAGCCTCACAACAACAAATGAACTGACCACGAAAACCGGCGCTTCAATGCTCGATTGTCTAATATTTGCTTGCTATGCTTCGTTCTCTGATTTCCTGACTTCGTTCTCGTCTCTAGCCGAACGTGTGGTCAGACGGGCACCATCGCCGTTGGGAGGGACGGAGGAGGATACGAAATGTGTGCGTGTCAGAACGAGCGAGGCGGACATTTTGGATGCGTACAGACGCAGGACGTGGCGGGCGGCGGAATGGCAAGCTGATGAATGCAACGGGAGGGGATTGTCGTCTTGTGGATCGCGTGAGGGTTGGTGAGAATTACCTATACAGTGACTTGACACAGTGGGGAGAAGGGTTAGTTCGCGGGGCCGTACAGTACCGTGTAGGATATCCATGCACCGTATAGACAATTCTTGGAGGTTGAATTTTTCGAGACCATGGAGGTGAAAGGAAGTGCAGATAAAGGATGCAGGGACCGGCTTATGGCGTAAGAGGGCCAGTGCGTCGTTCAACCCCGAGGACGGTGGTGCTTGAACAACCTTGACACCCACTAAAATCGAGGCCGATTCCTGAAAAGATGGTGTGGGACGAAGCGCATCCTTATCACTGAGGCTTGCATGCTGCATCGTCGGATTTGCATGAAACGGGGGACGACAGTACCTAAGACAAGGCTTCGACAGACGCATGTGGGGAAGATGAAGGCGACCAGTACGACGGACGGCATGTGCGTGCGTTGAGACTGATGCATCAACAACATCACGACGATGTTATAAGTTGAACGCCAAGATGTGGGCAACGGAGATCGTGGCTCATGTGATGAATCGACGCATGGTCATTGCTCTGCTTGCTGATAGACATCGCCTCTGGTTCACGGATGAGTGTAGCACTACGCATCCACGAATATCATGTTGTAAAGATCTTGCTTGTCCTTGCGGCTGCAGGAGCCTACAGGAGGCTGTTGGTGAGCGTTACATATTGATGACTTGTCAACCCGGAGCTATTGAGGACGTTGCGATGTATGATGTATGATGATGATGCTTCTCGATCATGATGGGATGGATGGAGCAGAAGTGGCTTCGCGGCTGGCGGATGATAAAGAAGAGAGTCTAAGGTAGAGGTGAGAGCCCCGGGCCGGGGTAAATCTGCACTAGCGTTCCAGCTGTCAATCTCTGTGGGTTCTGGGCTTGGCCAGGGGAGGACTGGGTAAGAATTTAATGAGCCAATCGTGGTTGGCTGATGGCCGAATCGAGTAGTCGCTTGGAACCCCTGCGCTGCCAAGATTGTTTCCTTGTAGTTGCATAAAGTAAGACAGACCCAATGGGACCTTCATTTTGGCTGGCAATGATCAAATGACAACAGACAACTCAAGAGGTACTACACGACATGAATTTAATAGACTTAAGTATTAAGTTTGTGTGAGCCTCAACTTACACACCCAAACAGGATTTGAAGACCTGATGTGCAACGTTTCTGCCCGTATCTTGCGTTCTCAGTCTCACAAACGTGGGATATGCACCATCTGTGTAGTGGCATTGGCTGAAGAATCTTCGTAGACGGTTATTTACATACCGCCGCCGCAACTCAGAAGCATAACTGGAATCAAGAAGAACACGATAGACAAAACAAGGGTAGACGAGTAAGTAAGTGAGCATGTGATATGACTCTCATTTCCCATATCTTCCTTAACACCATCGTTTTGTAAATGGTGGTGTATTAGCCAGACATTACATTGAATTGTGTCTACGGAGAAACACAATGATACCAAGCGACGGGGTTGGTGATAACCAAAAAAGGTTATCTGAGAACGAACAATGCATACGTGTTGATCACGATCCTCGTGACTCAATTTGTGTTCATGATAGAAAAGTCTTGGTCCAAGACGTCGGGTTCGAGGTTGGCCTCAAGAATAAGGTGGACTTTTGGATAATTGCATGTGCTACTGTACCCATGTTCTGTTCTGGAAGAAAACCGCACACGCCCCCCTAGACTCATCTACAGATCCTCTTTCTGCATGATGGGATTTCGGACACGGTTTATTGGAATAACCCCTGGCTACTAAGGTATTGCTGCTGATGTTGCTGCTGCTGGGCTACTACCGTAGGAGACACACCCCTAAAGCTAAGCTACTGTGGGCCCATGCGCAACAAGCCCACCGCTATGAGCCGCCTCCACATCAAAAGAACTTAGACACACCCCAGCTCATTTTTAACATTGCCTTACCTTACCGTTCTCTCTTGTTTCTGGCTGATTGCTTTGCCTCTCAAAAGTCAAAGGATTGGCAAGATGAGACGAGACGAGACATTGCTCCCACTCCTTTTCGATTGCAAAACTTGTGGCGTCAATCACCTCACCGGTTGCTTTTCCTCTTTTGGCCTCTTGTCATCGGGATATTCACATTAGTTAGTTATCTTCTTATTTCCCACCAAATACTCGCTCGCCCACGGCATTACTCAACCTCGTGCAGATCTACTTATTTCCCCCATTCCTCCCTCCACTCTGACCCCTGTGAGACGATAAATGCATACGTCGTGTCTGTGTGCCAACGTGTTGCATTGCCTCTCCGTACCGTACCGTGCCCTCCGCTCATCGCCCGCCTTCTCTAGGCTCTCTCTCATCCATCTGAATCATAGCCCTAACAGGGATATCACGAGACTACTCCCTTGATAAACTAATCTAGTACCTCTCCGCATTCACTTACTCACGAGGCTTCGGGTTACAGCTGGCTAGAAGCATCAAGTCGACTTCCATGACAAACCCTAGTTAAACTCCACCCGTCGACCTACATCCTGCATATCTCTGTATCTATTTAACTACCTAGTCACCCGCACTCACTTTTTACCTTTCGAGTCTTCTTCACCAAACTCTTTCCCTTCAATACTTCTTTTCTTCAAGCACACGTCCCTAGATACCCATCTCCAGTGCTTGAAAGCATCAAGCTATCTTCTGAGACTCCCACCAAGACACCGTATTCTACCATCCTCTAATCAAGTCAAGCAACAATGGCTCCTGATCTCAACTCCCTCCCTCCGTCTAACGGAGAGAGCATGGCTGCTCCTCAGCTCTCTTCAGAGTCTGAGACACCCAACATTCTCTTTATCATGGCCGATCAACTGGCTGCTCCTCAACTCAAGATGTACAACCCCAACTCTCAGATCAAGACACCAAACCTCGACCGTCTTGCTTCAACTGCTGTCCAGTTCGACTCTGCTTACTGCCCCTCACCACTGTGCGCCCCCTCGCGCATGAGTTTGATCAGTGGCCAACTGCCCATGAAGATTGGGGCTTACGACAATGCTGCCCAGATTGGCTCTGATGTGCCAACTTATGCCCACTACCTCCGTTCCAAGGGTTACCACACTGCTCTTGCTGGCAAGATGCACTTTATCGGTGACCAACTCCACGGTTACGAACAGCGACTTACTAGTGATATCTATCCTGGTGACTTTGGTTGGGCTGTGAACTGGGATGAGCCTGACACCCGCCTTGAGTGGTACCACAACGCCAGCTCCATTCTCCAAGCCGGTCCCTGTGGCCGAAGCAACCAGCTCGACTACGATGAGGAGGTCATGTTCAAGAGCACCCAGTACCTTTGGGATCACGTTCGGGAGGGACCCAAGAAGCGACCTTTCGCATTGACTGTTTCGCTTACTCACCCACACGACCCTTACACCATCACCAAGAAGTACTGGAACCTCTATGAGGATGTCGACATCGCCCTACCTGAGGTGAAGATGAACAAGGAAGACCTTGATGCCCACAGCCAACGTCTTCTCAAGGTCTGCGATCTTTGGGACCAGGACTTTTCAGAAGAGCAGATCAAGCGTGCCAAACGAGCTTACTACGGCTCAGTGAGCTACGTTGACGACTGCATCGGTCGCCTGCTTGAGACACTTGAGGATGCGGGCCTGGCCGAGAACACCATTGTTATCTTCAGCGGCGACCACGGCGATATGCTGGGTGAACGTGGACTCTGGTACAAGATGAGCTACTTCGAGTCATCTGTTCGAGTTCCCATGTTGATCAACTACCCCAAGCGATTCACTCCTCACCGCGTCACTCAGAACGTTTCAACTCTCGATCTTCTACCAACTATCTGTGACTTGGTCGGCACTAAGCCATCACCCTACTTGCCAATGGATGGAATCAGCATGCTACCTCATCTCGAAGGCCGCGAAGGTCACGACACTGTTATTGCAGAGTACACTGGCGAGGGTACTGTTCGTCCTATGATGATGATCCGACGAGGCGATTGGAAGTACATCACCTGCCCAGCCGACGAGCCTCAACTTTACAATCTTGCACGCGACCCCAAGGAATTGGACAACCTCGCCCGCTTCAGAAAGATTGCACCACAGACAGCCGAGCAGGGGGAAGCCAAGGAAGTCTTCCATAAGTTCGAGGCCGAGGCCCATGCCCGTTGGGACTTTAATGAAATCACCGAGAAGGTTCTTCTATCTCAGCGCACACGACGAGTTGTGTGGGACGCCCTCAAGGAGGGCGAGTTCACTAGCTGGGACTTCAACCCCGATGATGATGGCAGGAAGAAGTAAGTGGATAATCCAAACCCTCCCCACAAGTGATCAATGCCCCGGGAAGCCACGAAATCACATCATCGCATAGTTTAAGACGTGCTAACGCCATACGCCGCAGGTACATCCGCTCCACCATCCCTCTTGATGATCTAGAACGCCGAGCTCGTTATCCATTTGTTGATGCCAATGGATACGAGAGCAAGGCCGTATCCCATGTTCGCAACAGTTAAAGTTCACACCCCAAAAACTAATGAGCTATGACCGAGGTATCTTTTCCGTTCGGCGTTTTTCACTTTAGCGGTTATTCTTGATGTTATTGCAGCATTGAAGATGTTGGATTTATGACCTCTATTTTTCGCATCAAGCATAGCCAGCTATGATTTCTTGTATTTGAATTGCTTAAAAGCCATAAATTGATTGAATAACACTCTTATGAACTTAAGAACCTTTGGTGTACCTTTCGGTCTCCTTGCCTACCAATCAGTCTAATTTTGTAGCTTAGAGACTTTCATTAACGTCGAGCTGACATCAAGCTAGTAGCTATATATGACGATTATCAACCTGTAAACATCCGGCCAATAACTTGGAGACCCAAAGCATTCACAATTCCAATAATATCACAAATATCATCCTCCGAAACAGCGGAGTGTCGGTTTCCGGGCCCGATGCGGCCGATCGCCCTGTGAGATCGACGGCCTTACGGCGGCATCCACGGAGCTTGTCATGTAAGCGCAGATTGTGTGATTTTGGCGCTGATGTCGCAAGATGGCCCATGACGTTGATGAAATTACAAGAATCTGGGGTGAGTGGAGAGATCTCCGCTTGTTTCAGGGTCTAGGTGTTGTATTAAAAAAGTTCCGCACGGAGTAGGGTGGTGATATAAGGGGAGGCTTTTGTGCCTGAACTGCCAGGCTTGATATTTGAGCTGAGCTTTGGGGAAAGCTCCGCTACACCGAGCTCGGTGTGCACACGGTGACGGACACGCTTTGTTCTGGAAGCTTTGAAATGCCCCGCGTCAAACCCGAATTTCTTTTACAAAACATCCAAGACTTTAATTACCAAGCATCAGGGGCTTGATAACTTTGGAGTAGCATTGGCTATCTATATCGCATATTTTTGCAGCATCAGTTACCAGCTGTAAGCCATTCACGACCAGCGAAAACAATCATCTACATTCTACTACTTCCGGCGAAGGCATCATGGCCACTCTCAATCTAGATGACGATGAGCTCAAAGCTCTTGAACAAACACTGAGCAAGGTAGCTCAACTGTCTAGCAGCGTGCAGAGCTTCAGGCAGGATCTAATTAAGAGCAATCCTCTGCCACCTCCGTATGCCTCTACACCGCAATCGGCCATCGTGAGACAGTAGCTAATATGTCTTCCTAGAAAATCGATTCAAGCTTCTGCCAAAATTCTTCAAAAGAACCTTAAGTCGCTTCTAGAGAGCACGAACGAAAATGCAGACCTCTTCAATCGCATGGCCATCCGACCCTCGACGAACTATCCCGGCCGAACTCAAGAGAACGTGCTTCTCCAACTCCTACGCAAGAAACTCGAACCCGACGTCGAAGAATTCGTCAGTCAAGGTCTTGAAACTGCACGACTCGCTACACCAGAGGGTCTGGAATCTCTAGAACAAATCTGGCGCGAATTGCGAAGCTGGCTCTCGGACCGGGTAATTCATTTCATATCGACCGAGAATAGCGATCCCTATACGGCGGAAGAACGTGCAAATGGAGTAAAAAACGTACGTACCGGTTTACGAAGGCCTATAGATGACGATGAAGAAGAAGAGGACGAGGAGGAAGGTGACGAAGAGGAAGATGATGATGAGCCAGAGAAGCCAGATGTCCCGGAAGTCAAGGTGCGAGGAGCGGAACCAGAGACATTGCTTTGGTTTGCGGCACGGGGGGACTTTGAGGTGCCGCGCAACGTTGAGTATGAGCGCAAAGTGGATGTCTACAAGGGACTCCAAGGTGTCAACATACCACCCAGTGACCAACAGCAGCAACAACCCCAGCAAGGTTTTGTTCCTTCATGAGCAAGCGATCTGTGGTCGGACTCAGGTGTTGTGGCATTCTGCCATCAGGTTGGGAAACTATTTGAGCTCAATGGCGTTTTGAGGGATTGCGAGTGAGTGCTTTGGTGTTGATATACCCAGTTAGTAGTTAGTGAGATAAGCTGACGGCTGTTTAGGTCTGATGCGTTAAGATAGCAGTATCTAGTCGGCGATCACAGACGGGCTCCCGAGTCCTAATGTATCGCTTCGACTATTTATACAGTCTGAAGGCAGTGCATTATACAGTCTATACAGTCTTATTGCGACGCTTCTCCACAATGCGCTGTATGAACATCTCGTCGCTTTGCTTCATGACCAGACTGAGAATGGGACATCTCAGCTTGAGTTGGAGACATTGAAAACCAATTGGTATTCTAAGCTGACCTCATTCCAACCCTCATCCTCAGTTCTATATAGATATTGGCTTCGAGCTAGAGCTTCATCGCGCCAAGCCCAGGTTGTCCAGTAAGCTGACCTGAAGTCGGCTGTGGCCGATTTGCGCGTGCATCTGCATCAATCATTCGTCGCCATGCTCAGCCATGTCGTCACCCAAACGTCCTCAGCGTCAAAGCTACCCATTCCCCGCGTTTTTGACAGCACATGGCTTGAGCTCACGAGACTGTGGCATTGAGAAAATTATCGGCACAATTGATAACCTTATCTGCGCGTTGTGCTTTCTGGCACTACCGAATATTGGAGGCATGATGGGCGGGCTACCTACTTATACAGCTGTGAGGAGAAGCTCGACTGAACATTATCTCCTCATCATCATTCTCTGAGCTACTACCTCCACGCAATTCACGCCTCGTGATGATGGATTCTTATCAATTGTGTTGCCACGGCGCTGGCATGCCTCCTGATACATATCCCCGTGTCTCAGAAGCATCTCAACCGCACATGGAAATCGTGCCGATTAATGAAGCCATACCACACTCGATGCCACGTTTTGCAACCGAAAAAGTTGACAATAAACTCACTTTCCTGTCATTGCCTCTCGAAATCCGACTTAATATTTACCACTGGCTTCACCTTATGTGTCCAGTTCGCCACGCACAGCTTGCACCATGGTATCCAACCCCAGTGCATTGCCAATACATTCTCCAGACAGTTGATACAGACACTGCAACTAAAGAGGATAAAACGAACCGTGACGAGTCAAAAGACTTGGGGCTGCTGTCGCCATACCGTCCCCTCTCTGGTCTTCCTACGAGCCTCCTTCGCACGAATCGCCAGATTTACGGCGAAGCACGTCTTCTACCATTCACGCAGAATGAGTTTGTCTTTGTAAACTGGTTCGCCTCAGGCCTCTGGGCCGCCCGTGCCTTCACTCGAGCCCTAGCTCCATGGCAGCGAGGTTCCCTTCGCTATGTGCGGTTGGAGGTACTTGCACGAGACGTAGTGGTCGGAGGCGCAGGCCGCGAGGAATGGCGCGCCTTGTGCACTGAATGGGCATCTGGAGTCAGAGGACTTCGGATGAAGATGGTTCTCGGAGCGAGTACATCGGTAGTGACGGGCCCAGCGTTCGGAGGCGGAGTGGGGCGTAGGGCCGAAGCAGCACGGCGATGGGTCGGAGAGGGGCTTGCCCTGATGGAACGACTGGAGAGGGTTGAGATGGAGGTTGTGGCGAGGGAGATGAGCGACGTGGACAAACTTGAGTGGTGTGAGACGCTGCAAACAGAGTTGAGGGAGGCAGGACTGGGAAGGATTGTGGTTGTGTGTACTGAAAAGGTACAGGAGAAGATGGAATGGATCAAGAGTGATGTTGGGTGGAGAAACCCAGAGACTGAAGTCGGAGCTGTCACGACGGCTATGGCAAACAATTTGATAGCGGAGAGGGCTACGAGATCTCACGCGTAGTCGTTTTCGTGGGAATGATGGATCATGAGTTATGCCTTACGGAGTCCTTGCTGGCCAAGATTGGTTATCTGCATTAGCATTGGTATGGTACTGTGTTACGGAGTTGAAGCATACGAAATTGAGCTAGGCATTGCATAGTATTGGTTTTTGTACTATACTGAGAATGATATACCTTCAAATGCCGTTTCTGCCGTCCTGTTGATACCCATTGTGTCATGTAAATGATACTACAGATACTCCGATGAACAGGAAGACGTCACAAGAAAAAACAACTTGGCTTGTCCAATGGGAAATAGCCCAATCCAATGCCAAGTTTCAACATCTGACCGTTGACGACCGTTCCACAAAGCAGAGTGTAACGCCCAGGACAAAGGCTGCTACCACACCGCACACAACAACAAATCCGAGGCTATTCGAGGCATATCTAGGCTAAATGCCGAGGATATCCACGAACAAGATAAGAAAAAAGTGACGATGAATAACAGTAATAACTGCATATGATAAGCGAATGGCGCTGTAGTAAGCCCGGGACAATAATTAGGACGTCTTTGTCCCATGTGACTTCGCGCGAGTCTCGCCAGACTGTGCCGCATGAGTCACGTACTGTAGTCGCACTGCAAACGCGGAGTCAAACTTTGTTCTATCTCTGAGCGATAACGGGGGGAGACTCTTCGTTCTACTGTGTTAGTAATACTCCGTTTGTGTTTCTTCTTTATAAATGTTGCTTGAATCAAGTTGAATCCCTTCAAGCCTCATTCTTTTTTGTTCAAGTTGGCATCCAATTGGCGATTACTGAACCCCGCCTCCACACGGCGCAGTATCGAAACCTCCACCTCGAGTTTCGTGTGTTGCGAAACGGCGTTTTGAACTGAGAATCGAAACTCTGCCTACGAATCTCGTCACCATTGAAACTCGTCGTCACGCGTTTAGTTGAATCGTTCTTTCGTTCGCAGTCATGGAGGCCAGGTGTCAATGTGGTTCAGTGACCTTCAAGACTCCCCTGCCTCAGCCTCTGGCGCTCTACATCTGCCACTGCGATGCTTGCAGACGACAAACGGGTTCAGCATTTGGCACTTCTGCCATCTTTCCTCGGTTTGAGCTGCCTGACACGGATCTACTGAGCGTTTACAGGTAAGAAACAACTGTTTGGTGTTACGAGCTGGACTAACTAGCTTGGGGTATTATAGTCGACCTACAGCCTCAGGACATCAGCTTTACTGGTAGGTGTTTTAGAAGCCTCATGTTTGTTTGACTGGGCGCTAAGCGTTACAAACAGTTACTTCTGTCGCAAATGCGGAACTCGTCTCATTCACTCAACGCCAGTACGTAATCGCATCTTGGGCTTACGAGTCATCTCACACTGACCAAATGTAGTCAAAAAACGTCATCTCTGTGAAAGGAGGATGTCTTGATGGCCTGGACTGGAAGCGAGCGATTCACATCTGGACCAAGACAGCCATGGTTCCTATTCCCGAAGGATCTGAAACGCACTCTGAAGAGTCCGGCTATACGGACTATGGATCAACCCAGGAGGAGCTGGATCAGCCTGGGGATCTCGTCGGAAGCTCGGGCTGTAACATGCCTGTTAGCCAAAGGGCCTCGAGCTCTGCTGGGGTGAATGGTGACGATAACATGAGTGGATGAGTATTATGAGATGAACGATGGCGTTGGTGGGTGTTGATAGGCAGATTGCGGGTTTGGAGTTGAAACATGTCACTTGGTGAGAGCATTGGGATGTGATATCATGGGAATAGGCGCAATAAACGAGTAGCATATCCAGAGTATGAATTGATGGGTTGTGTTTTTGAGGATTTTGCTTAGTGTTGAGAGTTGTTCTATGGGAGATAAGAAAACCAAGAATCTCTATCGCGAGTATTAAAAAACGTAGGTTAGTTATGGATAGACTTTAGCAACTTTAAGTGATCTCCAGACTGAATGCCTTGGTTATTTTGGCACCCTTATCAAATGTCAGAGGTTGTCTCTGAGACCGTGTTGTGGGAATGGGAAACAGCCGAGGGAATACGGTATGTGGGTGATGAACCTGTGTTAGTAGGCTTATTATTGCTTAAGTGCTAAGGTATTGAGAAGGTCATGGTAATTCACTTTGCCTGTTTAGAAGTCCAATGGCACAATCCCTTGTTCAGATTGTAACCGTATATTTGTAACGGCATTGCCTTTAACCTTTCCCCAATATGACGTGCATCTATCATCCCTGTATATAATCGCTGTAAGTTTGATGAGCACTAACAAAGTAAAAGAGTTTCTTTCAACGGCACTCATCCATATTTTATAATTGGTACGCAAATCCCACGACTCAGCCTTATTCTGTAAGTAAATTGATCAATTAATTAAAAACCGTCAATGCGAAACTTGACGTCTATTAGCTTCCGGTAGTGCAATCAAATGAGACCTCTTGAATGACTCTTGGCACTTCGGTCAATTCACTCAAAGTAGCGAGGCCGGCCCCCCTCCCGAAACCTCAGATGAACAAGGGGTGCTTCAGTTGCGTCTCGCTATTGATGGAGAATTCTAGGCATTTTCGCCACGTTTTTCGCCATGGTAATTCGCTCTCGAGAATGGCCTCTTTTTTTGTGAGGTATAAGACCACAGCGGGAGAGACCGTTTTGTGATGGTTTGTTAGTCTTGCATTTCGGCCGCCAAGATGGCCGCTCCGTGGACTCTCTTGTGATTATATTGCAGAAGCACATTGTCTGCTGAGCGCTTACTAAAACTTCCTTGATATTATCACAACATATCTCGTCTCGGTACTACTGCCAAGTCCCGGCAAACGGTGGTGCCTTGATTAGCCCCCTTTAGTCCCATCTTGACAGGTAGCGCCAAGTCTCTTGATCAAGACTTTGATATTGAGCTGAAATATCGGGATGTGGCCATCAAACAGAGGCTTTCTACTCAATTTCGATAGAGTTATCAACTAGCAAGCTTCCAGTGCAGATCATGAACCTGGTCTCTCAGTCATCACCAAATGATATGCCTGATTCCCTCAGACTCCTTGTCGTGATAGCGTCTTTTTACCCCTGAACCCTAGCTCATCCCCAAACTCCCAACCCTAGCTCGTCCTAACCCCAAGCGTCACAAGTCTCCGTTTGAGCCTCAGATTCCAGAACCATGATGCACCAAAACGTGCCCCTGCTTCGTCTGCGACGGTGTGTGCGGCGGCGAGGCACGGCTTGACTTGGGTCAGAAGAAACCTGAATCATCCCATTTCTCTTCTCCCCCTCCGCTCACTTTGCTTCCGACCTTTTTTTGAATTCTGAATTCTGAATTGTGTTGTTGTGTTATGTTTATTGTTTTCTATCCGTCGTGACCTTGTCAATCGCTCACTCTTTCATCGATTGACTTTGTAAGTTTTGGTGCTGCCCGGGCTTTGGACTCGGCGGTGCTACTACTACCCATCGTCACGGCTTCTCTTCTTGTTCTGCCCCGGGCAATCATTCTTTTACTGTCCCTTTGACTGAACGACTTTTAATACCTACTCGACATATCATCATCTCCAAGATTTAATCGCTATTGTCGAACTGTTTTATCTGTCGCTCTTTACAACTGGACCGTAAAAACTCATAAACAGCTGGACTGTTGGAACATTCACTCACTACACCAAATCGAATTCTGAAAGTTATCGGGGAGCTTGGATCATCATGAAGTTGTTGCTTTGGCTTACCGCCGCCCATGTTGCGCAGGTGAGGATATTCAAACTCGCACCGAAATGCTACAGAGTCAAGAAACTGACTTTGACTCAAATAGGCCGCGGGAAGACATGGGATAATGAAAAAGAGACAGGCAGAGGTTGAGGGGGTTGCTCATGCACTCAAGTTCGAAGGGTGAGTTTAAGCCACAAAACACCAAAAGTTGAGTTTTCAGTATTAACAATTCTCTAGACTCAGGCTGTCTTATATAACCGAGACTGAAACTGCTACTCAAAAAGTTACCGAGACAGAGACGGCGACTGTTGTTCAGACTGTTCAATGCGAAGCTGAAGCTGCTGCTGGCGAGGTTGTCACCGTTACCATCAACGCACCTCCAGTTACTGTCACCGAAACCAAGACTGAAGTCGTCAACCAAGTCCAAACTCAATATGTCACCCAGGTTCAGGTTATGACTCAATATGTTACCCAGGTCGCACCAGCGCCTCCTGTAAGTAACATGAAAACATTTCGAGAAACCTCTATGCTAACTGAACGATTTCCAGCCTGTCGTTGAAACCGTTACTCAAGCTGTAAGTCCCATAGCTTGTATCCTCCAGCTGTTACTAACTCTTCTAAGCAACTCGTTACAGTAATCGTCCCAGGAGAAGCACCAGTAAGTCCTTTTGGTCAAAACTCATATCTAATACTGACTCAACCCAGGCGCCTGTTACTGTGATTCACACCGTGCAAGCCCCCGCAGAGTCTGATGATGCTCTTGGTCGAAAGTTCAACCCTGGTGTCACTACGATCCCCATTCCTGAGAGCCTTTTGCCCAAGACGACACTCGCATCGGATCCCTTTGCTGTGGTTGGTCCCATTAGATCGGAAACTATTGTTCCTCAGCAACCTTCCAGCATTGTCAACCCTGTTGAGAATCCTGCCCCCACGGCGGTTGCTCCTCAAGAGCCCAGTTCTGTCGAGCAGCCCGCCACGACTCAGATTGCGCCCGTAGAACCTAGTTCTATCGAGCAGCCTGCGACGACACAGCCCGTAGTTTCCGAACAACCTACTACTTCTGCTGCGCAACCCGCTACTACGGAGTCCACCGCTCCTCAGCAGCCTGCCAGTTCCATCGAAGAACCCATGGTTGAAGCTTCCTCCACGCAAGGAGGGCAACAGACATATGCCCCTTCAATGGAACTCGGTAACATGGGCCCCGACACGACAGGAAGACTCGCGCAGCCCGCTCTTGACGGAACCAAGCCCACCACCACTGCCAACGCCGAGTCAGCTTCCAGGACACGAGTCCCTATCGATCTGTCCGACCCTTCAAAGCTCAGCAGCGCGCTTAACCTGGGCAACTTGGTTGGAGGAAACGGTGCCCTCAAGGCTCGCGCCACTGGCACGCCATGAGTCTATGGTTGAAATGCGTTGGAGACGATGACGTGAATGGTAAAATACTTTGAGACGGACTTGAGGGTTTCTTTCGAATGGGCATTCGTGCTCGTAATGTTGTAGCTAGTCTTATAATAATGTGAGCAAGTCTCCAGAGCATACCAGTCAGCTTGTGCATCCATCTATGGGTATCATGATGCCACGCTGTCTACCTATTCGCGTTCTAGAGCGCCAATCTCAAATTTCTTATTCCTTCTCACTTGCTGCATTCCTCGAGGCCAGCTTCATCTTCTTGGCCTGCCGTTTACTGATCTGCTGTGTATCCTCATCGCCAGTCTTGCGCTTTTGATTCTGATTTTGACCCTTGTTCTTTGATTTCTTGCCATCCCCATCTTTTTCTGAGCCCTTTTCTTTCTCGGCCACTTCAACGATGTTGATGACGCCCTTGAATCCATTCCTCTTGATGCCCTCATTTACCACAACAGATCGAGACACTTCCCCAAACCCTTCAAAGCCCTTCTCGTTGCTTAAGCCTCCCATAAAATTGAGCATGTTTATCACGTCGGCAGGCGCTCGTAGGGATAGCGCATTCTTAGCTTCGCTGCTAATCATAATGCCCCTGCCGCGCGTCGCCCGGATGAGACTTTGCAAGTTTGAGATAAACCTTGGGCGCCCTCGATCGTCGCCATTGATCACTTGGCCATAGCAGACCTCGAAGCGGATACCACGGTTAATAGCAGCCATGCATGGCTTCGGCTTTAGATGGAATTGCAAGTCCTGCGTCAAGTCGAGTGATATGATGGGTACGTCAAGCGTCAGACAAGCATTCTGAAAGGCCTTGTCCGTCAGTGGACGGGCCGCGATGATGTCGTATGTAGAGATGAGCGATGGGATTCGGTAGTTGTTTGCTGAAGGATCTGAGAGAGGAAGAGTCGCGCGGTGGAGGATGTTTGGAAGTTTGGAGCCTGGCTTGGGTTCTATCGTCGGGAAGGGCGCGGTGTTGTTGGCGGGAAGCGGCAGCGTGAGCGTGTGGTTCAGCGCGACGGTTGAGTACCCGAGCGTCGATGCGCGAGTGAGTGTTTGGAGAAGCTGTTCATCTTTGGTCGTTGGTGACCAGGCGATATTCAGATCGTAAATCATGATGACGGGTTGAGGAGGTTGCTGAAAGCTTTGCGCAGGAGCTAGCATTTACTGCCGATTATATATTTTTTTTGCGCCGCAAAAGTTTACAGGTCCTACATTTTTAGTACCGACTCTTACATCAGAAGTCGAAAAAGAGATAGGTCATATCACGCAGGCTTTATTGAATACATGTGTTGATTTGAGTATTATCTCCAATTACCAGAAGATGGATTAAAACTAAAAGAATGGTATCATATAAAGCCCAATCTCCATGCCTCGCCCGTCAGAGCATCCATTTCTAGCTTGAGCAATGAGCTTCTAACAGCCGCAAAAAGCTGTGGTCCGTGCACAGTGAGCGTTGTCACTAAGAGCCAGCCCCTGCCGGTTCGTCATCCCCTTGTTCTTGTGCCTGTAGTTAAATGGAAACTCTCCTATACCGGCACTTCCATTACCATACCTAGGGAGTTTGATGAAGATTCTTTGCTTCTTAGGTATTTTCTCATTAAGCGCCGGATACTAGCACTCCTGAAGAGTAAGTCTTTATCTCTTACCAACGCCATAAGGCTAATGTATCTTCCCTTTATGCTTGGGACGTGCATGCATGACCTTTGACCTTAACTTTAAAGCTTCCATGCCAAGAAACTGCGCCGCCCAAACTACGACTACGACGACGCGCCACTTGACCTCAAGCCCCAGCTCCTGGATCGGCATTGATTGACTTCTCTTTAACACATCACATCACATCACACGCCTCACTACTTCAACGAACCTTCGCCCGCGGATTTGCACCGCTTCTTCCTCTTCCTGTTGGCGAATCTCCCTAAACATCAACAATGTTCTTCTTCTTCGTGTGCGGCGAGCACACATTCCGAAAGGAAGTCTCTGAATACCAGGGCATGATATTTCAGTGTCACCACTGTGGTAACATGGCAGCACATGTCCAGAAGAGTAACCCATGGTTTACATTCTGTTGGATTGTTAGACCCCTCTTTTCTGGTTCTTCGTTACAGCCAACTAACAATAATCGCAGCCCATCATTCCTTTGTCCATCTCTGGCTACGTCGATGTCGCATGCCGTATCTGTAACTTCCATCAACCTCTCGTGAACCGACCCGATGTCAAGGCCGTGACAAGTGGTGGAGGAGGAGGACCTCCCCCACAACAATACGCACCTCCTCACGGCGGACCTCAAGGACAGGCACCTATGCGATATGGTTAATAGGAACGAGGTTTTTGAAGAGCATGCCACCGACACAGGCGTGGCAAACTTGCGCGCTGCTAGTGTTCGATGTTGCGACAGCGCCTTCTTGGTTTTTGTTTGTTTAAAGAGGCGTTACAGCCTGGTGTTGAGGCGAATCAGGATACACATGAATGGGGCGATGGCTGGGTTTCTTTCGACAAAGAGCATTTCGCTCACATTCGATGCTACTAAGAGACTCCTTGGTCTTGGTATGTTGTTGAAGATAAGGGGCAGGTGAAATTGAGCTTGAGGCATATGATTTGGGCGTATTTTGAAAGCACATGTTCTACTTCCACTCATCTTGGGATACCACCTCTTAGGAACATTTCGAGGCAGCTCTGCCTCTTATTATAACCATTTCTATCTACTCCAGTCCCAGGAACTATTGGTTGACGCCTTTCCTCTCGAGGGAGCCAAGTGCCGTTGACTGATTACCTAGTAGGATCTCCATCCGTCCATCTTCAAAGCCCGTCCTGGCCTCACGTCTTTCACATACGACCAAAGCTCGGAGAGAATACGGGATCCCGTCCGCTCTCCCATAGTCAAGCTCCGAAGCGCCGGATTAGTAGTTGGGTCGGTGACGACCAGCGAATACCTGGTGTTGTATGTTCTTTTTTTTCTTCGCTTTGTCTCTTATTGCGATGCCACTTTTTTGTGAAATTGGTGGAGATGCTAGTTCTCCATATTATTATTAGTGTAGACTTCCTGCGGCCAAAGAAGAGACCTTCCCGATTCATCTCCAATTTAAGGACCAATGAGTATGCGGGAACGAGACGCGATGACATCCAAGACATTTGATCGTGTTTAAAGTCAACAATTCTTCCATTGGATGTCTAGAAGCACGCTACAGACTTACCCATACGCGTTATGGACATGGGATAATATGATAATTCCCGGTTGCGGGGCAAATATTCACGGTTGGCAGCTACGATCTGCACCCTTGCGGTTTTAGCGGGCCGTTGCCCAGCAACGACGCCAAACACGGCCTGTCCACTGAAGACCCTCGACCCGATCAGGGACCTGCAATAAACAAAATCCATCATCGTACATGATGCTGCCTACTTAATCTCTTTCTTTTTCTATATCCCTACTAACCATACACCAACAACACAGCGAACCATAACCACCATGGAATCACCACCCAAGAGAATGACCCGGGCTAGAGCTGCCGCAAAGGCTACTGATCCCTCGGTCAAGACCACAAAGATCGTCACAGCTGCTGCGCGGGCAAAGAGTACCGCGACTGCAGGCACAAAAAGCACAGCCGCTAAGAGAAAGACAAGAGCGGACGAGGAAGAGGAGGAGCAACGCGAAGTTGCTGTGGTCAGAAGAACGCGTGGTCGGCCAAAGAAGACTGAGGACCAAGAATCCGAGGTTGAACCTGTAGCGCCAGCGAAACCCACAAGAGGCCGTGCAGTCAAGAAGACGGCAACAGAACCTCCCAAGGAGACTGCTGCACCTGTTAAAGCTACTCGGGGACGGCCTCGGAAAGCTGTTGCTGCTGAAGCAGAGGAGTCTGCTCCGGCGCCAGCCCCTGTACCTGCAAAGAAGACAGCCACTCGCACTCGCACGACTACCACAACAACTACAACTACAAAATCAACAGCTGCTGCCAAACCTGCTGCCAGAAAGGCTGTCAAGTTCCAAGAGCCCGACAAGGAGAACATTGAGCCTGCCACCGAGGCTAAGGAGCCTGCTCGGCCAGGAATTAGAGGCCGACCAGCCAAACGTGGGGGAGCAGCTGGAAGTCGAACGACCAGAGCGGCGGTAAGATTCGCCGAGTCGACAGACAACAAGCCTTTAAGTCCTAAGAAGATTACCCAGATACCTGTTTCGAGGGACGATGATTCCGAGGACGAACTCGCCGGTGACATGCCGCCTGTCAAACCGATGAAGAAGAACCCAATCAAGCCTCCTACAAGTGCTGCTAAAGCCCAGCCTGAGCCGACCGAGAAACCTACCGAATCAACACATGCGTCAGATAGCATCACAAATCCGCCAGATCTTGGCGGAATTAACCTATCTCCTGCAAAGAGGCGTCCAGCTTCGCCTCTCAAGGATACAATGAGATCACCAGCTCGCCGAATCGGCCCTGTTACTCTGCCTGGATCTACAATGAAGATGACCCAGGACGATACAGCCCAAGCTGCAGAGAGTACTTCGTTCAAGAATTCTTTGCTCATGTCCGCGGCTAAGCGACCCCAATCGCCCATCAAGGGATTGAACTTTGCAACATCGCTCAAGCCTCACCAGACCCAATCAGCAATGAAGGCGTCACTTCTTCTTTCACCTCCGAAGCGGGCCATGCCTGGGCTGAAGCCGGTCACAGAGCCGCGACCTAGAGATGTTGTGGACCTAGGTGAACCACCAGTCATGAAGTCTCTGGTGATGGATACGCCTAGTCGTGCCCCTTCTACCCGATCTTCAGATAAGCTCATGTCGGAGGAGCAAGCCGAGGTTGAATTTGATACTGTTGACGATGTCTTCAATGACCCAATTGAGAACCTGCAATTCCCTGGCCGCTTGTCTGCTGTACTTCCTCGTCATGCTGATCCTGCCTTGAAGAAAGAGATGGGGATTGTCGATGAGACTGAGGAAGAGCCTGCTCCGGCTGAAGCTGTTATCGAGACCCTTGAAGAGCCTCAGGTGGAAGCCGAGACTGTTGCCGAGGTTGAAGAAGATATTGCGACTGAGGCTGGAGCAGTCCCAGAAGCAGCTGAAGAAGTGAACGATCTTACCGACCAGGAGGACAGCATGGTCGTTGACGAGGAGAATGCTGAGGCTGATGACGCACTTGGGGAATCTGAGTCCAAGAATTCAACTCCCGCTCAGTCTCCTCAGCAAGAACAGAATCCCATGTTCCAGCTCAGGGAGAAGGACTTGGAGCCCTCTCAAGACTCGGATTCCGAGGATGAGACTATGGCTCCCAGGGGTGTAGCACCTACTACCCCAACACCATTTGTTCGGAAGACACCTAAGACTTCTCGTGCTTCTATGGGTGGATTTAGCGCACTGGCTGATCGACTTGGTTCTTGGAACGCCAGCACACCTATCAAGATGGCTCCTCTCGGTGGGGAGAAGCTCTCTAACAAGTCAGCTACTCCTCGATCTGACGCCTCACCCGCCTCGACTCATTTCTTCGAAGACGAAATGACTGTGCGCGCAGGTATGGAGGAACTTCAGGCAGACAAAACTGCCGAAATTGTTGAGCCCACCTTTGATGACATGGAGGTCACTGAGGAGGATGTTGAGTTGGCCAACGAGGCCAATGAGATGTCTCTGATGGAGCCTGAGGTTCTTGAAGAGGTTGTCAATACTGAGGCTTTTGACGATACTCTCTCCGAGGCTAGCCAAGAGTACGGTGATGAAAATGAGGCTCCTGTTGCTATGGCACCCATCACACCTGTTCGTCCAGTCATGAAGACTTTCAACACCACCACAAAGGTTCCTTTGAAGCCTGCGGACGACTCGTCTCCTTCTCCTTTGAAGAAGCGCAGCTTCAGCGCGTCGCGAGTTGCTCCCAAACGTCCCTCAGGCCCAACCAGGAGTGCGTCTGTCATCTCTTACTCCCCCACCAAGGGTAGAAAGAGCATGCCAGCAACCATCGCGGAGGTGCCGTCTGCCCCTTCAACACCCGCCCCTGTCACGCCCTCAAAGTCTGAGCTCTGGTCATCCTTGGGTACGCCCGCCAGAACTCCCCGACGTGATGTCGACCCTGCTCTACTTCGTGGAGCTGTCGTCTTTGTCGATGTGTACACCAGCGAGGGAGCTGATGCCAGCAGCATCTTCGTGGAGCTTCTTACACAAATGGGTGCCAAGTGTATGAAGTCATGGAGCTGGAACCCCAATGGTTCTGGCAACGATGTGACATCCACTAAGGTTGGAATCACACACGTCGTCTTCAAGGACGGCAGCAAGCGCACACTGGAGAAGGTCCGTGAGAGCAACGGAATCGTCCAGTGTGTCGGAGTCAGTTGGGTGCTTGAGTAAGTTGATGTCTTCCTAATTCTTTGATTCAGTGCTGACCAGAAATAGTTGTGAGCGTGAGAACGACTGGGTTGAGGAAAGTCCCTACAAGATCGACACGAGCAACGTCCCTCGGGGTGGAGCTCGCCGCCGCAAGAGTATGGAGCCCAAAGCTTTGGCCAACATGAACGGCACCCTCGTCAGCAGCCTTACCAAGGGAGGTTCTCGCGCAGCTCCATCTACACCGATCAACCGTCGCCAAAGCACACAATGGATGTACACCCCTTCGGATCAGGGAGACGAGGACGAGGAGATGGAGGATTTTGAGTATTCTGAAGCCATCTTGACCCCCGTTCCCAAGACTCCTGCCCCCGAGGCCATTGCTCGCTATGCTGCCAACCTTATCCCTGATACTCTATCTGACGATGGCGACGACGACGACATGGGTGACTCCCCTACTAAGGATGCTCTCCTTATGCGAACATGTCCCCCCAAGGCCAACCCCTTCCGTGAGTTGGGTGCTGGGATCATCAGCGAGACCAAGGATGACAACGTCCTGATGCGCCTCATGGCCGCTCGACGCAAGAGTCTTCAGTTTGCCCCCAAGATTGGTAGCCCTCTGGCTAGAACTTGGCAATAGAGTAAAGATGTTGTTGGTACAGTGGTGGGAGGTAGAGTAATTGTGCATGGAAAGGTTTAGGTCTGGAGTTTATGGGTCATATTAGAATTGCGAACACACGTCATGGCATACAATCACTCGTTTTGACGGGATGGAATGGAATACCACGGGATGGACAGGACCTTGACTCGGCGTTTGGAGGACTGGCTGATTAAAGTACACATATTTGGTGTTTGACATACTGACAATTCCATCATGGCGATTGACATTATATTTCGGGCTCGATTGAAGGTGACTGTTGGAATTGTAAGACACTTTGTAGGTTTGGAATGTGCATGGTAAATCATACCTCGTCACCTCTTTTCAATTCCCCTCCCCGAGCCGACTATTCAAACCTTGAAGCCATCTTGCATTCCCTCATGCCTTGATAAACGCCCTCATGGCCTTAACAGCATCACCCTCATTACTCTTCAGCAACTCGGTCGCCTTTGCCTTTGGCAGCTCAAGCTCATCGACGAGGAGTGCGACATCAGCAGCGTCGACCTTGACGTTCTTATGGGAAGCGGCAGCAGCAGAAGCCTTGTTTGCGCCGCCGAGGCTCTTTATGGCTTTGCTGGCAGCGTCGGCGTCGACGTTTTGTGGTGTCGAGGGTGAGTCTGCGGCGTCGAGGTTCTCGAGAGCGGAGGCTGCTTTGCGGTCCTCGGCGGACTTGGCGGTCTGAGAGGGTGTTTCGTCGGTCATGATTGTTGTGACGTGTAGAAGTGAAGTGGAGGTGAGGGTGTAGAGTAGGTGAAGTTCAGTGGTTGGTAGTGGAGAGAGAGCTACGAAGGTGAAGCTGTGGTGGGGTTGGAGGGGCAGTTTAGTTCTACCTAGCTTGGCCGTGGGGACCTCTGAAGCTTGTTAGAGTGCGGAATAGAATGAAAGCCGTTGACATTCATTATTTTGATACAACAAAAGACAGAACTATTAGAATCTTGGATATTTTATATCTCATCACCGTTGGAGGTAAGGTGGTTTGCATAACAGATTTCACAGCCCATCCTGCTTCTTCAACTGCGAGGAACTAGCAGTTCAGGTCAACAAGCATAGCCGTGTTCTCACATTTGTGGTACATGCTCTTCTTTCTACATTCAATGCAGTGCAGTATCAAATCATCACATATACCCCGTAAATCTTCAAACAATAGAAATGCTTGTGTTGGTGTTCATATTGTCTACGCCACATGCGCCGCTTTTAAGCCGAAAGTTGAAGTGAGTGGCTACCATCGGCAACGCCACATTTCTTTGTTAACTCAATTAAACTTCACTTTTTTCGGTACCCGGTGCAGGTGCAGGCGCAGGTGCAGTCCAGGGTGCGTCTTGACCATCTGTCTTGTCTTTGTTCTGTGACTCACTCACTCACTCTCTTCTCGATACAATAAACCTCGACTCCTCCACAAATATTCATCAGACCTCATATAAACACTACAACATACTAATCAAGTCGGGCACTTGATTCTTTTCTTTTGTGCGGTTGACTCCGCCCAATTTCGAATCTCTCGTCTCTTACACACACAAAATGGCTTCATCTTCATCTGCTGGCTGGGAACCCTCCTCTTGGCGCTCAAAGCCCATCAAGCAGTCGCCCAATTACCCTGATGCAGAGCCTCTGGCCAAAGCTGTCGAGGAACTGACCCAACTTCCTCCTCTGGTCCACCCCAATGAGATCATCGCCCTCAAAGCTCATCTTCGCGATGTCGCACAAGGAAATGCTTTCCTTCTCCAAGGTGGTGATTGCGCAGAGCTCTTTGACTACTGTCGTCAAGGCCCTATTGAGAGCAAGATCAAACTGCTACTGCAAATGAGTGTTGTTCTCATTTGGGGAACCAACAAGAGAGTTGTGCGAATTGGCCGAATGGCTGGTCAGTATGCGAAGCCGAGATCTAGTCCTACCGAGATGGTCGATGGAAAGGAAGTCCCTAGTTTCAAGGGCGATATCATCAATGGCTTCCGTCTCGAAGATCGAGAGATCGATCCCAACCGCCTTGTGAAGGCCTACCACCACTCTGCTGCAACCCTCAACTACATCCGTGCTGCTCTCGCCTCTGGCATCGCTGATCTTCATCGACCTCTCGACTGGGGCCTTGGACACGTGAGAGACCCAGAGCTCAAGGAGAAGTACTCAGCTATTGCTTCAAGTATTCAGCAGACCCTTCGCTTCCTGCAGGTCATTAATGCTCGTCCCGGAGAGCTCGACTCCGTTGAGCTTTTCACTAGCCATGAAGGTCTTCTTCTCGACTACGAGCAGTCTTTGACTCGTTTGCTTGAGAAGCCTACTGCCAGAACCTCAAGCCCTACTCCCGTAGCTGATGACGGCGAGAAGAAGGAGTACTATGATACCTCTGCGCATTTCATCTGGATTGGTGACCGTACTCGCCAAATCGATCATGCCCACGTTGAGTTCTTCCGTGGAATTGCTAATCCGATTGGTATTAAAGTCGGTCCTACAACGCCAGCTTCAGACCTTCTTTCTCTCCTACGCACGTTGAACCCCTCTCGCGAGCCTGGAAAAATCACCCTCATCACTCGCTACGGTGCTGCCAAGGTGCGCGATCTCCTCCCCATGCATATTCGTGCGGTTGAGGACTCCGAGTACCGTCGCACGGTTGTCTGGCAATGCGACCCTATGCACGGCAACACACTATCCACTCCCACAGGCATCAAGACACGTCGTTTCGGCGATATCTACCGTGAGCTTGAGGAGACACTACGCATCCACAAAGAGGAGGGTAGCAACCTCGGTGGTATGCACCTCGAGCTCACTGGCGATGCTGTTACAGAGTGTTTGGGTGGCAGTGAGGGATTGGATGAGGATGATTTGTCGACAAACTACACTAGTTTCTGTGACCCAAGACTCAACGAAAAGCAGGCCCTTGAGTTGGCTTTCCTGGTTGCGGATCATTTCTCTAGAGAGAACAAGGCACGATCAGCCTGAGCATATGAGAGACTCAAAAATTTGACATGAAGAAAATGTACATTGGAACAAAACGGAGCAGTAAATATCATGGTAGCAACTTGGGAATGAACCGAAAAATGAGACTTTGAAACACTTGGATGGGCGTGAGAAATATTGAGTGATAAACACAGCACTGACGGCAGTGATTATGTGTTTTGGTACCTTCTTTCATCTCTAATCTAAGCATACGGGCTTGTCCTTCAAAACACAAGTTAATTCATATCATGTCCATCTCAAATTATTGTGCTGCCGTTACGTGAAAACTGTCATATCTTGAATCTCCTCACACCCTCACTCTTGCCAAGTCAGACCAGAATGATAGTCTGCGCCGCCTCGAAAGCATCGCCCTTCTCCAGCTTCTGCCATCCCTTGACAGAGCCGGGCTCAACACAGAGCATGTTCTTCCAACCGTCCTTGGGAGTAAAGTCCTTGATGCCGGCTGACTTGTCGACCCAGGGGTTCCAGACGACAACCTGGTCGAGGTTGTCACGGACGATACGGAAACGGGGAGTGCCAGACTCGGAGATGACGACTGGGTGAGAGGGACCCTTGGCGGGGGTGTAGATGGAGTCGGTTTCGGCGGAGAAAGTGACGGCGCCGGATTGGGTCGCCTCTGAACTGGAGACCTTGGAGAAGTAGACGGAGTCCTCGAGACCGGTGACCTCTGTGGAAGAGATGTCCTGAGACAAGTTAGCTATGATATCCCATATACAAGCATGTATAACATACGCCGATCTTGAAGTAAGTGTGAAGAAGAGTCTGGAAGTCGAAAGCAGTGTCACCATCGTTGGTAACAACAATAGTGGTGTTGAGACTCTCAGGGTCAAGGGAGACACTGTAGATAAGAGCAAACTTGTAGGGCCAAAGAGCCTTGAAGTCCTCACTGATGCTCTCGGACGAAAGACCAAAGTCGAGCTTCACGCTGGAGCTAGAGCCCTCGCTGGTAGACTTTCCAAGGAACTCCCATCGCGAATTACGAGCAAAGCCGTGCTGGGGAAGCTTGGCTACGGGTTCGTGGTCGGGGGCAGTGCCGAAGACCTGGAGGTACATAGATTAGACAAGTTATCATGAGAGAGTGTTGTGGTGTTGTCGTACCGGGAAGACGATGGGAATACCTCCTCGGACAGCAGCACTTCCGTCAAGGGCAGCAGACTCGCTGACCCAGAGCTTCTCAGCCCCTGAAGCATCCTTCCAGCTGATGACAGTAGCGCCATGGAGAAGAACCTCTACGCTCTCGCCGGTGGGAAGAACGGCCTTGACACGGGAGTTATCATGGGTGATGTCGACGGTGGGTTGAGGAGGAGCGGCGGGGGTAGAGGCGAGAGCCGAGGGCTTGTTTGGACGGTCGACCATTGTGAATGTTCTTGGTAGGATCAAGGGAGGTAAAGAAGAGGTTGAGCTTTGGAGGAGATGGAGCTGGTAGAAGTGAGGTACTAGGTAAAGAAGTAGAGGTAGGTAGGGTAGTGGCGGACTGCTCAGGTGGGGTTGAAGGGTCTGAGTGGGGGTGAAGGTAGAAAGAACAAGTCAAGAGGACAAATAAAGTGACAGGACTCTAGAGCAGTAAAACACGAGGCTGAAGGGCCTTATAAAGGTAGTGCTCAGTCTCTTTTCCCCTGTAGCTTTGGGCTTAGGTTGGTTCGCTGAGGCAAAGTTGTATCTGTAAGATGCGATCCCATGCCGTGGATGCTTCAAGTCTGAGAGGAGGTCGATACCATGTAGGCAATGGCGGGGTAGCTCAAGACAGCCAATGAAGACCCAGGATCAAGCTGTTTAGTGGAGATCTGCTGCTAAAGTTAGAGCTGTTACCGGCCACACTCAAAGCTGAAACACGTCTCAGATATCGGCTTGTGATACATCAAACCACAAAAATATATCACCAAAGAGCCAGAATCTAGCATTTGGTTGGTGAGGAAGCAGGTCTGACTTTTGAATTTAGGCATAACTAGACTTCCCATAGCTGCCTATACGAAAAACTCACTCGCAAATCTCATTGCCTCGTTGTGAGCGTCATGTACTAAAACAGTCTCGGAAATACAGTTTCACAATGCAACGGACAGACCGTTGAAGCAGTCAAAGTTACACAAAATTGGTACACCTGCCAAGACTCTTACTTAATCGGGTATCTATACGCTGCTATATGTTTCATCATGACACTTGACCAACTAAATTTCTCTTTCTCTCAACCACTCTAGCTAGGGGTATATATCATGCCTCGGTATAGTTTCCAAAGCCACCACTCACGGCATCCGCAGTTCGCTTGATCGATAACACCTCTTAATTCTCCCGGCGCTGGTTCTCTTCGTCGTCGTGGGGAGCAAACATGGCAGCGTTGTTACCTTCGCCGCTCTGTCCACTTGAGCTTCCACTTCGATGCTCAACATGTCCCTTCTCTTCAACCTCCTCAATGCCAATGAGAAGGTTGCCATTGTTGTCATATCGTCGAGGTTCGATCTTGGCCTGCTTGACGACATCGAGTGCGCCTTGGAAACCATGCCCCACCTTCTGAAAGATAGTATCCATTTCTTCCAGAGATCGATATGCAGTCTCAGGGAAGAAAAAGTAGACCGAAGGAACCATGATGGCGTTGATGACTGCAAAGATGACATATGTGTTGGATCCAATGTTCTCAAATGCAGGAGGAGTGATCATGACCACCAGCCAGTTGAAGATCCAGTTACTTGATGTTGACAGAGCGTTGGCAGGCGCACGGATGCGAAGAGGCGTGATCTCAGCAGGGTACAGCCAAGTCATGCCAAGCCAGCCAACGGCGAAGAATGAGTTGAAGACAAATAAGAAGACAATTCCAACAATCTGACAAGCCTTGGCATCGCTGGAGCCAACTCCAGCAAGGATAGCCATGGATGCACACTGGCCTGCTGCGCCAAAGAGCATCAGCTTTCGACGGCCAACCCGCTCAACCAGCCAGATTGCAGGGAGTGAGGCCAAGAAATATTCGGTACCGTTCAGAGCGGCCATGAGTAGAGGCATATGGCCAGTCATACCAAGTCCAGCATAGATGGTAGCAGCATAGTAGGTAATCAAATTGATACCAGAGATCTGCCCCGATGTCAGTCACTATTCAATTCATAAGAGTGCATATATATGTCTTACCTGTTGGAACATTTGATTGATATAAGCGATGAGAGTACGGTGAAGGTTCTTGTTGTGGTTTCGAGAGAACAAGTCTGAGAATGATCCCTTACTCATCTCTGCAGCTGTCTCCTTGATGGCCTTGAACTCGTTGTCCACATACTTGCTCTGAACATCCTGGTTGGCAATGGCAGCAATAACTTCCTTTGCATCTTCATCACGTCCCTTGAGCACAAGCCAGCGGGGAGATTCTGGAAGGTTCATAACAAAGGCCATGATGACTAGACAGAAGACAATCTGGAACGCCATTGGGAAGCGCCAGCAGGCAGAGGTGTCTTGCGCAAAGTACATGCCGTAGTCGACCCAGTACGAGATGGTAATGCCGAGTGTGATGAGCGCTCCCTCGATCATTACCAATTTACCACGTTTATGGGCGGAGCAGGTTTCCGATTGCCACATAGGAACAGTAGATGTGTTGCCGCCGTTACCAAGACCAGTGATGATTCGTCCGACGATGAAGTGTTCCAGAGTGAACGCAGAAGCCTGAAGAGCAGCACCAACAACCATGATTGTGGTACCGAGCATAATCATTTTCCTGCGGCCGAGCTTGTTTCCAAGAAAGATGGTAGCGATGGCACCAAAGAAGCAGCCCAGGTTGTAAGACGAAACAGCGATGCCTTGATAGTTGGAGCGGTCCTTTCGAACAGCGGCAGATACGGTGGGATCATCGCTGTGCATGTCTGGGAATTGCTCCATGAAAGGTGCCATTGTCAAGATACCACCCATGACACCTTGGTCTATATCAAATGTTAGTATCTGCTACCATGGCCTGTCTTGGAGCCGTTTGTGCGAAAGTGGTAGGTATTACCATAGCCAAAGAGCAGGAAATCGGTTCCAGCAATGGTACTGATAGCATAGTTGAGGGCCTGGCCTCGGAGGCCAAAGTACTTCTTGAACATGATGAAGAGTTCGAAATCGAATAATGTCTCTTCAAACTCAGGGCCACTGGGACGGCAACGAAGGTTGGTATAGAGAACGTGAGAACGATTGAGGCCGGGGGATAATCGGGCTTATAAAGAAACGCAAGCTCGAGGATCTTGTATGTCGTACTGCAGAAAACAGAGTCATGTAAAGTATTACTCGACACTGGATCCACGGCCTCTGGGTATCCACCCCCAGGCCATGCAAGAAGCTGTTAACTGAGACGGACCTTGGCTACCCATACATTATTGTCTTGGCCTTGGCCGTTTATGACGGGTCCATCGGCCAAAAGTGATAGGGACTATGACCATACTGTGCATACAGTAAAGTATACCGAGATCCGCAGCCGTGTGCACCCATGCCCAGCAGGGCAATGATCCCTGCATTACGGCATTGTAAAGTTTTCAGGGTGTTTTGCGAACGAGTAAGTGACAGTTCAGCCCTGGAGGTACCTGTCTGGGTCTCTCCAGGTATGGTTTATTGCTTCGTCCCTTGACTGGCTGCTATTTAGAGAGTCAATACTATATCCTCCTGTATACTGTCACCCTGGAAGCATAAACTCGTGGAGAAGGCCCTAAAGTTTACCTCTCGCCTCCGCAGAAATCGGACGAGGACGAGTTGGGGAAGTAAACATGGGGAACTTTTGGGAGGCTGGAGCGTGGGGGATACGACGTCATCGCAGGTCCCTCAACACGATCTTCGGGGATATGAAAATCGGGGCACTCAAGGCGTCAGTGTTTTGAAAGCCTCTGATGGTCTCGTTATTGTCGCATTTTCTGATGTATTGGCCATGTCTTATGTTTCAAGGGTTCCTGGGGCATGAGCCTGTTTGAAATGTTTCCTCCAAACCGACCTTCAAACGTTGGCCTGAGCCATGATAGTTGGTTTGTGATGGATCTTTGAATCGTGATTGGGCCCTCAAGGAATCTCGACCGATATTAAACGAGAGTGGGTACTTCAACAAGTCAGAGGATTTCGCAGATTTTCCCGTCACCTCGGATGAAGTTTGAAATTCTGGATCCCTAAATGGAGAATCGAGATAAAATCTAGAGGAGACGGGAGGATGCGGTTTCTACACGTGATGTTGGATTGCGAGCAAGGAAGGAACCGTCAAAAGAGCATTCTTCCATCTTGCCAATGTCTTGGTATATGCTAGTATCGCCCAGTAATGAGGCTCTACTTTATTCAACTTTCCCATTGTTTACCTAGTGATCCTCATTCTACAAAACAACATTAACTGAAAAGAATCACTATATGGAGTTTACACAACGACCATCTCTGAATGCGACTACACAGTGCAAAACAGTACAATTTCAAGAATTGGCCGTCAATAACGGAACCGAGGGTCAGAAACGTGCCATTTACCGCACTTCAGTCCCTGTCACGTAACGTACACGCCAAGGTTCAACCTGCAGTCCACTGACTCCATCATGAACCCGCTGTAGATATCAACTGCCCAATCAGTTCTGATAGACAAATGCAAAGAAAAGGCCTCGCTGACCGTCTCTGCCCGACCCTCCGCTTTCAATTCCCCTTTATGGATGACAACAGCTATAGAACGCGGAATTGTTGAACCCCAGGACCCCGGATTGTTAGAAGTTGACGTCATTCTCTCCTCGGTGGGCCGAACAAAGTCAAAGCAATCGTGATGGCTGCTCAGATGAGATGAGATACATTCTCTCTATCTAAACAAGTGTCTGTAGTTCTCGGGTTGCCTACAATGGTTAAGAGCATTAAGCCTCAGCAGGGGCATCGCCATGAGATTCCCAAACTGGTCAGGTTCAAACGGACGCTTCAGCATTGATCGGTGCAACTGCCGGATGCCAGACCCTATCCATACACCAGTCAATGAGGGTTCTTCGGAAGGAAACCGATTCATCATAGCCTCCGAACTGAAATGGGCCAAGTTCTCGGTTTCCTTCTTACAGTGCAATCTAATTCTAAGATATGTTGTCCCATGTTGTTCATTGGCTGCTTTGTCGGACATTTTTGTGAGCCACTTGACTCTTTTGAGCAACCTTCTTCAACCTTCATCCAAGTTGAATTCAAGACAACGAGGGAAACAGACCATTGTGTTAAACCCGAAGCGTATTTTCTAACCGTTAGAGGCCCAATCCTATGACACGGCCTTTATGAGAGTACATATTGAACTGCCTTGTGATAGTGTTGTAAAGGCATCACCACTTACACCAAACCACGCCAATCCACTTTGAGTAACTGCTACCAATAAAATCTTCATTTTCAACCTCATGGCATCTACGATTTCTCAAACCTTTCTTTACCTTTAAGGTCCCTGTATCTCATGCCACGATCTTCTCAGGCGAGGAACTTTGATCAAAGGATTCAGTGAGAGACTTCAATGGTATCAAACCTGCAACAATCATCAACAACACAGACGTGCACATCATTACCGTGTTAGTTCCCCGCCATGGGAGTCTGCCTGACGTAGGGATCGAGCCGGCAGTTTTCCCTTGCTGTGAAGAACAGGATGGGGAGTAGCTTGCAGAACCCTTGACCCTGGTTCATCATCAAAGTTGGCATGCCAGGCAGCAGCAAAACGGCCAAATCTCAAGATGTACCGAGTCCATATTACTCAGCTGCTCGTAGAAACAGCACAGAATTTCACTGTATTGAAGCACAATAATGCAAGCTGATTCCCGAGAACCGCGTATCTCTACGATCTACCCTTTCTAGAACCTCAAATTCACACAGTATCACTTATGAAGTCTTTGTGTTACACCAAGATCAAAAACCATAATCGATAAACGACCCTCTTCCCCGTGGCACACTGCAGCTCTCTTTGTCGGATTACCCGTTTAGGAACATCCGAAGCTGCTCCCAAATATTACATTGACGATCCTCCACATTATCACATTATGCTTCCCCGTATTATCCTCATGCAGAATGGTGAATACATATACACGAGACGTGTGAGCCCGACTCGTAACTCGGACTGATTACCACTTTTGGTGGCAAGATCTCGCATGCATCAACTTGATTATCCCTCAACCATAATTGTAGGTACGCTGTTTCTTTCGACACATTGGCATGGCATATTCATCTCATCATTCCCTTGATTGTTTCTTTCCTACAGAATATGTAAATGTACAGATTTCCATGCAATGCTTCTAATGAGATAAGTGACAGGCTAATCAGGCAACTCTGTACATGGAGGTATTGTATTATAAGCAGTTCCCAAGAATAAAAACCCCAGCGCGCCGTTGACAATGCTTCCCGTCTTAAATTCATTTCCTAATCAATGCCTTCCACGTCGCTCTGCTTCGAAGAGTTCCCTCTTCATATCCATAAGCATGTCTTCTAGCTGGTAAACCTCATCACGGCTCAGTGCTGCCGCCTGCAATTGCTGCAATCCACCACGAAGAGTGTCCATGATCGACCTTGTCTTGTGTGGTACTGGTGTTTCTTCCTCCTCTTCATCGTCATCTTCTTTTGGCTCGGCAACTTCGTTTTGGCCCTCCTCTTCTGCTTGTAGCTGATCCTCCTGGACCTCTTCACCCGATTCGTTGTCAATTGGTATGACTTTCATAGAGTCCTCAATGACTTCATCAGGCACCTGAAACTCAGGCTCTTGGCTCTGCGAGGCTGCAAAGGACTCTGTCACCAGTTGTGACATGAGTTCTTCGTCCGTGTCCCCGTCATCGCGTGGATCGGTCGATTTTGACGTTGTCTGAGGCGCTTGAGAAGATGAGCGCGTAGACCTTTTGGTAGGCGATGCCTGGACTTCTCGGTTTCGTAGCACCTTGCCCTTTTGTCCAGCATTTCGTCTGGATGACCGTCGCACGGTTGGGATGGGTGAGGCCGTTTCTTGAGACGTCGACTGGCTATCTTCGACCTGTTCTGGTCCTGATGGGTCGGCCGACCGTCTCTTTTTGCGGCGTGTCTCGGCATACATAGCGCTCCGCTTTCTCTTCCTCTTGCTGTCAGTTTGGTTCGTATTTCGGCTTTCAGTCTTCTCTTGGCTTGATTCAACAGGTGTAGAGGGAACAACACTAGATGGCGAAGACTCCTTAGTGTCATTCTGTTCTGCTTCCACGGAGGTGTCTCCTTGGACCTCTATGCACTTTTCCGGTGATGCGTCGTTCTTTTTCTTCTCGGGAGAAACAGAGACTGAGTTGTACTTGTCGAATGGAAGATGGCATCTTCTAGATTCAAGTTCCACCACAAATCTCATGAGACTGCTTTCATCACCTTCACTGAGCGCGAAAGATGAGTCTTGATTCTGGCTGTTAGCCACCTTAGAGCCACTTTCAACAGCCTGATCGTCAGCAGCCTTTGCAGGGCTGCTCCTGGCATCCACAAATTCGTCATCTGCGGATTTTGGTGTTTCCAGAACCTGTGCTGGAGGCGGAGCGGTTCGTTGAGGGCTGTCCAGTTGGGTGAGGGCAGGCGGTTCAGTATGTTCCTCTTTAATCTCGTCCACATCTTGGCTAGGTGGCGCATCTGGTAGTGCCTCGACGTCTTCGGCCACCACTTCCTGACTATCGAGACTTGAAGGAATGACTTCCTCCTTCTTTGATGATTCTGCCCTCCTCCTGCGTCGCTTAGACCGTGTGGTCTTACCAGAGGTCTTGTTCTTAGCAGAAGGAGTCTCCACCTCAGCTTGGTCTTCATTAGTTTGTTGACTGATGGAGGGTGAACCAGGTGGTGAAGAAAACTGCCAGTTTACGATCGAGTCTCTAGCCTTTGATCGGGTTTGTATTTCAGATAGCAGAGGGTTGCGTCTCGGGTCTGGTGGTGATGAAGGTGGGTCGTTCAAGCCTTCAAGATGAAGTGCTTGGCCACGACGGGGAGTGGGTGTCAGATTGATGAACTCATCGTAGGAAGCTGCGCGTTCAGGAGTAGTTTCGAGTCTGCTGGGCTTTTGCATCTCGGCATCCTTAGAGCTCTCCTCGATCGCAGCTTGTGCTCGAGTCCGTGGGCTCGATCGGATGCCGGGATACAGGCTGGCATTTTCTTCTTGTCGCTCACGGACCTCCCTCTGCCTTTCAGTGAGATGTTGAGACTCTCCGACCAACGGTGATGAGACAATTGGAGCAAATTGGATTTGAGAGTTATCGTGACGAAGACGGGGTGTAGCTGTTCGCTTAGCCGGTTTTGCCTTTGTAGATTCAGGGGTGGCATCTCTGCGGCGCTTTCTAGTCGTCGCACCCCTGAGACTCATCTTCGATATGGATGGTGCAGGTGAGGCTGCTTGCTCAACGCCTTGCCCCGATGACTTGGCAGATGATAGGGCGACGAAGCTCAAATCTTCCTGCGTATCGACAAAAGTCTGTGCTTGGGCTCCGAACTCGCCACTGGAATGTTCCATGCCAGGGAACGAGACATCAACTCTTGGCCGCAAGGAAGCTATAATTGACTTGAGGCTTTCAGAGCAGTCCAAGCTCTCTTCATCCTTTACTAAAGCGTTCCACATCTCTGCCATCTTGTTGACGACGTGACGATGTTTACTTCTAAAACCTGCAGCGACAAGAGGCTCGACTGTGTTGAGGACTTTGTCCTCCAATCGACCGAGTGTTAATAACTGGCCACAAATGCTATCCCACAGAGTCTGCACCTAGAGATAATTAGCATGTAGAAGAGTACAACGCCGGAATAACTTACAGATCCAGATACAGGGGAATCACTGCGCAACATCTTATGCGCCTTTTCATCCTGAATCCATGGAACGAGTCCTGTTTGTAACTTGGGAAGGGTTTTGAAGCCATTTTGCGCAAAGGATGCAACAATGAAAGCGTTGACAGCCTCAAAGTAGGCCACCATCTTTTGATCGTTGCATTCGGCTTCGTTTTCGTAGAAGTATTTCATGCTCTGACCTTGAAGCTGGTAAAGATACTGGAATGGGTCAAATGAGGAGGATCGTGATGCCGTAGGAGGCGCACCCCAAAGTCGTCGTCGAGCAGCCTCCACAGCCTGACGATCTCGGGGTAGTTTGGCAATCTTGAATAGTGCGATCGCTACCGCCAGTGCCATCTGGTTTGATCTTTCAGAGTCCTCAAAGAAGTTGTCCGTAACAATCTTGGCGAGGGGCTCTACAAGGCCAAGTGCTCGACCTGCATCTCCAGACTCCTGAGCGATGTGATCGGATAACAAGTTGAAAAGAGAGAACCATTGTTCTTCAGGGAGCGTGGGGTGCGAAACAAGTCCTCGTTCGAGAAGTGATACTATCTCCCGGTATTCAGGACCAAGTAATCTCTCGCTGCTGGGTGGCAGCGAGCCGGATGGCGATGGGTTTTGGTCCAGCAAGGTACGAATGTTCTGAGCAGCGAGAACCCATGGACCGTATGGTGAAAGAGCGTCTCGCGGCAAGAGTCGAAGCATCTCTCTAGACAGCTCCACTCGAGCTCTTGAAGATTTGCCTTGGAAGAATGGATCAAAGACAGCTAAGAAGCACTCGGCGAGATCTTCATCGTCAGCCAATCCTGGTGGTTTGGAACAAAGGATAGAAAATAGGTGATAAAGCGGCGTCTGAACAGTGCCATTTGACTTGTCAGCTCGATCAATCCGGCTAGGAGTTGAAGCAGGCTCAAAGGTATTAGCAAGAGACATGGATAGCTTCTTCTCGGTGAAGGGGAGCAGCCCAAGGTTGCGGACAAGGACGTCCACATAATGCCTGACACTTGACAAATATTTTGTTCCTGCAGACTCAGACCCTTCGGGCAACCCGGTCGACCACACCTTGGACAACAAATCGAACGCTTGGGCGATGAATCTCGCTGTCTCATCGGTCACCTTGATATCCTTTGCCGAGGCGACAGCAATAGAACCAACGAAAGCTTGCCAGAGCCTATAGGCCAAACTTTCGGTGTTAGCCAAGTCGTGGAATTTCTTCTCCAAAATTGGCCCAACAAGGCCAAAGATTTTCTCAGAATTTCGGCGAGCCCATCTTGAGTCGATTGAGGGCAGTTCCTCGGGGCTTATAGGAGCAACATCCCTGATCCGGTCATCTTTCCAGCTTCTCGGGGTCGAAACGTCGAGCAGTCCAGTCACGATTCGAGTCGCTTGCGTTACGGAGTCAGCAGAAAACTCGAGTTGCGCATCGGCTTGAACTAGTTGTTGCGTAATCGGCACAAGGATAGAATCCCAAGCAGCGTCGATCCATGTGACATCTTGACTAGGTCGGAAGGCATAGTAACACAGGTTGCAAATACCACCCATCACTGTTCTGCGAAGCTTCATGGCTTCCTCTGACTGCTTTGAACTGAATTTGCGCCGGAGTTGGCTTGCGAGGGGTTGTGACATTACACCTAGAGACTTTGGGGGCAATTTATTGCTGGTAATTGAAAGATAGACATAGCGATTCCAGGCGTAGTTGGCTTCTAGTTTGGTCTGCAACTCGGTACAGTTGAATGAGTCCTGCGCAATCTTGAACCATGGAGCAAAGTGTTGCCATCGACTGAGAGGGCACTGCAGGAAAAGGGTCACGGCACCCCATATCTGCGGAACAGTTGACAAGAGCTGTTTCTCTTTGAGCATGTTGTCGAGTCGCTGGATGTAATACTGTATGTAGATTTGTTTGTCCGCGGTCGATTGCAGAATCTCAGTCACTTTGCGCATCACAGGCTTCTCATTTCGCAGCGAAAAGCCAGCTTCCGTGCCCAAAAGAATTGCTTGTGCTCGAATGTCTCGAATCGGAGTAAGCATATCGTTAAACAAATCCTCTAACCAGGCCGTGTGGACAGCCATATGGTTTCGAGATTGCTTCACAAGACGCTTGTAAATCTGGATACGGCCCATGATGATACTCTTGCCAGTCAAATGATCCTCGATGTTGTGCAACGATGTGACTAGCCGACCGACTCGATCCGAAGACATGACTTTTGGGGAGAAGGACTGGAAAGCAACGACTTGCATGAGGTGGCGCGCCAGGTCTTTCGAGATTCCTGGGTCGGAGAAGCATCGAATGCAATGATCGATTATGAAGACGCCGAAGTCGGATGTGAGAGAAGAAGCAATGGCTGGAAAATGCAAAAAGGTCGTCAGAAGACTGAGGGCTTGGAATATGAGAGAAGAGTCAGGAGACCCCTCGTCCCTTTTGGATTTGACATCTCGTTCAATAAAAGACATGAATAGGCTCATTTTGTCTTGCAGAGCAACCCGGTCTGGTAGGTTGTTGGAAGCCTTGAGAGCACGAGAGAGCATCATGTATGCATCGAGTCGCGAGTCCCGGTCGGAGCCAGCGAGCTGTTTTATTGTCGAGTCCAACATTTCGGCGATACTAATCTGGCTTGAGAGGCCGTTGGGGTGGCCATTAAGAGGTGAAGCAAGAGGGTTGGGAGACGGTGACGGCTTCAAGATACCCTTCACGGGCCTCGATGAAGCAGAGGGTGTCGTAATCGGTGACGATCTGAAGAACTTGGACGCTTCTCGATATTCGGTATGGCTTGACCATTCGACCTTCTTCCTTATCCGCCTCGAGCTTGAATTGGTGTTGGTTGCCCCGTTCGACGATGGTGTATTAGCGCCTGGTGGTGTCTGGAGACTCAGTCTTGGGTCGATGGGACGACCGACTGAAGCCTTCATAGGAGCTAGTTTATCTGGTAAAGATTCTCGTGGAGGAGTTGGCGGTCGAGGAGATAGTTCGTCGAGGGTGGTGGCCTTGGCTGAAGATGCCATGGCTGCCAGGCAGCGCTGGCGATCTAGACAGCAGTGAATTGGCCAAGAAACCACTAAAAACGCATGCGAAAATTAAGGAGATTAAGATTGGAACAGTGAGTTTTGCAGCGACTAAAAAAGTGCAAGCATTTGTATATAATCGCAAAGAGAACGAATGAGTCGGTGTAAGTTAAGCTGGTGATATTGCGTAGCGTTGAGGACTTTGAGTAACTACCTGAGCCTGGAGCATCCGTAAGTAAATGCTTGACCGATCCGCGCTTCAATTCTCCGGGCCAACGCGCAAAGCGAACGCGATTTTTAGATGAGCAACCGCGAATCAATTAAAGATTCAGGGACCGTGCGCGTCAGACGCCCCAGAATCGGGCCCCTGTCCGTGCCTAATCGGTCTTTCATGGCTGAGGTAAGCGAAACTTTACGTGTTCCCGCTACAAGGCGCTATCGATAAAGTTCTAGGTACATTGGACCCTGTTGTGTCAGTGAAGCACATGCCAGAACATGGAGACGACAGACTTGGACCTCACTTCAATACTGGCCTTTTCATCAGTAAAGTCTAAAAGTTACATAAATAGAAGTGAGAGAGCAAATATGATGCCCTGTTACGATCTGAACACTTGCCAAATTCTCCAAATTTACCTCTAGTACTCCTTCTTAAAATGCAATACCACGTTTTGTTAGTGGCTGATGTCCAGTTTCCATCATCTTCTCCCCGCTCATCTTAAACCATCGTACCTACCATCAACATCCCCCTCTCCACTCACCATCGAATCATCATGGCCGCCCAGCAACCTTTTGGTATACCAACAGGGGCTAAGAAGCTCGAGAAGGTCACGGAACTGGTCGAAGCCCTCACCGCAGATCTCGAAGAAGATCAGTTTCTTCCAGATGGTGAGTCTCATGACTGACTGGAAAGCATATGAATGCATCATCTCCTAATGCTATAGACAGGCCGCGCCACGGCTCTGGACCAACTTAAATTATACAGCCGAGACCCCAGGAATGCCGAACCTCTCTACTCAGAAGCAGTCAGTACACCCCCGGTCCTCGTGTGAGGGCAAAAGGGTTTTGAGGTATTGCTAACTGTTGCCAGGGCTTCTCCATGCTCCTCCGCCATGCTTATGACAAACCATCTACCAAATCGGCTCGGGCTGCATTGAAGGTGATAGCTAATTTGATGCTCCTCGTCCCTCCTACGCGGCATATGTTTGTCGATAAGGGTTTTGCTCCCAAAGCCATCAAAGAACTAGACACTGGAAATTATGAAGATGAATTTCTCAACTCTCGTATCTTATTCCTTACCACTTATGAAACAAAGATCGATCTGAAGGAGCTCCTCGATAATGAGAAACTGGCCGATCGCATTATCAACAACCTAGCAAAGCATGCAAAGGAAATGGATACCAAGGCCAAGGCTGATCCCATGCAAGACATGGCGCTTACCGAAACCGTAAAGCTCTTGTTCAACGTTACACACTGGTGTAAAGAGAAGGCCTCGTTGTTCAATCCTGCAGTTCCTCATTTGATAGCCGTGCTGTTCAAGGCTGAAGTTTCCCAAACGAAGCCGCTTGACCCTCCAGTCGGATTCATCATCAACGGTTTCCTCAATCTTGACCTGAGTACCCCAGAGAGCCAGAACGCTCTTCACCCCAAGAGTGATCCCGAGAGGGTCGTATCTCGGGTGATTGACCTCCTAGATGTCTCCATTCGAACCATTCCCGACGAGCAGAAGGATCCTTCCGTTGTGCCAGTCCTTGGCCTCGTAAGATCGATATACGAGCATGCGCCTGATTCTACCAAATTTTTCATTCGTGAGAAGCTCTTGCCGACAGAGGAAGAGAGGAAGGATGTTCTCGGAAAAGGTCACAGCTTACCAGCCAAACTTCTCCAAAACAGCAATAACCCCATGGCCCCGTCATTGCGCAACCTGATCCAACATGTGCTCTTCGAGCTATCTGATAAGGATGCCTCTAAGTTTGTCAAGAACGTTGGCTACGGCTTTGCGTCTGGATTCCTTTTCCAAAACAACATCCCTATTCCAGCTTCGGTTGCAGAGGCTCACGGCGCAGGTGATGCGGCTAAGGCGCAGAAGCCAGTCAATCCCGTCACTGGCCAATTTGTGGATGCTGAGAAGCCGGTTGACGAGCCTGAGATGACGGAAGAAGAGAAGGAACGGGAGGCTGAAAGGCTCTTTGTGTTGTTTGAACGGTAAGTTCACACTTTCCATTTACTCACTCGTTGCACAGGGCTAACAGGCATTTAGATTGAAAAAGACAGGCATCATTGACGTTCAGAACCCGGTGGAGGCCGCCGTGAGGGAGGGTCGTTTCAGAGAACTCAAAGATGATGAGGTTGAAGAGCTTGAGTAGTAGTAAGCTCAAGTCAATTTGTCTTCTCATTATTAGCATATTGAGGTCTGGCGTCTCGGTCATCCAGCAGTGATCTCATATCAAGCGGAACCTTGCAGATTGGCGGGAACAAAAAGAAAGCATAGATACATACATTAGTTCAGGAGCCTTCGTTAAGAAACGCTCAGTCATATTGTAACAGAACGTATGGTCAACGTGTCAAACAAGTGGTCGATAAGGTAGTCGACTATTGTTCATTCTCGAATATAGTATATTCACTGATCACTGACTTGCGTCCAATGTTAACAAGTTCTCTACAGATGCTCCCGTTTTTCAAATTAATTCGTTCAGCAACCTAGAAGTAGTACATACATTATCTCTCTCACCTTGATCAATTTCCACCTACTTACTTTTTTCCACTAACTTTCAGGTCGCACATTCTCTACTGCTTCGGCTCTTACAGCTGCCAACACTGCCAACGCCTCGGGTTATTTGTTTATCTTCTCTTCTCAAATAGTCTGCTCTTCACATTTTCTTTACCCCGTGCAAGTCATTCAGGTGATATGTTTACGAGCACAGGTAAACCTCATGTTATCCTTATTTTAAACCTTTGATGATTTAATGAAGAGTCAAAGTCAGCGTCACGCAACACCATCCGCAACACGATTTTCCTACAACGAACAAACTCACACAAGGACCTGAATTCTAGAGAAGACCTCATCCTCGCGGCGGCAATCTCTTCAGTTCTCTTTCGCTCTCCAGCAAGATGCCGCCTCCCAAGTCTGTGCCCACTGTCTTCTATGCTCACGATAAATCCCATGCGGAGGAGCACAACGGGTAAGTTGTTAAGCTCCCTTTGGCCTATTAGTCTCACATGCTTACATGGAAATCTTAGGCCTCGTACTAGTATTGAGGGGAATGGTGATGACGAAGAAGAAGAGCTCATCCCAAAAATTATCTCTGACCTCGTGGATTATGCGAGTTCCGAAGACGAAGTCGATTCTCCTGGGCCTGTTAAAACTGAACAGGACCCTAAACCTGAGAAGCGCGCTCTCTCCCCAGAAGAAGAGAGTGAAGAAGAAGCTGCAGGTCCAAAGGCAGCTCCTCCAGCCAAGCGCCAGCGTCGCTCGCAAGTGAACAGTTCAGTCCCACCCCGTCGTTCTAAGCGTGTCGTATCCACTGCTAGCCTTCAGGATGAAGACACATCTGGTGTGAAGAAGGAGAAGCCTGTTGCTGCAAAGAGAGGTCGTGGCCGCCCTCCAGCCAAGACCAGAGTGACCAAAACTGAAACAGCCTCAAAGAGAAGCCCTCCTGCCAGAAAGAAGGCTACGCGTGCCGAGTCTACTACCGAATGGGAGGTTGAGAAAATCATTGATTCGCGGGTTGACGCTGATTCCAAGGTACTCTACTACCAGGTCAAGTGGAAGGGTTTTGGCAACAAGGAGAACACTTGGGAGCCTAAGAAGAATCTGGGCAAATGCAGCAAGCTCATCAAGGCTTTTGAGAATGAGCAGTGAGGGGACTATGATAGCATGAGCTATGAACTAGTTGACAGTGACGGGGACTTTTTGGGAATGAATCAAATTACTGGGCTGTGGTCATGGGGATAACTGCTAGAGGCATCTAACAAGGAAAGGTCTGGCGACAATTGCTTTATGGGAAGTGAACCACTGGATTCAAAGCGAGCGAATGGGAACAGTATCTAGATGGGATTATTTTGGTGATTACTTCGATACAGCGTTATCAAGGCCTTTTAGCATAGGAGAATGGAGCTCTAGCTCTCTTTTATCGAGACTGGGCCATCTCCCCTTGAAGGATAAACAAAAAACAGCTCTTCTTTATGCATAATGTGCTGGTTGCGACAAAATTGATTGTTTAGTGATACATCATTGTTTTGTTTAATTTTGCCATCCCTATAACGGTCTACCTTTCAAATCATATCTTCACTCTTCACTGAACAGAGTTGAGAAACCCAGAGCCGCTCCAGCAAGAGGAAGCAGACTTCGTACTAAGTTCAAAACTCCCCATCTTCCGATCAATGTAGCCACGTCCTCCTGTGAGGCATCCAAGGTTCCAGCAGACGCCTTAAACAGAAGGTCATTTGTTGAACTCATGAAAATGATAGTGAAAGGGACGATCGAGACAGTCAAGGCAGCACTAGCAGCCAGGCCCTTCCAGTTACGGCCCTGCTGATGAGCTGTGTATGCGGCGTATAGATATGCGATTGCAGTTGTCCCAGCAAATTTGGGCATAAGAGCGAATCCGCGGTTGAAGAGGACCTGCCAAACGGAAACAGCGGGTGGTCCTGAGAGTTGCAGAGCAGAAGGTATACCAGCAAGTGAAAGAGAGGCAATGAAGCCTAGAAATATCAGTGAGTGTCTTACATCTGACTTGATAGTCTTACCAGATGCATATGCTGAGCCAGTGATGCCTGTGGCAGTGGCCACGAGAGAAGGCAGAGGGATAGAGATGGGCATTTTGAAAATCAATCAGATTAATATAAGCTTTGTATAATGTTTCAATTATCTTGAGAATCTACAATGAGTTGATGCTGCTGAAGTCATCGTCATATATATCGGCGAAAAGTGGAACCCCGTTCGGACCCGGAAACTCTCACGGACTTCCTGAGATGTCCGGCCGCGTCCTTGTCCATTTCCAGCATCGTTATTGACCAAAGACCCTCGTTCTCGGGTCAGGCCGATTGGTCAATGGGCCTGTGTTATATCCTTATTCGGTTGTCGACCTCGCTTGGCTAAACGACAACCTTTTCCTTGCGAGCAACAAACCCATGTAGGGTCAGTTCTTGAGACTCGTTTTTGGTATCGACCTCCGCCCACGACGATACGAACTCGAAACCAGCCTTTTTGAGAACGTTCTGACTCGGGGCATTTTCGCTCAATGTGATGGCTGAGATGCACTCCTGTTTGACCTCGCCATCCCCTTGCAAAATTGTGTTCTTGTCCACTGTGAGCTCAACTTCGTTCCTCGGCAGGGACCACCACTTGTCGAGGTAGAATTTCATAAACTCAGACGCATAGCCTTTGCCCCAATGCTCTTTCAGAAAGATGTATCCCAGGGCCGGCCAGCCTAGTTCACTCGACCACACACAGGTCCCTCCTAATCCGATGGGCTCGCCAGTCTCGGCGAGGGAGATGACCCAATCGTACCTCTCAACATCCTTTGGGGGCAGGCGAAGGCTCAGACTCTTCTCAGTTTGTTCTATCTCAATATCTGGACCTCCTTGCGACGACCATTTCATGCCATCTGGACATGTGCGAAGAGTTCGAAGAAACCCGAAGTCATCTTCAGTCATAGGCCGCATCGATAGACGCTCTGATCGAAAAGTGCTTCGTTCATGATTGGGTGGAAGTGGATAAACAGGGAGAGTTGTCTTGACTGTTACAAAGTCAATTGACGAAGGTTTTGTGGACTCCATGTCGGAAGTTTAGGGTAAGTTGAGTCGGCTGCACAGTTGACTATCGTGAAGATGAGCCTCTGATCGTGAGAAAGTTTGGACCTCATATATTTTCTGTCTCCGTTATCACTCCGAGATCGTCTACACCAAGTCCAAGAATTGTGAGTCATGGGCTATCACGACCGTTAATTATGAGTCGAATCAGCATGCTTCAATTTCAGGTGTGACAAAAGTTCCCCTCGGCACCCGACGACTGGGGCAATATTCGCGTTCACTACGTATACGTTCACAGGCGTTAGATGGCTTCAGAGTGGAATTAAGGTGCGAAAACTCACCAATCCCAAGACCAGCTAGAATTTCCCTAATCCATAATAACTTTATCTAAACAAATTCTTAGGTTCAGAGTCTCAGTTGCCAGCCATCCCCAAGCCTTTTCACCATGTCTGGCCTAACTAAACCCGTTGAGAGTCAATAAGGCTAGCCTCACTCAGCCTTAGGATTGCAATGCATGCTAATTTATGCAGGGAACTTGATAGGCAGAAAGGGAATCAGGGTCGAGACAAGAGACAATGTCACCCAAAAAAATCTAAACGTCACTAAAGTCGAGTCGGGTGGGGCCGCGCCGGCACTTCCTCTGTCTGTCTGCTACAGATTATCGATTCTTACTGTTATTTGCTTACTTGTCTTGCTTTAAGTTAAACTTCAACGCATATAACAACTCCAACGGCGTGATCATTTGAGACAATCAGACATAAATATTCATATATTATTGCCCACAATCGCCCGGAATGAGCTCCCGCGAAGGCCGTCCGGCTAAAGTACTAAGCTGTTCAAACTGTCGCACACGCAAAATCAAATGCGACAAGATACAACCATTATGTGGCCAATGTTCTCGCTTTGGCCTCGACTGTGTCTTTCCCTCAAGGAAACCAACAAGACGTGCTCCAAGACCTCGCCAGAGTGAGCTACTCGATAGGATCAGTCGTCTTGAGAGCATCGTCAACCAGGCTGACCCCGCCAAATTGAAGCAATTGGATGAGGGGGACATCCAGAGTCTCCAAGGCTCAACTTCACTTTCGGCAACGCTGGATAACCGCTGTGATGAGTCTCAAGCAGTAGCAGCGCAGGCTGCTAATTTGGAGACTGGGGAGCAATATCTCGGTTCTGGGTTCTGGGGAAATTTATGTGCTGAGGTTGAGGGAATTCGACAAGCGTTGAATCAGCCTTCTGAAGACAGTGATGATGAAGAGGAGGGTGAAAGCCCAGAGTCTGTAGACATGGCATCTACGGGTCCTTCGGGCTTCTTACTTGGAAACTCTGATTACACATCAAGACAACCGCTAATACATCCTCCACCGAACATGATGATACGGCTCTGGACGATTTACACCCGCAACGTCGATCCTCTCATGAAGATTCTGCATCGACCGACCATCAGCAAGCACTTCCAAGCTTACATCGAGTCACCGACAACACACACATTCACTCCCGAGGTCAACGCTGTCCTGTTCGCCATCTACTTCTGTGCAGCTGTTTGCCTGACACCAGAATCGTGTTTGAAGCAGTTGGGCGAAAACAAAGAAATTCTTACAAGGCGATACCGTGTTGCTGTTGAGCGAGCACTCGCCGAGGCAGACTATCTCAGCACAACCAAGATCGAGCCTCTACAAGCTCTGACGCTCTACACAAGCATGATGCGTGTGCACTTACACGACCGGACATCCTGGGTTCTTACATCACTTATTATCCGTATTGCCCAAGGGCTTAACCTTCATCGAGATGGTGACGGTCATCGTTTCACACCATTTGTCGCCGAGATGAGGCGCCGTTTATGGCATTTCATCGTCGTGCTCGATATCCGCGGCTCAGAAGACCGTGGCTCTGATGCAACCCTCACCAGGTCAGGCTTTGATACAGCAGAGCCTACATCTATTGACGATGACGATTTTGGACCTGATTCTATAGGCCCCTTGATACCCAAAACAACGCCTGCCGACAACGTTGTCTGTTTATGTACTGCTATGTGCTCAGGCATCTTCGGCTTCATATCCCACCCACATTACAGCCCTAGGGGCGAGCCGGAGCATTTCTTATATACCGAAGAGGAGCTCATTTCTCATATACGTCAACTAGAAACCAGCTTCATCCACACAGCCAAACCTTCACATCTCCCCTCTATTTACGCCTCTGAAATTGCTCGAATCGTCATTCTAAAGCTCTGGCTCAATATCCAATATCCTTTCACCGGTGGGCCAGCTCCAGACCGACCTCGAGTATCAAAGGAAACCATGTTGCGCACTGCCATCTCGATTATTGAGCTACGAGAACGCATGACGAAGAATCAGTGGGAGGACAGATTTGCCTGGTGGACAGACACCTACGTGCAATGGCATCCTCTCGCAGTTGCATTGGCAGAACTCTGTGTGCAGACAGAGGGAGAGTTGGTAGACAAGGCCTGGGTGGTTGTGGAGAGAACATTTCCATCGTCACGAGAGCACATTGCAGACACAGCGAAAGGGTCACTTTGGCGGCCGATTAAGAAACTGCTCAAGAAAGCGAGAGCGGCGAGGACCGAAGCGCTCCTCAAACGCATGAATTTCAACTCTAGCATGAACCTGGATCCTGCAACATCTTTCATACCCCCAGCTATGAACAACATGGCTCAACCATTGCAGTATGGTACCAACCAACAGATGAATATTCCTTCGTCGGGACCAGGTTTGGCATCACAGTACGACACGAGCAGTATGGATCCTTCAATACTGTTCGATCCTCCAGAGACATTGAATCTCGACTTTGGTATGGGCTTGGAGCAAGGCGTGCCTATGGAGTGGACATATTGGACAGAGTTTTTCAACGATACACAGATAGAAACATCTCCAGGGAGCGGGACAGGCGAGTCGTCATAATATTTCACAATCGGTAGTCTTTGTTACTTTTTAAATCCCAATCAATTGTTTTCACACCAGGCAGCATCCGCATGCTCAGAATTTTTGGTTCATTCAATGCCCGTTTTATTGAGCAAAGTCAGTTGATATTTCCATGATCCGTTGTAACACCCGCAGAGCCCCAACCGTCCTCTAAACCGAAATCATTCTAAGCGAAAGTGGAAGGTCGCTTCGCGCTGAAGAGCTTCTTGGTGTTCTCCTTGGTGATGCGGTGGGGGAGAGGGAAGCTGAGTCCCTTCTGGGTCAGCTGGCGGATGTAGGGTCGCTTGATGTCCTCGGTCTTCTCAATCTCGACGACGCGGAGGATCTGGAGTTTGTTAGTGTCTGTGACGAGTAGCTGATCGACCAAGTTCGACGTACGTGGATGGACCTGAAACGAGCACGGTGGCGGGCAGCCATGTCGGAGTAGAGAGACTCGACAGCATCTGTTCGGGACAGCTCACGGTACTCCTTGTACATGTTGTGCGTGCCGGAACGAGAGTCATATCGGATCCAGATACCGAAGTTCTTGACCTTGAGGGGGTGCTTCTCGTGGATCTGATTATCCCAGTTAGCCTGGCCCGTTGTTTTCCTTCATTGGATTCTTGCTACGTACAGTCTTGACGCTGACGATCTCACCAGTGGCCTTCTTGACCTTCTTGAGACCGCGCAAGAAGTACCAGTATCGGGACTTGGCGACCGTCTCGTTGGGAGCGAAGATGGTCATGCGGTAGAGGGCGGGGGTAGGGTTAGCCTCGGTGGGCAAGTGGCGCCCGATGACCTCGTATTCCTGAAGACGGCCTGAAGACATTGTCAGTATTAGACGTTGCAGGTGATGGTTGTTTGTTGCTGAGATGCCGCGAGCCGAGCCGGAGAATCAAATCGAAATTTCGAGTGCGTGGTGCTAGTGCCAAGTCGAGGTGTTGACGAAATTCAAAATTGGCTCTTCGATCAAAATTTTGACAAGCCCCGCCGCAGCAAACATAGCGAACATTGTGTGAGCAGTTGTCGATGTTCTGTAGCCGCTAAGAGGTGATCCTTCGTCCTCCTACCCCCGTCGTAACAAGTTGTGAAGAAATATCGAAATTTGTTTCTCGTCGTCATAATCCTCCGGCGGGCGGCATCGTTGCAATCGAGCGCATAAAATAGAAAAACTGCTTACCCATCTGTTTACTTGTCAGTGGGTTTCCCTGTATGAGTCCTGGTATGCACTTACGGTGACTTCTGGTGATTGACTGGAAGGTTAGTAAATGGCAAGTTTGCAAGAGCGCAAGATAAAATTGTGTGCGATTAGGAGGGCAAGAGACAGTGGGTCGTACCTTCCGGAGGGCTTAGGCCCCGGTAGCGATTGGTCGACCAATTCTCCACTCCAGAGCAGCGTCACGTGCATCTTCGAAAGAAGGAGCTCTGGACGACGGTGGGTCCAATGGCCAATCAGAAACGCACGCGGGCAACTCAAAGAAGTTGGGAAGAGGGAAGATGAGTTCAACGACAGAGTGAGAGGTCAGTTTATCGACTTGTAACATCACAGACTTTGGTAGTACAAACTTGGACGTTTCGCAACCTTATCACTGGATCATTTAATCATTCATTAAACCGCTGTTATCCATTTCGATTTTGCTCATGCTCAGTTTGAACTACGACCAGCACTCTCTCTTACTGAACACACTGCGTGTCTAATAAGGAACCATGAATGCCCTCTTCGATCAGTTTGCGGAAGCACATTCCCAGAAAAATGGCTACAAACTTGCGCAAACACTATCGCCTGTTACTCCCCCAGATGACCCTCATCGCCTCATGGCTGTTTGGCGTAGTACGAATTCTCACAGCGTTAAGGGCGACATCAAGCACTTCGTTAAGAGCAGTACATCTCATCGACGGAAAATGAGCCATGATGAAAGTACAGGCTGGGTTGAGGTGTACACCTCATATTGGAAAGCTATTGCTGAGATCTTGGCGGGAGAAAGCGGAAAGGTATGAGACTTGTACATGTAGCTCTGAGAGCATCACGCTAATCCATGCCACAGTCTACATGGACTAAAGTGTATGAGGCATGGAAGGAACTGACCTCAGTACTCATCCGCGGATACAACTCGCATGGTTTCGAAGCGTGGACTATCCCCTCACTCTACATGGTGGGCAAGTACCTACGACTATTTGCGATTAAATCCGACGAGGAGCGCCAGACAAAGACATTTGATACTGGCCCTGGAGCTTCGTTGATATCGGACGATTTCGACCCAGAAACGGATAAGCAACTTCAATTAAGAGACTGCGAAGGACACCTCAAACGTATCTTTTCGCTTTGTCTTAATGATAGGTATGTCATCATATTCTTGCACATTGATATTGGCTGATTACATCCAGAGCACCCCTTGAGGAATCACGGAAATGGGGGATCTACTTCGTTATCAACCTTCTCTTCAAGACCTACTTCAAGTTGAATTCGGCTTCCTTGTCGCGGACTATTCTTAAGACGCTGGCTGTGTATAATGACAAGGGCGATATGCCGCCTCTGGAAATGTTCCCAAAATCTCAACGAGTGACCTTCAAGTTCTACGAAGGCGTATTGCTATTCCTTGAGGAGAATTACAATAAGGTGAGTGAACAGCTACTCGTCAATGTCGCCATCTAATAATATTCGAGGCCGAATCCCATCTCAACGAAGCGTGGCAACTATGTCACAAAGACGCTCTCCGTCAATCCGAGTGAGTTAAGTATCGATACAAGCTGTGAAACATATGCTCATATGGCTATAGACGAATCCTGACCTACCTCATTCCTTGCCGCCTCCTCACCAGTCATGTCCTTCCTACCAAAGCCCTTCTCGAGAATTATCCTCGTCTACAAGGACTCTTCCTCCCTCTGGCCAGCTGCATCAAGTCCGGTAACCTACAAGCCTTCGACAAGGCTCTACAAGATGGTGAGGCTGAGTTCGTCAAGCGGCGTATTTACCTTACCCTTGAGAGAGGCCGAGACATCGCCTTGCGTAACCTGTTACGTAAGGTCTTCATTGCTGGCGGCTTTGATGAACCAAAAGAGGGCGAGACAACCCCAGTTCGTCGTACAAGGATACCTGTAGCCGAGTTCCAGGCTGCAGTTAGCATGGGAAGCGGTCATATAATCGACCCGGATGAAGTCGAGTGCATGCTGGCCAATATGATTTACAAAGTAAGTTAACGAATCCATCGTGTGGATAAGGCGCTGGCTGTCTTTACGGTCCAGCAACTTCTTTGGTCCAAACTGGTTGAGAGTTGTCGTTGGCACATGCGTGGCAGTCAGTTGACTATATAATCGTCACCGAATTGCTGCCTTAGCCAAGTGTCTGCCTGGGGCATTGACGTTCTTTATCTACACCCCCTTCATCTCAGCCTTACAAAGATCTGAGTCACTAACGTTTGTTTGTTTAGGAACTTATGAAAGGTTATATCGCACGAGAACGAGGCATCGTCGTGTTGTCCAAGAAAGGCGCCTTCCCCGGCACAGGATTGTGAGACTGCAGGCCAAGGCCATTGGCTAAGACACGACTGATGGACGTATGAGAAGATTGAGAGCTTAGCTGCATTTCTTAAACCAACGACTACTACTACAAGAACTTTAGTAGCATGAGGCAGAGTGGATAGACACCGAAACCGTCAGAATGACGCTGGCACCAACAAATCATAAAGCATTTTCAGCTATGTTCGTTTTGCGTTTGCTTTTTCAGCCCAAGCTCACAGTTGCGCTGATTTGCTCCTTGCTTGTTCCGGTTATCTTTGCACCATATTCACGCTTGGGAATGACACCGTGAACCACCCTTGCGTCTCGCAACTTCGAGCCTTGCACCCTCGTCCTTGTTCGTCCTCAACTATTGATACTTCAGAAAAAGCACCTTTCCATGCATTCGCTTCCTCAATGGCCATGGTCGGACAGCTCGGGCCTTTTGTCGAATGCAAAACGTTGTTGAGCCCCCCACATTTGATACTCGCAGTTTGCATGTTTCGCTTGCTTCCTCACAAGTTAGATCGCACTTTATCCGACAGCGTGACTCACAACCGGGGATCTCTTCCGTTATAAGCGACTTGTGTTTCACGATGTGACTGGTACTTGGCAAACCTTGTTGGACGCCACATTTGGCGTTCTCAACGGGACTTTTGGAATCTCACTGAAGGAAGAACGGCGAACAAAGCGATGTAAGACATGAAATGTATTTGAAAGGTCGCTCTGTTCAAGTTCTTGAAAATGAGCGTCGTAAATAATGGTACATATTTTGGTCCATCCATCTCAGATGACAGTCTTGGTATCCTCAGCAAAAAATCATCGTGAAAAATCCAATATCAAGCAACCGGCTCGCGTACAGCGTGGCCGAAATCCCAAACCCCTGCTCCAAAATATTGAACCCTCTAGGGGTCAGTAAGAATAATAGTTGTACAGAAAAGAAGTGTCCACGCCAAATTTCAACCGTCAGAACTCCGTGAATAAAGCATCAATAAAGCGCCTGAACTCCACCCCAGTATTTCTTTAGTTTTAAGGTATTTGTCAGTACTGTGAAGTCGACGCCTTGTATCGCAGAGAAAAGAAATTCATGTTTCATTAAAAGGGAGTAAGATCCACGCAGAGAAGGAGGTGCATTAAGAGAAGTGGCGGTTTGAGCGAGGAGTGTTTCTATGACCTTGTTAGTGGTTGCTACGAGATAGATGTTGAGACTTAGACTCACTGTGCGGTTGAGATGTCGTCAACATGATTGCAAAGGGCAACAAAAAGATCGAAGAAAAGTTGAGTGCCACCGTTGTACATCTCGAGTTGCATCGTACCACTTCGCTTGAAAGTGCTTCGTGAACGAATGATGAGTGCAAGATAGTGAGCTCGTAGCTTTGAGTCAGTATCAGGAGTGTTGGCGTAGGCATATCTTGCCGAAGCAAGGATGGTGCTGCATTGGATTCCGGATTCTAAAGAATTCATCAGTAAAAGGTTGGAAAGGGAAAGACTCAAAAACATACGCAGTCCTTGCTTTCGCAGCGACAGCTTCTTCAACTCATCAAGGCCGTACTTCTCCGCCGCACAGTAGATGACAGTGTCCTTGAGAAGATCACCATCGATACCACGATGATAAACTGTGCTCTCGACAGCAGCACGCTGTTCTTCACTCGCAGCTTCAAGTTCGTACGAGTTACGACGCTTGTTGTGGACGAGACGGGGAGTGTAGTCTCCCTTATAGAGGAACTCGAGAACAGAGCTGAAGATCTCGGGTTCTTCGTCGGGAAGAGAGATGCGTTTGCTGGCGACGTCCATGTATCCATTTCGCAGAGCATTGTTGAAGAAAGGGCTAGTGGCAAGAACGTCTTCGTGAGCGGCAAAGAGACGTTGCTCACTGCCGACTACGAGAGTGACGATAGGGGAGGCCATGTTGTTGCTGAATCGTGTGAGTGACGATTTGGGGACTGAAGAAAAGCGTGACTTACTTATCCATCATAGTATCGCCACTGGCACTGGCCATGGAGGTCATTGTTGGTCGGCGATGGCGAGACTCATGTCTTCGCTTGGTGATTCCACTGTCTTTGCTGAAAGAAGAACTCGATTTGCTGGCCTTGTGGCTTTTTGAGAAGCTCTTGCTTGAGCTCTCATGGCGTCTGGAAGAGGAGAACATATTGATTATTTTTAAAGAAGGGTTCGAGTGAGCGTGGTTTTTTAAATCATTAAATGAAGGGATCGTTGGGTTGTTTTATACTCGTTGGGCCGATAACGAGATGGACGACGAAGCAGGCAGAGACGGAACGAGGCAACAATGAAAGAACGAGGCAGATGAAAGAAGATGCCGGAAGAATATCGTCAGGTATTTTGTAAACTTGAAACCTACCTCAGGTTCAAATAGTGATTGGAAATGGTCACTCTTCTGATTCGTCTCAGGATACAAGAACAACTACGAGATGGGAGAAGACACACCATCTTTATAACTTGAGATGGATGCCCCGTGCGGAACAGTACGAGATGGGCTGCCTGATGCAGTGCTACCCCCGCTAATGAGCCATCCATTCCATCCATTTCTCCTTTGCATGAGGCGAGTCAGCCCCGTCGGTGGTGATAGGTAGTGACCCAGACGCGTGTGCTAAGAAGGGGGTACGTGTAGGGTGGAAAAGGACCCGCGCGATACTGACGCCAGAGCACGTGATGCCAAAAAGAGTGTTTTGATCAATTCATGGGCGTCTGTTGTTAAATTTGGGCAGGGATTGAATGGGAGTCACAGAGGGAAAGGGGCTGAAAAAAGGAAAAAGCAAACGAAAGCATGGACTTAAAGGTAAGGGGGCCTTGTTAGCGGTTTGACTTAATTGAAGCCGACCAAAGTCTCGGGGAGGGCATCCTAACAAATTAGGGATAGATACAGCATGTGCTTCCACTGTTGGCGGTGCTGGGATGATTAATTATGGAGACCTTGCGTGCTGAATGGGGAACTCCTCAAGGCAGAAGCACTCAAGCTCATGGGACTGCATGATAACGCATGCTCGGCTAAGGAGCTGCAAGGCTCTTGGAATATGGTCGAGCCTCGTCATTTTTTGCATCATCTGAATCGTCAGCTCTTTTAGAATCAATTGAGATCAATTGAAGGTCCTGCTCAATTGGGCTGATGATGTATGGCCATTACGAGGCCTCGTCGCCTATCTAATTCTCACGATCTCACATAATAGCTTCTCCCCTCCAAGCACACTCTCTGCCACAAACAGCTTTTTCCCCTTCAATCCCATGCTGTTTTAATTGATAGTGGATCTTTTAGCCTTTCTTCGGTGGGTATGATTTGTGATTTAACCAGGGGAACCAAGGTAGGGTACCTGACATATGGCTCCCAACACCTCCACACTCGATACAGTCTGTTGGGTTCTAGTGACGCTTAGTGCAAGGCTCGGATGAGAAGCCTCCCTGAGATTTGAGGGCATTGACGCTGACAATGCCCCGTTATACGGTTGACCGTGACGGCATTTCTTGTCACACACACTTAAGATCCCTGTAGATGACCGACATGTCCCGAATTCACGCCAGAGAACTCGATACTTGGACGTTTTGCCCCTCAACTTGACCAGTTTCAAGTCAAACCCTTCCCTGCATTGTTCACGTCTCCTCCTTTTCCTAACGAGTCCTGTTCCCGTGCCCGTGTTGCAGCCGTTGAGATGGACTGCGCAAGTGCTTGTTTGCCCGAGACTCTCACCATGGCTTCATTGTGAAGTGCCCCGCGAACCTTCTGGCGCTCCACTGGGAGTCCAACCTGTTGGCATCGCTGAAGCAGTTCCTCGCCGTGATTGGCAGGTACAAGCTCATCTTTTCCGGCTTCCACTATGTATATCCCCGGTGGCGTATCTGTGAATCTCTTGGCTATCATGCCGAGGTTGGTCCAGCTGTCCAGGTGGTTTCGGAGAAATGGCCAGAGATATTGGTATGGAAGCCACTTCTGTGGATACAATGCTTGGAGCATTGCTCGGACGTTTGTAAAGGGTGTTTCCAGAATAAGACCGTTAAGTTTTATACCTGGTGGGAATTGGCCTTGGGCTGCTAGATTAGTTGCAAAGCCACAGCCAATGCTCTGTCCCCAGAGTAGGACTGTTGGATTCTCTTGATCAGCATTTTCTGGTCTACTTTCGTGTAATTGGGCTATCCATTTTAGTGCTGCTTGTGAATCAAGATTGATTCCTGACTCCGATGGTCTATCATGAGATGTCCAATAGCCTCGATAACTCAGACAAACCAGTGTGTAGTTGACTGAGGGCTCATTACCATGTGCTCGCCGTATGATCCAAGACAGATCAGGTAATCTAGGCGGCAACGACGATGCATTCCCTATGAACCTGAATAAGTTGCCGTGCGGTTTGACTATAGGAGTGGCAAACCTTGAAAGTAGAGGATGTAAACTGGGTGTTTTGCTTCACCAGCACTCACTTGAGATACTGGGGGAACATCTGCTACACACAAGGCAATCTCTGTTCCGTCCAAGGACTTAATTCTCTCTTCCCTCCATTTCACACGCCCACAATCGCGGGAGAACTCCTCAATGGTTAAGCTCCGAGAATTGGGTGGTAAGAACGGATTATAGATGATGGTATTCTGGAACAGAACCATCATCAAACACTTCCAACTCCACAAAGCCACAAACAAACCAGTAAACACCAGCGGCGGCATGAGAAAAGGCGCAACATGCAGGGACCTAGCGCGCCCCAGATGAGGCCTCATAATTACATGTGTCCATATACGCGGCCGAGTCCTCACGCAAACGCCTCGCGAGCGCATGGCCGATATGGTGATGGCATGCGAGGCCATGGGAGCTGACGATCAAAGAAGCGCCTGGCAAGGGGAGGGAGAAACGTGGATTGATGTAAGTAGTTAGGTGCAAGGGGTCCAGGTTTATGACATGTTCGAACGCGACTGGGCTTGAGGGATATGCGACTGTGCGAATTGGGGATGATGTGCAGTGAAAACGAGGGAGACAGCTGATGGTGAGATGTATCTGACTTCATTGCAGGGTGCAGTGATTACAGATATCTCATTAATCTTTCACTAAAAGTCTTTCAGAAGATTCTAATATTTAACCAATTTTCACTAAATTTATGATCAATTGAGGCAGATGTTTTGCAGAATAATCTCTTAATATGTCCCCTGGTCTGACTATTGAGGTGATATCATAATGCCACCCAATAAAGTTACAACGGTTTTAAGCCCCGCCAAACACTTGCTGCAGGTAAAGTAAGGCACCCTCAGGAACCAACCATCCATAAACAGAGGCCCAAAGTGGAAGTGCAAGTGGAAGTGGAAAGCACCCGATATTTCAGGTCAAATTGCTCAGCTTTTAATCAGCTTTTTTCCCGCCTCCATCACGTTCTTGAAAATCCCATCCTTCACCTTTTCTCTCTCTTCTTTATCGTCCCTCTCCCCACAACTTCAAAACGACAACGTCTCTCTCGCTAGACTCAAAGCTCGCTTACAAACTTGCATCACATCTGCCCCGCCATTACCGCCCATCTTCGTGAATAACTACATCATCGCCCATCTCGTGCTGTAACAGAGCTCAACACGCACAACCATGTCTGGATCTGATAAAGAAAACGACGGACATGCGCACATCCAAGTCCCCAGTGACAGCGACAAGCCTTCACCGCGCCCAGATGGCGAGTCAAGCCCTGGCCTCAGGAACAGCAAGGGTTGGGATGGCAAGCTTCGCATGCCAAAGTCGGCTTCCATGACAAACCCAGAGGCTCTCACCGATTCTGACTACTCTGACGATGAGAATGTCATGAAGGGAGAACAGATCGACGCTGATGAGGGTACGTGCTGCATATCAACCTACAGAGAGGGACAGTTCGGACTAACACGTGCAGATCTCCTCGATGACGAAGATCCCGAGACGGACGAAATTATGTGCTCGCACTCTCGAATCGCCTCGATTTCCTCTCTACGCCTCGAACGCTTCAAGAACGTTTCCCGTATCTGCCTCCGCCAAAACAGCATCGAGCAGATCGACGGCCTGTCCGCCCTAGCCGAGTCCCTCGAAGACCTTGACCTCTACGACAACCTCATTTCGCACATTCGCGGCCTCGACGAGTTAACAAACCTTACAAGCCTTGATCTAAGCTTCAACAAAATCAAGCATATCAAGCACATTAACCACTTGACAAAACTCAAGGAACTGTACCTTGTCGCCAACAAGATTGGTAAAATCGAGGGGCTGGAGGGGCTGGATAAGTTGACATCTCTTGAGCTGGGATCGAACCGCATTCGCGAAATCAAGAACCTCGATTCTCTGAAGGCAATTGAAGAGCTTTGGTTGGCCAAGAACAAGATTACTGAGCTCACTGGTCTTGGTGGTTTGCCCAATCTTCGACTACTGAGCATTCAGTCCAACCGTATAAGCGATTTGTCACCACTCAAGGACGTCCCTACGCTTGAGGAGCTATATATCTCACACAACATGCTGGAATCTCTAGAGGGCCTGGAGCATAACCCCAAGCTACATGTGCTGGATATCTCAAACAACAAGATCACCAGCATCAAGGGTCTTGAGTCACTCGCTGAGCTGGAAGAGTTGTGGGCCAGCTATAATCTCATCAACGATTATAAGGAGGTTGCCAAATACCTTGCCGATAAGAAAGAATTGACGACGGTGTATTTTGAAGGAAACCCGCTGCAACTGCAGGAACCTGTGGCATATAGGAACAGGATCCGAATGACGTTGCCGCAGGTCAAACAGATTGATGCCAGTAAGTTGACACTGAATTATACAATTCTATGGATCACTGCTAACCACATTTTATAGCATTTGTTCGAACATGAGTTCGAATTTTGAGGGGCTTCGTCACAGAAAGCATGGCGTTAAGGAAATGGAGTTTGGCTTTTTCGATATTCAGGGTGGCATCAATGGTGCATTCAATAAATGGTTCATTCAAAGACAGATAAAGCTTTATCTGAGTTACAGTTTAGACAAGGTTCTAGAACAAAGACAGAGTTACCGAGGTCACAGCCAGTCACGCACTGCTCAGTCTTGGTCATATCATGGAGCAATCATTTCCCAAAACGATAATCATATCACGCAGAAAGTGACCAAATTTGTTGAAGGGTTAACTGTCTTTTGTATTCTATGAGAGCGTCTCATCAAGTCCTTGCGGTTCTACAAAATGCAGCCCATCGTCATCAAACGCCAAATATCCCAAACAAACATGTTCCCAATGCTTCTTTCTTTAACTTATCATATCATTTCATTGTCATTATTTAAGCGAAGATCCAGAGCTTCTCAGTAGGGAAGTACTAGAACACGTTAGTATTGTCTTTGGCAGCCAATTGGTAGTGAAAACTTACGTTGGTGGGCTTGTTGAACTTGAGGTTTAGGTTCATTCTGGCAATGCGCTTCATGTCCTCCTCATCAATGTCCCAGCCGACACAGCCGAAGTTCTGGGCCATGTACTCGGGTGTGGTGCTCTTGGGGATGACAGCAAGACCTTGCTGTGTGGCCCATCGGAGGAGGACCTGGGCGGCTGTCTTGTTGTACTTGCTGGCGAGGCCAGTGAAGACCTCGTGCTGCATGAGAGGGGAAGCAGACTTGGCAATGTCCATGTCGAGCTCCATGAAGCCAGCAGGGCCGAAAGAAGAGTAGGCAGTCAGAGCAATGCCCTCGGCCTTGGCGAGGCGGACAAGCTCGGTCTGCTGGTGGTAGGGGTGAAGCTCGACCTGGAGGGTGGCAGGTCGGATCTTGGCGTACTTGAGGAGATCGTAGATGGACTGAGCCTGGAAGTTGGAGATACCAATGGACTTGGCAAGACCCTTCTCAACGAGGCCCTCCATGGCGCCCCAGGTCTCCTCGTTGGTGGCCTTGCTCCATCGGATCTCGGTGCCGGCGTCGTCGTAGTGCCAGCCAGGGGGGTAGCGGACCTTGGGGTCGACGTACTCGAGGGCGACGGGGAAGTGGATGAGGAAGAGGTCAAAGTAGTCGATCTGCCAGTCGGCGAGCTGTTTGCGGGTGATGGGCTCGACGTTCTCCTTGTCGTGGTAGGTCTGCCAGAGCTTGGAGACGATGAAGAGCTCCTCACGCTTCACGATACCATCCTTGATAGCGCGGGCGACACCCTCACCGCAAGCCTTCTCATTTCCGTAATCTGTGGTGAAAAATCCATTAGAATTTCTGCAAATTTTTGGTTTGTCCGGGTAAAAAGAGAAGTCATGAAGCTATCATGGTGTGGGGTGAAGCTCCAAGTGTAGGTAGTGGAGGGGTAGTTTTACAGGGGTAATGTGGCTGTTTTCTCGGTGCAATTGACAATTGGCAGGGAAAATGAGGGGCAGACAGACAAGGATTATCTGGGTAGGGGCAAAGTAAATGGGATCATGGCCGTGTAATTGAAATTGGCGACGGGTAATTGTAAAGGCAATTGGGAGTTTTGGAGACAAACATACCGCAAGCACCGTCGAGAAGACGGTATCCAGCCTTGATGGCCTCGTAGACAACATCAGCGCAGTTGTCGTCAACCTTCCAGAGGCCGAAGCCAATCTGGGGCATGTCGAAACCGCTGTTGAGCTTGATGTTGGGGACGTTGACCATTGTGACGGTTGTTGATGTGTAAGAGATGTGGTGGTTGGTTGAATGATAGAGTAGAGAGAGGAGGAGAGAAGAAGCAAGAATGGGATAGACAGCTCGGAGGAGGAGACAGTAGTATTTATATTTATGCTAAGAAGAACACATGTTGCTATGCGTACATATTATCCTCAGAGGTAGCTACAGTACCTAGGCAGATATCGTATGCTCTCATGGGTGCGGCATGACAAGCAAGGGGCAAGGCCCATACTACGTAGTATGGCATGGCATGGCATGGCATGGCATGGTATGGTATTTGATAGCGCTACGCCTTCAGCAAGAGAAAGGCCATGAATAGCGTTGGCATGAGTGCGCGTATTGCTTCCGCGGGTCATAGAATGTCACTCCCTCAGGCCTGCAGCAATGCTTCTGGTGCAGTAGGTATCATGGGATTGCTTCCGGGGTGTGTAACCCCCAAAGATACAGCACAGTAGAGAGGTGTGTGAGGGCGGCAAATGTCTGGTTAGAGCCCATCATGCGAGCCAAGAGACAGCGAATCGCCGTATTAACCAGCCCAGCTCAGCCCCAGTTTCTTCTCTGCCTTCCAGATTATGCCGCCGTTGGTGGGGCATAGGATTGGAATTCACCCGGCGGATGAGATGGCGGGCATAACTATTGGATGGGTAGTCATTGGGGGAAGATGGATGAATGCCATGTGTAGGTATGTATGTAAGTATGTAGGTTTCATAATTGCAAGGGAAGGAATAATATTCTGGGTAAACTAAATCTCATCGCTTATCGCTGTGAAGCTGAATGTTCTGTTATAAGTCATGGTTCATGATATCACCATCACCGCCGATTATTACAGTGCCTGAGTGCATACAGACGCTACATATGACGAGTGGATATTTCAGTGAAACAAATCTGATCATGAAAACTTTCAGCCAAAAGAAAGAAGAAAACAAAAAAGACACTAAAGTAATGGCCGAAGCTCCCCGAAGTACATGTGTCAGTCGTTCGAGAGCCAATCCAGTCCAGTCTATTCCGTCTATTCCAGGGCATGCATGGATGCTTCACCCCGCAAATCTAGGACTAGGCCAGCCACACCAAGACCCCAGTTGAGAGAGACAGATGAAGATGAAGAGCAATAATAAGCAGGATCTATACCACAAAAGCAATTGTCTTCATGCGCCGCAGATTCTGTCTGTTTCATGACACATGTGCCCCTGGTCTCAGAGTTGGCCTTTGTGAGCAGCCTATTTGTGCGTTTATTCTGTAAAGTATTTTCAAGTGCCGCGTCTAAGCCAAGTCGACTTTGACTCGTCCGGGTGTGTTCTGAGGCATCTTTCCTTTCTGTGATTGATGCGCAAACCCAGTCTGAAGCAACTCCTTTCCATCTTCAAGGTTAAACATACCAACATACATAGGCGTAGGGTCCCCTAACTCCGGGCGTTTCGCCGCATGACCTCCCCCTTCTGCTACTCTATTCTGCCAAAATCTCTGACGTGGTCCATATCTCTCGGCTCGGCGTAATTCCAAGGTTCCCTAGTCTACGATATTGTCCATGTCATGTGGATTTATCGCGGGTGAATGCCCATATCATGATAACTAAAAAGAAGTTTGAAGAGCCTCTGAGGGTCTTATCCTTCCGGAAGAAACCATCAATTTAGCCTAAAGGCAAGTGCCCCACGGATGAGCTGCCCGTCGTCCCACAGTAGCGGGTAATCTCCAGGCACTCACATCGAATCTCCACTCTAAATGTTGCTCTGTAAACACCCCCTACCTACAGCACACCCATCATCCATGACGACCTAGTGAGCAAGTCCCATGATGGGGAGAAAAGAATGGATGCCCAGGGCCGAGCAAGAGCATGAGATGGCCAAGATCAACCTCAATGGATCCAATTTGCCCAAAATATTGTCAGAGGCTGATGCTGAATAACCTCAATTGTTATACGACAAAGACTACTCCCTCCCAAAATGGTCCTGACTAGCTTACACCAACAATAGACTCGACTCTTAATCATAGCAAGCACCTTTCCAGCTTCAAAGAGACCTTTCAAGCTTGCGCATAGTCGCATCTGTGATCATGGCTCCCGGCGACCAAAATAGGACTATCTTGACATGCAGGGCGTCACCAGGCTGATGGACAAAGAACCCGCAAAACTACCACCCATCACGGAACCACCGCACCTCTTTGTCCAAAGACACCCAATTTCGGATTCGATTCTCTCACAATGTCGCCCTCGATTCTTCTTTCAGATGTTGGGCTATCAATAGTCAATGTCCAACACAAAACACTCGTGTCTTGAGGGACCCCAACAGCAGCTCCTTGGGTCTTTGTTCAGTCGAACAAGTTTATTACCATCGAATCCTCCAGCCTTTCCCCGCGTGATACTCACTTCCGATAACATCAAACTCAATTCGGCACAGTCTATCCAGCATGAATCCCCAACACATTCGAATCGCATCAGTCGACCTGGGCTTTGAGCAAGACGATCAAGAGGTCGGAGACTGCTTTATAGGCAAGCGAAACGTTATTGCTGTTCAATCAGCTCTGATTCGCGGCGAGGAGGAGGTCTTCCTTTTTAACTGGAAATCGTTTCCACAGCACCTGTGGCAATATGTCTCCCCCTGGGATCAACGTCCCATAGGCCAAGAGACTGTCCACCATTTCACAGATTTTCCAAAGCGCGACGCACCCTACGATCCACTTGGCCCCCTTTCACAAGATGCCCGAAAGATGATAGAAAACAAACGTTGGAATGGCATGAATTTCAAGTTAATCAAGGTACTTGCCCAGGGTGGTCACGGATACGTCACACTATGGGACGTCGTTTTTGAGGATAAGTCTGTCAGGAGGGTCGTGATCAAGAGACCTATAGACTCTTCGACTAATTCTTTCGATCCTTACAAAGAAGCCGAGTTTCACTTGCGGTATGACGGTGCTCAACACACGACACAGGTTATCGACTTACATCGCGAAGTGGTGGATATACGCAACCGTATGATGAAAAATGGCACTATTGGGGCCTGTGCTCTCAGAGTTGGAAAAGATTGGAAGGCCGAAGAACAGAAGTGTGTTGTCTTTGAGTATATGAAGTTCGGGGACATGGTCAACATCATGCAAACGGTCGCCACGAGAAACGTTCAGATCCCAGCCCAAGTTCTCTGGGGAATTTGGGAATGCCGTAAGTCATCTTGCCCCGAAGCATTTTATCTTGCCTTTTCGACTGACTCTATTGGACAGTTGTACTTGCTCTCGCAACCATTGCTTATACGCCGTCCGACAGCTCTGGCAACTCCAGTTTTGAAACGTGGTGGAAAGACGTAGTATCTGATAGGGACGAGGCAATGGCCTTCCTCGACCATGTGGAAAGAGATTGGAAAATCGAGCACGATGTTCATCTCGATCTAGAAGTTCTCAATGGTAAGAGTTTATCAACCATCTCTAGAGGCCTTATGCTAACCTCGTGTGTCTAGTTCTTGCGGGTCATGATCCAGCTACGCATCCTAATCAGCCTGTTTTCAAGGTGAGCCTGCACAGCGACGGCATTTTCCCTTTGTACCTGAGCTGACTTGATTTCTTTAGCTCCATGATCTCGGTGCCTGGAGCTACAAAATGAACCAGTTTTGGGAGAGTCACAACGAAGACGAAATTTGGTCCATGAGAGACCCTGTTAAGCCTCATGCCGCGACACCGGTATGTGATGACAGGTCTAATATTTGTAGAATTCATCACTAATAGACTCTAGGAGCAATTCTGTAGAGATTGGGATAGTATTCGCGTCAGCTTACCGGAGCCTACCTTGAGACAATTCTTTGGGGGTGAAGACTTGGAAAAGGATGGGGGGATGGAGGTAGCCGGCCGTTTTGGGATGTGGACCAACATATTTCTTATTGCCAAAGTTGTAAGTTTTCCTGGTTAGAACTGGATCGAGAAAAACGCTAATCTTATGGAAAGATGGAGTCCATCATTACGAGAGAATTCAGCAGGTTTCCTTACAAAGCTGTTGACCATGATGAAACAAACAAGCCGACACATGGAGGGAGACTTCAGACCCCACAGTTCCAGCACATCGACATGGAATTGCGGCAGATCGTGACGAGGTGTCTGCACGAGAAGCCTAAAGATAGGCCCCTTATTACCCAGCTTTTGAGGAATATTTTGGGCCGAAAGAAGCAGGGCTTCAATAATGAAGGCCCAGAGTCTGTTCATCAATGGTGGAAAGCCCTCTTCGAACCTCAAGCGCCAAAGCCTATCCCTGCACAAGCACCACCTCAGAATCCTGTTAAGCAGGCCGTGGTAGCCTCTGCCGCGAAAGGAGGGTTAGCAATCGCGTCTCACATGGTGCAAGCAGTTGGAAACCAAGGCGGGTCGAATCAACCCCAAGCTCCTCGTAATACTCCTCCTCACTTACGAAGGGCCCAACCTAATAAGAAGGAGCCTCCTGCCCAACCTCTAGTTCAGCCTCAAGTCCCTCCTCAGGTTCAGCCTCAAGCTCCTCGTGCTACTCCTCCTCACTTACGAAAGCCTCCATTTGACCAACGAAGGGTTCAGCCTGATGTAACGGAGCCTCCAGCACAACCTCCAGTTCAGTTTCAAGCCCAACGGCCTCAAGCCCAGCCCCAAGGTCAACGTCAAGGTCAACGTCAAGGCCAGCGTCAAGGCCAGCGTCAGGGTCAACGCCAATGCCAGCATCGAGTTCAGCCCCGAGCCCAGCAGCCCCCAGCCCGGCCTCAAGTTCAGCCTCAATTCCAACATCAAGCTCACTGGCCTGGACCTCAGCCTCAAGTTCAACCCCAAGCCCGGCCTCAAGTCCAACGTCAAGCTCAGCAGCCTCAAGTCCAGACTGGAGCTCATCCTTATGTTCTCCCTCACCTACGAAGGGGCCAACATAACGTAACTCCTTCTGCACTAGGTAAGAATTTGGGGAACATACATCTCAAGCGCGCAACCCAAATATCTACTACAAAAGTTACACCTGACATTTCTCTGAAGTCTGTCAAGTCAGGCAAGGTCAGCAGGAAGCCTCCAAAAGCTAAGAAGGCAGCGCGTAAAATGCCGCATCAGAAGCATGATGCTATTGCAGAGTATGTCGAGAAAGTGTTGCCGGATATGCCTGTGGCTTTTCGTAACCTTTTGACTCGTTCGCAACATCTCGAATCGCAACTCGAAAAAGATGGTTTTCCCATGTATTGTTTCGTGAACGAAATTCATATATAGGGCAAAGGTTTGCATGGGTGCTCTTGTTTTTGTTTTGTTTATCGCGATGGATATTCTGCCTATTGTGTCAGGTGGTGCAAAATTGTACTGTTTATGGTGTTTCTGGTCTGTCCCTCAATCCTCATTTTGGCCATTTTTTTCTATAGAATTGTTTCTCGCGTGTCATTGCTTTTTCGTTTCCGGTACAATTGATTATAGAACTTGTTGGTCCTGGGTATCACTAACTCCTAAACTACTATATCCTTCCACCTTGATTTCCTCGTAACCAAGTCCCGACATTAACTCGTCCAGCTTAAATACAGATAGAGACAATCTAGTTGATATCGTAGTTTGCATAGCGGCACTCGCACGCCCCAGACTCCGACTTCACATCACCCACTTGACCACCCTCGCTATCCACACAATTTGGTGATCCTCCATTAAATGTCTTGCGCTGAACAACGTCGACATCGCCCGGCCAAGCAGCAAACTTTGTATTTCCAGCCGCCTCATCACCTCTTTTCCGCTGCGTCCACAGCGTAGCTTCGAAAAGCGTATCGCCAAACGTACACTTTGCTGCACGGTTGCTCGACGAGAGCTGATCATCTGGGACGACCGTTTTGTTCATTGAGAAAGTAAACTGGAGACGCTCTTGGGATGTATCCTTGTCAAGAACGTTGAGAGTCAAGTTCGTGAACGATGGTGCAAAGGGGTTTTCTGTGGATGAGATGTTGTACGAGGAGTCGTTGTTGGATGAGATTATCCAGAAGAACGTTGCTGATGAGCCCTTTTCATAAGGATAGCAGCGCCATGCTGAAGGGTTGGAGGTACAGTCTGTGGTGGTGTTTTGAAGATCTGCTTTGAAAGCAAAAGAACCAGCTGGGAATGCAGCGGGAGGTTCTGAAGTTGAAGTCTCTTGCGGTGGTGCTGTGTCTCTGAAGATGGTGTTAGTGAGACTCATCAGTGTCTCGGATGTTCAACTTACTCGTCCTTCAGCCCTATCGAAAGCCCGATACCCAAAGCAACAGCAACAATGGCAACGCCCACGAGCGCAATAATCAATAAACAACATCCTCTGCGCTTATCAAGCCCACAAACCTTCCTCTCTCTATAGCTCCCAGCTTCAGAATACTCATGCTCTAGGAATTTACCCTTGGCATCGCTGTAGCTGTAGTTGTAGTTGTAGCTAGGCGGCGGGGTATAGTGCGCCACGGGCGGAGCATAGTATACTCGTCCTCGTGGTATATACGCCGGTGGAATTGCATTGTTGCGAACAGCGCGCCTGGGTGTTTTCCTGGGAATGCGAAGGGGAGGTGTTGGAGGACTGTGAGATGAAGGCGTAGAGGCGATTTCGTTCTCGTCGATTGAGGGGAGGTAGGGACGAGAGATTGAGCTGAAGGAGCCTGTTCTGTAGTTGTGATTTCTGTTCATTTTTGAGGTTGTCCTTGGAGGTATAGTTTGGTGGCTGACGATAGTAGAGTGTATAACTGAGTTGAGCGATGACGATGATCAGCGTCTATCGTCTCAACTGATTGAAGATGAGGAGGATAAAGAAGATGTAACAAAGAGAGTAAAAAGACTCAAATGTCAGGCTGTGAGTGAGTATGTGAGGGTGTATGTGTGTTTGCTGATCTGCATGCAATAGATGCAAGCCTCCATAAGTTCAGCTCAGCTCAGCTCAGCCTACTTCAATCGACGCAATCAGGCTCTCTCTCGATGATATATTCTCGACGACTTCATATACACAGATACATATCTAGGAATTGATTGAAAAGAAGAAGAAAGAGGTTCAGTTATCAATTGATGACTCTATCCCTCCTCTAGACTATCGATTTCCAGCTCCTCCGACTGCCCTGATTTTTTTCGCCTCCCCCTCTCCGAACTACGACGGTTGAGAAATTCAATTAACAATTCAATGACCCGCCCACGCGGGATCGACCTCATCCGAGGGAGGCGTTTTTCCTCTTGTGCTGCTGCTGCTGCTGCTAGCGCCGTTAATAGTTCGTGCTGTCGCTACGGCCTCGTGATTGGAGTCGGCCCTGGAAAAGTGGCGTTGGAGCTGTAAAGCTTGGCTTGGGAAATATTGGTTTCGTAGCCGAGTCTGGAGGGATCTGCGATCATCTTTATTTGATCTAGAATTCCATCTCACTCCTGCACGTTGAGGGTCGACGATAAAAATGGTCCTATATATCCAAATGTGGTTTATCTCTGACGTTTAGTAACCCTTGAATCTATCCCTTGCCCCATCTCTCCAACGTCACATCAGCCAACTTCTACTCTTCTGTAATGATAGATCCTCGTCTATGTAGATCCTGGAAATAATAGATACACAAATCCCGCTGCCTACTCCATGCCATACAAAATATCCCATCATCTAAACTCCTCGGGGTATTCCTCTCTGCTTACGTCAATCAATCAGCCCTTCGATCCACCCTTCGCTTACTCCTGGCCCTCGGCTGCTTTCTCTGCATATGTCGGAGCCTCTAGCACCTCGCCCTGGTCTGTCCAGACTGCTGCCAGCTCAGTCTCGATCTCATCTCGGCGCTTCTTCCACTCGTCGACTTGCTCCAGTCGCTCACGGAGGTCTTGCAACTCCTTCTCGACCTGCATCTTCTCACGCTCAGTGCCTATTCGCTCAAATTCCCACTCATCTCCCTGGTCGCCCATACCAAGGACCAGGTTGTATGTGTGATACTTCTTGAGGGATGCGCGTGTTGAGATGGTGATGAGTGCTGTGGCATGTTAGTCTGATGGCCGCGTCAGAACTCGAAACACACTATGACTTACTGATGCCTCTCTCCTTGCATGTTTCGTATAACAGGCCTTCTACATCGCTCGAAACAGCGCTGGTGCCCTCATCCACAATCGCATATTGGGGCTCGTGGTAGAGTACACGGGCAAAACCCATGCGCTGCTTCTCGCCTCCACTGAGAACATCCTTCCATTCCTTTCGCGTATCCCATCCACCCTCTCTGTCAGGGAGGTATCCGAGTCGCGCAGCGTCCAAGACGCTTTTGAGGTCATCCTCGGACTTGCGCTTCTCCTTCATATCCACATGACCATCCGGATAGATGACTTGATCACGGAGTGTTCCGGGGCTCAGGTACGGTCGCTGGGGGAGGAACATAATGCCATCCTGGCCGATATCCTTGGGGCGACTGACTAGGCCTCGGTAGACTGGCCATAAGCCGGCGAGGATTCTTGCAATAGCGGTTTTACCCACGCCATTTGGTCCAGAAATCTGTTTGTTGTTAGCAATCGTACAGGCTTATGTCATGAGTTAACTTACCAATAGATGTTCACCTCTTCGCACGATGATGGACAATGACTCGAGCAACTCCTCGCCTCCCTGAGGCCACAGACCAGGAGCCACAACTGGGACATGCTCGAATCTAACACCGTCAAATCCTTTCTGGATTGTTCCTGAAACATCTGACAATGAGTAGAGTTCGCTTTGGCCGGCCCGAACGTGGTAAGCATCGGCATGTACCCGGTGCAATGTCGAGATGAGTGTGTACACACGGCTAGTATAGCCTGCCAGTTCCGAAAGGTCCTTAATAGAGTACATCATACGACCACCTGCATCGGCAAGTGAGAGCATAAGCCTCTTGTTGGTGATAAAATCCTTCATGCGGTTGCGCTCTCGACCTCCTCGTACACCATTCTCAACCATCTCAGCTCGGCCACCAACGCCACCCCACTGTGGCAGGAAGACGGGAAGCGAGGCCAGCAAATATCCGTAAGCACTCCAACTATATTTGAGGATGAAGTCTTCCAAAATGTTGTAGCGAATCTTCAGCATGTAAATACCCTCCATCCAAGTCTTTAATGACTTAAACTCGCGGTTCAAGAATGTCTTCTCGGTGTCTGCACCGCCATAAAATGCAACCTCTTCAGCGTTAGCAATCAAGCGGGCATGTAAACTTCGGAAGTCACCCTCTTTTCGGCCTTCGACTGCCTTTAGCTTGCCAAACGGAGGTGAGAGTCTTCGGAGGATGCTGGCAGTCAAGAAGTAGTTGCTCATTAGGCCAGTGAGAGCAAGAGGTCCCAGAGATCGGTAAAGCTGGTAATTGAAGACGCACAGGTCGACGAAAGGTTTGCCGAGCGATGAGTAGATGTTGGCTGCAGCCGCACAGAACAGAGTCAGATCTTGAGTGATGAACTGATCAGCACTTTGGCCAACGCCACCGTCGAGGTTAGACAGCTTGTAGTAGTTGAGGTTATCGTTAAGGTAAAGGTCATGGATGTAGCGTGTAAGTCGCGTACGGAAGGCAATGGAAACCTTCGACTCCAGGAACTTAATCATGGCATTCGTATATGAAGCAAACCCTCCAAGACCGCACCACTGGGGCATGTGAGTATAATGGCTTCAATCCTAGGTCGAGTGCTTACCTTGAGAATACCCCAAAGGAACGCCTTTCCGTTTCCAGCCACCAAATCACGTACAATCTCACCATCCAGACGGGCGACAACAAGTGAGAGATATGTCCTTAGCATCAAGAATACGCCATGACTGACAAGTAGTCCAGCTTCCTTGCTAGACCATCTGGGGATCATGATGCTCATCAAACTGAGGAATTGGTGCAAGAAGGCAATATTGAGGCCTGGTTTTGTTTGCGCTGCTGGCACAGTTCCCTCCCGGAGTCCAGATACCCGAGGAGGGTTCAAAAACAAACGGCGATGGGCGTCGAAAGTGAGCGGCTTGGTTGTGTTGATCACCACCTTTGATGTGCCATCCTTGTATGGAACGTAAATAGTACGCGAACCGTCCTTATTGTGAAGCCAGGAGTTTGTGCGCACAAGTTTCCGTCCCTGTTCACGCTCATGCCGTCGATTCTTCCACCATCGACGCCCGCCGACTCCTCCGAGGATAATTGAAATAGCAAGGGCCAATGTCGCGAGTAGACGAGTCGTGCGAGTCGTTCCGCGCAACCTTGTCTTTATCTTGCCAGTCCATTTGTCAAGGAAGGCGGCTAGCTGCTCCTCGGCAGCAGTATGCCGCAGCGTTGATTGCGCGGCCATATGAGACAGTATCCGATGGTGAAGTGAAATGCAATGTTTGGTGATGACGTTGAATATCGTCTATTGTCGTTTGGAGAAGCTTCCCCACAACCCTCGAGTCTCTAAGAGGCTCAAATGCGCTTTCTTTACGTGTCCATTAGTGTATCGCGTGGAATGTGAAGGTTTCGCTGGCAAAGATTAAAAAAACGTGGTTGTATGAATATCTTTGCTAAGTCCAAATATGGTTGAGGCTGGCTTGTATCAAAAGTTGTCATGAGCATGTGAAATACGGGTATCCGAGGCAAGTGGCACATGGGACGGTCTGCGCCTGCTGCGACCTCACCTAAGCTGCAGCCGACGGATGCGGCGAGCGGGAATGACGACACAGTGTCCAATCACATGATGGTCAAAAAGCTGGGGAAATATGGGGGAGCATCAGTTAATGAGGTAAGCTCTTGATTGGTTCGATCTACTCCAAGAGTGGTCCGTACCTACCCTACAGCACACAGGTAAATCAATTGACGATTCACATGTGCTCTACGATAGACTGGGTGCAGGATATTGAGTGCCTATTGACTGATGCGTACTGTGATATTTTGTGTTGCTTATTGGTATCGACGAATGACACCGGGGCCTGTTAAACCTTCGTCTAACCGTACTTTATGATTCAGATGCTAGATAGCCCTAAATTCACAGGTTTCCTATCATATCCATGTTGTACGGGCATGGATGTCATAGAAGGGGAAAAACTGAAACCTCACTCGGGAAAGACATAAGCCCATAGCCTTGATATTGTTTAGCTGGTAACAGACACTGCTCGCATTGATTGTGGTACCTGGAGGGCTGAGGCCATGATTCAGCGTGCTGAATGGATCATGCGTAAGGAGTGTTGAGTATTCAACCCATTCCACGACCCACGAAGAGTGTGGGTATTTAGTACAGTTTCACGGCATCCTTGACTCCAGTTACGTCCCTCAGGCTCAATGGGTTGTCATGTGAACTGTGCCCTGGACTTTTCTTCGCCTAGTTCTGGGGTCGATGGAGTTTACATGATTAATGTGATATGGTATCGGGACGACTCAGGGAACGACTAACAAGCCTCACTTGATGATAAGTGGATGGCGTACGGAGTACGATTCAAGAAAACGTGCTCGCCAACGCCACAGCAAACAAGATTCATGGAAAGACGATTGACAGAAGTTAACCAGAACGCAAGGGTCCATCCAGCACAAGCTAGAGGAGGTCTCTGTAACCGGCCACAGCGGGTATGTAGGTCTCTCAAGTGGTCGAGGCCAAAGGGCCCACGATGCATGGAGACATCACTGATCCGGGCGCCAACGCGACCAATCATACCACACGGGTAAGGACATTGCTCCCGGTCCGACAGGGATCATGTCTCTTTTTCGTGTCTCAGTCGTGAAAGAGCATGGAATTGTGGTTTGGAGCTTGAGCTGCAGAATGCGAGCATGAAAGATGAGAAGTTATTGTTGACGGGTATTCGTGGAACTCGGTGAAAGAAGGATCAATAAGAGTTTGCATTACCCGTAGCTTGCTGAGCGTGCATAATCACTAGCGAGTCAATGACACCTAGGTACGAAGTACTAGCTAATGAGCCTGGTTAGGTAGGTTGGCAGAGCATGGACTGAATAGTATCACTTGCTTATAACCCAGTAACATCATTTACGGGCAGAATAAACTCACCGGATCTAATACCCATAATTGACTCATCGATAACCCTCGCTTGTGGTTGCATACCACGAGGAAACATTCAAAGAGCTTGCATCAGGCATCTCATCCCGTACGTCAGTGGTCATGTAGCACACGGGTGTGAGTTACATGGTGGCAGCCTCAAGACCACCATCAGGATATGGATGGAACAGGACAGACAAGGAAGAAGCTTGAAAAGCTGGGGATGAAAGCTTGGGCCTGGCTTGCCTGGTTAACGAAAACATCAATCCGAATGAGGCCTTTCAGCTGTTTGTTTATGCTGCACTTGAAATTAAGCTCCTTTTTTTGTTCTGGTGAGAGTGCTAAAGAAAAACCCACTGTTGGAAGATCGAGGACATGGGTTTATTAGAGAAAAGGGCACTATTCCTTGTTGGTGGACTGGAGGAACTACCTAAATGCTCTTGGTTGTCTGCTAACTTCTCACCGGAGCATTATCCGGCTAGTCTACGAGGGGCATTCAGATCAGAAGATGGCTTCTGACGGCTGTGGCTCTCCTCTGCAGATTGACTCGTGCCGTATAGTCTTCACGTCTCATGTTCTGAGCTCTCACATCGACTTGACAGAGTCGACATAAAGTAATGTAGGAACATGTATAAAGCCACCAAGGACAAGGGTCCTTAGGCGCCGCACCAAGCCATGTGCGGGCCTTAGCCAGCCATAGGACAGGGTGGTTAAGATGAGCTTGGCGGGCACCATTATTAGCGGAGATGAGAGACAAGGGGTGCTCTGTCACGCTATTGTGAGGTGTTGTAGATATGGGTTTCGAGACTGTGTTGCTTGCTGCTGATAGTGCTCTGAATACAGTGCCAGTGGAGCAGAGATAGACAGTATACGATACTCCCCTACCAGACAGGATGCTCCCGGAGTGCTAATCTCGAGTGATACCCCACTCACACCTCCCTCTCCAGCCCACCCCAGCCACTGGGAGCAAGAAAACCTCAGGCTTTGAGAGAGGATATCGAAATAAACGGACTTAGATACTCAGAGATCGTGTGGTAGCTTACTCGCATATTTCTGTCGCTGTTGATCGAAGCCCTTGGTTTTCTTGCTCTAATCCACCCCGGTCAAGTCCAATTCGAGCCCCATCCCGTTCGGCCATTCTCAGAGACATCTCACAGGCTCACAGTCTTCCGCTATCCCCAGCGACCCTGCTGCTCACTGTTTCCAGCGCATAGCACCCCCGGCTTCCAGCACATCTTCCCACTGTCGCTGGCAGTCGCCGCCGTCTCCGCCAGCCTTTCACCAACCTTGACCTTTTCCACTCTCCATTTCTCATCATCTGTAATAAACTATCCTGACCAGACCAGACCAGGGGAGGAAAAAGAGAGACTGAGAAAGTAAAGATAACCTAGCCCCCTGCGCGCATTGCAACTGCTGTACCTGGCTGGTTCTGTTCTGTTTTCCCCCATTTCCCACCTCAATTTCCTCTTCATTCAGCTCCATCTTAAAGGCAATCATTTCGCTTGCGCGCCCAGCAGCCCAAGTCTTTTTTCAGCCTCCGATCCGCCCGCTTTCGCCTTGCCTACTGTACGGACACCACTGGGCTCTCTCCTCCGCCCGTCCTCCGTCTTTCCTCATTCACACCGAGCGAGCTCCATCCCCGACCGACGCAATCCCCCGATCAGGTTTCCTGACTTCTGCGGCCGTCTCGACGATTGGGACAATTCATTCATTCCTTCGTTCACTTCCGCGACCCTTTTGGTCGATTTTACAGCTTCGCTTCATAATCGATTTCTCGGTGCCGTTTGACTTCCAGCCTCCCCTGCCTCGGTCCAAACGCGCCGTAATTTCCCACCGTCGCCCTTTTCCTCTACGCCTGTATACCCCGTCGACTGTTTCACACTCGCCGTTCCGAACTGCTTCGTTTCTTGTCGCGATTTAGGCCTCGATAGGCCATATTTGAAAGAGTTAGGGGTTATAGAATAAGCTGGTTTTGTTTGGCCGTGGTCAACGACGTGAGTTACCTATCATTCCTCGCGCGCCTGCACAAGAAGTGGCGCGATCGATGGGACAGTACGACTTCAGCAGGAATTTGTTCTCAAATTCGTTGCGCGGAGGGAGCAGTTGTGATAGAACAAACTGTTTGCTGCATCAGGCACAGGAACCCGTTTCTCTGTACTCCTGATCCATTAACAGTCTCTATTCACAATGACCTGCTTCACGATCCTTTCCACCAAGTTACAAAGAAATACCAGCTGACAATTTCTACAGAATAATAGCAAACATGTCAGACAAGCTACAATCAAACCCGAACGACGAAATTCAGCCCCAGGCGAACTCTGCCGATGCTGAAATGTCTAACAAGGGTCAATTATCATCAGAAGGGGGAGCGAGCTCCAAGAAAGGTCGTGGTCTCCTCAAGGTCCCATCAAGATCATCATCACAGCGGAACCAATCGTCACCAACATCTACGGGGTTGAGTGGGGCTACAGTCAGCGATCCCCGGAACAGCATCGGCAGTCGATCGAAAGACTCCAAAGGTAGCCTCCGTGCGCGACGACGGAACGGAAGCACTTCAAGCAACAGGACAGGCGGCGAGACTGAACCCACAAACACTGCTGCAAACACTCAGCCAAACTCTCCTGTTGCCCCCGCCCAGAAGAAGAAGAGCCGTGGTGGCCTGTTGGCTTTTCTTGGATGTTGTGGTACCCCCGAGGGCCCAGCTGGAAACGAAGATAACAACGAGAACGTGCACAAGCTTGACGTCCTACCTCCGCGCCCAACTTCCGCAAGGTCGCGAACCAACACTCCCCAGGAACAGCCCAGGCCAGCCTCCCAGAGAGAACCTCAAACAACCGTATCTGCACCAGAGCCAAAGGACGAGGCTACCTCGTCAGGCTCAGCCAACAACGAAACCACAGCGACAGAGCAAGCCAACAGGGAATCGAAGCAATCGATTCCTCCTGCAGTTACAGTGGAGCCCCCCAAGCCGACACCCACAGAAGAGGAGCCAAAGGTGGCAGACAAGGCGGCTAATGACGGTGATGTGAACATGCAAGATGCTGCCACTGAAGAGCCAGACGAGGCACCATTGGCCCCTGCAGTCGAAGCCCCAACTCAAAGGACGATACCACCTCCTCCCCCACCCCCAGGTCCTGGTCCAGCTGTCGTAGCACCCAGCCAATTCACAGACGCTGGCCCATCAGCACCTGAACCTCAGAAGTGGTTATTGCCTCCCATTGCACCGGAGCACAAGGGCCGAAAGTGTCTTGTTCTCGACCTTGATGAGACTCTTGTCCACAGTTCTTTCAAGGTATGCTTCGAGTAAAGGTGGATCATAGGATATGCGCTAATTATCATGCAGATCTTACATCAGGCCGATTTCACAATCCCTGTCGAGATTGAGGGCAACTACCACAATGTCTACGTGATCAAGCGACCCGGTGTCGACGAATTCATGAAGCGAGTCGGTGAGCTCTACGAAGTTGTTGTCTTTACAGCATCTGTTTCCAAGGTGAGTCAGCCCAATCACGGATGATGAATGAGCAAACTAACAACCTGCAGTATGGAGACCCGTTATTGGACCAGCTCGACATTCACAAGGTCGTTCATCATAGACTATTCCGTGAGAGTTGCTACAACCATCAAGGAAACTATGTCAAGGACCTGTCCCAAGTCGGACGTGACCTAAAGGATACCATCATCATTGACAACTCGCCCACCTCATACATCTTCCACCCACAGCACGCCGTCCCCATCAGCAGTTGGTTCTCTGATGCGCACGACAACGAGCTACTAGACCTGATACCCGTTCTCGAAGACTTGGCAGGCCCCAACGTGGCCGACGTCAGCCTTGTCCTCGACGTCACTCTCTGAAGCATGAACCTTTCATAAAATAACTTTTTTTACTTTGTCAAAAACACTTTTCAACGATTCGAACTACAACCCTTGATCTGCAGAGTTGCCATCATAGCGGAAGGCGTTTGGTTGAGAGCTTTCGTTTCCTGGTGTAGATGTACTATTGTCTAATCATACATAATTGAGCGGGTGGCACGAAACGAAACGAAACGGACCTTACCATTACGCTCCAACTTCCTTTTATACAAAAGATACCTGGCGGTCTTTGGTCGGCATCAGCACAGAGGCCTTTTGAAGCAGGCTTTACCATTACATCTCACAGATTCGAAGCACAAAAGATGGATCAGCATCAGGAGAGGCAACGGGACACATATCAGGGGCTCTTCATCTCCAGGGACGGAGAGGATGGATGGGTAGGATGATTTGTAGTATACGCTGGGCTGGGCTGAAGCAACAGGCAGTTTCACAAGAAGAGCCAAAAACCCGTCTTACCATCTCCTGGGGATGATAGAGCTGGAGGAGGTACTGGACAAGTGGAGTGTATGGATGACGCGCCAGCGATGCGTGGAATGTTTTTTGTTATCTTGATTCCCTTTGTCTTATGGTTTCTGTCTTTGCTACCGCTTCTTATTCTTCATCTTGTCGTTGTTGTTATTTTTTGATTATACACCACCCCCTGATACATTCATATCGAGTCTGCGAGCGGACTCGGAAGCGAGCAAGAGAGCGTTTGTCGTTGATATCCAATCCGCCCGACCAAATGATAGGATCGACAGGTGTAGAGGCTACAGCCATCTCTCCCATACATAGTCTCACTAAATTGTAAAATTTCTTAACACCCAAAAAAAAACAATAACAACGATGGTGGCTTTTTCTTCTTTGAATTGGATAAATCACATGTTTTCCTTTTGAAGCTTGACTTGAATTGGCAAACTATCGCATGGTCGCTAAGCTAGCTAGGGGAGGAAAGAAAACTCAGGACCTCGACCCCTAACTGATAAAAAGACTTAGGTAAGTTATCATAAATTGAGCCTAAATTTAGTATGAGTTCAGGATACCTTTTACTTAGTTTATTTCGACATCTTATTTTAAGGTCTGGTGTTTTCTTGCTCCCTGAGGGTTAGGTAGCTTGTACTGCCTGTAGTGGTGGAGCTTACAGCTCATAATGTGGAGAGAGCTGTTCCCTGTGGTCCCTGAACTACTAACGTTAGAAGAGGCTGGAGCTCTCTCTAACGCCACCGGAAAATCATAGCACCGCGTCCCCTTCTTTCTGGTGAAGGTGGCCTCAACTAAACTCCCTAAACAGGGTGCTCCATTTACGGGGGGGGAATTGCACAACACCTCCATTAATTTAGTCCCCGTGTCGTCTCTCTCGATCTTGGTTCCATCAACGTCCAACTCAGTACCCAAACCATCCTCTCCTTTATTTCTCTCCTTCGCGCCTTAGGTTCTCGGAATCCTGCAGTGATTCCTTTGTCAAGTCTCCTTCTCCAGGTTTAATTCTTCAGCAATGGTATGACTGCTTTACTCCTACGACTTCAATTGAAGCTAGTGTCGCATTGCGACTGAGCTCGAATCTTTGAGCCCGGCAACATCAATTTGCTGACATATTCTCTTCCTAGTCTTCTCCTCGTCCTTCTTCTCCCGTCAACGGCGGCGCTGCTGCGAGCGGTGCCAACATCGGCCGTCCCTCATCGCCTGCTATTCCTGGTGGTCCCCGTACTGCTATCCGACGACGCGCTGCTGCCGACCAGAAGGAGAAGATTGCCAATGCTCGACCAAGCAGCACTCGCGCCGCTGGCGCCGGTGGTTCCAGCAGCACCATGCTGCGTACGTTGCCGCCCTGTCTCGATAATTGGGACACAAGCGCCATTGGATGACTGTGCTAACAAACCCGACAGGACTTTACACCGATGAGTCGCCCGGCCTGAAGGTCGACCCTGTCGTCGTTCTCGTCCTGTCCCTTGTCTTCATCTTCAGCGTTGTTGCTCTTCACAGTACTTCGCCCCTCGATCCCTTGTCGCTACAATTGTGTGTGCTAACTCTATTTCAGTTATCGCCAAGATTACCCGAAAGTTCTCCAGCTAAATTGCACGACGACCAAGGGGAAACTCGATGGGAAGAGGGGGAGGTGATTTTTTATGGAGTAGGACCTCTCACCAACGAGAGGATGCGCCATCTGCAATGGGGTTAATACGGCCACTGGAAATTTTGTTTGTGTATTGCGGTTTATGAGGGGAGCCTTTGTATTATATCTCGGGAAAAAGGGTCCGAACCGACAATCTGGACTTTGACTGTTTTGACGCAAGAGAATGAGACCTATGCTGAGTGTATGTGATGTATGTTGAATATTCGTGGTGTGCGGTGTCGTTCGAATTACAGAGCTGAAGCAGGGGCTGTACTGTTGACAATTCTGTAGCTGACACTGCATTTGGTGAAGGGTCAAAGGTCTTATGGTGAATCATCTCTGTTAAAGCAGCTCTCGCAGACCAGAGGTCGCCTATCAGTTACCGAGAAACTACTGTCGTCCTTCATCACTCCGCTTGGCTTAACAGACGGCCCAGCAGGCGTAAATTCCGTCTGTTTTTTTATTGTACGAAGATTGAAATTATATCGTAATATTTATGATCTGGAATGTACTTGATCGTCTATTGAAAAAACTATCCATTGTTGGTGTTGATAACTGCCATCTGAGGTGGCCGGAGTGATCGTGAAGTATAGCATTTAAATTATGCCTAAGTCAGCTTTGTGATCAACGCCGCAGAAATTCCTGAGATGACGCATATGGAAGAAATCCATTGAAAAAGGCCACCGAGACTTGCAAGTCTATTCAGAGACTTAAATCACTGTTGATGTATCTATGCCTGAAAGAGCCCATGTTGTCTTGAGACAGCCTTCCCTGTGCCATTCTCTTCAATGTAATACATGTCTTTTCTATAAAAAGCCCAAGCATATGGTGTTGATGCGACATATCACTGAAGAAGGGCCGGATCGTTGTTTTAAGAACGAAACGCCAGGTATGACAAAATGAAAAGTAGCATTAAAAAAAGTCTCTTTCTTGATGTTAAGTCTCAAAAGGTCATATAGCTGCTGCCTTTAACTGCAACATTCAGCTGAACCAGGCTCGATAGTAGGCAGAGACTGGCTCGGCAGGGCAGTAGACAAGTTAAATCATGTCACAAGACACATCAGTAAGATAAACACAGTACGGGATTACTCGAGATCTGTTCTCTATAGAAAGGTCAAGGACCCCGATCTCGATATCGTAGACCACCCAAAAAGGAGGAGACTGGCCTTATTTCCCTCTCTGATGGTACCAATCTCATCGGTAACTCGGCGGACAAGTCAGTTGGTTGCTTTAAGGCGAGTTTCATTCTAGCTGTTGAAATCAACGGGGGTGTTGGTGTTCTGGTCACCTTGAGCTAGGATTTGTCGGATGAGTCTGTTGTTTGCTTCGAAACCTGCGGCAACTCGATTCAAGGTCGACTCGAGGCGGCCTATCAAGTAGTGGGCCTGGTTGTAGTAAGGTCCTGGGCCATGGCGAGAGATTCCCTGGAAAAGGGGGCCCTGGGACTCACGAAGCCACCTGCTGGGATGCTCTGCAAGACTTGGGGGCTCTGGACGGCCGGGGGATACTGAGGAGCAGCAAAGCTTCCGGGAACAAACATGCCATGGGGCGGAGCCATGTAGTGCTACCCAGACTGGATAGGATGCGTAGGAACGGTTGAGAAGCGTTCCATGCGACCAACAGGAGGCATGTTGCTAGAGGAAGCAGGATCAAGCTCCTCAGAGGCACTCTGCGATCCTTGATTAGGAGCAACACTAGGCATCTCCTGGTCCGCTGTGAGAGATGCCTTGGCAGCCTTGGCTCTCTGAAGCCATTCGACCTGTGTAGCTCTTTCATCGGCCTTGAGAGAGTCAGAAAATTGAGCATCGTGGGGGATAGGTCTCAAATCAAACTCACGCTTTGACTGTCAACGATGTGGAGGGCAAAGTTCTGGAGCTGCTGTCCAAGTTCAACAGCTTGACCCACGGGCTGCCAAATGAAATTAGAGAGTATCTATAGGAATAGAATAAAAGAGGGATCGAGCTTACAACTTTGCAGCTACTGCGTATATGGGCGCAGTCGTAGCAGGCGGACGCCATCGTGGCTAGTCATAGTCGTTAGGACAGGTCTTGCATCGACACAGAAACAGAAATAGATAGCGAGACAGAAAGAAGGGCGATTTACAAGCTTGAGAGAAACAAACGTGTTCGTGGCCTTTGTCGGCCATTCTCGAAATGCATCTTACGCAAGGGGTCTCACGAGGTTGGCCCTTGATAACCTTGCGAGGCTTGTGGGTGCGCTTCTTCTTCTTCGTCGGAGGAGAACCATTGTCACTACTATTACCGCCCTTCTTAGCAGCACCAGAAATATTCTCAGAATCCTCAGTAGTCTTGAAGCTAGCAAGGCTGGATGCCTCCAGGTTCTGCATCTGTTCGCGTCAGCTCGAGGTGATACGAGGGTGAAGAGGGGAGGACGCACGACTTGGTGGCCCTCACTCTTCTTTCGCTTGTAGCCACTGTTGACACGAGGAATATCACTCATTGTAGCATTCTGAGACCGAGTCTCACCAAAAAACTTGCTTTGTAGGAACGAAAAACGAGGAGTGGGTGGTGATGAAGGAGGGAGACATTTGTGGCCCAGGAGAAATAAAGAACCCCCCCATCAGCTAGTAAATTGGGCCTGCCAGGTTGCCATCACTGACAAACACCGAGTCAATAGCTTTTACTTGCACAAAAACCTTTCATTATCTATTTATTCTAGGGCAAACGAATATCTACCTGACTTATTGTATGTCTCGACATATACAAGATCACTTCGCTACAATACGGACGATATATCTTATTATAGGAGCAGAAATTGGCGTCTATATATGCATAACGAACTTACTATTCTGTACAAGCTGAGATGTGGTATAATTACATGCTCTAGATCTACCATCCAGGAGACGCTTCGATACACACTGCCCAATATCTTCCGCTCTACCGGTTCATATATGCCCATCCAAGGTCTCGTTACATGTTGAAGATAAGTATATGGTAGAAGAGATGCTCAATTTGATGTGGCAAGTAACATTTACCCAACAAGTCCCATACAGATAGACGAACGATAGGGGCTCTCCATCCTCAGATTTGGTCTACACTGTTGGACCCTCCTCTCAGCTCCCTCTGAAGAGCCTCGATCGTTGCGTGAAGCTCTTTATACTTGTTTTCCAGAGCCCGAATAACCTCGGTGCTTTTCTGACACTGCTTCTCAAACTCCTCAAAAGTCCACCCCTCGGTCCTGGCGGCTCTACGCGACTGCTCGCAGAGGGCCAACCATCTGGCATCGCGACCCCGAGGTGAAGGACTTGGATACCGGTTCTTTCTCTTGTCAACTCTCGCCTGTTTTCTCAACTTAGCATCTATCGGAGCCGTATGCGTTGTTTCACGGACTTACAGGTCTTTTGACACTGACACTCCCATCCTCAGGAGACTTGGCTGTGGATGGCTTTGCAAGTTGTGGCTGTGATCGTTTAAGAGAGCCGTTAATACAAAGAATGAACAAACAAGACGCTGAATATATTTCACTTACACGTTCGTTCTCTTGCTCAGGCATTTTCACAGGTCTGTCGGTAGATTGGAGGATGATTGAGTGTGGTAGTGGTGATGCAAGGTAAACGAGAGGAGATGTTGGAGTTACAAGTACAAGTGACTGGAATGGGATATATACTTCTTTTTCTGGCCCTGCCCTCGGGTTATCTGGCAGAGAGGTTGATAGACAGAGACAAGGGGATGCATACATGGTGAGTTACTAGTATATGCACGTCGGCTGAGTGCTTGTATATCTGCCATCATCAAACCAATGACATGATGCACGCATACACTTGACGCGATTGTTTGCAAAAATAGGTACATAAATATAAACATCACGATTCATTTGTTTCGTGCTTAATGCGGGTATCCTAGTGTATTGCAGGTTTGTCGAATTCACATCACATCGCCGTCTGTTGCGTTTACCGCCTCATCTTCCTGATGGGCCTGATGCATCTCCCCGGTTCATCTTCAAACTCTCCTCCATTGCCCGCTTCAACTCCTCGTCGTCTTCATCATTGCCGCCACCCGCTGCACCATTCCCCTTTGCCATTTGTTTTCTATACTCTTCCTCCGCCAAGCTCTGTCGCTTGACGTACTCCATAACGATATCTTCCTCAGACCGCTGATTGCTTTCCTGTTCCATAGCTTCTCTCGACGCCGCAATGGCCCGTTCAAGCTCATCGTCATTTTCTTCCCTCGGCGGAAGCGGCGGCGGAGGTTGGTTCCTCGAGGCTTCAATGGCTCGCTTGAGCTCCGCATCGTCTTCCTGGGTGGAAGTCTGGGCGGGAGTTTGAGACACAATATCCGTTGCGTCAAGCTCTGGCACATCAGAATAGTCGGGCAACGGCACATCATTGCCTAGACTCTGCTGGATCGCCTGTTCAACAAGGGCCTGATACTCTTCGTCCGTGATTTGATAGTCGGCATCCTCGAAAATGGACGGATCTTTTAGAGGAAGCGGGCCTGCCTCACTTGACCCAACCTGTTGCCGAACAGCCTTGATGCTCTCACGGATAGCTGCCTCCACATGGGCGTCTTCCTCACTGTCGCCACGCGATGTCTCACGCACTGACGCCCGAATGGCCTTTTCAAGCTCAGGATCCTCAGATGGGCTGGTTTGGATACTTGCAGCATCATTTGCGTTTGATTGTGGGACAGGAGCGTCCAGGAATCCCCTCTTCCAGGCATCCTTGTCGGCGTGAAGTTTCTTTCGTTCCTCAAAAGACATATTCTTAGTCTGTCTCCATCCTGTACGTAGCCGCTCAAACCCAGCCTCTGAGCTGTCGAGACGGGGCTCTTCAGGGCGTTTTCCTGCAACCTTTTCCTTTCTCTTCCACTGGTAGAAGTTCTTGAGGTCGAACTTGACGTTGTTCCACCTTTGAACAACATCTTCTCTTTCGCCCGGTGTTGCCTCGTGCATCTCTCGCTGACCTTGGGTAGCCCGTGATGAGGTGATATAGTTCTGAACACTCTTGGCAAAGTACTTGGAGACCTCTGCATTGACACCCTGCATGGTGTAGGCTGGGATGGCCCAGAAACCTGCTTTATGTCAGTACAAAAGTTCCTGACGCTTCGACAACAAACTTACCGGCTGCCGGCTTCGCAATCAGACCTCCAATACCCTTGCCAAAGCCTTTGACCAGCCCCTGAACTCCCTCCTTCTCGGCACCTTTCAAAGGCTGTGTTACCAGACCAGTAATGCCATCAAACAGGCCATAGCCAAACTCCTTGCCTGCGACTACAACTCCGGAGCCAACTCCTGTTACCTTTTCGACCGGACGAATAGTATCATCATTATACAGCCTTGGCATGTTTCTGAAACCCCTGGCTAGTCCAAGACAGAAGTTCATTGGTGTTCTGGCACCAGTGGTCACAACCCGACCAACTCCCTTTCCAGTTCCGACAGCTGCATTCACGTAGTTGACGGACGACGCACGACGCTGCTGCTGCTTGCCAGCCGCTTCTTTGATCTGCTCTTTCCAAGATTTGTCATTGGCAGATCCTTGGGTACTTGATTGGTCTGGAGACCAAGGACGAGAGGCGCTGGATGCTGTGTCACTCAGCGTTGGCTGTGAGGCATTGGAGTGAGCAGTAGTAGAAATGGTAGAGCCCAAAGTTTCTGTGTCTGCAATACTAGGTGCAGGTGTCGATGTTTTCTCCGGCTCATTGCCTTGAGGTGCAGGGAGTGACGTCTCGCTTCCTGATGCCAGAGGGGTTGTACCATCCTGTGCTTCTACTGCCGTTGAGTTTTTCTTCTTGGGCTGCGACATGCTTTTGAAAAGCTCCCTGGGCATGTCGGCGATTGCCATTCCGATCCCTCCTATATCAGTGACAAGTGACAATGTGCAAGCAGAGATTGGGTCAGTCGGCTGTTCTTCCGTGTTATACTCCGTCATACGGTATCTGTACATGTTAGCTTAACCCTGGCAGTTTCCATATCTCGACTTACAGTTTGAGGTCAGACCATTGCAGTAAACCTTGCTCAACCAACACTGCAGCCGCAAACGCACTCAGCCTTACTTGACTTCTCCTTACGCGCCATGCCGCAGCTCGGCTTGGAGCCAAAGTACAACGCAACTTGTCCGTGTCCAGATGATCGTGGAAGCTCTTACCACCAACGTCAGTTCCTCGTTCTTCCCGAATTTTCTGACCCAGAAGTTTGGCCTGTTCCAGAGTCTCTGGTTTGACACAAAAGTTGATGGCTTCTGCAAGCTTCTCTGCTGTCAGTTGTTTGTAAGGAATGGGGTCGGGGCCAGCATTGGCTCTCGCTATCATAGCACCCCAGAATGGTTGATCACCGAAGAAGGGAACCACAAGAGTGGGTTTTCCGGCCTTGATACCAGCGGCAGTGGTGCCAGCACCACCGTGATGTACCACACATGAGACGTGCTCAAACAGCCAGTCGTGAGGAACATTGCCGAGCATAAATACGCCATCAGGTTTACCAAGATCATCAGCACCAAGTCCACCCCAGCCCTTGGAGACCAATGCCCTGACGCCTGAAAGTCTGACTGCCTCAAAGATCATCTCGGTCATGGCATTGGGGTCGTCGACAACGATGGACCCGAATCCGATGTAAACAGGGGGCGGGCCATCTCGAAGGAATGCTTCTAGGTCTGGATCAGGGGTGTATGAGGAAGCAAGATTGAGAAAGTAAAAGCCAGCAATGTCGATATGTCGTCCCCAATCATTGGGCTTGGGAATCAATGCTGGTGACCTGTACCAAGTTAGATATGTAATTGAAATGTGATAGAACAACTGACCAGCAATATGTCCAAGAGATCTTGAGTCTTGCGAGAAGTCCAGGTGCCCAGATTAGTGAAAGTGGGGGGAGATCGAGTGCCTTCTCCCGGAACCTGTTGATGACATCTCCTAAGCCCTGCCATGTCATCATTTCGACTAGAGTGTACGACATATAGTTCGTCATCACGTCGTCTGTATTTGATGACTGGATATTTGCCAAGGGGTGTGGAAAGGCTCGTGTTGGGGACCAAGGCATTCTAAAGGGGCGATCAGTATTCAGCATCACTGAATCAAGGCAAGAAACTCACGTAAACATCATGTGCACCGGGATACCCAACTTTTCAGCAATATGAACATGAGCGAAGCTAGGAGGGTTCGCGATGAGAGCATCGGCAACAAAGGGCTCTTGACCAGGTCCGCCTGGCACCTCCAAAGATACGTCCAATGGAGCATTCGAGGCATGTGGTTTTGGAGGAGGACCGAGTCCGTCTCCTCCTTCGATACAAGATCGCCAACACCCCATAAGAATTTCTTGAATACCTTTTCGGCGTTTGCTTACTTCGCCACTTGTGATGGCATCAAAACCAGGCATGAGACCAGGGTGTTTGACCATAAATGCCATTAGTTCAGCAGGGTCGCCACCAATACTGAAGAACTCGAGACCATTCTCCTCAACAAAGAGTTGGAAAGTAGGGTGAGTAGCTATTCGGACTCTATGTCCGTAAGTATCCTTGAGAACCTTTCCCAGAGCGACAAAGGGTTGAACATCTCCACGAGATCCCACAATCTGGACGACGACATTGAGTTTGGGTGGTGGTGTTTGTCCGGGTAGACCTCCCAGACTAGGAGGGATATATGCAGGAGGAAGTTCAGGCTGTTCAGGCTCAGGTGCAAGTTGACCTTGAAGCGTTGGAGCGAGAAGGTCTGTAAGCCTCCTGTTCTTAGCATTGATATTAATATTGACTCGACCATCGCCTAGAGAATGACGCAGGTTAGTTTATGTAAGTTTCATATGCAGAGACGTATGGTATGTACCGGTTATCGCTGCACCAGCGTCAAACCCAGGCTGTGAGAAATGAACCTGATCATGATTCTCTCCATAAGGGGGCGGTGCTCCATGTTCCTCAGCTGGGTTGATATCTGGTAACTGAAGGTCGTCTGAGGCTACAGCCCCTGTGTTTCTGTTATCGCCATCGCGGGGTTGATGCTGCCGACCCGCAGCAGCTTTTTCATCAACAATGCCTGCCATGGCAGCTGCTCACAGGTGATGAGAGGGTTGAGAGGAGATCTAAGCTTGGATGATCATTTGATAGTGAACAGTGAGACTTGTAGGTACCAGTTATAGATAATGCGATAAAGATGAAAGAGGTCGGCGGTTAACTCAATAGTGGCTAATGTTAGTGGGGGAGGGAAGTTGAAACAACGACGTCAGCGGATACGAATCAGGAACGAGGCAAGGATGTTAAGCTCTAAGCCACACGAGACCTAAATAAGCTGCGCTTGAATGCTTCCTATTCTGGTAAATTAATCGATCAATTTTGTTTCTCGGACTCGCATTTTGTGAGAGTGATTAATTGCTGTTAGTCGTGAGCTTACTCTTTCACTTACGCAAGCTGTGAAACACGAGACCAATCGCGCCCGAATAGGACCTATATCGGCTTAGTGACTGCGATTCTGCCCCGTACGGAGTAAGTAGGCAGTCTTATAGCATCGTCCGTGTATAAGATAGAATACGACGGGAATAAGACCCTGCCGATCAAGGGATAGCCATTTTCTAGAACGAAATGCCTTGGCGTCTGACGAATCTGCACAAATACTCTCGAAGCTATTGCGTGACTTGTGCTTATCCGCCCTTGTCCGTACGCAGCTCAGCCTCGACTTTCATGCCGATCTATATGTCGAAACTATTTGGCACTGACTTCTGAATTGTACCATCAATCTAAGCACATGCTGTGCCAGAACTGCGACCCACTGTCAGATGATAATACAAGGTGGCCGAATGATTGAAGCGATGCTGTGCCATCTTGCACGAGACATTGAGGCATTGTGCTCAGACGTAGGCGAACTCTGCCTTTGTAGTATCGTCCAAGGTCACAATTGACCAGAATTAAGACTAACAGATGTACTCTTTTGTGGTACACCTCGGCTGTAAGTGGTGCGAGAACACTGTAGAGAGAGGAAGCAATTGGTTATACTATAAATGAAAGGTATCGTCTGAACCCACCTTATCTAGGTACTGAACTGACATCCTCAGCATTGACACAAGCGGAAACTGTACGATTTTCTGTTTGACATGGAGCCTAGATAAAACACTAGTGAAGAATCAGAAACAAGATGATTCGTTTTTGTCATTAAGAATAAAATCAAGAGTGATTTGTTTGGTAAAAGGCAGGCTGATGAACTTGATGACGAGCCGAATATGTTGTGCTTATCAGGTATATGATTTGGTATTATCTCTCAGCTTATATAAAAAAGTTAGTCACTTTGGCCGAGTGGTTAAGGCGATGCCCTGCTATCTCCGGAAAGCAAGGTTAGGCATTGTGTTCGCACGCGTAGGTTCGAATCCTGCAGGTGACGTTTCTTTTGCAATTTTTGGCAGCCGAATTGACAATCTGATTTTTTGGAATACCTGAAAAGTGATTTTTTGTTCATAGAGTTTTGTTTTGATCAAGTATTAACTTTGTAGATCTCGACTAGCTCTTTCTGTTGGGCTTAATTGTTGTAATTAGGTTGGCCATTCACTGGCTGTGATAATCAGTTGTTGTAAGTGAATTACAGTCAAGCGAACTGTTGTTGATTTGTGTACATGACAGGTGACAGTTGCACCGAGAGCTATGTAGCATTTTGCGATCAGATCTGACAAGACTATATAACCTGGATGAGTACGACTCTCACCCTAGAGATCATAGAGATATAACAGGATCATTATGATACCTGTGTATCTTGATATGATCGACAGCACGGACATAACCACAGTCGAGTGCTGAGACAACGTCTTATAGTGTCCCATCAGTCATTTGCAGGCATCGTACGGTGCAACTGAGAGAAGAAGTATTTCGACTCTCACCATTCGTCTGTATGAGATCAGAAGACCTGAGTGCGTCTGAGATCTTGGTTTATTATCAGCCACCACGCTTCACAAATGATCCACCAAAAGACAATGTTTGATATTGTTTCACTCCTATTATGGAAATATGCTCGTAGTCTCGGAGCTAGCATGCCCTCGTCGGACGGACGAGATGGACGACCGAGCTGAATTTTTCCGACCAAGAGAGATTGTCGATGGTAGGGTTAATGGGTCTGGTCTCAGGCCAAACAAGGCGGTCTATGATTGATCAATGCATTCATTCAGTTGGTCAGTGGCCATTAAATGTTCTGTTTGGCCTAAAGGCTTGTCATATTGTTGATATATCACCGGCAATGAACTTGTTTATTCAGTACAAGGCTTACTTGATGAATAACATCTGATCAAAGATCATAGATTGATAAGACGAAAGATCAAGGCTGAGCTTACGTGGGGGGCCGATTCTTTAGGCCGTTTGCGGCGCCATAGTTTCAACTCCAGGCGAGCGGGACGATTCTCTCTAACGAGAGCCCGGCACTTGAGTGACTAACGGAATCTCTGCTGTGGCCGCTCCCGGCTTGACTAAGTCTGTTTCTGGCAGCTCCCAAGCAAAATTGACCGATAGATTCAGGAACTGGCCGACGAGGAACTGACCGAGCAGGAATTCATGCCGAGATGAAGGGGACGTTTCCACTGGGAGTGTGACCCTTGTTATCTCGATATGGATGGATGATTTGATACCCTGTAAATGTGCATTCGGAAGGCGTTTTCCGTTCCCTGCTCTGGAAATATTCTAGAAGACCAAGAGTGCACTGAAATAAAGAACTTGCATGGCATGCCTACATATGTCCTTGTTTAGGTTGACTCGTCATGTCTCGTCTGCGCCTCATTTTCAACGTCATGTTCTGTCTGTTCTAGCTAAATTGGTTTATTAGACAAGCATAAAAACTCTAAATACGCATCAACCAAGATTACAAAACATGGTGGAGACTGTATCCGAGTGGGATATCGAGAGTGACATCCATCCCAGCATTCGTCAAAAGATCCACCGAGAGATCCTTAACTGTGAGAGATTATTCAGTTCCTTGGTCTTATTTGATGTTGGCTTGTCATGTCCAGTGAAACAGACGGAGGATCAACCGGATACAAGATGCTCTATGCGTAACAGGGGATTGCCTCATATGGACCACGGATCCTTATGTGAGCATTAGTGATCCAAGACAAACTCTGCTAGTTTTGCCTCCCAAGGCCTGCCCTGATTGTTTGGTAATTTTCTAAGCTTAAATCACCTAAAGTTATCGTCAAACAAAACATTTCAGGTTCAACCGCCCAAGGGGGCTGAATGACTCGTTGCTTTGTTAATACCAACCACTAGCGAAATATATGTATGTACTCAGCAACTTTACTACTGTACAGTCAAGTCAATGCCCGATCTAGTAACCGTCTCCCGCGTTTTAAACTTCGGCGCTGTCGAAGTATGCGATCGAGGTGTGAATGACATGAGTTACAGGGATCTCCATGCCAAGAAACATGCTGTATCACTCCCAACATAGCCCTCCACATTATATCCTCGAGAACGGATGAATTCTGAACCGGAGCATTGGGCCAAGTTGCCAAGATTGTGAATGCGCGTATATGACGAGTAATGTAGTATTCTTGATACCATATAGCAATGACGGGCAACAAACACCAAAGAGGAATGTAGTATAAACGAGAGGACCTTTGGTATCTTGTCACCATCACTATCACATACCTACCTACCTACCTACCTACTGTGTACAGTGTCCAAGTGCCCATACAAAAATCCTTTCACCTGTTACAGAAACGGATCAGATAGAGTAAAAGCTGCTACAGGCGCAATTTCGGTAGTGGACCCAAGACAGCGGCACTCCGATGCGTGGCTCATGCTCATGGTCTGGTCTGCCGTTGCATCGCATTACGTATCGATGTCATTGGTCTTGGTTAGTATCTCCATCTGTTAGACTTTGCAAGGAGGCTTGACATGTCAGTCGCACTAGCTAACTAACACGGACAGAGAAGAGTAGATGGGTTCATTGTTAATCAAGACAAGGCAAACACCCTTGACCATGGCCTTGACCTTGACCTTGACCATGGAAGACATGTTTCCGTAGTATTCGGTCTTGACATTAACTCTCATTCCCTAAAGCTTAAAAGAGCCGCTTCGCCCTTCTGATCAACACTTCTTATTCCCCAGCCAGATCCCATCTCAAGACACTCTTTACTACTCATCACACACTCATTCTCATCACAATACAATGCGCACCCAGATCCTTACCAGCGCCCTCTTATCGGGGGCCATGGCTGCTCGTCCTTTCCTCGAGCAGCCCGACACTGGTCTTGAGACCATCGTCGGCGATCTTCCCACCGGAAAGCTCCCCAAGCTCGAGCAGATGGTCGGCCTTCCTGACTTTGAGTGGGCTGCTAAGAACTACCTCCCCATCCAGAACTACACATACTACCGCAATGGTGCTGCCGGCGAGTGGTCGTACCGCAACAACCTCGAGGTCTTCCAGCGTTATCGCTTCAAGCCCCGAACTATGGTTGATATCACAAACGTTGAGAACACTCTGCCCACCAAGATCCTAGGCCACAACTTCTCTGCTCCCTTCTTCATCAGCCCTTGTGCCAGAGCTGGTAACGCCCACCCTGATGCTGAGCTTAACCTCATGAAGGGTGCTGGTGAGGGTGACATTCTCTACATGCCTGCTCTCTACGCCTCTCTTACCATTGAGGAGATCGCCAAGGCCAAGTCCGAGGGCCAGGTCGTCTTCCAGCAGCTCTACCTCACCTCCAACGACACCGAGACCCAAGAGCTCCTCGATCGCTCCGAGAAGGCTGGTGCTGCTGCCATCGTCTTCACAGTCGACTCTGCTGCTGACGGCAACCGACACCGCGCTGCTCGATTCGGTGTTGGTTCAGCCGACTCCGACTACTCCTACATCACCTGGGACTACTACAAGAAGCTCCAGAAGATGACCAAGCTCCCTGTTATCATCAAGGGTATCGGTTCTGCTGCCGATGCTAAGCTTGCTGTTCAGCACGGCGCTCCCGCTATCATCCTCTCCAACCACGGTGGTCGTCAGCTCGATGGCAGCCCGTCTGGTCTTGAGGTCGCTCTTGAGATCCACCAGGAGGCCCCTGAGGTCTTTAAAAAGATCGAGGTCTACGCTGACGGTGGTGTCCGATATGGCGCTGATGTCCTTAAGCTTCTTTCTCTCGGTGTCAAGGCTGTTGGACTCGGACGTCCTTTCATGTACGCCAACGTCTTCGGTGTCGATGGTGTCAAGAAGGTCATCGACCTTCTCAAGCACGAGATTGCCATTGACGCTGGTAACTTGGGTGTCCCCGATATCCAGAAGATCAACCCCAGCTACGTAAGTTTAAATTTGAATGTTCAAGTCTGATCAATCGCTAACAACATGTTTAGGTCAAGTGGCAATTCAACAACTGGAACCAGTAAATATGCATTGCGATGGCGTTGGGTTGTTGGGTGGTTGAGCTGTGGTGCTGGTACATACACATCTTGATTCAGTTGTTTATATTTCATCATACATATAGATCCAAGAACATAGAACATGAATCTTTTTATCACTTCATATGCTAGTCCGAATCTTTTGTGAAACTTGGACCTTGTGGTCCAATTGTGTTACTTCACAAGGTGTATGTTGATGATTAGTGGACATTATATAATGAACTTACTTGACTCCCTCTCGTGCCTCAGTCAACAATTCACTATTTCTTTGCTGTCCATGATATGACAAATTGAAGAGAACAAGGGGTAGCATCCGTAGGCCCTTCTATGTTTATGTTGCCGACATATAACACAGATAAAGCGTATTGATATTCTAGAATTCCGATTAGTTGATATGGAAGACATGCATATGCAGGTGCAGCTTTGAAACACATAAATCATCCTCTATTGCATACGGTAATCCCCCGTTCCCGATATGCGCCGTGACTTGTACATATGAGAGTCATATCATGTCGAATGATCAGTTCCAAAGGGATTTTTCGAAGGAATGATTTATTTAGAACATCACTGTAATTTGTTCAAGTGTCCTGTCATGGTCGGATTGAGTGATTGCGGCTTACAATCAGCCCTCATCCCGGCTCCGATCCGGGCGGCTCCGGGTGTTTCCCGACTTCAACCGGAGCGGTTGTCCGGAGGCAGCATATTCCCTGTTATAAAAAAACAAAACAATGACCACCTGAGCTGGAGACGTGTCCCTTTGTTTACAGCTCCAGCTTCTTGCAGATAATGTCACATTCCGTGAAGCATCGAGGGCCTATAGATTCGTGATTCAGGTGGAACACAGGCCCTTCAGCTCTTATGTCGTGCAGTTACATACATGGATCATCCATCTACGATCTCCCGGCGGCCCCACGGGGCGGTATGGCCCGAGTTACCATCCGACAGGATAGTACATTGTTGTACTGTTGAGGTTGAGTTATAAATACTCGGAGATATCCTGAGCCCTGTCTCATTACTGTTCTTGTCTGGTTTGGTTGGCTATTGATTATCAGTCCATGTGCTTCTTTGACCATTTTACTTATAAAGAACCCTAACAAACTTGCATGGTATTTAGATCTCCCAACACAATCTCTCCATAAGCTCTCACAATAGCCGGCTGTACTCCAGTCATCCTTGTCACTTCGATCCCGGGCCTGCCACTTTACAAGACAAATCTTGACCAGCTTCCTATCGACAGTTCACAGATAGTCTCAACCTCGAGCAATTCACCATAAACCAAAATGCCTGGATCTATCAAGTCTCTCAAGCGCTGGCCTACAGCCAAGTCAGCTGCCAAGCGCATTGGCCGAATGTTCAAGCGTACAAACAGCGATGGCCCTGAGGCCACTTCACCAGCAGACTCGGGCTTCTCCAAGGACTCGTTTGACAGTTCTCGAGTTTCGACATCGTCTCGATTCTCAACGTCCTCACGTATGACTACAAAGGAGAATCTCGAGCAGCCTCGCCCTTCTGTATCTCGGTACGACACTGCACCACCGAAAGCACGCGAAGTGGTACCCCCTCACCCGTTCTTCTCGTCCAACTCAGAGCCGCTTCTTGAACATGGGAAGCCCGTTGGCCCTGAAATGCCAGTTCAAACTGAAGTAGTGATTGAGCCTGGGACGTTACCTTCACCTGTAGACAAAGAGTCCAAGGATGAACACAAACTGCCCGACACAAACTCTCCAAAGCAGCCTGAGCCCGTCGAGACACCCAAGAGTATCGAGAAGGCAACAGAGCCACTTGATCGAGTCACTACACCCAAGCAAGCACCACGACCTTTGCCGGAGCCCCCGACAAAGAAGAATTTACTCCCTGAACCCGAGTCGCCGATTCTCCCAAGAAAATTCAGAGAGGAGTCTAAGGTCACCCCTCAATCAATGCCCAGATTCGAAAAGAAGATAACACAGAAGTCTGAGCCAAAGATTGAACCCAAGCCAAAAGCTGAGCCGGTCAAGAAGACGATAGCTCCACCTCCGACTGTGGAAGATGAGCCAGAGCCTATCGCCATGCCCGTCAAGGAACAACCGAGACCGAAGTCCAAAGCCGAAGTCAAACACAACCCTCCCAAAGTCGACCATCAGATGGTGTCTAAGGCTCAGCATAAGGATTTCCAGCCAAAAATGGAGCCCAAGGTCCAGCCAAAGACTCAGACTCATAAGAAGAGCACACCTGTTCAACCTCCTCATACTCCTGAAGTCACTCAAAAGCCATCAAAGGCACCATCTCCAGAAATACCAGCTACCTCATCACCCCAAAATGTTCCCACGATGCCATCCACTATAGCAACATCTTCTGACCCAAGGGTTGCTTCTATCCCCAACACAGCATCAGTTCCAACATACTCAATCACTCTCAGCACCTCAACAGTATTTGTACCCAAGACAGCCCCGGCTCCTTACACAGCTCGAGCACCTACGACGGCCCCAGCTCCGATCATAGCAACAGCACCCAATGTTGTCATGTCAATGCTTGGTTGGACTCTACCAAAGCCTGCTCCGATCCCTAAACGAGCTCATTCTCCGGCAACCTCGTGGATCGTGTCTCCTGCTTGAGGTTTGATGATTGGTTAACTGCTATAATTCGAAGTTTCCTTTGTATGATGCCCGTCATGATTAAATCATTCTTTCCGTGTAATGTATCAAGATTGACCTAGGATAAGCAATAAAACAACCCAACAAACTTGAACCTCAACTATACCTAACTTTGAGGTTTATTGTCTTGACGCTGATCCGATAATGCAATGTGATTCATGTTTTCATTTCTATACGGCCTATATTTACTACTTAATCCGAGGTCTTCTTAAGAAACCCTTGTGAAATCAAGCCCTGAACGAAAGCAACGACCCCTTTAATAGCGACAGGTTCAATGGTTCCCTGTACATCTTGTGAAGGGTCAAATGATGCAATCGTCAACGATACCGGCTTTGTCTTTGACGGGATCATCTTGAAGCATTTCTCCAGATCATCTTCCAGCAATCCACCATGCGCAGAAAACTTGTTGACAATACCGACAGAAATGTCGAGAGCGTCAAGATCCAAGTGCACCATAGTCTGATCAAACTTCTTCTCATCAAGGACCTTGCCAAGCTCACCCTCAAAGTCAACATGATGATTTAAATCTCCCCAAATGACGGGGAATCCAGCCTCCTCGACTCGAGAGCGCTCAAGGTCTGTCACATCTCGCATGCCGCAGTGCACAAGGTTTTGCTTGAGATCCATGGCCTCGAATCCCTCGATGCTAGTCAAGAGAGTCTTCCAGCACAGACCTGCCATCATGGCAACTGGCATTGAGTCAAGATATCCACTCTTAAGAACATCAGGCGTGTTGAAGTCGTCGTGGGCGTCGAACCAAATACAAGAAGGTATTTTCCCAAGCGCAGCCGTTAAACCGGCTTGAACACCGACAGTGGTGGAACAGTTACCAGCCAAAATGATAGGGAACTCACCCGAGCGAGCGATATTGGCTACACCTAGGGAAGTGCGACGCAAAACCTCGAAGAGTCGACTGATATCACCGTCAAAGTCATCGATAGGATCGATCTCGTGCACGTTGACAGTCACGCCGAGGTTTCGAATTGCGTCGACGAAGCCGGCATAGAGGAGCGCTTTTGGTCCAGCACCGACGGCAACATCTTCGATACCAAGGTGATGTGGAGAACAGAGAACAGTTATGGATTCTGCGGGAGACATGTTGTGTATGATCAAGAATGTGTGCGTAGAGTAAGGCTTCCTATGAGCTAGCGATGTTGACTCATAACAATGGAATCTTATCCGATGGCCTGATCAGAGTACACGGAGAGATATGAATAGTTTGAAAATAAATGGAAAACAAGTAGTAATCAAACGATGACTTAGGTCGTGTTTCTTTTATATATGTGATCATGGTAACTCCTTGACCCTTGCCAAAGCCGGAGCAGTATGGATATCAGGCAGGTATCTCTAAGGCTTTAACCAATCATTGACAAATCAAAGAAAAGGACAATACAAGGTAGTTCTTGCTTTGATTCTCCGAGAATCATGTCGTTCTTACCTTGGGCCTGACAGAATCGGGCTCAAGGTTGAGTCAGAGAGTAGTCACTGGTGACTATGGCTTTGACTCGTCCACTGAAGGGCGCGCATTTTGACAAACAACATTGATCGATCAATGACTGCAACTCCACAGACTGACCCATGGCCTAGACCCGGAGATCCCAGTCAATACTTCTTAGCACGTTCGCTCACCCAATCGAATGCTTTTAAGCCTCGTTGAATTCAAATCTAGTAGCTGTCTTCTTCCATCCAGAAACACCCCTGACCCAAAAGTCAATTGAACATATTCCTGAGTCCTCTGCTACACGGGTCTATCCCGTCCAACCTGTTGAACCAAAGCGCCAGCTAAAAAGAAACCACTCATGCGTACTCCAGCGTGTCGCCCCCTCGGCGCTCTCCAAACAGATATGCTGCCTCGAGACAGAATCGTCCATGTCCTCTTTCCATGCGTCTTTCGCTGCCGTAGCAGATCAAAACTGCGTCAACGATACCGCTCAGGATACCTTCCATTGCGCCCATAACAGAGTATCCAATGAAACTAGCCATCATACCCACGACATAGGCGTAAGCAGAGCCACGGACACCCACGCCATCTGGCAGCTGAATTCGAAGCTGCTTCGCGGTAATTACCCAACCAGCAAAACCGAGACCAGTAGCCATGATAAGTCGCGTTGCCACAAGTAACAGCTTGGCAAGTCGATAGGGCAAAAGTCCATTAGGCTGTCCGCGATTTCGCAAAGCCCGAGGAGTCAACGTAGTTGTAGGAACCGTCGGGGATACAAGCTCCATCTGGTCCAGGCCCCTGGCTGAAGTAGCAAGATTCTGAGAATGTATAGCAGAATAAGTAATAGTCAGCGGGTTCATCAATGCAATGACCGGCGTGGGGATCCAAAATGAAGCAATATTTGTGACGGTAGCTCCGAGTTTCCTTGGTAGGAAAATCAGAGGTGCTCGAATCAGCAGAGACAGAAGAGTTGATTCGCAGAGACTGCCAAAAATGGTCGTGAGGGCATGGTTGAGAGCAGCCGAAACAATCTCGCGCGAAGGCGTAGCAGGCCCAGCATTACGGTGAAAGTACCACTGGGATACTGTTGCGGCCGTGGTAGCACGATGAACAGCATTGATCACCGAGACTGTCCACATATAGAGGAAGATGAACGCGGCCCCAAGCCACCAGCTTGAAAGCTGAATTACGAAACGGAGCATAGACTTGCTGAAATGACCGCCCATAAAGACCCTAGTAAACATAGCGAGCCATGCCCAGGTCCACACGACAATCAAAGCCAAACACCCGAAACCGACGAAAAGGAGTGCTGAGTTCTGGGCCAGAATGCGGCTGGAAAACTGAAGAATCTCGATCGCCTGTTGGATAGCGCGTCGTCCTCGGACCACAAGCCAAATCCATAATATGCAAGAGACTGCAGGGATTATGGAAGCCCACCTCATAACGGAATCCTGGAAACTGCTTCCATGCCATCGGCCTTTGAAAGACGACACAAAGGAGTATATCGAAAAGGAGAACAGAATGACTGGTACCGCAATCAAGATCACGCTGACCAGTGGCCGCACAAACGATCGTAGGGCTGCCAGCCAAATGAACGATACAAACACAGCCACTACTGTATCCACCGCAAGCATATGAAATGACTTTTGTAGTGTAGTGTAAATGGTATCGCCGACCGGGCTTTTCCGTGGTGATGTGTGAAGCCACACCAAGAAGAATGTCGAGAGCATACCAGCAAGACTGATTAAGAAGATCCAAGCAAAGAAGGGATCATGCCGAAAGATTTCACCCTCGATGTATTGGAATGTCGTTTGTATAGGCTCTTCCTCCGGAGGGGCACCTCGCTGTATACTGGCATCGGTCTCTGTCGTAGACTCTCGCCTTGCCATAAATGGTGTTCGTTCTGTATCCGTACCCTTAAATTGCTGGAAAGCAGGAGGGCTGCTTTCTCGTGGAGTTTGCCCTCCCAAAAGCGAAGCCGGAGGGTCCTCATCTGGATCATCTTGCGACTCGAGTCCAACGTCAACCATTTTGCCTTTAACATCGGTTCCGTGACTACTGTCTCGGTCTAGACTTGAACGAGTATCGTCTTCGGCTTCTTCTCCTATGGTATCTCTCGCAAGTCCTGGGCGGTGAGTGCTTCTTGTTCCATTCCAGCTGCTTCGAATACCGCGGCGCATGCTCATATCTCGATATGGATCTTCATGATTCAGGCTGTCCTCCAAAGATCCCCGGCTATGGGCATCGGATTCAACACTATCGGCGAGTTTGCTGGCAGCTGCTACCCGTCTTGACCTCTGGAGAGCAAACATATCGGCAGCCTCTCGGTCCCTCTCTTCCTCGTCATCCTCTTCCCGGAATTCGTCCAGAGTACTGTGGAATAGTGGTGCATCCTGGGCAGCTGATATGCGCGATGCGAAAGCTAATTGACCAAACCGAGACCCAGCGCCGGTTTGTTGATATGGGTTTCCTCCATAGCCCCGACCCAAGAAAGATCTACTTGGCCCATTTCCTCGTCCTGTTTCGCGCTGATTTCGTGTAGTGCGAGATGGCCACTCTGATTGTCGTGGAGGATTGTCGTTGTTATCGGCTTGTCCGAAGTTCGATAGCCTGGATTGTGACTGGGCTAAGAACCTCGATGCATCTAGAGAACCAAGTCAGCTTGCTTGCAAGACGGCGTAGGGAATAATAGAACATACACTCCGAAAACATCGCGCGGTCTCGACTCCTTCCGCCTCACGTGCTGGCAAATATGTAGGAACCAGTCCTTGTTGATGTAGATATCTGACGTGACGTAAATACGGTGATAGGCAACCACAGGTATCGCCGTGTAAGCGCAGAAGACGACGGTTGTTTGGATTACCAGATCGCAATAATGGAGACTGGTAGATGGAAAGCGGAGGTGGTGAGGAGATAAAACTGTCGTCCAGGCAAAAGTAAAAAATCACGGGCTGAGATGCAGATGAATGAATGGCTGGTTGTTAAAAGGTTAAGGTAGAGCGTGGAAGTACCCGACCCAGTCCAGGTCATGAGGCGAGGCGGCAGATGGCATATGGACGGTCCGGGGCTTATCAGCGAATGAGCCGCTGACCGATTGCGTCCATCCCCAGTGCAGTCAGTGCAGTCAGTACCAGAAGTGCCTAGGCAGATCCGCTGGGAGGACCCCTGTTAGTGGTCCTAGGTACCTTAACGGACAGAGCCACCTGGGCAGGCGGTCAATGACCTGAAGACGCGAGCACCTCAGGCGCCACAGGCGGGAGGCACACGACATGTCTAACAAGTATCGGCTGGAGTCAAAGAGCGGGCTGAGATACCTTCACGTGAGGTATTACATCAAAGATGCACGCAATCACTCTCGTTTATTTAGTGTTCAACTCCACTTTGTTGACGATTCTTTGACTCTCTGCTATTGCCACCAAACAGTTGCGATAGTGATCGTCTTTGTTGACGAGTAACCCGTATCTCATTCACATCTTCTTCATTGTTTTGAAACTCTCTTGACTCGTCGCTACTTGCCAAATTGAATCAAGCTTCGCTTGGTCTTGTGACACTCTGAAGATCTCTGAGTCTCACTCAGTCCTCACGTGGAGGCAATTTGCTTGCCATATCAAACACAGCGACAGATGACTTTTACTGTGTCAAAGAAACAGATCAAACGACTCTAATATCAAAGATAGTAGTTATAGATACATTCACTTATATATACTTATCAAAGACGAAACACATCAACTGACCCAAAGACCCAAGAACTAACAAGACGTTATCGATCCATTCCCCTTGCGTCACCGATAACCACCAAGAAACCTCTAATCCCCATTCGGAGAGGGCCCTCCAGGCACGAAGTGCAGCACCAAAGCACCCTCAAGGTTCCACTGATACTGGATCTGATCTGATCTGCTTGGTCGTCGAGTTGCTTCACTGAGTTAGCTTGCCTGCTTGTGTCGTACAATGCTGTAACTCGTGACAGCTCAGCATCTCAAACCATAGCCACAGGCCCCAACATCTGACTTGTGCTACTCTCCAGTTCCCTCCCCATACGTGCCATATTTTCTGGTATTATATTTCTACTAATCATGATCTGTAAAAACACAGTATTTGTCTCATTTACACTATTTTGCTCTTATCGTCATTCCGTGACTATCGCCATCTCTAAGTCTGAATTTAGCCCGCCCGGAGCCCCCTTTAGCTTCTAGCTCCCTCAGATAAACCACCCAGCTTCCTCCAACCCTAAATTTCTACCACTTACAACCCATCGATTCTCATTACCAAGTCACGCTCACGAAACACCAGCATCACCGAATCAGATACTTCTCTTATCTTACTTTGTACCTCGGGTTTGACGTCGCACCACCGCAAAGGACAGCTTGCACGTGCTTAACTCCATCCTCTTTAGCTCGAGGAAACCAAGCCCATCGATCAGCTCTTCTCCAACGAACCTCTCTTCTTCAATTCTCATCAGCCTTCTCAGTCTCTTTCCATGTCGACCACACCGTGGGATTACATCGCCAAACTCGTCTGCATCGGCGACTCAGGATGCGGCAAGTCTAGTCTTACCATTCGTCTCTGCGAAGGACGCTTTTCGCCTCATCACGACGTCACCATTGGCGTTGAATTTGGCTCCCGTATCGTCCCCGTCGGCCCTCCCCACTCAAAAATCGGCGCTGCCAACTCTTCAGACCCTGATAACCAGGACCAAGAAGCCGATGGCCTTCCTGAACCTCCTCGGGATGACTCCAACACGCCCCAGAAGCATATGAAGCTTAGTCTTTGGGATACAGCTGGTCAGGAGACATACAAGTCTGTCACTCGATCTTACTTCCGAGGCGCAAGCGGTGCCTTGTTGGTCTTCGACCTGTCTCGAAAGCAAACTTTTCAGCATGTTACAGACTGGCTCAACGATCTACGACAGATCGCCGAGCCCGATATTGTGGTTATCTTGGTTGGTAACAAGGCAGATCTGACACAACAGGAGGACAACAAGCGTGAAGTCACACGCGAGGAGGCAGAGGAGTGGGCCAAGCGTAATGGCGTTATGGAATACGTTGAGACAAGCGCAAAGAGTGGCGAGAATGTAGAAAAGGCTTTCATGCGGGTAGCAGAGAGGATATACAACAACATCCAGGCGGGCAAGTACGATCTTAATGACAGAAGATCCGGGGTCAAGGGTGCAGGCGCTGGTGGAACTCGCCAAGTCAAGCTGTCTGGAGATGCCAGTAAGTCAGCGGGAGGTGGCTGTTGTTAGAAGACAACAACCCAGGACAAGCGAAGAGGAGGACACAAATGATCTACAGACACACGACGCATCATGATACCCAGTCAGCCAGCAAACGTCGTCATCATCGAACAAGTGTATGAAAAGCTCAATATGAATTGTACACAATAATGCATAATACATTGCTGGCCTTACCGAGGCCACCTTTATTAAGGGCAACAGAAATGACAATATCATAGCATTACCGAAACAAGATCCATCCGCAACTGCCTTATTCCGTTGATCCTGTTTCGTCTTTTCTCCCTTCATTCCTTGCTTTGATTTCCCAACAAATCCCGCGGCCCGTCTTTTACATGAGTTCCCCAGTTCTATATCCTTGCAAGCACGTTTTCGAAATCGAATAACACTAAACACGTCTGCATGGCGGTGCATGAGACAGCTCGCCTAGATCACTGTGTGATCAGAAAAAAGAGATTGCTCAAAACATTGATCAATCCCTTAGTCGGTGACTCGCCAGTTGTCGAACCACTTCATGTACTTGTACTGCTTGTGGTTGCCAGTCATGCCCCAGCAAATGGGGATGAAGTAAATGTAGAGGCCGATAATGACGGTGTAGAGAATGCCGTACACGATGGTCTGGATGGTCTTGTTGCGGTTGCGAGTGAACCAGTCAATAAGGAAGCCAAAGTTGAGAATGGCAAAGTAGAGAGCCGGGTAGTAGTGATGCACATACGTGACACGAGCCATAATAACAAAGGGAAGGTAGTGAAGGAACCAGCCGGCAAGGGGGTACAATGCCGCATAGTGAATGTGGTCAATCTCGTTCTCGCTTAGATCGTTGACACCTCGTTGCCATCGAAGGATGTACCAGACAATGACAAGACCAGCGATTCCAAGAGAAGCGGTGGAACCCCAGTAGATGAGAGGGTTACCGAGAAGGAAGTACTTGACGATATCATCACCCCAACCGCACATACGGAGACCGACGTGAAGGAAAGGCCACTGCCACCACTTGGAAGCGAGGTCATCCTGCTTATCAGGGTCGGGAACCAGAGCGTTGTTGGAAGTCATCATAGCGACGTTCAGGTGGACGAAGTCGTGGAAGAATGGGGACTTGTAAACACCAGCCTCGGCGGGAGGGACTATATAAAGTTAGCATGAGCAAGTCTGCATCGTTTTCTTCAAAACTTACGCTTGTCGTTCCAGTGAGCCTCAACGTTCCAGTGGGTGTAAGTGTCACGGGGGTTGTTCTCCTTGGTGCAAGTAACCTCGATCTGCTTGAAACCCCACTGAGGAAGGTTGACGTTGCCAGCTCGGAGGTAGCAGCCCAGGACCTCGTGCTTGAGACGGAAAGCAGTAGTAAGAGTCCTGATCTTGCTGCGGTCACGAGAAGCAGAATCACGAACAACCTCAACCTTCCAGTGGTCCTTGTCGTCACCAACAGTCAGGTTACCGTAGCTGGAAACTTCCTTGTGGCCTCGGGTGACAGGGGCAGCGATGTCATGAGAGTGCAGGTTGCGGCCAGTCTGAGCGTGGATAAGTCGAATGACGGAGTTGTCACCAATGAAACGCAGATCACCCTCAGGGTTGTAGTCCTCCTCTCGGCGGTTGGGGTAGAAGAACCAGTCGTTGTTGGTGTCCTTGTGGTGGTAGCAAGTAACCTGCTGCTGCTTGGAACCCTCGGGGTAGGTCTGAACGTGAGAGTGAAGAAGACCACCACCGTAGCCCATGTTCTTGATGGTAGCGCGAGAACCAATTGCAATCTCGAGAGGGCTGTCCTTTCCAACCTGGGTACCCTTGAGGTTAGCCTGGAAGAGGGAGCTCATCTGAGCATCGCCAGGGCCGGAGCGGTCGAGAATGGCGAAGTGCAGGGCGAAAGAGAGGAGGTAGATCAGGAAAGGGATGACGATGAGGCCAACAACACGGGTGATGACGTGGGCACCAAGAGTGGTCTATGGGTGGTTAGTCAAGAACAGATGTCAGTCATGATAATACTTACAACAGGCATCTTGGTGTCGCCGAACTTTCGCCAAAGGTCCTCAACGGTGTAAAGACCGACAAGAGCAGTAACGAAAAGACCAACAAGCTTGACACTGCAGACACAGCCAATGCTGAGACCAGTCAGGAACAACCAGAAGAACCACTCAGGCTCGAAGCTGCTGTGTCGCTGGTTGTGAAACTTGGACCAGCAGAAGACGGTGGCAACAGTACCGCATAGCAGCATAGAGTCGAGCAGGATGAAACGGCTGATTGTGGTGTACGAGTTCTCGCAAAGAACCATCAGAGTAACGAGCCACACAGCAGGACGTCGAAGCTTGAGCTCACGCGCAGTGTAGTAAGCAAGGGGAATACAGAAGATACCGAAAGCCGCATTGAAGATACGCATAATGGTGTAGTTGACTTCCTCGGGGTACTTTTCGCCAGACTTGAATTCAAATGTTCCATTGTAGCCAGCCAGGACTCCAGAGAGACCGACGAGCATCTTGCCGAGAGGGGGGTGGACATCGAAGTAGTATTCATGCTTGATATAGTAGGAACCGAACTTGCCGAAGCTATCGAGGTGTTAGAGAAGGTTTACGGGACGGTGAAAGTCAATTCGACATACTGAGCTTCATCCCAAGTAACGATATTGCTGATACCAATCTTGTAAAGTCGAGTGAAGATAGCCAGGAGAGTGAAGATCAGCGGGGCAATGACAACCTCCCACTGGTCGAGTGTTTGGAGCAATGAGGACTCCTGAGATGCGGTCAGTATTGTTCAATGGCACTTCCTCTATACACAGGCGCAGTACCTTCTTGACAAGCTTCTTGTTGTCCTCAGGCTGAGGAGTCGGGACTTGCAGGTTAGCTTGTCCAGCGACAGGACGCTGTCTCAGACCATCGCCCAGGTCAGCGCCTGAGGCGACGGCAGCCTTGTCGGCAGCCATGATTATTCAATCGTATAGATACCGGGTCGGGGTAGAAGTCGCGATGTTTGCAGAATGGATGTTTGATGGGGGCCAAAGGGGGTTGATGCTGGCGAAGTAAGCTCGACAGGAGGGAGAAGGGAAAAAAAGATTGGACGAGCTGTCGAGACTCAAGGGAACCTGGAAGGGAGGAACACCAGCTTCAGCGAAGGAGCCGTTTCTAAAACCCTGTGATCATAGAAGAGAAACACAGGTCGTAAGGGGAAAAAAAGGAAGAAGAAGAATCAGGAGAGGGAAAACGATAGAGAAAAAAAAGAACTGGAGATGCCCGAGTCCAGAGAAACGAAACTGAACCGGTTCGGCTTGTGGTGGTTCTAAGAATATTACACGACAGTGAATCTCTTCTGTCCCCTGAAATGCCACATATGCTCTACGGGCGAGTCGTCACCCACGCTAAACAGCTGCTCCCGTACGGCTCCCCTTGGCGTGAGCTCCCGACCAGTCGATACTACCCCCACCTCAGCCTAGTCCAGCCTTCCAGCTCCCATGTCCGTTTTCGATAGCGCGTTGCACTGAATGTTTTAGGGGCAATCAGCTGCAGGGATCCAGGGATGAAATTCAAAAAAGTGGCGCCGTTCTCTGTGAGACTCTTTGAGGTAGCAACATGTACTCGCTAGTGAGCAAAAACGACAAGAAACACTCGAGGTCGCGTGGCCCAATGGCAAGGCGTCTGACTACGAATCAGAAGATTCTGGGTTCGATCCCCAGCGTGATCAGTTTCTTTTTGCTGTTTCTCGATCTGAATCTGTTTCTGAAGCTTCTCTGATTGAAGTGTTTGTTTCCACTTGACCTTGAAATCGGTAGATTGAAACAGTCACATTCACTGTCAAGTCAACGATGAACTACCAACATCTAAAAGAGGCTCTTGTCTCCATGTCAGTACGGAGTAGTAAGAACCAATACACTGGGATTTCCACCATTTTGCTCGATCAAATTTTCATTTGTCGAAGGTCACATGCTTCTTCAAATCGTTGATTCTGATTGCAACCTCTTCAGACAGTGAGACATTGATTAGCAGACAGCTGTCTCTTACTAATGACGTCCATCTCTGCGACCTCCCTGCGCAAGCGAAGAGGCAGAGAGACATGCAGAGCCGAAGGCGTTCAAGGACCCACGGATCGTCATGACTGATGAACGTCGAATTACTGGGCAAAAACAGCCTCTTTCTGTTTGTCTTTTGTACTGAATCATGAGACACGAATAAGCTCAGAGTGAATGGCCTTTGAACACTAATTCAGCAATTCAGTTTCAGGGCTATGAACTCTTTTAGTATCGTAGAATATCGAGGGAGGCATCTCAAAGGGTCCAGAAAGGGTCTCCCTGGCCTGACGGCTTCAGCGGAACATGCCCCAATCTCATCTGTGCCTCACTTACACAGATGGCCTAAAACCAAGAGATTGACCGCCGAATTCAATTTGTTCCACCGTATTTTACCGTCTTTGGCACCATTGATCCTGATCCTATGCCTCTGTCGTTCAATTTCCCCACTACATTCCCTATATATCCGAATCCTCGTCTGATCGAGGTTACGACAACATGCGGTTTGATCCGTTCCCGTAATCGGAGCGTTCCTTACCTTGTACTTATGGAACTGACAAAAATGTTAGCTGGGGCTTCAACGGCTGAGAGCGAAACCGTCGATTTTGAATTGGCAAAACGACGGGATTGAATTTGTTGCTAACAGTCAATCTATGATATCCAATGGCAATCACATAAACAGAATAGGCTTGGAGGTCTTCTGTGAACCACAATCCACAGTCACATGCTAAAAAAGGGCCCCTATCTTCTTCCCCTTCTCATCGTTCCAAACGCTGCACTTACTGCATATTCTCCGTTTACCATCCGCTATTCGGAAAACTCCACTGAATGTCACTGGGGAACAAAATCGCCTTATGTCATCCAAGTCCAGTCTAAAGTCAGAAGAACAGAGCTAGAGACGCCGTAGTCTCTGGCTTCTCCAGTCTCTCGTCATTCCGTTGTTCTGAGGCGCCTGGTCCTGTGCCGTTACCGTTTCTCCTCACTGCTACAGTACCATTACTATATTGCAGTTCTCTTCTACCTTGCCAGATCCCCTCTTTCAGCGCCATTCTCTATCATCCTTCTCTCTCCTCCACTGTATCAGTATCGGCGCAAGTACAGTACAGTACAGTACAATACAGTACAGTTCCAAACAACCAGCTTCTCTATCTTATTAGTGCGCCCGTACGGTATCTTGGATCGCCGCTTAGGCCTTTCCCTCTTCCCAACTTACTTTAAGCCTCCACTCCAACCTACCTACCAACTTGATGTCTTCCCTCGTCTCAGAGTTTCTCATCAATCCCGTCTTGCGTCAGGCTCGTCGATTTTCTGAAATCTCGCGATCTACCTTCACTGGCGATGGAGGCGACTCGACCGAACACGCTGACGCAGTGAGCGATTCCGGTCATCCTGATAGTCCTGTCTCTGCGCCTGTATCTGTACCTGTACCTCTGCCAGTACCTGAGCCGTCACCGGTGCCGATCATCGAGTCTCCCCTCACCCGACCCCTCAGCGTCTCGACCCAAGAAACAAGAGTTGAAGAACCCGAACCAGTTCCAATCATGTCCCAAGAAACTCCTCCCCGCGATCATATAGGGATTGCTCTGAGCCCGCTCAGTTCTCGTCGGATTCCGGAAGACGATGGTATGCGCGAACTGCGATCCCGAATCCATTCGATCAACGCCCAAGACATACCCCAAAATGATAAAGCGCGGTTAATCCACGATATTCTGTTGGAGGGATATAAGTCATCCAAGACAGTGCCGCTTGTGAAGAAGATCCTCGAGAGTGGTGAAGGCTTGGATGTACCTCTGTCGCAACCACCGTCGTCGCCAGTATCGAGGCCGTTGAAGTTCTGGCAGAACCAACCGGATGAGGAAATATTCATCTTGAGCGAGGAAGACAAAGCACCGACGTATGTACCTGTGAAGCCTCCAAAACGACATGGAAGTGAGACTCCAGTGGAACCTTTAGAAGTAGTACCAGAAACGGAACAACCTCTTGGATGCCAACACTACGAACGAAACGTCAAGCTCCAGTGCTTCACATGTAAGAAATGGTACACCTGTCGTTTCTGTCACGATGCGAACGAGGATCACAACCTCATCCGTACAGAGACCAGGAACATGCTTTGCATGCTCTGTGCAACACCACAGAAGGCCTCGGACATGTGCATCAACTGCGGCGAGTTGTCGGCATACTATTATTGCGATATTTGTCACTTATGGGAGAACCGCCAGAGTAAACCCATTTACCACTGTAACGACTGCGGTATTTGTCGTCGAGGCATGGGCCTCGGCAGGGACTTTTTTCACTGCAAGGTGAGAATAGTCATGCCTCTATGATAATGATTGCTAACTAGATGTAGACCTGTCGGGCATGCATCTCAACCTCGATTGAGGGCTCTCACAAGTGTATCGAGAGGTCAACAGATTGCGACTGTCCCATCTGTGGCGAGTACCTCTTCACTTCACCACGGCCTGTGGTCTTCATGGCTTGCGGTCATAGTATTCATAAGAAGTGCTACGAACAGCATATGAAAGTGTCATACAAATGCCCGATCTGCAACAAGAGTCTTACGAATATGGAGAGCCAGTTCCGAAATCTGGATGTTGCCATCCAGACTCAACCCATGCCACCGGAGTTCCGGGATACCACTGCCGTTATTCTGTGCAACGATTGCTCCGGAAAAAGTACTGTTCGATATCACTGGTTGGGTCTGAAATGCTCCATATGCCGGTCATATAATACGGTAGAACTGAATATTGTGGGAGGTGACCGTGCAGGATCTCTGCCGTCTGCTGAAATGCAACCGATTGTGGAAACTGGACGGGATGCTTCTGGATCTGTGAGTGGGAACCGAGCACCTATCACACTGGGAAACAGGCGCAGACATTCGTCCCACGGTGTTGAGGCTCAATACCGCGCTCCAGATCGGGTTGCACGATCAGTGTCCCCTGGCAATATGGGGTTCGACTCGATCATGGCACACCTGCCACCAGATGAAGAGTCGGAGGACGATATCCTTGGAATTTGGAGAATTCGAAACCGTGGCAACAATGCATCTGAGAATGACGAAGATTCGGAGCTGGATGATCTTAGCGATACACTCTCAGACGCCGAAGAGGAGGACGACGATGATGACGAAGAAGACGAAAACGAAATTGTTCTTATTGGGCATCGATGAGCAATCACAAAATAGCATGATATAAGATCAAAAGGGTTGTCTAGGTTGTTTTACTGCAAGGCGTTTGGGGGGCTGCATTAACTTGGTGGGGAGAATACCAGTTGGAGGCTACCGACTGCCTATATGTGTACGAAGGGATGTGACTAGGTTGGTGGTTTGCATCTTGGGCGCCTATTATTCTGCGCTGGTTTTGGTTATTGGAATAAGATTCGACGGACACAAAGTAAGGTAGCATGATTGTTTGAATATGTACCTAGGGCATGAGTACAACAAAATCTCTATTCTGGCAGAGTCTTTTGCGTCGGTTAAGTGAAAGCATTTCCCTATGAACGCCTACCGAGACAATATTTCCATAATTCCAAATTCAATCCGTGTCAAATCTCTGTACAGAGTTCATTCCGCTCACTCAACGTCGCCTTGCCGTGGCTGCAGGTTGCTGGGCCTCTTGTCTGAGTTCCTTGATAACTTGCTGCACGAAAACACATATTAGACACTCTTTCAAATCGGAAACACAAAAGTTCAATTAAATACCGCTAAAGCCTCTGGGTTCACTCCGCGCTCAATCATCGAGATGCAGATTGATAGAGTTCGGCGATCAAGGTGACAGTTCTGCGATCTCAAGTCAGCGGTCGGGTCTTCAGTCGTGTTGGTTTATGGATGAGCTATCGTACTAGGATAGTTGAGATCTCATGGAGAATATCTACGGCTTGTTGCGCAGCGGCGTGCTTATCTGGTTCAGGCATGATGATGGTTGGTGGGTTTTTGATATGGTGTATGAAGAGAGGGAAGTGAAGGGTGGAGGTTGATTGATCATGGCGGGGAGACGCGGGTCGCGGTTCGGTTTGGGCTGATGCAAATCATGACACACAATAAAGAGCAAAATGTTGTAAAAACGACGTGGTTACCGGTGCTTTTAGAAGGAGGTTTCGACATGATAATCTTCTTGAATTTTTTGTTTTCAACCGATCGTGTTGGTAGATTTAATTGCTACTTATCTAGGAGGCCACTTGAACAGACAGCCCCAAGATCTCTGAGATAAATTCAAAGGTGATTTTAAACAAAACAATCAACCAAGGTATAATTATCGTTCTTAAAAACAGCATTATCGCACATAAGCGGTCGTCGCAGCATAATACATAAATCGGTTCGTTAGGTCTTCATAGCCTCCACAAACAGCTCTCTCATTCCCTTCAGCAGAACAACCAATTCCCTCGACTCATTCAGCTTGTCCAGCACCCTCTCAACCTTCTCCCGCTCAATCTTGGGTCTGCAGTGCTTCACATCGTAATCGCGCGAGCTTGTAACAAGTTCAAACCAAGCCTCACGTTCCCAGTCCTTCTCATCAATATGCGTGTACACAAACTTGAGACGATCGTCATGGCCAGCGCCTTCAATCTTGAGGCATAGGTTGGTGATCCAAAAGTCCAACTCGGGGACGTTGAAACGAGACTGTGCTTGTTGCTGTTGAGCGTATTCGCGCTGCGCGGCAAGTCGGGCTTCGATCTCGGCTTGTGTTTGTGCGATTTCAGCCTTGAGACTGTTGCGGGTTGCGAGGTGGTTATCGCGCTGGGCAGCGAGGGAGTTAATAGCGCTCTCCATCTCGCGCGTTTCCGCCTCTTCCTTCTCGATTGTTTGTTGGTGCGTCGAGGTCTTGACTTGAATGATCTCGATGTCTCGCTTCTTCATACGTTGATCCTCTGATGAAGTGGTTAGTAGATACCTTATGCGCCGGCGGTTTAGAGCATACCTTGTAGCTCAGCGACGTTCATGCGAAACTGGTTGCGCTCTTCGAGGACGCGCTTACGGCCCTCTTCAATGAACGCATCAAATCGAGCTGTGAACTTTGCCATGCGATCGCGCAAGTCATCGAAGCCAAAGTTGATGTTGGGCAGCTGGTTTGCGACAGAGGGGCCGACTGGGGCCATGCTCTGTCGCATGCTGGCAGATAGGGAGGACTGAAAGTCGGTAGCCATTGCGTATGACTTAGAGTCGTGAGGTTGCTTGGCTGGTATTGTTTTCGACTTCAAATTCTTGTTCCGTAGAGTAAATGGGCTTGATCATGAAGACACAAATTGGGCCTTGTTCATGTATGTGTGTATGTATTTACACCGCGAAATTGCGTTGCTCGGTCGACTATTAAATGTGGCGCACCTCGCTTGCACCGCCACGTGGGGCCGTCGAAAGCTTCACTTCTCATCGCATGCGCTGAGCGTCTCTTACTTCAACGTCTACTAATACTCACCGATACTTCTCTTCGATAGATATATTTCTACCTGCCTAGCCAAACTCTTCATCGCATGACCTCATATGACATAGGATGCCTTTTTAGTGCTTCAAATACCATTGACTCCCGCTCGAGACTCTCTTGCGACTGTACTAGCCCATCTCGCGATGAAGAAAGGAAAATCGGCCAAACTTTCAGCACATTGGAAATCAAGACTTGGGCCAAATGGCTGAGACCAGGCGACTTACGGACCTGATCCACGGTCACGTAGGAAGTCTTACTTATATACCACCTGAGAATGCGACAGCGCAACCTGGGACTTTTCACTCCAGTCGCGTAACTGCTGAAGGTGAGTTTCTACACAATCCCTTGCGCGCATCGCAATATTGACAAAGATGTCTAGCGCCACACTTCAAGGTTGTTGGATCTTCAGCGGAGTTGTACCCGCCTTCAAAAACTCCTTCTCCAGAGATCTCGTCCAACCTGTGGCAGGAAAGAAGAGTTCAAAAGCGATGGCTTCTTCAGGCTCACCCCGAAGCCTTCATGGGTAACTCAGCGCTATCCGAGCTTCTGCAGGAGAACATGAATCGCTACTCAAAGGTCGAGGGAGAAGTTAGCGATCAACCGTTACTTGCTATCGGCCAAATGACGAATGTGTCGGATCATTCGAGACTCACTGGATCACCCATGCTTGCGGCTGCTACGGGAGAGTCAGGAGAGCTGCTTAGACTGGCTCGGATCGATCAATCGAAATGGAAATGGGGAAATGACAAGCGCACGACTCTTCAGCCTTCTGTGATAGACCCCGATGATCCCGAGGAAGAGGCCATTTGGGCCAGCGATGGTCTGCCAATCTCCCAAGTCAAATTCGCAACCAGTCTCACACGATATGATTCCATTCGCTGGCTCATCGTTCAAAAGCAAACTTCGACCACCATTCTCCATCCAGAGTATCACAAGGTTCCAGTGGCTCAATCGTCTGCTTCCGATTCCGACATTCATCAACCACGGCTGTCGCGAATCGATCCTAACCCGATCCTGACCGTCTCCCATAAGTCGACTGGCGGTAACGCGCAGGTAGATGTCGCATTCAATCCAAATTCTAAGGGCCTTCCCCCACAGATCGCCATCATTGACGAATGCGGATATTGGTCCATATGGGACATCTTAGGGGGAAACAAGCTGAAAACACGACTTCTACCTTACTCGTGCGGACATATCTCGGATGGATTATTGAATGAATTGCCCTCTATGACAGAGCATCCCGCTGAAAAGCACGGGGTTCTATTTGTCGGCACAGCCAAAGTGGACAGTTTCTGGGAGGGTCGTTCACAAAGTGCTGGTGACTCTAAAGGATACGCACAACGATTCAGTCATCTACTGATCTGGAACAGGGAGAAGTACGAGGTCATCGATCTTGTGTCGCACATAGCTCTGCCTCGACTCTCGTTGTTGGCGCGTCCAAAGTCCAAGCCTGATGCAATTCTTGACATCAGAGTCAGCCCAGCCAACCAGAATCACATATTCGTCTTAACTATGCGCACCATTTACTGGATTGACTTATTTGCGAAAAGCACGCTGGAGGAGGAGGTAGGACCAAACCCGACTATTCTGATATCCAGCCCTCGTTTGTTGGACAGAGAAGGATTGCGAATGACAACATGCCTTACTTCAGAAGGTGGACAAGAGACTGCTATGGTGTTCGTCTTTTCTCCGACTCATAGACAACTTCAAACCTACTGGTTCGGACAGTCAAAGTCAAGCGGCCTTCCTTATTGGCATCGTGACACGCTTACTCTTCCTCAAAATGCTGGATCGGCCAGTGTTGATATTCAATCACTCGAAATCCATCCGGTCAAGCTCACGCGGGATGGGGACGCCTCGTCTGGCTTTGGGGCCGATTATTACCGTGCAGGAGTTCAATTCTACCAAGGCAGCATCCTGAGCAAGAATTTGGGTGTGCAATACTGCATCTGTGTCTCAGTCAAAGATCGCAATATGCAGATTACGTTACCTAGTGGGCGGGTTGGTCGTAACAAGTCAGACGAAGCACAGCGCTGGAAAAAGAAACGAAAACAGTTCATTAGACATATGGGAAGCACGTTTGTGCTTCCCGAAGGCATGGCTGATGATAACATCAAACATGTGGTAAAACATAACAATCGATCCAAGGACCTCGACAAGATAAAGAGCAGAGCATCTGCGGTCTTGGGCCCTGTAAGCTTGAACCTGGATGGCTTGTGCCGTTCTCTTCAGAAGACGTTGCTGGCTATTTCAGACAGCCTTCATGATATACCGCCCGCTTTACTTTCAGCTATTCAAGAGAATATCACTGAGGGGGTGGCTGAAGGGAGACTGCCCCTAAAGACTTGGAAAGAAACCGGCAACGAGCTTGGTCCGATAGATTTACGGAATGGTTTTCACGAAACACAACCCGATATGCTCGATTTGTTTGCAGGTTGTGATGGACAAACAGTCGTGACGCAACTCGGAAGACAGACTTCGCAGGAGTGGATTCGAGAACTCGTCAGCTTGTCGCATCTTAACCAAACATACGTTGACCTTTGGCTTGATCCGCTGGAAGGAAGAATACCCCAGCAAGAGGAGGAAATAATAAGGGGATGGATCGCAGACCTAGCTAAGGATATGTTTCTAGCAACAGCCGGAGTCATGGTTCAAGATGTGCCTCTTCTAGGGCCGGCAAGCCAGGAGGAAGATGGACGAGCTCAGCCCACTCAGTCGAGTGTAGTTCGAAACAAGTCATCGCAGTCATCAGAAGGTGGAATTCCTTCATCACCTCTCGTTGCGACACCAAACAGTGCCAATGATGCAGCGATCAGACGATTACAGCTCCTCGCACCATCATTGAGATTGGACAAGATGGAAAATGTCAAACCGTCTAAGGTGCTGTCATACTGGCCTACTGAGCGTGGTATCAGTACAGATGACTACATATCTAGTGTTGCCGTTGCTACTGATAGGAAGTTTGACGACGCAAGGTCACGACTGCAAAGGATCGAAAACAAGCGCAAGGCCCAGAACGACAAGTACAAACTTCCACCGTTTATGAGAGAGGGCAGAGACCCCAAGGCCATCAGGACTTCGGTGCGAACTACAGCGGGCAACCCCATGTCTTCGCCGATGCGTCCTCGGAGAGAAGAGCCCGTGGCACTGCCGCCGATATCTGTTGCTCCCACGCCTCAAACCATGTCGAGCCAGCAAGGCATACCTTCGTCTTCACAAAGCCAAGGGCTCTTTGGGCCATCGTTTGCTATGAGCCAGCCTGTATCGGGCATCTTCGGGGATAGGAAGAAGGCGAAGAAGAATAAGAGGAAGGGTGGGTTTAGATGAAGCAAGCGAAGCAAATTACAGGAGTATTGGCTATACATTCAGGGTTATTGATGATATAAATGGCATATATAATTGCTATTATTTAATTGGTAGTCAGGAAATCATGAAGATTGGTTTTTTTTCAACTGCTGTTTGGGTTGTGTGACCTTGAGTCTGTTATTAATGTTCATGATGTCCAGTCCTGGACGCTTATGTAAGGGGCCTAGTGCTAAAACGTCATCCTCAATGGTTCACTTGACTTACAACCAACATCAACTCAACCATCACCACGAGCTTGACTCAAATTTCACAAAGACAACTGCCCTTACAATAAATTACATATTGCAGGACTATTCAGATCAATCTGACATCATGTCTCACTGCCATGATGAACATTTTGGCCATGGCCACGACCACGACCACGACCATGAGCATGAGCATGAGCATGATCACTCCGACGACATCACACCAGCAGTACAGTTCTCACTCTACAGTCAAATCAACGTTGATCACATTGTCACTCTGAATGAGGCCCAGCGAGATGCTGGTCAGAAAATCGTCAAGAAGACGTGGCAAGAGAGGCTCAGCGCTGAGCCTGAGCTTGAGAGTGATGTTGATGAGCAGCTTCTCATGACAGTACCGTAAGTGAAACCCCATCTTATACACAAGTATTGTGCTAAACTATATCAGATTCACGGCCCAAATCAAGCTTCACTCCATCCTCATCCGCACATCCCCCTCAGCCTCAGCCCCCAAAACCCTCCATCTCTTCATTAACCGGGACGATCTCGACTTTGCAGCCGCCGAGGAATCAGACCCTATTCAAACCCTCGAGCTCTCCCAGACAAGTGATCTGCAAGAGATTCCCGTGAAGAGAGCCCTGTTTGGAAAGGTGCAGCGGCTGGTGCTCTTCTTTGCGGACAACTTTGGCGATGGTGATGAGGATGTGACCCGTATCTCGTACATCGGTTTCAAGGGTGAATGGACTCAGCTTGGCCGAGCGCCTGCGAATATCATCTACGAGGCTGCTGCGAAACCGGGAGATCATAAACTCAAGGGCGCGAGTGTGAATCAGATGGGGAGTGGTATTGGAGGAAGGGGTCCTGGGATTTAGAGAGGATAAAGGTCAAAAGTCTCATAAAGTATAGACTACAGAATCAATTCTGACCGCTTCGTTGAATCGCTAGAACCTTGAAAGAAAGAAAAAATGCCCCTCCACCCCTGAACTGTATGGGACCAGAGTATCACCAGACTGGAACAATAAATGGGCAGCTCTGGAGGTAATGCTCAGCGATGAGCGGTAAGATCTCAAGAACTTTTGGCATAAGCATCTAAACATTGAGAGATGAATCATTAGTATTAAATAATAATGAACATCCAGGGAAAACTTACTGTTATTACTTGATATAATCCAAACACGTATAAGCACTATTTAACTTTGGGATCTACCCGCTCGAGGAACTTTAGGAACCAATGTCGTTGGCTCTCTTTCAAAATTCGCTGGGATTCTTCAAACACCTGCTGATCACCTAAAAACAGTTAGATATCTAAAACCTTGGTAATAGTATGGTATTTTGATGACTTACGATGTCGCTCGAGTTCTGAGAGTGCTGATAGTACTTTGCTTTTGAGTTCGCTTTGTGACTTGGAGATCTCATTCTGTTTATTGTAAATCATTTCAAGAGTTACTTCTGGAGTTTTAATAGAATTGTCGATAGAAGCGCTCTGGGAATGAATTTGGAGAATCATAATTGGTGTCGGCCATCTTGGTTTTAGCATGGGAAGAGAGCGCGTCGATCGCATTAATCGTGACATGTTTTGTCTCTGATGTGTATTGTTTTGTTGTACTATTAAATGAATGGAGAGAATGTTGATGTAAAGAAGAGAAGTAGTGGGGGGGAGGTGGGAGGTGGGAGAAATGGTAGATAAGGGAAACAATGCTAGCCGGGAATTCTCCGGGCGCTGCAAAAGCTCTCCAGTATCTCAACCCGTCCAAAATAATCTTCACCACTATCAACCGATCCGACCCATCGCCCTCAATATCCCACCCACGGCGGCCCAATTGCTCTTCTCGACAGCGTCACCGCCGCCGCCGACACGCCGCCTTCAAAAAATGCCTCCCCGTCTGCCAATTCGCCTGGCCCTCCCACGGCCCTGCGCCGTCGCCGCCCGGCCTCTCCTCCTCCCGCTCACAGCTACCCGCGGTGTCAAGTATGGATGGACCACGGCTCCTCCTCGCAGCAAGCACAAGCGATTCAACCAGCCTTCTTCCGGTCTTCCTGCGCTCACGAGTGGTCCTGCTGCTGCGCTGAAGCGTCGGGAGAATACTACGCCTCTGCGCTCGGGTGTCCTTGCTACCAAGAAGGGCATGACTAGTGTGTTTGTTGGAAAGACCCGTGTGCCTTGTACTGTGCTGCAGCTCGATCAGGTTCAGGTCGTCGCCAACAAGACCAGGCAGAAGAACGGTTACTGGGCTGTGCAGATTGGTGCGGGCTCGCGTGATGGTCGAAACGTCACGAGCCCATTGCTGGGTTACTACGAGGCCAAGGGCATCGCACCCAAGGCTGAGCTCGCCGAGTTCAAGGTCCGAAACGAGTCTGGTCTTCTTCCTGTTGGTGTTCAAATTCTTCCCGACTGGTTCAAGAAGGGCCAGTACGTCGATGTCAAGGGCCGATCGCGGGGTATGGGTTTTGCTGGTGGTATGAAGCGCCACGGCTTCTCCGGTCAGGAAGCTTCGCACGGTAACTCCAAGAACCATCGAACAATTGGTACAACGGGTCCTTCTCAGGGCAGCGGTAGTCGTGTCATGCCTGGCAAGAAGATGCCTGGTCGTATGGGTAACGAATTCGTCACAGTGCAGAACCTCAAGGTCATGATGGTGGATAACGACTTGGGTATTGTGCTAGTCGGTGGACCTATTGCCGGTCCCAAGGGTCGTGTTGTTCGTCTTCAAGACGCCAAGAAGCGAAAGGCTCCTCCTCAACCTCATCGTGAGGCTGCTTTGGCTACTCTACTGGAGCGCAACCCCGATCATGAGGTTAAGCTCCAAGAAGCCCGGGAGAGGCATCTTCAGCTGAAGAATGAGAGAGAAACGGCGCAGCTTCAAGATTAATGACTTTTACCGTGGATTGTAAGAGGGACTTTGTACTACGTATGATAAATGGGAGAGATCATAAGCGGGCTTTTTGTATTATACACACACACCATCTACTGTACAGATTCGACTACAACCGGAGTACCCAGGGTTATCAAATTCATTTTAACAACAATTCTCGCCTCCCATGTTCCCTTTGAGTGACCCATCATGCCTCACTTGTATTCGACCTGCTTTCGAAATCCTCTTGTAGGAGCATCGTCCTCCACAGCAGGAAGATCCTCACCACCTCCAATAAGCGCCTTGAAAGGATCGCCATTATCCAAGAGGTCCAATCTCGTCCCATCGCTCATGGTAAGACTCCACTCTGTAGTTGAGAAGAATCCCTTGCTGGTAGGTCTGTTGCTAGCAAAGCGCATAACACCCTCGCCCTTTGTGCCTCGTACCGAGAACCAGATATCGATACGGCCGTGAAGCTGGTTCATCTCGCCGTGGATCCAGGGGATTTGGTGCTTGAAGTAGATCTCGTCACCTAGAAGATCGCGAGCCTCTTGGTTGGTTCGTAGAGCGTAGAGTGTCGAGGAGACGACGGGTGAGGACATCTTTTGGTAGTTGAAGATGGCTACTGATGAAGCGGCCACGATGAGGAGGAAGATGGGAAAAGTACGGCGCCAGCGGAATGTGACATCAGCTACATCTACACAATCACCAATTTCAGTCTGATTCAATGGCTTATTGAGTCTCAATTGTCCGTACCTGGAAGCTCTCGGTCCGCCCTCCTCGACATCATGGGCCCATCTCCAGGCTTCGGCGCGGGAGTCATCCATCTTCTCTGTGCTGGTCTCAATGTGACAGTTCTCGACTTGAGAACGGCCGCCAAGCGTCGTCGGATGATCCTAGGTAGCGCTAGTTGTTGCGACATGGTGATTTTGCGCTCAATTTCTGGTGATCAACTGAATGGGAGTTGATCAGCTGAGGCTCAATTCAATTGCTCGATATCGGCGAAATTTTGCTGCCGGACGCCGATCCGATGTTGCTTGCTCGAGGTGGGGCAAGGGCCGGTGTGGCGTCATAAGGCTGAGCCTCACTTCAACCTTGTGGACAGTTTAACCATGTGACTGACGAAAGACAGGCTCTTACATCAACAACCTGGCCTCAACTGTTCCTTATTCTAATGCTCTATATTTTCTCCTCAGTTCAAGTCTCTCATCGGATCTTAGCGACTTTATTATGCCTGCGTATCAGGGAACGACAGCCCGTTTCAGGCGCACGTTTCACTATCCAGAGGAAGACTCAACAGACTCACAGCCTGAAGCCTTGGATGAACAAGGTATACCATAGCAGTCTTGACAAAGTACCAAAAATATACATCTAACACTACTCTTAGAACAAGAAGACTACATCAATCAGCTCGCAGCGGAAAACGCCGCTCGAGATATTCAGTTTCGCCGGTTCCTCCTCGCCATACCCCTTCTGGCGACCATCCCCTATCTTCCCGCTCTCATCAACCCTCCTACAGCACTTCTCGCTCTTCTAAGCCTAACCTCTCTCTTTTCTACGGCCTATTTGCTTCATCACCAACCACCAGCATCATCAGGAATTCCATTCCTTGATAGATGGGCAAAGCCTCAAACTCCACGACCAACTCGCCCTCCATCATTATCAACAAGGGAGTCTTCCAGTGTGTTTGACGATGATGATGAGGGCGAGGTAGACGATGTGCCGTATGTTCCTCGTGGGAGGCCACGACAACGCAGGACTTCGTTCAGTTACATCGAAAGAAGGTCGCCGCTTGAAACTTATCTGCCCTATCTAAATTTGGGCCTCGGCCTAGTTTTGATTTTGATGGCCTGGGCAATAGGCAGAACAAAAAGCGAAGCCGTGTGGCCCGGAATGGGATACCTGCCCTTGGTCGTCTATGGTATTATTCTGGTGTCAAAGATGGTCATGGGCAGTGTTGACCCAGAGAAGGAGTTGTCGTCACTCAAGTATGACTACAAAGGTGCCTAATCATAATAATCAGGCATTTAGTTAAGTTGGTAAAACAAGTGCAAATACACAGTGATGAATAGTTCTATCCGATCAACGCATGTCTTCAGATCCCTCTTTTTCTATCCGTCCCGGCCATTTCAGTCGTTATTCGGGCATTTCTCATTACAGCCATCTACATGTCTATCGAATCATTGAAACGCAAAATACCATGGCTTTTCAGAACTCCATCAACACCCTTGGGTGGTCGAGGGAAAGGATCAGTCATTGGGCTCGCATCCGGTGCGTCCGATGACTTGTCTGTCACCAAAGCCAGCCCATGAGACTTGATAGCATCTACCAGTGCCGGTACCATATCCTATCGGCAGTCAGCAAACAGTTTAAGCAGAGAATAGCAGTTTCAACATACCAGTAGTCGAGAATAGCATATTAATCCCATGAAGTTATTGCTTTGGGCAATTCTCACAACCTCCTTAATAGAGGTACTGCGCCTTCCACTGGGCCCTGAGGTCTCCTCTCGTCCTAAGTCGTTACACAAGAAAACAGGGAAATTCGGCTGCTTCCAATTCAAGGCTGTACATAGTCGAGGGCTGAAGCTGCTGAATACAATCGACCGGACTACATCAGGAGCCTGTGCACGTTGTGTTCGTGCATGCTCGAACACAATAGTGAGGATTGAATCGACAAACACGTTGACGTCCAAAGCAGGTCCAAGCGAGAAAGCCTTTTCTTCCTCGGGAGTTGGGTACAGTACTTGGAGGTTAACATGCATTCCAGGGTTGAGTAAAGCAAGTGCTTCCTGAAGTGTCACGCCGGCCGTCGCAAGGATGTGATAGACCTCAGCCATGCTTTCAGCTGACTTGGTCTTCAAATTGGGAAGTTCTGCACGACTGTTGCTCCTGATCGTCATAGAAGTGAATTGTTCCAGAGTCAATCGGCAGACAGGAATATCAAGACCACCGCAGGCTATTGTCCATCTAGGCCAGAGCACAGGGACACCGTCACTGGTATACTGAACAAAGAGCCTTACATAATCGCCAGAGAGACTCGATCCAGTTACAATAGCGCTCGTTGGTTGATTGAATTGGCTTGTTGCTTTCCAGTAGGTTTCAAAGTCGGTAATCTCCAGAGGTTGCCCTTGGAATGGCTTGATGACCTGCACAGTGAAGCTGATCTGGCCAATGGCGCGAAGGCGGGGATCAAACAATGGCAAACAACATGCTGAAGAGCCCTGTAATCCCTTGAAGATGCTTGATAGGGCGACCGTCTTGGCAATAACCTTTGCGCCATATGTGGGGAACACATCGATATCGAGGCTGAAAGTATCCAAGTTGTCAACCTGGAAGGATACGATACGAGTGTCTTCTTGGAAAGGTAGAATGATATTCTTCGGTATAAGATCTGAAACTTTTGAAGAAATCGTGAGGCGAGCCGCAGGGTATTTTCCGTCCTGGAAGAAGACAAGGGGCTGTTCCTCGAAATCCCCGAAGGAGATCTGAACAACTGTCTTTGTGTCGAGGAAGTTGTGTCCGTATCGGCGCAGAGGGATGATTGGAGGAGGAAGCTCGAGTTCGGGGATCGCATCGGGGTCAAGAGACATGGGCAGAGGCGCAGTACTTGAATCCATAGGACCCAAGGCAGGCTGCACCATGAAGGGACTGGCTCGTGGGCGTGTGTTGAAAGGGGTTAGCAATTTCATACATGCAAGGTGTCCCTCCCAAGCAGCATAGTACATGGCTGGAAGGTCCTTCTCATCCACAATGCTTGCATCGACCCCAACCTTGAGTAGTGCTTGAAGACAATCGACATTGCCTTCGCTTGCAGAATGCACCAGCGGTGTCCATCCATAAAGTTTATCAATTTGGTCGAGATCAGCGCCGTATTGCTTGAGGAGCAGGAGCAGTTCTGAGGTTTGGCCAGCTCTCGCTACGAGATGCTGAGGGTAAAGGCCTTCAGCATCAGGTAGGATCTTGGCCCCATGCTTCAACAGCATCTCAACCACGGCCACCGAGCCATGTTCGCAAGCGAGGTTCAAGGGGACATGATCGGAATCAGAGAACGGGTCTATACGTGCAGATCTAGCCAGGAGAAGTTCGATGCAGTCGAGATGTCCGTGGATAATAGAGTGAATCAAGGGTGTGAAGTTGTCGTGGTCAATGAGGTCGATGGTTTTTTGATTTGCTACACGGTAGTCAGCCAAGTAAATCAACGCCCAAATATCATTCAGCAACTTACCGTCCAAGAGGACCTTGAGCATTTCCAACCTTCCATGAAGGCTGGCATAGTGCAGAGGAACCCGGCCGTAGACATCCGTTCTATCCACAACAACATTGACCGACAAGCCCCACTCCAGGACGTACTGCTTCCCATAGATGGCAGCTTGGTGCAGGCAATTTCTCTCATTGATATCATCATAAGAGTGGAGATCAACGAGACCTGTATCGAGTAGGACTCGCAGGGACTCTTGTGGAGCTTCTGAGATGGCTGCCAAGAAGGTCCGCGTGAGCCTTTCCATCAACGAGCTATCTCCATCTCCGGTGTCGTTGGCGGAGCGCATCCGTTGAAGGAGATCCTTCAGGGACTCGAGGTTTCCTGTGATAACAGTATCAAGTAGCAGTGTGTCTGCGTCCCCTTCATCAGTACCGATGAAATGCTGCGAGGTCACCACGTGCCCTGACTGAAAGTTGACTTGGATTCCATCCGACCAAGCACCAAGCTCTTGTAGACTTGTGGTGGCCTGATCAGAAAGCTCGCTGATTACCGTGGCATTGAAGAATGGCTGAACTTCGACGGCTCTTGAAAGGTAGAGCTCCTTTGTCTTGGACTTTGATGTCTTGTCCCACTTTTTGAGAATCTTTGAGAAAGCAGTACCGTTGATCTCGACAAACTGTTGGAGTTTGTTTAGGTCGGTGGCAAACTGCTGGAAGCCTTCCTCGAGGGTAGTGAACTTGGCTGAGCGCCGAGAGACGCCATGACGAGACTGTATCACCTTCTTCTTGTCAAGTAGCGTCTTGAGGCGGATTTTCAGCTATGGTATGTTAGCTGCATGTGTCATTACTACGTTTCGGACGTGATACAAACCTCGGCTTCCTTCTGCAGATAGAAGGCGTTGACCTTGTCAAGTTCCCGTTCCTGTTCCTCATTTAGCAAACATGTCGGGATGTTCATGACGAAGACGTAACACCAGAGTGAACTTACCAGTTGGAAGAAGAAGGTTGCTTTATTGGCCTGGAGAGCGGCCTGGGAATCCACGGGGGTGGCTGAGCGGAGAACATCGTTCTGCGAGGTTAGGGTAGGGGTTGCAGACAGCTTCTTGATGAGCTACATGGCAGCGTGTCAGTGGAAGAAGTCTCGAGAGTTGGTCGAAATGCAATATGGTGGCGATGAAGAAACGTGGATGTGTAGGGGAGGGCGAATGGAAAACAAGGAATTGCTTTTGGCCAGCCACTGTCAGACTGCGCAATACTTCATACCCAAGGCGATGGGGTCTGCGAATGAAGCAGGGCATATACTCGGAGAATGATAGCCCAGAACGGCAGTGGGAATAGCAAGGGCAAGGGCAGGGACACGACTAGGAAACTTAGAAGCCAGCTGGCAACCAGAGCTGAGAAATGCAGACCGAGCAACTGGAAGAGGAAGGATTGTAAGGGCCTTGGAAAAAGTGATAGTGGACCGAGCACTGCAGCGTGGGAGATGACAGCGGAGTCGGTAGATGGACGGACGCCGGGGCTCTCGGTGGCAGGAACGGAAAGGTTAAGGGGCGGGAATGACATGGGCGTACCTTTTTCAGGGCCTTATAGTTGACAAAGCTGGCAGCATATTCGGGCACCTCAAGCTGACGCTTCTGGATCTGCTTGCCAAACTTCCTATAGGAGAATGTGAGTAAGCTATGCGCTCATAGTACAGGCCATGACGGCGGAGTTGTCGTTCGTCTGTGAAGAGCTTCCAGCTCAGAGTGGGCTCTTGAAGGGTCCCTGAACCACTGCGAGCTGGACAACTGTCGACGAAGAAAACGAGCAAGGAAGTACGGATATATCTTACATGTTGCGGCGTGGGCGCCCGCGGGAGCTCTTGGTGACTTAGAGGGCAGACGAGGAAGCGGATAGGTGACAAGGAATGGCTGACTTGGGCGATCACTGTTTGGAGGGAGAAGTGAGCGAGGATGTGTGGCTGAAATATGCGAGTTTCAGTGTCAGTTACAGCGTCCGTGTGGTATCTTGCGTGTGTTTTGTGTGTATGTGCAACAGTGCAGTGTTGAGGGGGAGGGTAGGTAGGTAGGTAACGAAATAGAGAACAGCCAGGAGCGGAGACATGACCAGGTCAAGCAAGACAGAGACCAGAGCAAGGAAAGGCGTCTTTGAGAAGCTCCATAAAGATGCACATGAAAGATGAGCCAGGCATTAAAGGTGCATGTCAAAGTCGGACCAAGATCAGCTCAGCCCAGACCAGACCAGGCAGAGTTGTTGAAGAGCCCCGGTGGAGTGTGAGTTGAGACCCTGTGGATGCGTCCCGTTTCTTCACAGCAACGCAAGCAACCACTTCCAAGTAATTCCACTTCTCTTTTCCTCTCTTGCACAAGCCTGTCATGTATAGAGTGACACACACACGATAAACGCCCGGTTTCTTCAGGATCTTTGCTTGGACCTTGACCCATCACCCGACAGCCCGGTTATCCTTAGACAACGTCCGAGATCGACTCCTGTAGGGCACGTGGGGGGGGTACCTTGACCAAAGTCTATGCCATCACTTTGGCTGGGCCAGCGGCGTGAGAAAGGGCGTGAAGTGCTGACGAAAAAACGCTCGCGGATAGCGTGGCCTCCAAGTGTGTGAATATAGAAACGAGATGCAGTTTATGGGTAAGGGTTCGCTAGAATCATGAGAGTGAAGGATAAGGCAGGGTTGAATCGGATTGGATTGGATACGATATTGGAGATCCTCACTCACCAAAAGCCGAGGCACTTGCTCTCGAAGACTCAGTCAGTAAAGCACAGACCGGTAGTCAAATCAATAGTATTCCTTGATTGTTCCAAGCCTGTCAAAAGGCCTTGTTCGTTGTATGTCAAGCCTTGAAAGGGAGCGGAGTCCACTGAGACGAGGCTGGACTGGCTAAGATTGTTGAGTCCCGTAAGTTGACTCAAGTCGACGTGACGTGGATCCGAGGCGTGTTCAAAAGCGGCAAGTGATTTTAACAACAACAATTTCTTCTCTCCAATAGGAAGACCTCCAATTGTATTTGGTAAGAGAAGACTTCAGAATAAAATCAACGTCGCGGTGATGGTGTTTTTTTATTATGTCAAAAGACGAACTTGATGGGAACCAAAAAACTGCCCCTCTATGGATGCTCTAAGGTAAAGGAAAGCACAAGCTCAGCCCAGTGAGTGGCACCTGCAACAAGACGGTCAACCAAAATGGTAAAGGAACCATTCACCAAAAAGAAAGAAGCGGGGACATGAAATGACATAGATTGACTGTTTATAGCGTCTGAACTCCCTGGGTCTAAGCAGTAAATGACCTCGTGCCTTGAATGGTTTCCTTTTTACTTGCTCATTCTCCTCTTTCTCGACTCGATCACGACTCTCATGGTCCCACGAAGTTACCAGCATGGCGGGGCAATTCAAAAGTTCAAGTCGGTGACTTGTTCCGCCCAGCTAGTCCCCTAACAAGCCACCACCACTCCGCCCTGATTCGGAAGATACACTACCATCAAGCATAAGGTCCCGAACAAGCATCCGCTAATCTCAAGCCGTCCGTTGAACGATCCGCACATCCAATGACCGTCTCGTATCCGACCCCGTGCTCGAGCGACAGGCGGTCCGGCTCACAGCTCCGGGCCATATCTCCATCTTTAGCTGTGCGATGCAATGCAATGCACGAGCCTGTCTCCTGTGCATCGCAACGGGACCTGTCGGCTGTTTCTCCGCGTACTTCTTCCACTTACGTTACAATAATGATTTCAATGACCTGCCTTGTTTCCATTGGTAAAGCCGAGACGGAACGTCATGGAGCAAGGGGTCTCGAGAGGCTCCAGACTCAAGAGGGAGTGACTGTACAGCTCCTGGGAAATTTCTTATGTCATTTTCCCCCATCTCAGCTCCATCACCATAAGGACTTGCACGACTCGAGGCACGTCTCCGTTTCCTAGTTCATGAGTAAGGAATGAATAATCTTCAGGCTTGCTCTATGCCTGTCACTGTTGACATTGGTTGGGCAAACACAAAAATCCACTATGTGAGAGCTCTTATCGTCGTGTGTCCTACGGAACTGGATATGCTATGCAAGCCAAGGAACGAACACCGAGTCCGCGCCGACGCCTCATGATATCGTCACTCTAGAACAGTCACGGGTCATGATGCACAATGTGGAAGGACAGCAGAGTAGGCAAAACCAGGAAAAGAAAGGCTACTATATGCTATCTACTGAACCGTCGTGAAGTACGATCCGGAGCTATAACCATAAACAGACCACCCATGTTTGCTATGACAGCGAGAGTGGCACCAAACTCTTCGACTATGGTGCTCTCATGACTCTCGACTACGCCTTCATGACTTCCACCCTCTTCCGATCTGAACGACTGGTCTACGCCAATCTGCCACCATCTAGTTCTTCTTTGCCTCTGTGTCTTTAGACTCGCTCAGGCTATCAGCCATTGCCTCAGCAGTAGCCTTCTTCAAGCGCTCACTGTCATCAGTCTTGTCGTCCTTGGTCTTCTGATGTGTTTCCCTCTCATCTTCACTATCTCCAAGACTAAAGGGGTCGTTTTCTGCGATAGGGCTTGGCTCAACCGCCGACATGGGCTGCCACTTGCTTCCCCTTGTGCCACTCGCGGGAGCTGCATCCTTGGGTGGCACTCTAGGTGAAGAGTCATACATATTGATTTCTTCGGTTTCCTCCTTGAAACCAACTCGTCGGCCGTTGCTAGGCTTAGGCGATGTCGATGGGGGAGGGGGCTTGTACATGCCAGTATTGGCCATGGGTCGGTTCACGGGAGCTGCGAGTTGTCAACATTTGCTTCAACAATACAGGTGTCAGTACTCACTTCCATCAGAAGAAAACTTCATGCCAGCGAAATCATCGCTGAGAACTTGGGGATCCGCATCATATCGGTCATAGTCACCGCTTCGCCTGCTGGACTCTCCGGGACGACGGAAGGGCTCTCCTTGTCGTTGCGTCTGCTCTTCACTCTCATCAAAGTTCTCCTCGATCTTCTTCTTGATGTTTGTAATCCATCCGTTGACCTTTTCCTGTGTCTCGAAGAATCCCTTACGTAGGTTTTCGCGAATAACAGGGAGGTCATCGTCAATGAAGCTGTGCTCACGGTCGTCGCCCCATTCATCCTGACCTCGCTGACCCTGTCTTTGACCTCGGTTGGCAGTGCGCGACTCGTAGGCACCAACATTGTCGTAGTGTTCTGCAAGCTGGCGTGCATATAGCTCGTCTGCCTCCAATTGCGACATCTGAGTTCGGTTCTGAGGCCTAGGGGGTTGAGGCGGGGGGACTTCGTCGGCGGGTTCGTTTTGCGCAGCATCAGGATCGGTCATCTCTATGCGTATATCAGTTTATCGTGCCCTCTAGTCAGAGTTTGTATAAGCGTACCTAAGAGAGCATGGAACGCAGGCTCAACGCGACCACCACTAGCTCTCAACACAGCCTTAATAACACTCAGCTCTACAGTAGGGAAAGCTTCCTTGAGTATAGTCTCATTCTTTTGCGCTTCGGAAACAGGTCGGGGAGGCTTAGGAGGCGCTGTCTCGTTCGTGGGTGGTGGTGCCTGAGTCTGAGCCTGGGTGGTAGTGGTGTTGGTCGCAGCAGCGGGTGTAGTGTTGCTATCGAGGACGCCAGATTCCTGAACATCATCATCATCATCGAGATCAAGGGGTTGCGCAGTAGTAGGCGACTCAGGTCCGCTCTCGGCGATGGCCTTGTTCTGGTAGGAGAAGTCATGTTAGCACAAATCCTCTAACATCAGCCATCTAAGACAGTTCTCGAAAGGAGTAGTAGTATACCGTTTCTCCAGGGGCTGACATCCTGATCGCACTTGTCGTTGGTATGATTTTCTGTCAGTCTGAAGTTATCACGAGTTCACAGTCGAGATTCGATTAGAAGTCGGTTGAAAGATGGGCAATATCCAGGGAAATTGGGGATTTCGCTTCAGCCTGGCCCTGCTTGTGATATTAAGGTTGAGGCGCGAGGGGTCAATCAGTCTACACGAAGCTGATGACGTTGACCCACTCGCCACAATGCATTCTCAATGGGGAAGTTGCTCTGATTGGCTGTAGCTCTGACAGCAGTATCAAGTCTAGGGTAACTTTTCATGCGTCTCATGAAGCTTGAGTTTGGCCATAATGCTTCATGCAAAATGAATCGTGTTCAAACAAGCTGAGTTTTGTGCGCGCATAACTAGAGGAGAAAACACACAGATGGCATGAGAGGCTCTGCGTTGATCTTAAGAAAAAAGGGTCCTAAATCTATTGAAATTGTTTGAGCCAATTCAAGATGGCAGACCTGGATCTAGACGCAGCTTTTATCCCAGCTCTTCATAAGCCAGCAGCCTTGCTCCCAATTGCAAAACATCGCGAGAGCCTACTCTATGTGATTGAAAAATACCAAGTCACCATTGTTATAGGCCAAACCGGTTCGGGAAAGACAACGCAAATACCTCAGTTCCTAGAACGAGCAGGATGGTGTTCAGGCGGAAAGATCATTGGCGTCACTCAGGTAAGTAAATACAAAACCATGTCACCACACAAGCTGACGTTTCTCAGCCTCGTCGTGTCGCAGCAACCACCGTTGCTGTTAGAGTCGCCGAAGAAGTTGGTTGTGAGCTTGGCAAAGAAGTCGGATACTCGATACGGTTCGAGGACGTGACCTCGGCATCAACAAAGATAAAGTTTCTCACAGATGGCCTCCTCATCAGAGAAGCTCTCGTCGATCCATTGCTGACGCGTTACTCGGTTATTATGGTTGATGAGGCACACGAGAGGTCTATCAGCACTGATGTCTTGTTGGGCCTACTGAAGAAGATTCGCCGAAAGCGACCCGAGCTGCGTATCATCATCAGCAGTGCCACTCTCCAAGCTAAGGAGTTCCTGGAATTCTTCACAAGGAGCAGTGATGATCAGCCAAACAAAACAGACAAAAAGGATGACACCGGGGCCATCGTCAGTCTCGAAGGAAGAACATACCCAATAGACATACTCTACTTGGAGTCACCGGCAGAGAACTATGTTGAGAAAGCAATCGACGTGGTCTTTGATATCCACACCCAAGAGGGCGAAGGAGACATCCTAGTTTTCCTGACTGGCCGAGAGGAAATCGACAATGCGATTCAAGCAGTCAGCGAGCGCATGCTTGATCTTGGCTCAAAACACGGTCCCTTGATGCCATTGCCATTATATGCTGGCTTGTCTACCGAACAGCAAATGTATGTTTTTGACAAGCTACCCGAAGGCACACGAAAAGTTGTCTTTTCTACGAACATCGCCGAAGCATCAGTCACAATCGATGGGATTGTCTTCGTGGTGGATAGTGGATTCGTAAAACTGAGGGCGTATGACCCAAGGACTGGCATAGAATCACTCACTGCTACAGCGGTATCAAAAGCAGCCGCGTCGCAACGTGCTGGACGAGCTGGTCGCACAAAACCTGGAAAATGCTTCCGACTTTACACTGAGCAGAGTTACCAATCGCTGCCAGATGCCAATGTCCCTGAGCTTCAGAGGTCGAATTTGGCACCTGTCATTCTGCAACTCAAAGCTTTGGGAATAGACAATATTGTGCGGTTCGACTTTCTATCTCCGCCACCGTCTGAACTCATGGCCAAGGCTCTTGAGTTGCTGTATGCTCTAGGAGCTTTGGATGAGTATGCCAAGCTCACTCGACCTATGGGCTCAAGGATGGCCGAGTTGGCCGTTGAGCCTATGATGGCGAAAACCCTCCTAGCAGCACCGTCCTTTGGATGCCTCAGCGAAATGCTTACTATCGCGGCAATGACCAGTCTCGGAGGCAGTGTATGGTTCTCTCACGAAGGCGAGAAAAAGAAGATGGAGACATCACGCAGAAAGTTCGCCGTGGATGAAGGTGACCACTTGACTCTCCTCAACGCCTACCAAGCCTTTGTTACAAAGGGACGAAAAGAAGCAAAGTTCTGTCATGAGAACAACCTCAACTTCAAGTCCATGAGTCGAGCAGTCAGTATCAGAGCTCAACTAAAGCGGTATCTTGAGCGATTCAGCATTAATATAGATGAGACACTCGCTGGACAAGCATCACCGGAGGCGAACGTCAAAAAAGCAGAACAGATCCGCCGTTGTCTTACATCGGGCTACTTTGCCCACGCAGCAAGGATGCAGCCAGACGGAACGTTTCGCAACGTCGAGGGCAACATGGTCCTTCACGCACATCCAAGTTCACTAATGTTCAACCGCAAAGCGGATTGGGTCATCTTCCATGAAGCAATGGAGACGGGTACCAAGATATTCATCCGGGATGTCACCAAGATCGAGAAAGGATGGCTCTTGGAATATGCGCCAGAGTTTTACCAAATCACGACAGATCGGAGAGGGTGAGGGGCTGGATATGAAGGGAAATGGGGCCATCGATATGTGAAACTGCCAGGCCGGGGATAACTGGGATGGTATATGAATGGCGGTTTCAAAGCTTCGGGATCAAGGATAGCAATGTTGGTTAAGGTGTGAGGCATTTCCCCACAGTGAAAATATCATTTGCTTGATTTACAAAAGTGAGATGACATTACTGGAGGAAGCCTTGGCTGGTCAAGGGAGACCTTGATTCCGATATGAACTGCTATGGATATCCATGGATGTTAAGCTATTAGCTTGCCTGTCAAACACTGACCGCCATTGGATCAGACGAAACCTAATGTTGATGTTTTCGTATGGTAATAGCAAGGATGACGGTGAACGGGCCGAAGGCAGGGCAAAACAGAGTTCAAAACAATCCGCAGTAAGGAGTACATATTTGCAACATGTGAAGGTAAGAGTGGTGATAGCCTCGTCTCTGGGATGTAAGGGAGCTTGATCGTCCTGACTAATATTGGTGAACGGCTCAACTACCTAATAATAAATCATCCGGCTTCCCCGGCGGATCTATGTGATATGCCGTGAGATGGCACGCGGCCGAAGTCACTGAATCAAAATTACAAGCTCCATATTGACGTAGGCGAGTGATTGGTAATTCCTGCAAAATTGAGCCATTTTAAGATTTTTTTTTCTCTTCAATGTTTTGTTTGTGCGTGCATATGTAGGCAAGCTGAATACTAATGATAAGCCAGCAGGATATCGGTGACGGAGATGAGGGCAATATGCATATCTCAGCACTAGACAGCGCATAGTGGGTGAGGTTAAAATTATGACCCACGATAAGCCAAGACCACAATGCAAGAATTCTGATGTGGGAACGATTCAGCTTTTGTGACACCGGCGATATGCATCTTGATATGAGGGAGTTGACGATCTCGAGCAGCCACTTGGGGCTAGGCTGATAGCCAGGGGCTGAAACCGGGAAACAGACGGTGTGATTGATATCAAGTTTGACTGTGTTTGCGAAGTGAGAAGTGTTTTTTCGCTTTCATTTCAGGTGGCTTTTCACTTGTCTTGCCTTGTCTTGTCTTGTCTTGCCCAGGATGACAGTCTCATCCAGTTGACCGGTAACAGGAGAGGACAATACGCTCTCGGGTTGTTACTGACACTGTCTCGAATGACTCCGTCCAAGACCATCGAGACCGTTCTCGATAGATAGAGCTCCGTATCTATTGAACTCTCTCAACTGCGTACCTGCAGCAGCCATTTCAGTTGACATGATATAGCCCCTGACGCCACTGCGGATAGGCGGGGAGGCTTTCTCCCCCCTTTATTTACTTTCCTCTTCGGGGCTTGGTCTTGTCAGAGTAGAGCTGTTCCATGACGTCCGTTGGCTGGCCTTGGTCCCGGGCCTCCACATGATTGCCGGGGTTAGCCTGGCTGCCGCTCGCGTGCCTTGCATGAAGCGCTCATAACTTAATGCATTCTTTGTGATTTTACTGGTCAGGGGTCGATTGTGCATCTGGGTTATGCGAGATTGTGTCTGGTTGTGCACCCGCAGGCGCATGCTGATGATTCCCTTTGGGCTCTGCTGCTCGATATGACTGGTGGTTTTTTATGCGGGCGCTAACGGGGTGGCGAGGGCAAAAAGAGACTTTTTGGAAATTAAACGGTTGATAACTGAGTTCTGTTAATTGATTGATTGATTTTCGGATTGCTCTGCTTGAGAGAGAGTTGGTTGTTGTTGACTGTTGTCTGTCTGTGGGAATGCGGTCAATGCCTTGTTCACCAGAAGCAACCGACCTAGTAATGAGCTTGTGCACTGAACATCGTACAGGGCTTCCATGACGAGATTCTTTTCTTCTGCTCTGACCATGGCCTCGTTGCAAACCCTTTCCATGGGATCCAGTAGGATGTCCACCTTAATCTCTCTTGGAGAAGACCTTGGAAGGGGTCTGGAAGTGAACAAGGGGTTGACCACCAATCCAATGGTTCAACCTGGTGTCACTCCATCTCGCTCCGTGTGAATCCCCTGGTTGGGATATCGGTTAAGAGCTATGCTAACTAAAGCAAGGCTCATTCATTGTCTGGGATGGACGGGACCTGACCTGATCCATGAGTGGTCATTACCCCCCGCCCCTGGCCTGGTTGTCTGGGCCTGTGTTGGACGGCCCCTCAGGCATTAGTCCGCTGGGAGAACAGCGAGTCTTGTCGCTGTAGCAGGTCATCTCAGGCCCTAGAATGACACTCCAGGTACCGGCTTTCGAAGCTGTCCTTGGTGGAGGTTCTAACTCCTGTGCCTCTCCCGTCGTGCTCCACTCCTACACCTCCACCCACTCGCTAGCCTCCTCCTCCTCTTTACCTACTCTCCTTCTCTCGTCCATTCGTCGTTCCTTTCTTTCGTTCTCCAACTGTTCATCGATCGACGACGACAGCATCATATCGTTCTGCATTTCTGCCAAAGCTGCCTGCCAGCGGGCTCGTCACTCTTTTATAAAACACTGCTTAATCTAGAGTCTTGTTTACAACAGCCAGACTCGAGTCATTCGTTTCGTAACGGTCTATTGCTTTAATGACCTAGTCCCTCTTTACACAACAACAAATATCACAGCCACTCGCTCACTCGCTTTTGCTCGCTGGCTTTGGCTTTGTCCAGTCTTGTTCTTCTCGATATTGCGGTGCCCAACATCTGCTCTGACGCTTCTCGCGATCCTTGGACGAAAACGATTTCAGATTCATTCGAATACCGTATCAAATTGGAGACGATAATACTCGACGCGTGCCAGCCGTCTACCGACATTGTCAATCGCATTCCAGCTTAATGGCTACGACAGTTGTGCTTGGAGTTTAATATTCGACAATTCTTAATATTCTCACGCCCATTTCACTTTTTCGCGGAGGAATTCACACTTGACGATCAACATCTCTTTGTTTGTTTGGAAGCTTTGAGTATATGCTAGCGCATATAACGCCAACATGGGGATCGCTCATTACGAAGGTGCTCGCCTTCGACCTCGCACCAACATTGAAGATGTCTCTTCAGCTTCCAAAAATGGAGTCGCATCGTCTTCCTCGATCTTTCGCCGACTCATCACTCGAGAGAACTGCCAAGCGACGGACAGTTGTGCCGCAGCCAGCGCCAACACGAACTTGGTAGTTCCCATCGTTGTCGCTATTGTGTATGCTACCAACCACGCCTTTATTTTGTCGATTTCGGATGGTCAACTGGATCGCGATATGCTGACTATGTTATGTGTAGGGTTCCTATCGTTCTTATCGCAATCTTCTTGTACTACCTCCACCGTAAGAACATGAAGAGGCAGATGCTTGAGGATATCAATGATCCTCACAAGAGCCTGGACTTTGGGCTCGACGGCGCCGGCGGAAAGAAGTCTACCCGTCGAAGTCTCTTTATGGGAGGGGGTGAGAAGGGCCTCAACCATAAACCCAGTCAGCTCTCGATGGATATGAACCTCTCTTCGCCCTACCTGCTGCCACCCGGTCTGCAGGAGTCGCGAGAGTCGCTCAACTCGTTGGCTAAGTCTTTGGGAAATGATAATCAGGACCCTTACCAGTATGTCGCGACCATCACGCAAAGCGAGACCGGCTCATTGCGGTCCTTTAATCCCAAGGATTCCCTCTCGCACAATACTAAATTCAGTAGTCCTCGTAATTCTGGCAAGCCTGGTAGCATGAAGATGCCCCCATCTCGCATGAACTCCCTGCCCGAGACGCCTGTCTCTGCCACCGACTCCAAGGTCGATCCTTTCGGGACTCCCAAGGCGCCTGCGCCAACCCACCAGCAGAACTCTCACTTCGACGAGAAGGATGGATTCCAACCTGCTCCCATCATCCCTGAGATTGGAGTGGTCTCCGATTTTGATGAGAAGCATGACGGCGCCTCCGTACAGCCACCTCCCGCAGTGAGGAGCAAGACTCCCGAGTTTGAGTTGCCCAACTTCTCCTCGGAGCCCGCCAACGATTTCCCTCTACCTCCTGCCAGGGAGCGTGAGGCCACCGGTCTGGGTTTGAACTTCTCTCTTCCTCAGCCTAAATCCCCAACTGTGACTTCCCCTGATGCTCCCAAGTCCGCTCCTCTCCCTCACGACCGCCAGAGTGATGGTTCCAACTACCAGTCCTACACCCCCGCGGCTGACATTTCAAGTTACTACGAAGACCACGAGGACGATTCTCGTGGTCGTACCATGCAACGTACCTCATTCGTGGAGGATACACCTCAGTACCAAGGCCTAGGAGTTCCCCAGCAGGATAACAAGAGACTCTCAGTTGGGTTCCGTCCCCTTCCTCCGGATGAGATCACAGAGTCTGAGGACCCCGAATACCGTGCCAACCGTATCCGTTCTTTCTACAAGGAGTATTTCGAGGATACCAAGGAGGCACCCCCGCCTATGCCCCCCATGCCCCCAATGGCCCAGGGCAGACCCGGTCCTCAGTATTACGAGGATGTTGACCAAGGCTACATGATGGGCGGTGATGGAGCTTACTTTGATCCTGAGACAAATGCCTTCGTCATGCCCTACGCTCAGCCCGTCACTCGCCGTGCCATGACACCTCCCCCAGCTGGCCGCCGCCCTGGTCCTGGCCGTCCCGGACCTCGTCCTCGTGGTCCCAACGGTTCTATTGGTGGTATGAGCTACCAGAGCGGACCTGGAGGACGTTCCCGCGCTGGTTCTGCTCTTGGCCCTCGACCTGATTCTTCAGCCTCAGCTCGCATCCGACAACCCCCCAGGAAGAGACTTCCACCACCCGCACCCTTGACCACTCTTCCAACTCCCTCCAAGCTCAAGGATGATAATATCGCGCTCATCAACGCTGCTGACTTTGCTCCTCCCAGCACCATCCGTGACACTGCAGCAGGTCGCTCTCAAAGTCCCTTCGGCGAGCGACGACCTTACTCGCCTTCCGTTCCTGCTGCTCAGACTCTTGTCTCGCCTTTCGAGGAGTTGACCGCTCTCCCCAGCCCGTAAGTTCCACGCCACTACGCAACCAGACAAACTTTAGCTAATGTACAACAGCCATCTTCTCCGCAAATCCAGCACATTCACTGGGCTTGACTTTGCACCCCCCAAGAGATTCAAGGATTCCGACACCATGAGCGACGCTGGAAGCATCAGGAGTAACCGAAGCGGCATGTCTCAGGCTCAGCTTGGTGCCATCCGTGGCGGAGCTGGACGTGTAAGTCGCCTGCCTGGCGACCAAGTGTTTACCCAACAAGCGCTGCAAGACACATTGAAGCCTTCATGGGGAATCCGACCTTGATAAAAGGTAGTGCATCAACACATTCAGTGGATTGGCCTATGCATGGGCTGCCACTGACATGTCAAAAAACTTTCTTAGCGTTGTCTATTTGACATTGCATTACACACAGCGTGCGCCGGTCTTGGTCAACTTTATACATTTCTTCACTTCAAGGGCGTATTTTAGGGTCATGATGTCTTGCGATATTTTCTTTCACACTGGGAACCTGCAGGCTTGCATATTATAGAAGGTCTTTGGAAACCACACGACAAACTAGATGACGACTGCCGGCTCGGACAACGTACGTTCGGCCGTTGTATATAGGTCAATTGGATCTGGCGTTGATCACTTCAACATGGCCATCTTGTTTCTACCATTTTACTGCTTACTTGGAACTGGATAGAAACTACTGTGAGATGTGTGGATATGTTAATGTATAGATTGTGAGCATCCGAGTCCAAGTAAGTGGTTCGTGAGAGTCCCAAAAGGCAGCTCGAATGATTTCCGTCTACTGTTGGATCATCAAGCACGCCAATATCGCAACACCACCGATCCTCCCGTATTGAGTGAAGTTATGATGTTACATATGGAGTATCACTCAAGCATGGCATAGCACGATTGGCAGATCGAAAAGAAGAGTTTGATATCGTGGATACTCAAGATCAGCGGTCTCTGTCGAATCAAGGCTTTGTTCCTGGGGCGATACGACGACACGCGATCAAGTTACTATTTTTGGTCAATGCTGTGCTTTAGTCGCTGCGGAGGCCAACGCCACCGGGGCAGAGCGAACCAGGAACTAAGCTACGATGGGAGAATGCTAGAGCTCACAGTAGCAATTGGTAGATATAATTAACGGACTCATTGATTTGTTTGTATGTGAATTGAACAGCCGAGTTGATGTTCAATCGCTGAGTCGAATTGCGCTAGGTCATGGAAGAATGAGGCTGGCTACTGAGAGGGCTGATTCGGGTGACGCTTACGTAGCGTCTTAAACCAACTCCCCCTCTAAGCTATCCCCTTCCAGCACCAGAATCGAGAAACGTGGATGTCTCAGATTTGACATTCCAATTTGAAGAGAAGGGTTTCGATTCAGAGTGCAATTCGATCTCGAGCCGTTCCTCCATGTGAGTGTTGGCGTTGGTTAATACTTAACAGCCAGCGTCGCATCGCATCGACTTTTCAGGACATGGCTCCGAGATTACAACCAGAGTAAAGCGTATAATCCGTCCGCTATAAGACTGAGGCACGTGAGGACGTAAGATATAACTTTTGAGGTTTACAGCCGAGGAGATTTGATCAGATCAGATAGGAAAGCAGAGTCTAGATTGTGCCCGATGAGTGCAGACGTACATTAGAATGACATTCCATTGCTGCACGTTGAGATTAAAGGGTTCCCGGCGCGCTATAGAAATGCTTCAATGCCAACCAACGACATGTGATCTCTCTCACTTACGAGTAGCCCCTCGAATCTCCTCAAAAGAGAAGAGTAATGTCTGCGAGGTATTCAATAACGGTTATTGAGATGCCTCTTGGAATCTGTCAGTGGAACTAGAGTTGAAGGATTTAATTACTTGGCTTCATCATCATGACGTTGTGAGCCATGTGGTGAAACGACAATCAATCTTGAGGGTCGTGAAGACCTTTTCCCACGGAAAAGTTCATACAGCTGTTCTTGTATTATGAGTCTACAGCTGTTGGTGGTGGTCGACGTCTTGTGTGGTTTGAGCCTTTACATTTGGATGCGGGAAATTAAAGCCCCCTAGCCGATGCAAGGGAGACTGAAAGTTAATTAGTTATATGCCTAGAAATTAAATGTCAACAAAGAAATAATTGTGTATATCATAATACTGCACAGTACAAGTAACTCTGAATACTTGTAAATAATCTTGACCTCTGACGTTTTCAGGTCTTGTCGCTCCATTGATCGTCCCGAAGCCAACACAAACCAAAGAGTCACTGCCTCGCTGGGTGGCTCGTATATCGTCTTGGGGGCCTCGGGGAGTAAGAAAACACCGGACCTTAATATAGGGTGTCAAAATAAACACAGCAAAAGATATCGTAAACTTGGTGATAATATTATAGAAAGCTACCTAAATCTTTTTGTCATTTAGGATCAAGGCCCTGAGTTTTCTTTCCTCCCCTAGGGGGGTCTCCAAGCCAAGAGACCCCGGCTAAAAGACAAGATCGAGAGAAATGGCGATATGCACCTCATTAGCTGCGGGTGAATGTGGCTGAGGAATATAATCATCTTCCATTAGACTTTTGAATAGAAAATGGCTGTGTCTAAAGGCCCGATGCTGATTCAAAGACAATCGTGTGGCACACTCTCTCAGCTTGTGACCTCTTTTTCCTTCTGTCTTCGCTGCGTCTCTCTCTCTCTCTCTTTCATATTACACACGTACAATACGTTTTGTCTTTTGTTTGTTGATCTTGACTCTTCTTGTGTCAAAGCGAGTGGACCTGGATAGCGTATACGCCTCCCGAAAGCAAACCGGCACCCGTTTTCCCTTTATTTTTAGTCGCCGTTCTCAACAGTGAGAAATATATTTCTTTAGGCTAAACCAACGGTCGATGCACAGTTGAAGTTGAGTTGAGCCGAGTTCCTACTCAATTAAGTTTGTGTGTACATATAGGTAGCCGGCACAAACTCTGTTAGGTACGTACGTTACCCTACTCTTGTTACGTTACGTCAAATCCAGTCCCAAGCCCGTTCAACAAGAGCCTTGGAAGAAGGCGAAAAAAGAACTGGATCTTTTGCTCAGGCCCAGCCCTGGAAGTTTAGGTTCATGGCCCCAGGTTCAGGTCCCGGTCAGTGGCCGACCCAGTAAAAGCCTCCACCCCGAACTGACCTCCAGCGGCCGCTAGTACGCTTCAGTTGGGCTCTTTGCTGTCCGTGTCGTCTATGTTTTCTGTCTCAAGTCTCACCCCCCGACCTTCCAAATCCAATCACTCACCCAACCCAGCCTACCAGCCCAGCTCAGCCCAGTTCTAGTTAGCCAACCTCATTCTCGTCTTTCATCTTAATCTTCGCTTCTCCTCTATTTCACTTCTTCTCATACATCACCAGGTCAATTTCGAAATATCGCTTAATCAATCTCGACGCGTCCTTCTTGCGAATTACCTCGTTACTCCTTAATTCTCAAACGGATCGACGGTCGGTCAACAGTTCCAAAGGTACGCCGTGTCACGATACATTGCATCCAATCCGATGCAATTGTACCTGTTGCTCGCTCGTTTTTCACTATCAATCCTTCAATCCAATTATCCCTCGACGATCCCCATACAAGTCAATTTGAGGTCCCAGTTTGGATGAAACTCGTCGCCAATATTGTCTCCCATCATTCCGACCTTGTCACGTCTATTCCATCAACGACTCCCTTGTGTTGACTGTCTTGATTCGTTGCTGCACCACCTCCCTTGCTACATGTTCTCACTATTCTTGAACAAATTCTGAATACCCTCAATTCTCAATGCGAGTCTTACCTGGTCGCTAACATGATTCTCGATCATAGACAACTCCCCGTCGTGAGCACGCTAGACTTAGCCATGTCCACGCCGGGTCAAGGCACTCAGCCCACAGGGGCGTCGGCCCCTAACCCATCCTCTGTCGACAATAACAGCAACGCCAACCAACCTTCGTCTCCTGCTGAGAACTCATCACCAGCACAACCCGCAACTTCGAACCCAGCTTCAAACAACAGTCCTTCGGCCTCGCAGCCGAGCCCATCTACCGACGAAACACAACCAGCGACTAATGATGCAAGCCAAGCATCCGATAACGCCAGTGCCTCTGAAACAGCTGCACCTGCGCCAACATCTGATAATGCATCGCCTTCTTCCGACCCCTCGCCCTCACCGACGAGCTCCAGCAAGTCAACTCAAGCAAAACCAACTACAGAGGCAGCAGACGCATCCTCAACCGATGACAGCAATGATCGACAGAGTACTACGGAAGAAAGCGAGGCATCTGCCACTGAAATCACCACATCTGAGGTTTTGTCGACTATTGTCACCGTAACGGGTAGCCAGGGACCCGAAACGAGCATTGTTTTGGTTACCGCGATTCGTACACAGAGAGTTACCGCTACCGAAGCCTCCGCTTCCGCCACCAGTACCGACGATGCTGACGCCATCGGTGGTAGTGGCAGCGGAAATGGAGGTGGTGGTTTGAGCCAGAAGAGCAAAGTTGCTATCGGTGTTGCTGTGCCAATCGCTGCGATTGCCATCCTTGCGCTCCTCGGTCTCTTCTGGTGGAAGAAGCGCAAAACTCGACGACAAGCCGAAGAGGAGCGACGAAAGGAAGTCGAGGATTATGCCTACAACCCCAACGCTGACCCCACGATCCCTGCAGTTGGGATGGCAGATGGTGGCTATGAGATGAGGGAAGATGGCTCTTCTGGGTACCGCGGCTGGGGCAACACTACTCTTGGCTCTACTGGTCGCAAGGCTTCTACTACTCTATCTGGTGGTGTCACTGGAGCCTACTCAGATATTACTTCGCCTACTCGAGGCAACATGTCAGACGGTCGCTCTGGCGAGCCTCTTATGGACGGCTCACACTCGCCAGAGGGCGAAATTCTCGGAGCAATGGGCCCTTCTGCTGCTAACAACCGAGGCGCAGATGTGCATCGTGGACCATCCAACGCTTCCTCCTCTTACAGTGCTGCTGGCCGATCCGATGCTTCGGACCCCATGGGAGTACCATATGGCGCTGGTAACGGGTACTACGACCAATACTCACAGAACCCTTATAGCGACAACGGGCCACAACAGGCAGTCATTCGCGATAACCCGGCACGACGAAACACACGCATTGAGAACCCGTCTCACTACCCACAGCAGAGCGCGGGCATTTCACAAAACTTTTAAACTCTCACTTGATCCTCCGTGCTACCTAATTCGGTCACCACGACTTTTCCTATGTCTCTAGAAAGATACCCACGCCTTTCGATAACTCTCGCTAGGAGGTGGAATATGCACTCGAACGGCGTTTCACACTTCCGGCTTCTCCTTTATTTCATCAGTCACCTATGTTAAATAGGTTGCAACTTAATCACTCACTTTTTCCGGATCCCCTGCGTCCCGTTAGGGGAACCTTTTCCTTTTTGGCTACCACATCTTCAAAACGGAGCATTTCTGGTTCTTTTTTCTTACTTCCTATCTCGCTTCAAAGGGCACCAATGAGAGGGTGGTAACCCTTGGAATATGTTTACATCATGAGGTGGAATCTGTACATATGAGGAACGATGGAGTTATCTTGCCCTCTGTCTGGGATGATTGGAAGGGCAATTATTATTCGCCTGGTAATATTTAGGGTCAAGAGGAAGTGTAAAAAAGTTTATGTCCAAGCTGAAGAGTGGTGGGGATGGTGTGTCAGATGAGTTGTGTAAGGGGGATTTGGTGTGGTCTTCTAGAAGTCACCGGTTGAACAATGTTGAAACGTGGATTTATAGAGGTATATAGCAAGCGAATTGACGAAACGTTATGTAACAGTATTTATATGATCAGTTGTTAACGGCGTGATGCAAGTGACGCCAATTCTGAACCCCAATTTGCCTATCATCTACATTTCAATACCTCTTGTCTCTTTGTTTGAGTACACAGTGTATGGATTTAGAACCGTACATGGTTGATATGGGCGTCGCAGAGGAGTAATCTGAGCCTTTATTGAGGCATTTGAGAGAAAAGCAAGGCTTGTTACAGAGATGAAAGTGAGCTTCCCTGGTGCCAATCCTGGTCGACAGATACCTCAAGTGGCTGGTCTCTCAGTTCTTGTATGGATGCCAACGCCCATTAAGCCAATACTAACCAGTCTATGGCACTCTTTGGATGAGGGACACGAAAAGACATGCAAAACAATTCTGGGATTTTATGATCTGATGATAGTCTCTGAAACTAAGTTTTGCAGCAGCACACAGCGGTACAGTCTCTGGCTGCGTGAATGTTCTCTGATACACCAATGTCCTTCGAAACCAACGGACAAACGCCTAAAGATAGAAACCTTCGAAGCAACAATATCGCAAAAACAAAAGTGCACATAACCAGTGCTATAACTCCAAGCCTTCCAAACTCCAGGCTTAAGGCAAGTAAATTAGGGGGAATGAAATGCCTCTACTCCACGAGGAAAGGCCTTTGCAAAATGTGAGACCAAGCACTTGCCTGTATTTGAAGCGATCAGTGTCCCTTAAGGGACTCCAGCATGGCCAACTCCTTACGTCGTTTCTTCTCTGCCCATTCCCGACTCGCAATTCTAGAGCGCTCCGCAGCCTGCTCACGAGCAAGGCGTGTTGCTTCTTCACGTTCGCGCCTCTCACGCTCTCTGTCTCGTGTGAAGCTTGTGTTGTCCCGCTGGAAAATCTCCTTCCCACGAAGTCTCAGTTGATAAGCCTCTTCTGCAGTGAGTGTAGTTCGCTTTCCACCGCCGCTTCCTGTAGAAGTTGAGGTAGCCCGGCTAAGATCTTCTCGTGATGTTGCAGTGGAAAGGCGACCTCGACTCTGGGTAGCCGGAGCCTCCGACATGGTGGGTGGTCGTGGGCCCTGCATTGACATACGCTTTAATTTGGTTGAGGTTGATGTCTTAGTTGCCTCGTCTTGCGGGAGCTTGCCTTGTCGAGCAAGACTGGTAATCGTTTCTCGCGGAATGCTACCCGGCATTAAACTATGGCGCACAGGCCTCGCTTTGAACTCCCGTTTCTTTGTTCCTCTTCTTCTTGTGCCTTGAGCCGGGCCTCACGCTCCTCACGCTTACGGCGAGAGATCGCCTCTCCTGGAAGCTCGAAGTTCGGCTTGGTAAGTGGCTTACTAGACTTTGGTCTCGGAGGAGGCGCATAAGCTTTCTGAGCCTCAGCCTGTTGGGCTCGACGAGCTTCGCGCTGTTCCTTCAGGCGTCGAGAAACAGCCTCACCAGGAAGCTCAAACTTGGGAACAGTAGGAGGCTTTGTAGACTTCACAGGCGCCTTCAACGGTGCGGAGTGAGAGTTGGTCAGCTTTCCGCGTGCAGCAGTCTGTGGTTTTGAATTCGGGATGATGTCGGAGTCGTCCTGCTTCTTGTCTCTAAATACCAGAGAGGTTGATCGTCGAAGAGGAAGCTGTGGTCTTTCAGTCTGGTTGATGCGGACTGTGGAAGACATGCCGATGACTGATGCTCTCTTCGAAACGGTCGGCTTCTTACCCGTGGAGGGTGGTTCGAGATGCTTGTTACTGGGTACAGTATTCTCAGGCACAGGAATGCGTTGTGGCTGGGTGAAAGCCTTGATGGCTTCGAGCTCATCCTCAAGTTTATCAAGTTCCTCGAAAGAGTCCTCGATTCGGGGCACCGAGAAGGATCCGGTCCTAGAAGAACCTGCGTAACTACTGCCTCTCTCACTAATCAAAGTAAGAGAAGGCGAAACAGGCTCTACCGTCTCGACGACCTCGGGAATCTTAAGTGGGACATTCTGATGAAGCTCATATGCTGGAGGCGGAGGCAGTGCCATCTTAACTTGAGAAGGATCAAATCCCAAAGCCAGATACTCCTCAGCAATCAATGGTGTGGCTAGGAGATTGAAGACGTCAGCTTTGGAATTGCCGGCGGGACCCGGACGTCGTGACAGCAAAGTGCAGCCATGAACCGCTAACTCGACGTCGTGGCGATCGTTCTCACTGTCGTCCGAAGAGCCATGGTCCTTGGAGGTACTTGCTGGCACTGGAAACGCCACGAGCCATTCAAACTGACCTGCTAGATGACTCTCTAAGTTGTGCCCAATTTGAGGCTCTGCATTCAACAACGGGTGTGAATAGACTGTGGTTCCTTGTGGGCTGTGTTAGCAGATTGTACAACAATGGCGCAGGAAATTAACAAGCTGTGACTTGGAGTGATGATGAAAGACGCAAGAAACGAACCTGGAGAAGGTAGCTTGTGTGAAGTTAAAGCTGAAGGCCCACTGGGTGCAGTATCAGAGTCGCTGGATTCAATTGATTCTTCAGGAACCGCATCGAGGAGTTCGAAGCTGTCGGAATCAACGAGTGAGCGCCGTGGCCCTCGAGATGTGATTGTCTTTGTCGGCAGATTGATAGGACCGGTCTTCAAGTACAATTTCTGGTTTTGGTTGTTCTCCCTTCGAGACGAGTTCCAAGCAAGACTCTTGTTATGAATTTGATCAGCTGAAAGCTCTTGAAGAATCCCTCGAGATGACGGAGAGGGAGAGGGGATTGAAGAGGGACGTGTATCAGAATTGGGCTCGATGAAATTAACATCCTGGCTGGCCTCGGGCCTTGGAGAGACCAGGGTCTCGTTAGTGGCACGGTGGACTTGGGGTTGATGACCCATGATAGTAGCCATGGATGCGGATATGGATGTGGAAGGCCTCTGAACAATGAGCCTCTTGGACGGAGTTCTCGATGGAGCCGAGGGAGACCCCTAGGCTAACAGCGAGGCTAGAAAGCCAGGGCTGAGCTGTGAGAGGCTCTTGGGAGACAATGATTAGAGATTGGAGCGCCACCAGACGTTTCGTAGTTCAAATTCCAGGGAATATTAGCCAGGGACCTGAGCGCAATTTCACGAGGAGCAGGGATAATAGTATCAAAGCGACGGCCAACAGCGGGGCCTTGTCTGAGTGTGATAAATGCAGAGGCCAATGTGATGTGATGGATGTGATCAAAATTGATGAAACCGAAAACGACCAAAATATCTAGCAATGGTGAACGGGGAGAGATGATGAGATGCTGATGTTGATGATGGGGAGGGGAGGGGAAGAAAGCTTGTAAGTTGGGCAACGTCAATAAAAACAAACAACAATAAGAGCCACGGCAACCGCAAACCTGCATATTGTCACCCTACCTACTAGTTACAGTCTTTCGCAGTTACAGGCTGTGCCTTCTTTATATTGTTACCTCCATCAGGCATTTCGAATACTCTGAATCTCTTTGTTGTTACAAATCCAACAGCCAAACGCCATCTGAACTCTATCCATAACCGTAACCTTCATAAATCAATTGTCGAGTCATGTCTATCATTTCACAATTTCCACGGCTTTTGTCTCCATCAACTCAAGGTTGCGTCTCATTGGTCGACTTATAAGATGACTGCCCCAGAGCGGGAGTCCCACTGTGCAGCTCATACGTACATAAGTTCCAGGTGGGTTATAACTACCTAATCACTTCAGCTCCAGATGTGTCTAAATAGAAAACTCATCATCTCGGTACTGCGTCTAGCCTATTAGACAGTTAAATATAGGTAAACCCGGTGATTAGAACAGCCAACATCTAAACTTTCTCAAGTCTTTGGAATCTCGAAGTCACTACCAAGCCTGCCACGTTCCAGACCATTACTGTCTGTATGTACGGAGTATTCTTGGGCTTTCATCTCGTTGCCTAGGGTTGAGTTAATGAGATCCACTTCTACTGCATATGCAGTTCCAAATCACAATCACAAGTAGATATCCACAATTATACTTTGTATCATGATGATTGCTGTAAAAGTATCACCCGAGGGCTCAAATTAAGCCAGTAAACTCCCAATATTACGTGAATTTTCTTTGTCCTTACTAGAAAGTCCGGAGGAGGGTTGAGGAATCAGCCATGGAAGAGGACACAAAGTACATAGCCACCTATATCGTTGCTCCATACCAATAAGAACTCTATCAACGAAGTTAGGTAGCTACTAAGCCTGTAGGACCTGGCGAGGGAATCATAGCTAAACACACTCGAATTCCTCGTTCAGCCTGCGATAGCTCCACCAGATCGTCCTCGGATCGAAACTTTTGTTGCCTCTTTTCAGCCAAACAGGGGATCAGTCAACGCCGATGCCCCCCCTTCAACGGACCACCCCCAAGCCCCCCCCCCC